>NC_080381.1:127715254-128381504 GCF_014773155.1 Arachis stenosperma | reverse complement strand
AGCCTGATGGTGCTGCGATTCCTTGGGAGGTTTTCCGGACAGAGTTCTATAAGAAATACTTTCCTAATTCAGCCAGAAATGCCAAGGAACTTGAATTAATGCAGTTAAAGCAGGGACAGATGACTGTTGCTGAGTATACTAGTAAATTTGAGGAGTTATGTCGCTTTTCTCGTATCTGTCAAGGTGCGCCTGAAGATTTTGCTGAATGGAAGTGTATTAAATATGAGGAAGGTCTTCGGAGCGATATTCTGAGCTTCGTTGCCCCAATGGAGATCAGGGTATTTTCTGAATTGGTAAATAAGAGTAGAGTGGCTGAGGATTGTGTGAGGAAGGCGGCAGCAGAGAAAGGAAGTTTGAGGGTGCCTTTTCAGAGGCCTTCTAGGAGGAACTTTGCTCCGAGAGGTAGAAATTTCAAGCGTGGAGGTTTTGTTCCGCAGCAGACTCAGGATCAAGATAATTACAGAAGGCCGAATACCAATGCTAGTCAAGGAAAAAGGTTTGGGAAGCATCCACAGCAAGATCTGAACTGTCAGAAGTGCGGAAGGTATCACCCTGGAGTTCCGTGCAGATTCGGACTTGGAGTATGCTATTCTTGTGGACAGCCCGGGCATATGGCCACCAATTGCCAGGAGAAGAAGAAGTATGAGACTGGTAGGGTGCAGCAGCCAGGGAGAGTATACACCACTTCTACCATAGGTGCTGAGGGATCTGAGACACTGATTAGAGGTAATTGTGAAATGGCTGGTAAAATCTTAAATGCTTTATTTGATTCAGGAGCAAGTCATTCATTTATTGCATTTGAAAAGGCCCATGAGTTAGGATTGAGAATGGTGGTCTTAGCTTATGATTTAAAAGTATATAATGCTACTCATGAAGCTATGGTGACTAGGATAGGATGTCCACAAGTTCCCTTTCGAGTACAACAACATGAATTTGTGCATGATTTGATTTGTTTGCCTATGACTGGTCTTGATCTCATTTTGGGATTGGATTGGTTATCCAAGAATCATGTTTTACTTGATTGTTCTGAAAAGTCAGTACAGTTTATGCCGAAAGGGTCAGAAGCACCGGTTGTGGTGAATAGTTACTATTTGAATTCTATGATAGTAAACTATTCTGGAACTGAATGTCAGGGTATTATGTTATTAACTGCGGGAGTATCAGGTGATGATCAGAGTTTAAAGCAGATTCCGGTTGTATGTGAATTTCCAGATGTGTTTCCGGATGATATTAATGAATTCCCACCTAACCGAGAGGTTGAATTTGCAATCGAGTTGGTACCTAGAGTCGTTCCGATTTCAATTACTCCTTACAGGATGTCACCTTTAGAAATGGCTGAACTGAAAGCTCAGCTGGAGGATCTGTTGGGTAAGCATTTTATCCGACCAAGTGTTTCTCCGTGGGGAGCACCAGTGTTACTGGTAAAGAAGAAGGATGGGAGTATGCGGTTGTGTGTCGATTATCGGCAATTGAATAAAATCACAGTGAAGAATAAATATCCGTTGCCTAGAATCGATGATCTAATGGATCAGTTACAGGGTGCCGGTGTGTTTTCTAAGATTGATTTGCAATCCGGATATCATCAGATAAGGGTTAGAAATGAGGATATTCCGAAAACTGCTTTCAGAACCCGTTATGGTCATTATGAGTATACAGTAATGTCTTTCGGGTTAACTAATGCCCCCGCAGTATTTATGGATTATATGAATAGGATTTTCCGACCATATTTGGACAAGTTTGTTATTGTCTTCATTGATGATATTCTTGTTTATTCTAAGACTGAAGAGGAGCATGCTGATCACTTGCGAACTGTGCTGCAAATTCTGAGAGACAGAAAATTGTATGCTAAGTTATCTAAATGTGAGTTCTGGAAGAGTGAAGTGAAGTTTCTCGGCCACGTGGTGAGTAAGCAGGGAATAGCTGTGGATCCTGCTAAGGTGGAAGCAGTGATGAATTGGGAGCGACCAACTTCAGTGACAGAGATCAGAAGTTTCCTAGGTTTGGAGGGATATTATCGCAGATTCATTAAGGGATTTTCACAGATCGCCTTACCATTAACTAAATTGACTAGGAAGGATACACCTTTTATCTGGACTCCGGAATGTGAAGAGAGTTTTCAGGCATTGAAGCACAGGTTGACTACTGCACCTGTATTGGTATTACCTGAACCAAGTGAACCGTTTGAAGTGTATTGTGATGCATCTCTGAAAGGTTTGGGGTGTGTTCTGATGCAGCACCAGAATGTTGTAGCATACGCCTCACGACAGTTAAGGCCGCATGAGATGAACTACCCGACACATGATTTAGAACTTGCTGCTATTGTGTTTGCTTTAAATATTTGGAGGCATTACCTCTATGGCGTTAAGTTTCTTGTTTTCTCAGACCATAAGAGTTTGAAGTATCTTTTTGAGCAGAAAGAGTTGAA
Source organism: Arachis stenosperma (assembly GCF_014773155.1). Classification (NCBI taxonomy): domain Eukaryota; kingdom Viridiplantae; phylum Streptophyta; class Magnoliopsida; order Fabales; family Fabaceae; genus Arachis; species Arachis stenosperma. Next base: position 128,379,079 of record NC_080381.1, on the reverse strand, counting down.
TATGCGTCAGAGGAGGTGGATGGAGCTTCTGAAAGATTATGATTTTGAATTGAATTATCATCCAGGAAAAGCGAACGTTGTGGCGGACGCTTTGAGTCGGAAGTCTTTATATGCAGCTTGAATGATGCTACGGGAGGAAGAGTTACTGAAGGCATTCCAAGATTTGAATTTGGGAGTTAGAGAAGAATCTGGAATCCTGTGTTTGAGTCAGTTGCAAATTTCTAGTGATTTTAAATCAGAACTTCTGAAGGCTCATCGAGATAGTGAAGCGTTACGTAAGGTACTACCAGTAGTCGAACAGGGGAAACAGTGGAGAGTGTCAGAAGGACATGATGGTTTGTGGAAGTTTAAGAACCGGATTGTTGTGCCAGATATTGGAGACCTGCGACAGAGAATCTTGAAGGAAGCTCATAAGAGCGGGTTTTCAATTCACCCAGGGAGCACTAAAATGTATCAAGATCTGAAAGCGGTTTTCTAGTGGCCAGGGATGAAGAATGATGTGGCATTATATGTATCTAAATGTTTAACGTGTCAGAAGGTTAAGATTGAGCATCAGAGACCATCAGGAACCCTTCAGCCTTTGGAGATTCCACAATGGAAACGGGAAAGTATCGCAATGGATTTTGTGATAGGTTTGCCTAGAACTCGGTCTGGTTGTGACGCTATTTGGGTGGTTGTGGATCGACTGACAAAATCAGCTCACTTTCTTCCTATCCGAATAAGTTGTTCAATGGAAGAATTAGCTCGAATGTATATTAAAGAGATTGTCAAGTTGCATGGCGTGCCTTCTACCATTATATCTGATAGGGATCCTCGCTTTACATCAAGATTCTGGGGAGCTTTTCAGCGTGCATTTGGGACTCAGTTAAGTTTAAGTACTGCATATCACCCTTAGACAGATGGTCAGTCAGAGAGAACTATTCAGACCTTGGAGGATATGCTAAGGGCTTGTGTTTTGGACCAGCCTGTGAGCTGGGATCGGTATATGCCATTAATTGAATTTGCTTATAATAATAGCTATCATGCGAGCATCGGAATGGCTCCATATGAGGCTCTGTATGGCAGAAAATGTCAGTCTCCACTATGTTGGTATGAAACTGGAGAAAGGAGCTTATTAGGGCCTGAAATGATAGCTGAAACGACTGAGCAGATAAAGAAAATTCATAGTCGAATGCTTATAACCCAAAGCCGCCAGAAGAGCTATGCTGATCAGAGGCGAAAGCCTTTGGAATTCGAAGAAGGAGAACATGTCTTTCTGAAAGTTACACCAACCACTGGCGTGGGAAGAGCTATTAAGACCAAGAAACTGAATCCCCGTTATATTGGACCGTTTGAGATTCTGAAGAGAATTGGACCAGTGGCTTATAGAATTGCCTTACCGCCGTACCTTTCAAATTTGCACGATGTATTTCATGTATCACAGCTTCGGAAGTATACTCCTGATGCAAGTCATGTTCTAAAACCAGAACCAATCCAAGTGAGAGAAGATCTAACACTCCCAGTAATTCCGGTGAGGATTGATGACACCAGTGTTAAACGATTACGAGGAAGGGAAGTATCATTGGTAAAAGTAGCTTGGAGTCGATCTGGTATCGAGGAACATACCTGGGAACTCGAATCAGATATGCGAAAGGACTATCCAAATCTCTTTTCAGGTAACTAGATTTGAATTTTGAGGGCAAAATTCTTTATTAGGTGGGTAGGATGTAAACCCCGGTTAAATTAGTTAATAAATTATTTTTTAATAAGGAGGATTAGAAATGTGAATATTATATTAAGTTAGGATAGAGCTCATCGAAACGAGAATTTTGACACCAATTTCGAAAAAAACGGTCTAAAATTGGACCGAACGGGCCGAACCGATTGAACCGGGCCCGAACCGGGCTGTCAGTCCAACCGGACCCACACTTTTAATGAGCCCGAAAGCCCTTCTTCTCCATTTCACCAGCTGCAGCGTGAAAAGCCCCAGGGAGAAGAAAAACACTCCCGAACCCTTACGGTAACCTTCCAACCCCCGTAACTTCTCCGTCCGAGCTCCGATTGCCGCACCGTTTGCAGCCACGCGTCCACCGCTTCGAGCTCTACATTTCTACCGGGACAATTTCACTGGTAACTTGTTTAATCACTCTCAGCCCTCTTTTCCCCCAATTTTCGGATTTTTGAATGTGAAGGTTGAGTTTCTTTGATTTTTGATGTTTTAGGATCCAATTAGCTTGAGAAAAATGTTCACTCTTGCTTATGTGAAGCTTGGGTAAGGTGAGGATACGATAAATATATTTTAATTTCATTAAATTTGAGCTTTGAGTATTAAATTGGGTATATATGTGTTATGAATGTGTATTAGGTTGAAAATAAATAATTGGAGCTTGAAATTGTGAATATTGGAACTTGGAGGAAGCGGATTAGTTGAGTTTTGAGGGGCTGTCTTGGTTTTGAATAAATAGCTTTGGTCGTTACGTGGAAATCGGCCAAGGTATGGTTTAGGTTTCTTGCATTTAATATATAATGTTCTGTGAAAACTTAGGCTAGATGACCATAGGATAAGTTGGAATGCAGGTGTATGTTTAATGTTTAGTAATTTGTCGATGAATATATATTTGGTTGAAGTTTATTGGATAATTAGTTATTAATTTTGGATGGTGAATGTTGTTATGTAATTTGGAGAGAATTATGGTTGAATGTTACTGTTAATGAACATGGTTGGTTTAGTGCTTGTTGATTAATTAATGATTTGGTGAATTATTGATTTGAGGTATAACTATTGTGGAGGTTGTTGTGATAATGAAGTATTTTGTGTTAAAAGCCTAGGATTTGTGAACTATGATTCTTAGTTGAATTTTGGTTGTTGGATTTGAATATTGTATGAGTTTAATTGTTGATCTGAGGTAGATTTATTGTGGTGATTGTTATGATGATAAGGAAGGGTATGTTGAATTGAAAAGAATGCAGGTTTGGACCCGAAAAGGGTGGCAAAGTCCGAGTTTTAGAGGAGATGCTGCCGAAATTTCATAAAAATTAGAGATTTTGTTTATATGATTATCTAAAAAGATTTAGATTCAAAGGGTATATGGTTTGATTTAGAGTTATTAAGAAAATGAGCATGTTTTAAGTTTGATTCGTTTAGAAAAGAATGAATTATGTTTTGAATTGGAACTATTGATGGACGGAATGGGAGGTGTGATAATGAAGGATAAGGATTGAATATGATTGACGTATAATGATGAATGAGATGCGATTGAGAATGATGTGGATGTTGATGAATTATAATTGAATTATTTATATGGCTTATGAATTTGAATAATCTGAGATACGAGATTCCCTGGATTAAGTGCCGTGGCTTGCCACCACGTGTACCAGGTTGAAAACTCGATACTATGTTGACCCTACGACGTAAGTGTGTGACCGGGCACTATATAAATTCCCGGGAATGTTACCCCCATTGAGTATTATTGATTATTTGAGAAAAACTATGCATAGACTCTTGGGGATGCACGTCGGGGGACAGTCTAAGTACAATTCAGACTTGTCGGGTTGGCTGGATAACCGACAGATGAGCCTCATCAGCCATAGGACAGGCATGCATCATATGCATATTACTTGAATTACTTGCTTGTGTATTAACTGGGTGTGCCTAAATGTACTTGCCATGTTAAATGTATATTTGTTATCCGCAGTACTTGTAACCTTCTTGTGCTTGCCTTTGTTTATTTACTTGTCTGTGAAAATGCATGATGGAGTTGGAGGTAAGGAGGAATGGCAGAATGGGATTTAGATTTAAGGTTAAGTTAAGTTAGGTTTAAATATCCTTAGTAAACCACCTTTTATGGCTTCTATTTAATACTTTAAGCTCTATAATATGAGTGTCGGCGTTCTAGGATTGCCTCTGGCATTCCCAGGACCTTATATATTATGTGTGTGGCACCTTTACCATACTGAGGACCTCCGGTTCTCATTCCATACTATGTTGTTATTTTTCAGATGCAGGTCGAAAGACATCTCGTTAGGTGTCTGGACTCTTGAGGCGGAGTGGTTACTGGGATATTTTGTTATGCTATGATGTATATATATGTACTTAGCTTTCTCTCCGCATGACTTATTCTTTTTTATCCTCTTAGAGGTTTATGGAGAGGCAGGATTGTGTATATGTACTTTTGGATTTTGGATATGTATGTATATACGTGTAAATATTCTCCGGCCAGTCTTGACTTCACAGGCTGAGTTAGGAGCTTGGTATTTTGTATCTTTGGCACTCTATTCCCACTTCTGTTATCTTGTGTTTAATAGTTATGGTTTTCTTAGCACGCAGGTTAACTCGTTCCTTGAGCGTTGTGCTTTTATTTCGCGATTTTTGTTTCCTCTATTCTTCAAGGCTCCTAGCATATTATAATTCTTCTGCTATTATATGTACTTATTTTATTCAGAGGTCGTAATACCACATCACCTCTGTTTTACGACTTAAGCGTAAAATTTAGTGTGGTAGGGTGTTACAGATCTAATAGATCTATACTAATATATCTATACAATTTATAAAGGAAGACAATAAAACACTACAAAAAAAATACCACATATGAATATTAAAAGAGAAAAATAGAAACTAAAACAAACTAAAAGATAAAACAGAAATAGTGTTGATTTTGGAAAAAGATTTTATTATTTATTGTACGTCGTTGGTTGATTAAGAATGAAAAAGTATAAGAGGATAACATTAAATAACGTAAACAATAAATTTAAAAAATATATTTAATTAATTTTAAAAATCATATTTTAAAAATTTTTAAAATCAGATTTTTAATAATTGTAATCAAAATTTAATATAATTCTATTTTCACTTCCACTCACTCCACAAACCCTAATCTCTCTTAACACTGTTTGTTATCCCTTCATCCTAATTTTTTTCTTCTTCCTTTCTCGTCGCTGGCGTCGCCTGATTCGCCTCTTCCTCCATCCCCGCGTCGCCGTCCTCCATTGCGCCGCCTCCGCCCTCGCGTCGCCCTCCTAAAAGAAACATCTATCTAAAAAAAGAAACATCTACATCGAAACAAATAAACATTTATTTAAATAAAACATCCCTCTAAAAATAAAGTAACATCCACCTAAAATAAAAGAAGCATACAATTCATCGTTAAAGAAACATCAAAAAACTTGAAAAGAAACATCCATTATCACCATAGGGCAGACGAACGGCTACGTTGATTCCTCAAATAATGCGACATAGGAGATGGTACGGGATGATCAGCAGCGTTGCTTCCGAAGAGCACAAATGCGACCGAACGCAGGAAGAAGACCAACTTCTTCGTCCGGAACACGTGACGCGATGCAAGGGAGAAGAGGACAAATGGCAGCAATACTTGCAGAGAGCACAGTCATAGCGCGACGGAGGGGAGAAGAAGGCGCGCAGCGGCAACGTCACTTGCAGGGAGAATAGGCGTGGCGCAACGCATGGGAGAAGATGTTGCAACGGCGGCGTCGAGAGCAAGGGGCACGACGCAAGGATGAAGAAGGTGCAACGACGACGTCAGTTGCAAGGAACACAGGAGCGGCGCGACGCATGAGAGAAGAAAATGCAGCGACGGTTCGGTGCGTTGCTTCTTTAGACGGTGGCAGTGGTAGTGAAGCGCGTTGGTGATGGCATGACAGGAAAGGGGAGTGAAGCGGCTGCGATAAAAGGAGAGAAAGGTGGAAGGTGAGAGGCTAGAGTTGTGGTGGATAAATGGGATGAAAAATTTTTTGTTTTAGTGGGCTTGGAGTACATCCCATTGTTCACATTATTCGCATTCTCCATTGTCTACATAGAAGAACTCATTAATAATTGATTCTAATTTATGGTATCATTATTTGTGTTATAAAATTTCAAAATTAGCATTAATATGTATGGTGATTTAATTTGATTTGGAAAGAATCAACCATTAAGAGCAAGATATGAAAGAGATTAATGCTGCCAAATAAGAAAGGAAACAATCATGACAATTATGAGAGAGACTGAACAGCAAACAACTAGTGTGTATAAAGAAGCATTGATTTGATTATATTTGAAAATAATCAACTATCAAGGGGAGGATATGAAGGGAATATAAAAATTTGTGCTACTACGCAAAGGAAGAAAAGTATCAAATCTTTATGAAGATTGATTTGTTGCAACGGCTAGCAAAAAACTAGGCTTATGATATAAGAAGAAGAATCAGGTTTTAAGGCTCAAAAAGAGAAAAATTTAGAAATCAAAGATAGCACGTTGAGTGTCTTCTTCTTCATCTTGATGTATTCATTTTTGTTTAAGTCTTCCTAGTATAAAGAAAAAGGCTTATGATTCATTGAGAGATTATCTGAAAAAGCCTATGAGTACATAGTCATAAATTAGGAAGAAAAGATCACATTGTTTCATATTTAGTTTGTCCTGATTTTTGTTTGGTTTTGGCGATTTTGTTTGGTCTTGGCATTACTTTGTGAAGCATGAAATTGTTACTTTGTTTGTCTTGGTGTAAAACTAATTTGGTTCGATTTGTCTTTGTCTTCGTCTTAGTCTTAGTATTGGTGATTGTAATATTTTGAATTAGATATAGTAAAATTCTGCTATTATTGTGGTAGAAATTAGACGTAAACCTCATTGCACTTCGAAATTAAATTAGGATACATATTGGTATCGTTTTCTCTGCTCTTTTCTCTTTTATCTTCTGCTATTAGAAGAGACTAAATCAAAAAAAATATCCTGCTTAACTTGCTTTATTACACTCTTCAAATTTTAGAAGAGCATTTTGATTCAAATTTCCTCCCTTTTTTAAGGCCTTTAAAACCTTCAAAAAAATGAAGGAAATAAAATGATGGAAATAAGGAAGAAAAATGTATGAGATGAAAGAAAAAGATAAAAAAAAAGATTTGAAAAAAAAAAGAAATAAAAAAAAAAAGAAAAAAGATGAAAGAGAACATAAAAAGAAAAAAAAAGGATAATAAAATAAAAATATAGGAGAGAAGAGGGAGGCCACTGACTTGCAAGTTAGCAGCGACAACCTTTTTTCAAAGTAACAACAAAGATGAAAAAGAGAAAGAACAAGTTAAAATTCTACCCGAAAAAAAAAAGAGTGGATAAAATGATCCTAATAAGCCCAAAAATAAAGTTCTTAGACAAAAAGTTTTGAAATTTTGAAACATGATTTTCTTTTTCCTTTTCCAATATAAAAAGATTTGAATTCTTTAAACAAAATATTTTTTATTACCAAATATCTTTAAAATTTTGTGATACAAAATATATTAAATTTTGCAACAAATAATTTTTAGTTGCAAAACATTCTGTACTTCTTAAATAAAATAATATTTTGTTATAAAAAATTTTTGTTTTAAAATATTTTAAATTTTTACAATAAATTAATTTTTGTTATAAAACATTTTGAGCTTTTGCATTAAAATAACTTCTTGTAACAAAAAACGATGCACTTTGTAAAAAAAAAAAATCGCTACAGAAACTTGAAAACTTGAAATAAATTATCATGTTGTTACAAAAAAGTATTTTGCAACGATGACAAAATTTTATTAAAAAAGCAACATTTTGTAACAATTTTAGAATATAATGCTACAGTTTTGTTACTGTTCTTGCCTGACAATCCCGAAGTATAGCTCGTCCTTTGGTAAGATCGGTGGGCTCCCAGAACGAACCGAGGTATACGTCGGCGGCAGATGAACGGCGAGGGTGGGTACCTGCAAAGGCACTCCGACGCTCAAGTTAGTTTTTGAGAGATAATAATTCTTTTTCTTTTGGAAAGTCACGTACCTTCCTTTAGTCTTTTGGCTGCTTTATATTTAGCAGGAGAAGTCGGCCGTTATCCTTCAGGCGTAACGTCTAGGAAGAGAATAAATTGGGGATCCGACCTTATTGTAACGTCTTGGAAGAGAGTAAATTGTAGATCCGACGTTATTGACTGGAGGCCATGATGAGATCGTCGGTTATGATCGGGCCTGAAGTGTAACCGAGCTATAATGTGTAACCGATGTTTACTGGCCATATCACAGCCCCCAAGCTTGACCTAACTTTTAAAGAGATAAGTTGAGCTTTTATGATGAGTAAGTGATAGCTCGGTACACGGTGCCCCCAGGTCAACGTAGCTTCTTTGAAAGTTACTGTTGGGTAACTGAAGAGTTTAATTATTATTATTTGAGTTTTATTAGGATAAAAAATCTTTTAATTATGCTTTTATTACTTTTTCTAGATAGGTTCGAGTTCCAAAGCTTGCTTGGAACCGTTTGGAAGCGTGCCTCATTTAATGGTTTTGATTTCTGTCATTAATTGAGGAAGCTTTTAAGCAATCGAAGGGTTTAGCACGTTTCCCCTTTTCTTTTTGGAAGTTTTTTAGTTTCGGAAGCTTTTTTAACACCATGGGCAGTAAAGGTTAGTAGCAAAATTCTTGCTTTTCGTTTTAATCTCTTCATTTCGTTTTTCTGATTTCTTCAAAAATCATGAGTGAAAAGAAAGGAAAATCGTTGCCCCAGTTTGATAATGGGGAGCCTTATGACTGGGTTGATAGTGATGTGAAAATAAGGGCTTCGTTGTTTCTGGATATGGATAGTGTTAGGCAGGTTAATGTTGTTGGCGTGGTAAAACCTGGTTATCGTTTGGAATTACTTCCATGCAACCGCTCAGATCGGGTTTTTCATAGGAGAGATGATTTTGAGAGTTTCTATATGTATAGTTGTGTCTTAGAGGAGTTGAGGGTTCGACTTCCTTTTAGCCAGCTTGAATGCGATATCCTGAACCAATTGAACTGTGCTCCTTCACAAGTTCATCCTAACGGTTGGGCTTTCATAAGGTGTTTTCAGATTTTAATGGAATTTCTGGAGATTAAACCAGATTTGGAATTGTTCTTCTCTTTATTTCAGGCAAAGGGGGTATGGAAAGGGTTGTGGGTAAACTTGAATAGCACACCTGGTTTTTCGATTTTCAAACTGTACAAATCTTCTTTTAAAAATTTTAAAGAGATGTTTCTGAAAGTGAAGTCGGTGGATGATGATTTTCCTTTTTATGTGGATGAAAATCTTGGGGAAAGGTTTCCCTTGTACTGGTGTTGTCAACCTCAACAGATTTTGGGTCCTGAAACTATATCTGAAAGAAATGAATGTATCATATCCTTTTTGATTGAGATGGTATCGAAGGGGGGATTGGTATCTGTGTCGGAGTTGCTTCCTTGGGAGGTTGATAAGTCTGCTGTTGTCGATTACCTTGGTGAGGTTATCAGGGTATGTTTTTGTTTTGTTTTCAACTTAAATGATGAATTTATTATGCTGATGAGTTTGGTGCTGTTTCTGTGGTAGGTGTGAAGTTCCCTGGAGTTACCCCTTCTACTCTTAGGGCTCGGTTTAAGTCGAAGAACTTCGAAGGTTCTTCTTCGAATGCTGAGAAGATGGAAGTTGGGGGAGAGGTGGATCAGCCTTTGCCGAGAAAGAAAGGGATTGTCTTTAAGAAAAGAAAGACAGAAGGTATTGCTACTTCGGGAGATCAGGGCAAGGAAGCTGTAATTCAACTGGATGACTTATCTAGTTTTAGTGCGAAGCAAGAGAAGCTTCACGTTTTTGATAATAATGGAGATAGTTCCTCTCTTTGGGACCGAGGTTTTCCATTTAATGTTATTGCCGATGAGGTTGTGCAGGGGGTTGCTGACATAGCTCGGGTGGAGGAGGTTGGGGATGTTGGAGTTGATCAGTTTCTGCAGGTAGACTCATTCTGACTATTGGTTATGTTTAACTATTTATGTTTGTAAGGGTTTTAATAGTTGGATACTTGAATCTCAGGTATTGGGCTTTCGATTGGCTTGTGTTGGCCGTAGCCAGGAAAAAAGGCATAAGAAAATGGCTTGCGAGGCTGAACAGGTCGGCTCCCTAAAGGAGCAATTGTCGGCTAAAGAATTGGCTTTAGCAGAATTGCAGAAAAAGTTTTCTGATTTGGAAAAGGAATTAAAGGTTGAAAAAGAGAATCGTGAAAATGATGCTGAACTGTTAAAGAAGAGGAATACTGATGTTGAGAATATGAACAAGCGAGTTATTAATCTTACCGCTCAGATGAAGGAATTCGAGGCGAGTAGAGAGGGTGACATTCTTGATGCTTTTGCTGAAGGGTTTGACCGTGCTGTGACGCAGGCAAAGTTTCTAATGCCTGATGCCGATTTTGGTGAGATGGATCCGGCCAAAGTGATCCGGGACGGTCAGCTTGTAGATGATGAGGAAGTGATTGAGGAAGGCGGTGATAACTTAGCTAAGTAGTATTTCAGTGCAGTATTTTAGCAATTTTCTGTTTTGTTTTGTAGAACGAATGTTCATGACTGTTTATTATTGACGATCTGTGTAATTAGGTTTTGGATAGTCCTAATTACTTTTGTCTGTTACCCGTTAATGGGGTTGGAATGATATTTTGATAATTTGTTTGTCTGTAAAGGGAGTTATGTTGTTAACAAACTCCTCATGATATTGACTGATCACATAAACTCAGTTAGGCAGAACTTTGTTAAAAGTATAAATGCATTCAAACTATTTCAAAGCAGTACCTTACAATTTTAACTCGGGTAGGCTGGCCTCGTTAAAACCTCCTTGAGCAAAACCCGTTTTGGGGAAAAATCTCAAGTGAGGAAAAAGAGTACCAGCACACTGCTCTGATTTAACTGAAATATTGCTTTAAAGAGCTAACATTCCATGAACTCGGAATCTTAGTGCCATCCAAATGTTCTAATTTGTAAGCTCCTCGTCCGAGTACTTCTATTATTCGGTAGGGTCCATCCCATGTTGCTGCAAGTTTTCCATGGGAGGGTGGTCGGCGAGCCGCTTCAGTTTTCCTCAGTACAAGATCTCCGACATTGAAGGACCTTGGTTGAACTCGTTTGGCATGTCGTCGATTCAGTTGTTGCTGTAGAGCCTGGTGACGAATAGCTGCTGTATTCCTTATTTCCTCTATTAGGTCAAGTTCTGCTCGGCGAGCTTGATCATGATTTTCAGCTAGGGCTCTTAATGATTCTTGTGAAACTTCTAAGGGAATCATAGCCTCGGATCCATATACCAACCTAAAAGGGGTTTCTTTGGTTGACGTATGCACTGTAGTATTGTATGACCATAATACTTCCGGTATTAGTTCGGCCCAGAGCCCCTTGGTGTTGTCGAGCTTCTTCTTTATAGCGTGTAGGACGACCTTGTTGGCGGCTTCAGCTAAGCCATTAGATTGTGGATGCTCCACTGATGAAAAGTGGTGATTTATCTTCAGCTTCTGTAAAAAGTCTTTGAAACTATGATCGGTAAATTGCCGACCATTGTCGGTAACTATATGCCGGGGAATTCTGAATCTGCATATGATGTGTTTCCAAACGAAGGATATCATCTGGGAGGATGTGATTCTTGCCAGGGGTTGTGCTTCAATCCATTTACTGAAGTAATCAATAGCCACGACCAAATATTTCAATTGCCCGGGTGCGGTAGGGAACGGGCCGAGGATATCAATCCCCCAGTGGTTAAATGGCCAGCTTACCACAGACTGGTGAAGCTGCTCGGCTGGGATGTTAATGATCGGTGCGTGCTTTTGACACTGGTTACATGTTCTGACTTTCTTCCTGCTGTCTTCCCATAAACTCGGCCAATAAAAACCGGCTCGAAGTATTTTCTGTGCCAGGCTTCTTGCCCCCGAGTGTATGCCACATATTCCTTCATGGGCCTCGGCTAACGCAAGATCGGCTTCGTTCCTGTCTAAACATTTCAAAAGTGGTCGGGAGTATCCCCGCCTATACAGAGTGTTATTCATTAATGTGAAGAAAGAAGCCTGTCGTCGAAACCTTTTCTTATCTGAGATCTCTTTTGGAAGAGAACCGTTTTTCAGATACTGTATGTAAGGTAGTTGCCAACTGGTTTCATTAAAAGTGGTTAATGTGTTCATAACATATATGCTCGGTTTGTCTAAAGTTGACTGTAATAACGTTGCGGTGTGTGACTGTGTAGTAGCTAGTTTTGATAAAATGTCGGCCCTATGATTTTGTTCTCTAGGAATATGGTAAATTTCGATTTTTTGAAATCCAGCTATCAACTGCTGTACAAGTTCTAAGTATTTTAATAAAAGCTGGTCTTTTGTTTGGAAGATCTGATTAACCTGTTGTACTATTAATAGAGAATCACAATAAACTTTTAAGGTTGTAATGTGTAAATCAATTGCTAACCTGAGCCCGGCGACGAGGGCTTCATACTCGGCTTGGTTATTACTGGCTTTGAAGGAGAATTGAAGAGAATGTTCGAGGATGATACCTTCAGGACTTTCGAGTAATATTCCTGCTCCTGACCCTTGGGGGTTTGAGGCTCCATCCACAAACAGGCTCCAGTCCGAGTTCTGTTCACGCATACTTGGTTGGGTAAGCTCGGCCACAAAATCTGCTAAGTATTGGGATTTAACGGATCCTCTTGGTTGGTATTGGATATCGAATTCAGAAAGTTCGATTGCCCATTTGATAAGTCTGCCTGCTAACTCCGGCTTTGAAAGGACGTTCCGAAGAGGTTGTTCGGTCCTGACGGTGATAGTGTGTCCCTGGAAATATGGTCGGAGTCGTCTTGAGGAGAAGACTAAAGCCAACGTCAGTTTTTCCAGCTTTGGGTAACGGAGCTCGGCACCCTGCAGTGATTTACTTACAAAATAGATCGGTTGTTGACCTTTCTCCGTTTCTGTAACAAGGACAGAACTAATTGCTGTATCAGTAATAGACAGGTATATATATAATGGTTCATTAGGTTTTGGCTTTTGTAAAACAGGTGGTTTTGAAAGAAATTGTTTTAAATTTTGAAATGCTGATTCACAGTCTTCAGTCCATTCAAAATGTTTTGTTTTCTTTTTCAAACATTGGAAAAAGGTAGAAGACTTTGCTGCCAAACAGGGTAGAAATCTGGATAAGGCGGCGAGTCGTCCTGTAAGCCGTTGCACCTCCTTTACCGTTTTTGGGCTTTGCATATCAAGGATTGCCTGACACTTTTCTGGATTTGCTTCAATTCCTCGGTTGGTAAGAATAAATCCGAGGAATTTTCCTCCGCGTACTCCGAACGCACATTTTTCAGGATTCAGTCTCATGTTATATTGTCGGATCTGTCCGAAAATCTCGGCTAGGTCACGTATATGAGAGTTGCCGACCTTGGTCTTTGCCACCATGTCGTCCACATAAACTTCGATATTCCGACCTATCTGATTTTCAAAAACCTTGTTCATTAATCGCTGATATGTTGCACCTGCATTCTTTAGACCAAAAGGCATGACATTATAGCAGTAATTACCATATTCAGTTATAAAGGCAGTTTTATCTTTGTCTGATGGGTGCATGAGGATCTGGTTATAACCAGAATATGCGTCCATAAAGCTTAATGAACCATAACCGCAAGAATTGTCAACCAAAGTGTCAATGCAAGGTAAGGGATAAGCATCTTTGGGACATGCCTTATTTAAATCAGTAAAATCGACGCACATGCGCCACTTACCGTTACTCTTTCTTACCATGACAACATTGGCGAGCCATGTTGTGAACCTGATTTCTTTTATGAAATTTGCAGCAATGAGCTTTTTGACCTCGGCGAGGGACGCAAGGCGTTTTTCTGTTCCGAGATTTCTCTTCTTTTGGGAGATTGGTCGGGCCCCTGGAGTAATTGCTAACCTGTGTGTAATAACGGATGGATGTATTCCGGGCATATCTGCTGCGGTCCAAGCAAATAAGTCGGCGTTTTTGCGCAGAAATGTTATGAGTTCTTCTCTATCTTCGGCGTTTGTTGACGTCCCGACGAAAGTGAACTTCGTGGGATCTTCGGTTATGGGGACTTTTGTCAGGTCTTCGTTTGGCATAGGTCGGTCTTCAAAATCGGCTCTTGGGTCAATCTCTGCTAGCCTTGGTAGGTCGGGCTGTATAGAGTTGACCTGCGGAGTGTTGTTTCTTCTGACAGGCTTCAAGCTTGTATTGTAGCATTGGCGAGCTTCCTGAAGGTCGCCATGGATTGTTGCTACTAAATTATCCTGCACAGGGAACTTCACACAGAGATGAACTGTAGATACAATTGCTGCAAATCGATTTAAAAATGGTCTACCTAAGATGAGATTATAAGGACTAAAACAGTCGACAACAAGGTATTGAATATCTTGTGTCTTAAATAATGGTTGCTCACCGAGTGTGGTTTGTAACCACACTGAACCGAGGACGGGAACACGTTCGCCAGAAAATCCGACCAAATCTCCATGGTATGGCTGTAAAATGTTGTTACTCAGCTTCATTTTCTCAAATGTAGTAAAGAAGAGTACATCTGCGCTGCTTCCGGGGTCAAGTAGTACTTTGCGTACTATTAGGTCTCCCAATTGAATAGAAATCACCACGGGGTCATCGTAATTCAAATCTTTCTGATTGAAGTCGGTGGAGTAGAAAGTCATTTCTAGGACTTCGTCGGTCGGTTGAGGCACTTTAGGGGCATCTGTCACAGCCAACATAGCTCTATAGGTTCTTTTTCGAGCCGAGCTTGTATGTCCACCTCCTGCATATCCTCCTGAGATACAATTGATGACTCCTCTTGGTTGAATGGGTGCCTTATCCTTTTCCTTTGAGGATGGGCTTGCTGTGGAAGGGTCGGTGGCCGAGGTAATATTCTTCTGCATTCTTCCTGCAATGAACTTGTCAAGGTGACCTTGTCTTGCGAGACGTTCCAGGAGGTCTTTGGCGATCACACATTCGTCGGTTGTGTGACCGTGCTTTTGATGAAAGGTACAAAATTTGGATTTATCCACGGACTTGGACTCCGGGTAAGCACCGGCCTTACGAGGAGGTTTGATTAGTTTGGAGTTGAGTATTTCTTTAATAATATCATCCCTCTTTGTGTTGAACTGAGTGTAGGACTCATAACGGGGAACTGGCCGGAATGTTTTCCTACTATCTCGGGGTTTATCATCATCTCTAGCCGCGGTTGACTTTTCTGTTTTACGGGCTTGCCGAAGTTCTTCAACATCTATCTGTCCCTTGGCCTTTTCGCGGAATTCGGCCAGGGTTTTTGGTTTACTCACGGCTATTGTCTCCTGAAACTTGCCCGGACGTAAGCCGCTCTTAATTGCATGGAGATGGACTTCAGGGTGAAGGTCGAGAATCCCCATGGCGACCTTTGTAAAGCGAGTGATATAGTCCTTTAGGCTCTCTTGTGGACCTTGTTTGATGGTCGTCAGGTAGTCAGAATCGTGCAGGTATATTGCAGATGCTGCGAAGTGGTCTTCGAACTGCTTTGCCAACTCTTGAAAACGCGATATTGAATCTGCAGGCAAAGAACAAAACCAGTCAAGTGCAGGACCGTCTAAAAAAGATGGAAAACATCGGCATAAAATAGGGTCAGATGCACCGTTAACGATCATAATAGATCGGAATTTCTTAATATGCTGCTTTGGATCTCCCAATCCATCATAAGGGGTCAGAGTGGTCGGCAGGGTGAACTGCCGGGGAAGTTGAAAATTCATAATGTCGGGCGTGAATGGTCCGGCAGAATTATCACGCTCGTCTTCCTCGACTTCTGGTTGGGACCTTTCTGTTTGGTTGGCCTCTTCTTCCTCTTGTTGAGGTGTTTCAGAAATATGGGTCGGCATTGACCGACGTTCATGATTTTCCTCCCGGTTATGAGGATCATCATTGTGTTCCAGCCGATTAGTGACCAATTGTGCAATTTGTTCCTGCATTCTTCGGTTTTCCTCCGCCATTTGTTGATTTGCTTGTTGAAGCTCGGTCACCATCCGAAGGAGCTCAGATGGGGTTGGGGGAGGGGCGTCGGCCATGGTAGTATCTTAAGGGTGTTTTGGGACCTTTGCGAATGGGTTTTCAAGTTGCTCGGCCCCACGGTGGGCGCCAAATGTTCTTGCCTGGCAATCCCGAAGTATAGCTCGTCCTTTGGTAAGATCGGTGGGCTCCCAGAACGAACCGAGGTATACGTCGGCGGCAGATGAACGGCGAGAGTGGGTACCTGCAAAGGCACTCCGACGCTCAAGTTAGTTTTTGAGAGATAATAATTCTTTTTCTTTTGGAAAGTCACGTACCTTCCTTTAGTCTTTTGGCTGCTTTATATTTAGCAGGAGAAGTCGGCCGTTATCCTTCAGGCGTAACGTCTAGGAAGAGAATAAATTGGGGATCCGACCTTATTGTAACGTCTTGGAAGAGAGTAAATTGTAGATCCGACGTTATTGACTGGAGGCCATGATGAGATCGTCGATTATGATCGGGCCTGAAGTGTAACCGAGCTATAATGTGTAACCAATGTTTACTGGCCATATCAGTTACAAATACTGTTTTCTTCTGGTTGTTAAAGTTTAGTTCCATAGGTAAGTACACATTCTTCTTGTTCCAATATTCTACAGACTACACAACGTGTATCTTATTAATTAGTTCTATAAACTAGACCAGGAATTATTTATGAACATACACATGAATATTGGTCATCACCAATCATTATCATTCAGCAGAAGATAGAATTAATAATTATCGGCATACATAGAAACAGATAACATAGAAAATGACAAGGCCAGGTCTTATGACACAATAATAATACAAGCCTCAATTATTTACTACCACACACATCCTTATATATATTAATCCACCGTATTAGGATGTTGACCCTAATTACATTCATTCTATTCAAAGTATATATCAAAATCAACTATATAAAATCAGTCACTAATATAAAATACATATTAAAATATAAATATATATTAAAAATAAATTAAATAAAATATATATTTATATATAAATATATTAGTAACTGATTTTAATAATTAATTTTAATATATAAATAATATTTTTAATATATATTAAGTAGTAATAATAATATTCATGGGATGGGATAAACGACCACCTTTCCTGTGGCTTTTGCAGTTTGAATGTAAGAAAGAGCTTCAATGACTTGAGAAAATGGCACTGGAGTGAGAGGATCCAGAACTGGCTTGACCTTGCCGCTCTCAAAAAAAGGCCTTAATTTGTCTAAGATAGATCCTTTGGAAGTGAGAACGAAAAAGATAGCTGGTGGAACTCCAGCAGGAGGTACTATTGTCACTACTTTCCCACCTTCTTTTACACCTTTCAAGGCTCTTTCAGTTTGCCCTGTTTGCATTGTTTTGGTTATTACAATTACAAAATCACTACTATTTATTAGAAAGAAAAACAATTGAAAAACACACTAGTACACTACCACTAAGAAATGAACATTCATTGATTAATTAAGTAGTCATTGTCATGGACTTCATAAAAATATTCAAATTTTATCTAGGAGAGTATATATTTAAATAAATTTTTTTAAAATTTTGAATAAGACATTTTTGTTTTTAAAATTTTTTATATATTAACATTTTTGAATTTTATAAAAGTAAAATATATAAATTCTTCAATCATTTTTTTTAAATTTATTTGTCTAAATAAAAATAATAAAATTGATTAAAAGAAGAATTTATATATTTTATTTTTATAAAATTTAAAAACTTTAACATAATAAAATTTTATTAAAAACAAAAACATTCAACACAAAAATTTTTAAAAATCTATTTGAGTATATATTCTTTTATCTATAATAAAGATTCACATTTAGCATCATTTTTTAATTAAGAAAACTCATTCCGATTCCCCACTGTGGTTAACTTTGAAGACCTTACCTACTGTATCGTAGACTAGATCAAACTTTTCTGACAGCTCCTCAAAGTTCTCCTTTGTGTAGTCAATAGGAAAGTCAACTCCCAGTTTTCTTAAGAATTCGAGTTTTCCAGTGCTTGATGTTGCTGCTATCCTTGATGCGCCACACACATGCTTCGCAAGCTGCACACAAATAAATGTTACTAATTAATTTACATTATTAATTCGGTGAATTCTATCATTTTTATTACTTAGTACTTATTTTTTATTTAATTTAATTTTTATAATAAATTTCAAATATTAAAATTATTTATTTTTATATTTTTAAATTAAATATTAATTTTTATTTTTTTTTTAACAAATTAGACAATATAATAATCATCTAAAATTTTATAATAAACACGTATATGTATCGATTAGATCTAATTAACCGAGAGATTATTAATATGGTTTACCTAAACAACTAGAAAAAGTAAAGTGGTTACCTAAACAGTAAAATTTTATAAAATTGTTTCATGTGAAATTAATATTGTAAAGGTTAGATAAATATATATATTTGACTGAACAAATAGTACCATAAAATAATTACCTGAATAACTTGGGTACCAACACCGCCAGCACCTCCGAGAACAAGAATAGATTTGCCAGCAGAGAAGTCAGCTCTCTCAAGTCCTTCATAAGCAGTCTCAACCGCCGCAGGGAAGCTAGCAGCTTCAACGAAGCTGAGATTAGGAGGCTTGTGAGCCAAAAGCCTCTCTTCAGCAATAGTATACTCTGACAATGTTCCAAGAATCTTAAGGTTTTGTATGCCATCCTCGTTAATGTCGCCGTAAACTTCGTCACCAACTTTAAATTTCTTGACTTGATCACCCAATTTCACCACTATACCGGCAACATCAAGCCCTGGAACAATCTTCACATCATTTCCACCCACAGTGCAAACAATTATGAATGGAAAAATTTAGTTTAATTTTATATATGCATCCATGAAAAAAGCATAGAAGAAGTGAAAAAATAAATATTTGACAAGAAATATGTATACAAGAGTAGTAGTGGGATCAAATTGTATAAAAAAATTCGTCCAATGTACAAGCATCTTATGTTCATGTACAGGATCTAAAGAAAAATTTCACTCAAAAAATATAATATATGCAACCTAATTTAATAATTATATCAGTGACTATCTTGAGATTAAATTATATATATATATCAAGAAAAATCACATTAACTATCTAAAAATATTGGTGGGTTCTCACATACTAAGTGAGAAAGTACATAAAAGACATCTCTGCACATTTTGAATATGTATAAGAGTAATCACCAGAAAAATTAGGGATTATCGGGTATGATCAAACTAGAAGAGTGTGTGATCTTAAGAACAATATGTACCTTTAGATAATATGAGTCAAATTGGTTTTTCTATTAAATTTTTACTAATGTAATAAAATATCGACAGACTTTACCTCGCATGTTAGTAAAAAATTAACAGAGAAACAATTCGACCCATGTTGATATTTTTTAAGGATTAAATTGAAGTGTTGAATTTTTTAAAGACCAAATTAACTTATATATGTTAAAACACCAAATTGGACATTAATACAATTTATTTATCTCACTTTAATTTTTAACACTCTCCAAATTGACCAAATTAAGTGTCATGCATGTAATCTATAGTTTTTTTATAAATAGAAAGTGTCATATATAATATCATCTAATTTCGATGAAGGTGAATATAATTTAGCCTAAATGAACAAGGGAATATAGAGTAGTACATACAGGGAGATGAGGATCAGGGGTGTAAATGTCTTTGTAGAAGTCAGTGATTCTTTTATTATCAACTGGATTAAGTGATGCAGCCACAACTTTGATGAGCACTTGGTCCTCTTTGAGTTCTGGTATTGGCCAATTTGGATGTATCTTTAGAACATCACCTGGATTCCCATGCTCTGAATAGAACCATGCTTTTGTGTGACTTGGAATGGTGGAATCATCTGATGAAGCCATCATAGATATATATTAATTACTTTGGAAGATAGAAGAATGATGAAACACAACTTTGATTTGATGGGTTTACTTTGTTAGGTTGATGGAGATGGAGAGCAAATTTATCACATATTTATAGCCAGTGATCTGATTCTTGTTAAATTAAAATTACCCATCGGAAAAGGACGTAATTGATTAAAAATAGAATAATTAGGTAGGAAAATGAATTTTCAGTGAAAAAAATATTTGAGAAAATAAAGTGTGATATTTTATTTTTAATTCTATAAGTGAGATCAAAATTAAATAAAAGAGAGAACAATAAAGAGTTAGATCAAACATTAAATAATATATAATATTTTTTCTACTAAAAAAAATCCACTCCCATTAAGTAAAAGCTAAAGCAAAAAAGCAATGCTACATGTATAACCGACAAAACATTTATTATTTTGAACTATTTAGTCAACAAATATATTTTAATAAAAAAAATATAGATAACCAACAATATTTTTAAATAATGTGAATTAATAAAATTAAGAGAGTAAATTAATCTTAAATTTAATTAATAGCATTAAATTAAAGTGTAGTGTATTTTTATTTAATTGATGGTTGTTTACCTAATATTTCCTAATTTTATATATAATGTCTAAAAAATACTGTGTTGACTAAGTTGTCATGTTTATATGTCAAATATATTTTAAACACAATATTTATTGGATATTTATTCGATATATGTGTCTTTTCTCTAACTGTATTTTAATAAAAAAAAATTTTTAAATATATTCAGACGCACCTAAATATTATTAAAATGTCTAATCGTATAAAAATAATATATATTATTATTTATTAAAATAAAAAATTATTTTAAATACATTATAATTAAAAACAGTTGAAAACAATAAAAATAATTAAAATTAATTTATGTTTTGATATTAATAAAATATTAAAATATTATTATAATTTATTTTAAAAACATTTTAATCATATATATAGTGTTATTGTATTTTATAAAATTTTAAAATTTATATATCTCATATTATATCATATTTTGTGTCCGCATCAATATCCGTAAATATTGATAAAAAAAAATGTTAATTTCCACCCTAAGATTTCTTAAACCAAAATAATTTGCATCAAGACGCAGGCCCTTACGTCAAGTTTTGAATTCTTTAGAAAAACACTTCCAAGTTTCACACAGTTCCAAGAGGGAATACAGTACATCAAGAGAGAAACCACCAAATAATAGAGTTCTAAACACTTATTTTGGGTCTTTCAACCAAATAAAAATAAAAAAAATAAATGAGACCTAATATATAATGAAATATAGGATTTATTTTATTTAAATTAAATAAATATTTTATTTATTATTAAATAATTTTTTTTCAGTTAATCTACACATATCTCGCGTATTGAGCAATTGAGATATATTCATAATTTTTTTAGACTCAATGCATTCTAGATGTTTACAAAATTAAAATGAACTTTTTTATCTAAATAGTTACGTCCAAACAATTTTACCTGTAAAAGAAGCTTGAAGCCTCATAATTAACTCATCCCAATTCATTCACGTATTATATATATTCTCTTGTCTCTGTATTGATGGATATAACTAGTAATGAGTTTTTTTTTGTAGTTGTTTACTCAAATAGAATCATAAAAAATAGTGAAAAAATAGTGATATTTTAGTACAGTTCTCCAAACCTCACAAATGGTGAAGACATTTCGACCGCACCTTACATATAGTCATATAGACATACTCGTTCGGATGGACTTAGAATCTGTTGAATCACATTCTTTATTATTTATTTCGGGTGTACAATATCTAAAATTTAGCTAAAATTAAGCCGGATTTACAGTACTTAAAATATGACACGTTGTATATAATAATAAATATTTTACACTTTACAAATTCTTATAATATAATATTTAATTAATTCATATAAAAAATTATGAAATGTATTATCTGTCTTTTTATTACATAGATGATGATAAAACTTAAATCTAAAATTTCATGCACGCATATTATTTCTGATATCTCACTAGCTACAAATATTGCTATTGCATTTATTTAAACTAATATACACGACAAAATTTGTTTCTTCAAAGTAAATAATTATTGCCAATGAGTTATAACTCAAATGACATAATCTTCTCATACTCACTTAAGAGATCGCAGGTTCTAGTCTTTTTATTTTCGATAAAAAAAATATATTCATTAGAAAACTTTGATAATAAATATTTTGTTATTATTAAGTACCAATGAGGAAGAGAGCCCGAGAGGGTACAAAATAGGAAAATTACATACGATATCCATGATGAAACATTATTGTTTAATTCAAATTTAATTTGGCTATTCAAACTAGCCTATCAAACTTACTACATTTTTGGACGGCTATGGTTAGAACCACGTCATGGAATTCATAATAAGAAAATTTTGGCATAACATTTTCGCACACCCACTTTTATCATCAATTCATCACGGCATAATAACATACATAATAAGTAATGTTATAGAGTACCTTTTTCAGCTAATATTTTTAAATTTTTTATTTATTTTAAATTATAAATTATAAATCATAAATTATTAATAACCCTGAATCTTAAATTATAAATTTTGAATCTTAAATCCTAAAAAAATACAACTTTTTAGAATTAAAAAAGAAAAATTAAAATTACTACAACTTAACTTCTTATATTTTCTCTAAAATAATAATAATAATAATAAAAGAAAAACTCATCATAATAAAGAGAAAAATCTAATCTTATTGAAAGGCCAAATAGCCGTCGCCACTCGATATTAATTAATTGAAAAATGTGGAATGAAAAAGTATTATTAATTAAAGTTTAATTAAATTTTTGAAATATAAGAAAATTTTCTTACAATCAAAGAAGTAATTTTTTAATAACTAATATAATTTTTTTTTTGGAAAAATGTGGAAACCTTTTAAAGATATTAATTTTTTCTTTTATAAAAGCATAAAAATTATGTATAAATAATAGAATACAAAGGAAAAAGAAAAAGAAAGAGAGAAAAATCAGAAAAGGAAAAAAGAGAAACACATGAAAGAAGATGGAAAGAATAAGAAGAAATATCAGAAAGGAAAAAGAAGGGAAAAAATTGCTAATCAGAGAAGGAAAAAATGTAGATTAAATTAAATTCTTTTTTTTAGGTTTTTTAAAACACTAATTAAAAGATAACTGTCCATTACAGATAGTATAAAAAAAAGGGCCAACCACCCAAACCTAGCCGCCTCTATTAAAAACTCAAATCTTATCTAGAATTAAACAACATACAAGAATCTTAATTGTAACTAATTTTTATTTATGTAATTAAGTACTATATATATATAGCTAGATAGTTAGAAAAAGGTTAATTAGCTTTCCCTGCTGCTAATCAATCAACCACACTATTACCTAATCAATAAATCTAACCGCAATCATCCAATCTCTGCTAATCAACCAACCACATTATTCCTTAACCAATCTAACAGCAGTCATCAAAGACAAAGACAAATACGTGGCCTAAATAAAATAATATAGATGGCGTGACATCTAAACAAATGACCTGGGTTATATCGCTTCCAACCTCGTAAAATATAACATACGACCGTTGAATTAAAATGACACAAATAATAAATACCTCAAATATCATAATCTTGTCATTTTTATTTAAAAATTTTAGATTCGAATTTTATTTTTATATAAAATTATAATTAAATAATTATATAAAATTATATTTTATTATTTTATTATAATCAATATTTTTAATTTAATTTTTGCTTAATTAAATATTTTTTGAGTTTCAATAATTCATTAAGTAATTTATATATACATATTATATACTTTGAATATTTATTAAAAAATATTATATAATCATAAAAAAATATGTTATAATTAATAAACGAACATTTTTGTCTTTCTTAATTTGTATATTTAAGAAAATATGTTCGTTTTAGCAATTGAATATAATTTAAAATAAATTATTCATTTGAAAAAAATGAGTACAAAACTAAAATCAAATTAAATAAATATAAAATTATTTAATTGACAATTTTATATAGAATATATATATTGATTAACATATAATATCTAATGTAATTATTTAGTTTGGCAGCAAAATCTTGCATCCTAAATCTAATATCTTCGAAACAATTTTATGAATGAGCTTTTTTAAAGTGATCAATAATTAATTTAATTTGCTATGCTAATTTTATATATTCTTTTTTTTGGGTTTCAATCTTTTAGTCTAACATTTTTAGGAGAAATTTTATTCTTTTTGTTCATGTTTTAGATCATCTTAAAATTATTTATACACAAAAAATATCATACTTTTAATATATTAATCATAAATCAAATTGACTAGATTATCAGTTCACTACTACTAATTAAATCAATCAGTCCGGTTTAATTTTGATAACATTACTACACACAATACAAATTATTTATATAAAAAATTAAATATCAATAAAGACGTAATAATCATATGTACGTATAACTACTCTTATTCATTTATAATTTAAATAAATATATTATTATATTAACTTTTAAGTATATAAAAAATATACACACAATTTTCAATTGCCATAAAATTTTAGAGATGATATGTAAACATTAAAATACTAATTTACTACTATTTCCAAATTTATTACTAAAATAATATCAGTTTCAAGTTGTTGATCCATATGTTATCATTTTTTATAGTAGCGATTTATTTTTTTGTGACCTACTAACTTAGAATCACATACACGCTATGCATATTTAGAATTAGAAGAGTCCATAGGCGATTTATTATGGTTTTTAGGGAGGTTGAGAAGTAGAGAGAACACAAACAGTGAAAAAATGAATGCGAGAGACCAGATGATGAGAATGATTCATTTCCTTACATACGTTTAAATACCAGACTTATATACACTGCCACTCTAGTGCATAATAGGGATTATTTGAATTTGTGAATGAATTACGCATCCAAAAGCTTGATGAGTGATTTAGATTACAAGTTCCTAATCATGAATCAAATATATGTAATCATGAGAAATACTTCATTGTTGAAAAAATTTTCTAAATCTAATAGTTTTGAACTTATAAAGTAATAATCTTATTTGAAGCTTGCCATTATGCATAGACTTACTGTTCAAACTACAATCTCTGCACTTACAAAGCAATATGCTCTCCAATGGAGTTTTCTCTCATTTTAAGCAACACTAGCAATTTAATTTCCTTGAACATGGGGAAAAATAACTTTAATGGACTTAGTCCGATCCACTGTCGGTTGAAAAAAGATTAAACTGATACCGTGATACGAAACTAAAGATAAATGAAAAAAGATAAATTAAAATTGAAAAAAAAAATGCTGAAATTGAATGGAAGAGAATCATTCTATTTTTTATACAATTTTTTGATATAATAAGAGAGAGTCTCACTCAATCTCACTTATTCATATTATAGTTTATGATAAATTGAAATTGAATCGAATAAAATAATCATTCTTCCTAAAGAAAAGAGAATTACGATATCTTTTAACCAATTTTTTAATGTAATAAGAAAATAATTTACTCAATCTCACTTGTACATACCACAGTTTAGGACAAACTAAAATTGAACTGAAGAAATCTATTTACATTATATACAATTTCTTCATGTAACAAGAGAGGAACTCACTAAACCTCACATGTCCATATCATAGTATTATCATGAAATTAAAAGCGACATTCATCCCTCTAACAACTTTGTTTGACGACTACAAGGTAGTGTTTGGAAGAGAAATAAAGATTGTGAGATTGAGATTAAGAAACAGATATTGAAATAAACTTCAGTATTGTGTTTGATATAAAGTAGAAGGCATGGACTGAAATAAAAATGAAACTTTAATTTAATTTGTATAAAAAATAAAGTTAAAATTAATTAATTGAAATGGAATATTTTAAGTATAAAATATTATTAAAATTTCAGTCTCTTGTGTCTCCACTTTTTTGAAGTATTGAAATACTTAAATTTTAAAGACAGAACATGATATTGAATCCTAATCTCCTAGTCTCCATCTCAATCATTCAAAACAAATGATACTCAATAGTTTAGGAAGTATTTATATATCTACCTTATATTAGATTAAAAATAAAAGCTCTAAATCTACTAACATAAAATTCAATCTGCTAACTAAATAAATAAAATTAAAATAAATAAAACTAAATATAATATTCTAACACTTAAAAAAGTTAAACGAATAATTAATAAATAATACATGCACTTCTCATTTCACAAACATATAAAGCACGTATTATATATATGGTATAAATTTAAATTAAACTATATTAACTCCAAATAATGATACAATCGCATAATTTCTTTAGATCTTTATTTGCGTGCTAATTTTTAACTTTACAATAAAGTTTTGAAAAAGTCTAAAGACAGCAATTTTATTAAATTCTGGTCAATATATAACCACCAAAAAAGAATAAGCTATTGGATGAAATCTCATATTAATCTCACATCATTAAAAGCTTTATTAATAGCTACTTGATGATTATAAATTCCAAAAGTTACTAACCCCTAACATTCTTCTAAAGTTTTATTCATTATATCATGCTCGTGAAGCACGTGCGATTCTCGTGCAAGAAAAATAATAAAATTAAGAACTTAAGAATTGCATTTAAGAACAAAGTATTTATAGTTAAATTTGTTACTGTGAGTTTCATGTGATTTTCTATTATTAATTATATAATTTACTCAAAGCATTAAAGACTATAAGAAATGTAACTACAATTTTCTTAGCTAAAGAATTTAAGTTAAAATTATACGACTATAATTTTAAGGAAATATTTTTTAAAAAAAATAATATATCACAAAAGTATTAATTTTACAGATCAAATCATTAAATTCAAAGGATGAATATAAGCAACCACACAATTTTAATTTTTTATCTTTACCCTCTCTTATTTTAACTTGATAACATCAATTTGTCTATGTTGTGAAAAATTTATCGTCTCTTATTACCCTTGATTTATCATTTAATCAACTTGAAGGAGAGATTCTAACCTCTTTTAAAAATCTTTGCAAATTGAAAGAAATCTCTTTTTTATATTTCAATTACAACTAATTTATTACGGTAAATTTTAGAAAATTAGATTTAACGGTGTTTGCATAGTTTTTTAGAGTATTATTTTGAAATATTCTAGAATGTCCTAGAAGGTCCGGAGTACTCTAGAAGATTCTAGAAGACTTTGAAAGATCATAGAGTAATCTAGAAGAGTGTAGATGTATATAAAAATATGAATAGTAGTATGAAATAATCTATAAATATTTAGAAAAATGTGGTAGGATAGATATATATATTTGTAGTGAATATTCTAGATAATCAATCTAGACCGTTGATTAGATTTAATTATAACCATCAATTGAGGATGTAAATGGCTATAAATAGAGGTGAGACTTAGAGTTTGGAAGTGTGAGTCATTTGTAACAAACACTTGAGTAATAAAGTGTTCTTTCCACCAAAACTTCTTTTCTCTTGTGTTCTCTTGTGTTCTTAGCTTTCTTACTAAACACTGAGAGTTAGGCTGACTTGTTCTTAGCTCAAGAGGTTGAGTAAGTTTGAGTGTCAGCATGGTAGTGTTGGAGTGTGTCCAAGGCCGTGACAATTTGGTATCAGACCAAGGTTCGAAAGGGAGTACAAGTAGTTTGTGAGTATGACTTCTAGTATAACCATGGAGCATGTTGAGTCTCAGAGGGGAAGAGATACTATTCCTTCTTAATGGGGAGACAAGAAGGCCCGTTCTTCAAGTGAGTTTAGAGGTAAGAATTCTAACTTCTTAGAAGAGAGATTTTCTATGTTGGAAAATGTTCTATCCTCTATGAATGAGCGCTTCTAAAGGTTAGAACATGACAAGGAGACCCTCGAGACTCACGTGTTAGGAGAACTAGATGCTTTCAAAGAAAGCATGCTCCAAATCGAAGAGAAACTTGAGAATTTCTTGAAGCTATTTGAGGAAGTTTGAGGAAGCAAAATTTTGACCAACCATTATAAGGGAGACGACAAAGATTGATCTCCCAAAGCCAAAGGAGTTCAAGGGCATGGACGATGCTCGAGAGGTGGAGAACTTCACCTATGACAAATGGAGAGGTACTTTGAAGGTCAAGGGATGGTCGAAGGAGATATTTTGCATACCATTAAGGAATGGTTGCATCATGATCCATTAGCTAAGAAATTAGTGGAATTGACTAGAAAAGGTAAGACTAAACGATTTTGGCTAGAAGACGATATTCTCTACACCAGGGAGAAGACTATATATCCCTAAGTGAAAAAATCTAAGGAGAAAATTAGTAAAGAAATGCCACGACACCAAATGGGCTGGTCATCAAGGCGAACGAACAACCTTGAAACATGGTTTAATTGCTATTTTAATTTAGCAACATTGGCGGTAGAATCAAGGACGCGGTGACTGACCTCTAGATCTGTCTATCGAGACCTTGGTCTTCCTGCAGTGTTATGGACTTTTGAATCTCTGGTATAGAACTGATCGAGATGTTGAAGTAAACTATCTCTGTAGTATGGAAAGCAACTTGCAGGATCCATATAAGCCTTCTTTTGTTGTACTGGTGGCATATCTACCGAGATTAATGTAGTCAATTATGTCTCTCCTAGAAATTGGTTAGTTACTCTCATTTTGTTCTAAGATTCTTCCTATTCATAGGTCATTTATGGCATTGGGCTTTTAACTTAATAGTTGCAGGTTCAAGTCCTACTATTCCAAAACCTACCTTACACTATACCTATTAATTAATAAGGATGCGTAGTAAACTTTCAAAGATCACTCTTTGGCCTTAAGGCACTTATTGAATATTCTTATTATTAGCCTCAAATGAGGGATGAAGTGGAGAGTTATGTGAAGACTTGTTTTGTGTGCCAACAAGATAAGATTGAAAATAAGACACCAAATGGATTGTTGGAACCTCTGCTGTCGTCAAAGCGACCGTGAAAAAGTGTGTCTTTAGATTTCATCTCTGTCTTACCAAAGTTCGAGAGGTTTGGATCTATTCTTGTGGTAGTGGATCAATTTTTGAAGTATATTACCTTTATACATGCCTCTACTGACTGCCTTGCAGAGGAAGCAGCTCGACTATTTTTTAAGAATGTGGTAAGTACTGGGGATCGCCTAAGAGTAACATTAGTGATCGAGATCCACGCTTCATAGGACGACTATAGACATAGCTGTTCAAACTCCTTGGGTCGGAGCTTCATTTCTCAACAAGCTTCCATCCTCAAACCGATGGGCAGGTTAAGAGAGTGAATGTCTTACTCCCGTGTTTTACTTTAGGCATTTTGTAAGCGCTAATCAAAAGGATTGGACAAAATTCCTAGACATTGCTCAGTTTTCATACAATCAGCAAATGAGCGAGTCCACAGGGAAGAGTCCATTCGAGATTGTGAACGGATAACAGTCGCTTACACCACACTCTCTTTCTTTCTCTTACTAAGAGAAGAGCCCTAGAGTTTATCATATGATTAATCATGGGAAGAATAAGCAGATGTCACTCATTCTTACCTCGACAAAGCTGTAAAGAGGATGAAGAAATGGGCAGATAAGAAGAGGAGGCATGCAAGCTATCAAGTGGGAGACAAGGTAATGATTAAACCTCTTCCACAATAATTCAAAGCCTTTTGCAAGGTTCATAAGGGCTTAATCTGCAAATACAAAGGACCATTTAAGATCATTGGAGGTGTTGGGGAAGTTGCTTACAAAGTACAACTCCTTTCCTCTATGAAGATCCACCCGATCTTCCATGCGAGTATGCTTAAACCATATCATGATGACTAAGATGAATCGAGTAGAGGCAACTTGAGTCATGCTCCGCCTGTGGTGATTAGATCCTTTGATAAAGAAATCAAAGAGATCTTAGCTAATCGCGTCATGCGACGAAGAGGAGTACCACCGAACATCCAATACTTGATCAAGTGGAAAGGGCTCCCGATAAATGAAGCTAGCTGGGAAGCTCGTGAAGATCTATTGCAATTCCAAGAACACCTAGAGCGCTATCATGAACAGAACGTGACGAGGACGTCTGCGCATTAGGTGGGAGAGAATGTCACGGTAAATTTTAGAAAGTTAGATTTAACAGTATGTGTATAATTTTCTGGAATATTTGAGATGCTCAAGATGGTTTCGAAACGTTCTAGTAGAAGGTCTCGAAATACCCTAAAATATTATAGAAGATTTTGGAAGGTCATAGAGTAATTTAGAAGAGTGTGAATCTATATAAATAGAAGTATGAATAGTAGTATGGAATAATTTAAAAAAAATAGATAAATATGGTAAGATAGATATTTGTAGTGAATGTTCTAGATGATCAATCTAGACCGTTGATTAGATTTAATCCTAACCATCCATTGAGGAGGTAGATGGCTATAAATAGGGATGAGAGTTAGAATTTGGGAGTGTGAGTCATTTGTAACAAACACTTGAGTAATAAAATATTTTTTCCACTAAAGCTTCATTTCTCTTGTGTTCTTACTTCTTAACTTTCTTGCAAAATACTGAGAATTAGACTAACTTGATTTTAGCTCAAGAGGTTGAGTAGGTCCAAATGCCGGCACAATAATATTAGAGTATATCCAAGACTGTAACAAACTACTTTCTAGAATATTATAAATTTTCCCTCTTATGTATTTTACGAGAGTTCAAAATACTTGAAGCTAGAAGTTTCTAATCTAAAAAAATCTAACAAATCAACTTGCCATTTCAATAACCTTTCATCATTAACAGATCTTGCTTTGTATGGCAATTAATTCATTGAAAATTCATTTAAAATTCATTTAAATTCTTGGATCATTATTCCCTAAATTGTCATTCTTTGAGTTGGAAACAATTTGTTTCGTAGAATTATTTTCGAAAATAACCTTGCAAATTTAATTTCTTTACAAGAACTCTATGCATCAGGAAATATTTTCACCTTACAAATGAGTTGAAATTGACAACTTATAATTCACATTATTTTTTTGCAATTGAGAAAATGAGAATTGGGCCTCAATTTTTCTTCATAAATTGAGTCACAAAAATCTGACTATTTGGACCAGTCTGATCACAGGAGCCTCAATATCCATTCTCAAATAGCTTTGGCACACTTGACCAAAAAAAAAAAAAAAAAGCTTTGGCACAAATAGTGCATATATGATTTCTCTTATTGAATAGTCCATATTAGGTCTAATATTATGTTTATGTTCAAACAATTTTAACTATTCAAAAAAATTCTGAAAGGGTTGGAGGGAATTGTTAATTTAAGGTATGTATAGCTATCCTTTTTTTCATTTATTTTTATTATATGTTTCTTTCTTTCTTTTTTTTTTTTTTGGTGTTGTGACCTTTAATTTCTCTCTTATTTTCATGAATATCGTGTGCGTATGAGCACGTGTGTGTATGTTATACGTGTGTAAAAAAAAAATCAAAATATGGTTAATCGGTTAAAAAATTATAACCATATTTTGGTTAATCAATTTAATAAAATAATTTTAAAAATCATATCTATATTATTAAAAAATGGTTAACTAAAATCAAATTTTAAAAATTAATTTTTAACCGATTAACCAAAATTAAAATCAAATTTTATGCAATTCTTGTGATTATATTGGTTAACCGATTTTTTATTTTGGTTTTTAAAAAATTCAATTTTTCTATGTAAAAACTGATTTTAAAAAAATCAATTATTTTTTAAAATTAATTTTATTTTATAACCGGTTTTTAAATTTTTTAACGAATTAATAACCAATTTTATTATATAAAATTAATTTAATTAATTAACTAAATTATATTTTTAACTAACCCAAAAACAAATTTAATTTTTAAATTAACCAAACTATTTATAGCTCTAGTATGTTAGTAAAACATAAATAAAAAGTTGTATAATATGAAAAGACTATATTATATACAATTTATAGAAAAAGTATACAAGATCCAAGACCTTATTATCTACCTATAGACTATAGTGTCATAGTGTATGTGGATATAATACTTTACAATTAGGCTTGGCAAACAGACTAACTCAACCCGTTCTGCCGCCTAATTAAATGGTTTGAAAATGCAAGTCACCCTGTCTAATGGCGAGTTAGCGGACTTGGCCTACCACCACATGGAACTGGAAGTATGTAGTGGTGTCGGCATGGTCGACGAAGAAGGGAAACAAAACAACCATGGAGTTTATAACTCTATATATATATATATATATCTCACTAGCATATGTAACAGTTTTAAATTTTTTCTATTAGTATACTTATACAGCTTTATTGGGGGAAGTGGAAATATGTCCTTATTGTAATATTTTGAAATGAACAATAAATTATAAATAGGACATCAAAGAAAATGGTTATTGTAGGAGAATTCACGATTACTTGTGTTATTCTTGAAAAAGTTGAACACTAATCATGGAACTATAAGATGAATATATTTTATTTGCATTAAATACGTATAAATAAATATTAATAGGCTTCTATAAATTCATTGTAGTTTATGATAAGATAAATAATTCAAAGCCTACATAATGTGGATTATAAACACCTAATGAAACTCATTATAGCTTAATAAAAAGAGCAAGTAGGGATAAAAATAAAAAGTTTCATATATAAGGCTATATTTTTGCTATTTGTTGTTTTTTTTAGGGGTGATTACGAGTCGGATTGTTTCGAGTTTTTGGTGAAATTAGAATCGAACCAATTGAATTGTAATTAGTTCAGTTTGGTTTGAATTTATATTTTTTTGTGTATGTATCCGAACTAAACTAAACCGATTAAAAACGGATTAGTTCGGTTCAGGTAATTGGATGCCCGATAAAACAGAAATTTATTAAAAAAATAAAAAAATAGAATTTTATCTTAAAAATTCTGTAAATATAATAAACATGTAAAATCAAGAAAAATAATTTAAATATGTTAAACACCAAACACATTAAAAACTAAACACATTAAAATTCAAACATATTAAAAGGCATATATATTATAAATTTTTATTTTTTATTTTAATTAATACATAGTCGGGTCTATGGGTTGGTTCGGGTACCATGGACCCAATTACCTGTTAGTTTCAGAACCAATTTAATTGGTTCGGTTCGAATTTATATAGATAATCAGATACCCAATACCTGTAATCACCCCTATTTTCTTGTTCACGATAGTCAAATCGCATGAGAGGTCATAATCATTACTTAAAAGCTTCCTTCTTAGATATTTACACGTATTAATTAATATTCTGAAAATCGAATTAGATTGATTGATTCGATTGGGTTAATTGAGAACCGATACTCTGGTTAGACTGGTTGACATAAAACATTGATTGACAAAAAATGATGAAAAAACTAATTAAATCGACGATAAATCGATGAACTGACAGAGCTGACTATTTTTTTTATGGATTTTTGGTTCAGCTTTAAACCCTCTAAAGGACGCCATTTTAACTTAACAAAAACAAACCCTGAATACCTACCCGCCCCAGATATCCCTCCCTTTCTCTCTCTCAATCATAAGTCACAAGTCACAAGTAAGACGTAAGAACCTTAAACAGCTAAATCCACTAACCCTGAATACCTTTCTCTTTCTGAGTTCCAACCTAATCAGTAACAGTACCAGCCAGTGTCCAACATAGTTATCGCCAAACTCTTCTCCTCAATCAGAAGGTGATGTCACCGTCGGCAGTAATAGACAAAGGATCATCTCGAAGCTCTTGGTTGTCAATCATCTTCTCCTCTATGTCGTCGCCTACTCACCCTTCGACTTGCAGATCAGCAAAGCTCGTGGCCGTCTTCTTTATGTCGTTGTTGTCTCCTCTTCAAGAACGGTCAGCTAACCACCGTCACCCAAAACACATTTCATCAACCCCACCACTATCGCCGCCGGCAATGACAACAATGGTTGACGCCTTTGCATCTCATATGTTTGCTCGACTCTCTTCTCTTAGATCCATTCTCCTCGTGTCGCCAGAAGGTCTGCTCGGGACTGCTGTTGGTGTCGCTGTCTCTGTCCTCGTCATCAAGCCCGCCTCTATTCTCGTCATTGTCGGCCGCCCAGAACTCGTGGCTCTTTTGCCATTGTAGACTTTTCGCCGTCTCTCTTTACCGTCGTAGAAAATTACACGGTTTAATTATGTTATTCTCTCTTTTTCTTGAATTCTTCAGTAGTTCAATTTAATTTTTCTATTTTGTTAATTATAATGATTCTGAATTACGGTATTTTTTATTCTGGAATTCAGTTATTAGACAGAATAGAGTCTAGTTGTTATTTCTTTTTTATTATTTTTTGTTGTATTAATTTTAGAATAATTTTATTGATGGCTAATGGTACTTTGTTAAATTTTTTTAGAATAATTTTATTAATTTTAAAAAACTAAATTACACATCGATGTCAAGAACCACATCAAATTTTTCTTTTGGATAATTTGTTTTATAAAAGCTTCTAAAAACTTTGAATGTGTATTTTTATGGCTGAGATTTTATTTGTTATATGTAATTCGTATTACTGCATGATTTGTGATGATTAGTGTTTTTATTTAGTTAAAAATTTATTTGTTAATATTATTTTTTTGGTAGTAGAATCTTATGTATTTGTCATTTATGTATTTTTGACTTTTTTATTATAAATTTTGATATTTAAAATTATTTGTGAATTTTTAATAATAAATTAAAAATAATTTATTGTATGAAATTTTACATTTTTAACAATTCTATTTTGTATTTAATTAATCTAATTAAACTCTGGTTAAACCCCAATTAAATTACTCAACTATTAAACCATTTATTCCATCAATTTATTAGCCAGTTTAATCCTCGCAACCTTGGTATTAATATGCCATTGGTAGACGGTTACGTCAAATTAAAATTTATATATAAGGTACTATAAATTTAGATTTGTAGAAACCGACTTTTGATATATCATATATGTAAAGGTATAAGAAGCTAACCATGCGTATTTTATCATATAATTTCAAATCATTAATGTCTTCATTTTTCTCTCTGGATTTTATGTACTTAAACCGATTTAATGTGAGTTGAAGAGTTGTTTTCAAATGGTACTTGTTTATAGTATGCATAATCGAGACATTGTTTTCAAAATGAAATGACGTTTCGTGCTTTGATTTTCAAGTCACTTTTATGCGAAGTAAAATTGTTCTTTTACTTATATGAAACGTTTGATGAAATGGGTGATGCAACTACAAACAAAGAAAGGACTAAAAGATTAAGACATGATCACATGTACATTTAAGAAATTGAATTACAATTTGTAATCTTGAAGCAGAGGTACCAAATTAATTAAATGATAATAAAAGCTTGAGTGGCCTTGCGGCCTTTGTATCAAATCCTACCGTGTGAAATCGAGTTAAATTCATGTATGTTCAGTTTGAAAAAATAACTTAATTAAGTTTTTCTTTAAAAAATAGTTTAAATAATAAATAATTATATTAAAAATAGTTTATAAATAAGTTATTTTGTATTTAAGTTTTTAATCTTAAAAATACTTATTTTAAAAGAAATGTGATAAAAAGTAGTAGTATTATTATAAAAAAAGTTATTTTTTTAATTTTTTATAAATTTTTAAATAACTTTTTAAAAAGCTGTAAATTGATTTTAAAAATTATACCAAATATTAATACTATTATTTTTTATAAGTCAAAAACTAAAAAAAATTATTTTTAAAGCTTTCTAAAACAGGCTCTCAAACTAGTTTGTGAAAATAACTGTGTATACTAAAATAATGTTTAAGGTCCTAATTAAATCAATTATTTTTTTAAAATTAGTAAAAATACAATACGTTAGTTCTTTTGTTTTTTTTATTCGTGCTGATAGAGATTAACGTGGTGCTTTTTATTAATTTTAAAAACATAATTTATACAATTGAAATTTTGAAGACGATCTTAGTGCACATATAGTTAATCTCATAGATTACTTTATAACTTAATTCAATTTATACATATGTCAAATGTCATTTTAGATTGTTGAGAGTAGTTAAAAAAAATAATAAAACTAATTTTAAGAATAACATTTAAATTAGTCTCAAAAAATTTTATATAAGATATTTTATCTTTTTAA
Organism: Arachis stenosperma; assembly: GCF_014773155.1. NCBI lineage: Eukaryota > Viridiplantae > Streptophyta > Magnoliopsida > Fabales > Fabaceae > Arachis > Arachis stenosperma. The sequence goes on along the minus strand of NC_080381.1, from coordinate 128,343,428 downwards.
TAAATTTTTATTTTTAAATTTTTAAAAAAAATATTTTTATAAGATAGATTACTCACTCTTTTAGTTTAAAGGTAACTAATTTATTTTATAATAATATTTTAAAACTCAATTATTTTTAAAAATTTATTTATTCAAAATATATATATATATATATATATATATATATATATATTAAAAGGTGAAAATTAATTTATTTTTGTTTATGAAGAAAACTGTATATAAGTTTTTATCATATTAAAATTTTGATTAAAACCTACAGAAAAACTAATTTGTTTGAAAAAAATAATTCTCAATCATTTCTAACAAATAAAAATATACTAAGAATTAAAGTGTTTGATTTACATCCATAACATGTTTGATTGATTATTTATCCTTGATGACAATGTTAAAGGAAATTTTAATTAACTAAAGATTAATTTTTGTAAATTTCTCCCTTCTTTAGGTTGAGGTTGTAACTCAATAATCGAAAAAAATGTTATTTTTGTCTTATGTCAATTCTTCAAACAAAATTCTTTTTATTATTATTATTTTTCTTCTTTTTTCATCTTCTTTATCATTTTTATTGCATACTATGGTTTCTTCTTTTCTCCTTTCACTCTATCCTTAGTCACGGAGGGACTCAAGGAAGACAAGTAGTGACATTGCCCCCTAACAAATTTTAAACTGATATACTATTATAATAGATACATTATATAGAGTAAAATTTAATAGTATAGTGATAGTAAAAAGCATTAGTATTCTTTGTGTATTAGAGTTTAAATTTTTCTACATACATTTATATTATTTGTATTTTTTATTTGATTTAAAATTTTTTTAAATTTTTTAAAAATTAATTTTAACATCTATAATTATATAAAAAATTTTAATATTATTTATAATAATATTATTTTTTTATAATTTTGTTTAGTTGTTTCTATTTAATTATTTTTATATTATTTTTATACTTTAATATATTTTAAATTCATGTAACAAAATTATTGGTGCAATTAATTTATATTATTTTATGTCATATTTTTTAATAATATAAAATATAAAAATATAACTCATTCTCACATAAATATTTAATAAAGTAAATTAATTAATAAAATATTTAAAAATAAATAATTTTATATTTTATTAGATATAAAATCATAAAAAAATTATGAAAAAATTATAAAAAACTGAGATAATTCTTTTATTTGACAAATATTTATTAATTTTTTAATTAAAAAACTAGTTATAATTATATCTATTATCAAATATATGACATTTTATTTAATTATACAAAATTTTAATTTTTGACTCCTTTACTCTTAAATTTCTAAATTAGTTCCTGCCCAATATAATATTACCAAGCTAGCACATCTCTCCAAAAATATTATCATTTCTATCATTATCAACACTATTACCACCACCATTATTATCAGCAATAGAGCAAAATGAGGAAAAGATTGTGCATTAAAAGATGAAAGTAAGAGTGTATACTTAAAAGGTGCATTTTGTGGTGGTCATCTGTGTTGGTGTGGCTACAATGGCTACAAACATTCCACTATAGTGCACTAAACGTGGCAAGGAGAAAATGATTTGACTTTGGGTTAGATATTATTAATTATGGTGAAATTCATAAGTAACTATATTTTTTTATTTTGAGATTGTGTCAGGCCAACAAGGGCCCATAACACTACAAATGAACGAATCCCCCAACACCAACCCGACCCGAAACCTAACTTTACCTCTATTCTTCGCAATCAGCTCCAGCAACCCAGAAAACAACAATACACACATAACCACCACATTTTCTCCAATAACATTTTTTGCATAGTTCTCCCCTTTTAGGCACCGATAACCAAACGTAAATGTTGATGGAACACTACACGAATTGACATTTCTAATCTCAATATCATCTATTGACAATATTATCACCGTAGTAAAATAAACAATTTTAACTGTCATTAATCTGTGAAGAAAAGCTTAATTACAATATGTCATCATCTAATTGGATAGTCAACCGGTAACTACCAGTATCTACCATAAATATGGCCATCAGAGATGCAGCGTACTTAAAATCTTATATTTAGAATATATAAGAATAAGAATTAAGAATTAATTTGATATTCATAAGATTTATTTCATAGTTAATATCAAGTCCTCTTATTTCTTAAGAAGATTTTATTGAAATTGAAAATAGGGAGCTCCTCAAATGAAGGTATCAAAAATATTTTTTTATAAAGATATTTTGTATAAAAGTGTAATTTATTTATTTGATCACACTTTAAATAAAAATAATATTTTTATATCATATCAAAATCTAACTTTATAATTTATCATCTAAAAATCAAAAAAAAGAATTTTCATATAAAAATAATTATAAAATCTTCATTGAAATACTCGCCTTAAAAATATTGGATACACTAAAATAATAGTAGATGTTCTAATTATTCTTGTTGTTATTGTTATTATTATTAGTAATAAAGCTAAGGATAAAATAATGATAAAATCATCCAGTCAAATCAAATTAGTTTTTATTATATTGTAATACAAGGAGATACATTAATTTGTAAATGAATTCAATTTTTATTTTGCATTATTGATTTTTTTAAACACAATAATTGATTTTCAATTTTTCAAAAACATTTGTACCCAAACACACTTTAACATATTGGCTACTCGCTAGGGATGATAATTTTTTTTGGTGACTAGGGGATGATAATTTGAGCCAACCTGACTTGATCCGACCTATGTGTTTTGTTTCATTTGGGATAAATTTTTTAACCGTTGACTACGTTTTAGATGAGTATGAGTAATATCTAATAATAATTATTTGGGTTTGGATCTGATATGAATAATAATTACCTGCTCCAAATATACACAAAAAAATATTTAAGATAAATGATCAAATTTCATAAATTTAAATATCGTAATATGATGACTTTATTATATTATTTAAAATTTATATAATTTTTTAATACTTTATATTTTATTTTTATAAATTATAAATTATATTTAAAAAAATATCATATAAGACAAATAACAAATCTCTTATTCGAAACAGATATGAGTATGTAAGATATTCGGGTATGAGTTTTGAATAATAAATAGAATATCTAAAATAATGAAACTGATAAATTGATTCGGGGCTTATCTAGAACCGGAGGGTTGTGCTTGAAAGAGAGACCAAAATGCTAGAGGAAGGTGGTCTCCGATTTGCTTTACGTCTGGGAATGTTGTCCAAGTTGTGTATGTGAAACAATGGGGGGTGATACCTGCAAAGACACTCTAATGCCTAAGTTAGTAAGGGGTAAACATGTTTAGAGTGTATTGGAACTTAGGTTTACCTGAGTGAGACAGTGTATTTATAGAGATGATCCAATAACCACCGTTGAAATAGTTCCACTTCTAACGGTGGATAATCGTCCCTTTATCTTAGGGTTATTGGGATCTCTCTTCTAGAAGTAGGTAAGAGATTTAAGAAGGCAGTTACTCACTTGGATAAATGTTGACTGCTTTGTTGGTGTTGACTCCGAGTTCTTAGTGGAGGTCGGATAGCAAGTGAAGACCATCCTTTTGGATTGGGCCTCTTGTCTTGTTTTGGGCCTGGCTTACATTCTGGGTCAGGGTAGGAATAGTGCCCCTACTCGAATCCGATCTCTTAGCTATGAGTTGGATTCGAGTATTAATCGAACTCGGGGATGTTCTAAGTCGATTTCTTCTTTCATGTCAGGAAACCGACGTGGTTTTTAGTTTTTGAAACCGACGTGATTTTGAATTTCCAAACGTCGCGTCTAATCAAACGTCGTGTCCGTTTGGCTTCTGCATTTACACGTGGGCAGGCAGTTACATTGGTAACGGCGCCTTCTTTTAATGACCGAACCGTTTTTACGATTATGCCCATAGTGCATTATAAATGCCTTTCCCTCTTCTTTCCTTCCCTTCTTTCGTTTGCTTTCTGAGAACTGTTTTCGCTCTTTCGCTCCTTTCTTTGCTCACAAGATCCTCAGGCTTTATCTCTTCTGTTGCAGTGTTTGTCTTTCTATCTTCTACTTTACAAAAAGTTAGTTCTTTGTATCTTCTTTTTGCTTTTTTGCTTGATATGCTGCATGTTTTGAGAGCGAGATTTTTTGGTGTGGCATTTTTACTGTTTGTAGTAGGAACATTTTTGAAATTTTGCGTTTTTCCTTTTGCGAGGATCTCTTTTGCTATGGTTGTTATTTGCTTTGGCCTTTTGTTTGAAAAGAACTTCTTCGTTATGAACTGGTTTTTTGATGACCTCTTTTTTCTGCGCAATGTAGGTATTATCATTTTCACATACATTTTTTTCTTTTTGCACAATGTCTTCCCAAATTCCTGAGACTCTTTTGAGATGGGTAGATACTTCCATCTTCTCTGAAAACCCTTTAGTGGACACCGTCTTCATAACTGAACTCTGGAAACACCATAAGGTCTGTAGCCTTGATGGTGACGAACCCAAATATGAGTTAGTAGCCCCTAATCCTGAGGACCAAGTTTATTGTGAGAGAAATGACGATGCTGATCCTCATTTTATTTTTATGTATGACTGTCTTTTTACCCACTTAGGGGTTACCTTGCCCTTTTCTGACTTTGAAGTGGAGGTTTTGTCCTGCTGTAGGGTAGCTCCTTCCCAACTTCACCCGAATTTCTGAGGTTTTCTGAAAATTTATCAGCGTGTTAGTCAAGAGCTTGACCTCCCGATTTCTTTGAAAATCTTTTTCTATCTTTTTCACTTGACCAAGTCTTTCAGTAAACATAACAAATAACAATGGGTGTCTTTCCAAGCCATTCAAGGCCGGAAAGTCTTTTCCATCTTTGATGAATCCTTCCACGACTTTTTAAAAATTTATTTTTCAAAGTCCAAGCCGTTGAAAGCCACCACCCTTTCTTCCTGGATGAGGATAATGAGCCCCGATTTCCTTTGTACTGGGTAGAAGCCTCTCCCATAGAGAAATATAGTTTAGCAGACTTGGATGGGGTAGAGGAGGCCGTTGTTAAGTTCCTTCGAGAGGCTTGAGGATAGGCTCCAAACCTGGACACCAAGAAATTTCTTCTTGGATCTCCGAGTTCTGCCAGGATCGAGCTTGGTAGTCCTTTTCTTGCTTTTATAGTCACACTTGACTTTTCCGACTTGTGTTGATTTGTTCCCGACTTGTGTGCTAATCAATTTTGTTTTTCTTTTTAGAAATGGTGAAGAGCAGGTCGAGAGCAGCTTACCAAAAGGTTCAGGAAGCGAAAAGGAATGCTCGTGCCCGAGCTGCTGCACAGGAGGTCGGGGCTTCTACTACTCCTTCTCTTCATGGGTCAGTCAGGGGAGCTCTTCCTCTCGGTCAATCTTGGTAAATCCTATTCCTACTCCTCCTTCTCCTCCTCCTGCTCCCTTTGTTCAGTCCTCTTCGGAACTCGAGAAGAAAAAATGCAAGACCATGGAAATCGGCTCCTTTTTTGTTGGAGATGTCGGTTTTGATTGTCCGAAGTTTACTAGGAAGCACATCCTTCCATTTAGCCAAATTGCTATGGATAATACTGCTATCCGAAATCATCTTAACATTTTAATCTGAGGGAAAATTGGTACTGCTGGGGTCTGCACCTCCCTTCTTGATATATTTGACAAAACTCCTTTAAGTACTACCCAAAAATCTTTGGAGGATCTCCAAGGAAGGGTTGCCATGTATCAGGAGGATGAGAGGAGGTTGCAGGAGGAGAACAATAAGCTGAAGGAAGAGCTTGCTCAGGCCCGGGAGAGGGAGAGGAAGCTGATGGGGAAGTGTGCCATGACGGAAGGTTTGAAGGAGAAGGCCGAACAAAATTACGTTCGCACTTTTACAGATAAAATTGAATTGAATGAGGAGTTGGACAAACTTAGGGAGGGGTATCAGGACCTAGAGGAGTCTGTGGCTGAAGGTACTGAGCTGTTGTTTGAGGTGTTGAAGGAGCAAGTTCGGGTTCTGGCTCCCGACTTGGATTTGTCGCCTTTGCATCCTGACAAAGTTGTTGTTGATGGTGCCATTGTTTTTCCACCTCGTCTTGCTACAGATTCCGAGCTGAAGACGGCGGGGCAGCATATAATGGAATCCCCCCCCCCTCGTGGGGTCGATATGCCCTCTTCCTCGACTACTCCTGAGGTGATTCCAGCTCCTAACGCTGAAGAGGTTCCTCCAACCCCTCCATCTTCAGCGGCCGACGCTCTGACCTCTCTTCCCAGTGATAATTCCAATCCTCTTCTTGATCCTCAGTGATTTAAAGCTATTAAGGCCTGCCTTGTGGGTCCTTTTTATAAACTCTTTTTATCTTTGTTTGTTTTATTTGTGTTGAAGGTTTCTGACACTTGATCCTTTTTCATAGGGTCTTAACAACAATTTTTTTTGTTTTTGGCTTTTTTGGGTAAGGCTTTTAACAAAGTAGTTTATTTTTATCATGTATGTTTGTTACTTTCTTGATGCTTGATCAGACTCAGCTTTTCTTAAAAAACTTTTTCCGAGAGGCCGAACATTTTTTAAGGGTAAACGCTTTTTACTGCTCTGTGAAGTTTCTTTCAAGAAAGCTTATTTTGAATAATTTTGGCAAAAGTTTTCTGCAAGGTTTTGTGAAAACTTTAGTTTTGATTCTTGGACTGAAAGTTTCAAATATGTGAAGAACTCTTATCATTGATTCCCTGAGAAATTCTCGCCCTTTTTTTTCCATTGTTTTGACCTCGTACGTTCAATTTTACTTTGCCCATTGAATCGTTTACATAACTTAGGCTATTCTTACGATGCATTTTATTCGGCTTGGGATTTCCGACTTGCAAGTCGTTAGCTATAATATGTCCGAGCTTGTTACGATCGAATTTTATAACCTCTGTACACTGACTTGTATTGTGTCGCTTTATCTTGCCGACCATGTAAGTCGATCAACGGATTTTTGTGTTTTTTCGAGCTTAAGTTAGTGCGTATCGTAGTAATGATAAATGGACATTTTAAAGAGAAAGGTAAGAGGATAATATAAAGAGATATATTATTATTGAATGTAATATAGAATTTCAAGGACATTTTTTCTATTAAAGGTTTGGAATTTCTACCCCCTAGCCCTCGCTATGACGCCTCGTTAAAACCCCCTCCAGGAAAAACATTCTCTGGGAGAAAAAACCATGAAATTGGGAAAAAGAGTATATCAAGGAGTGAGGTTCGCTTCTAGCTGTAATATCTCTTCATATTGCAGGCGTGCCATGATCTGAGAAGCTCTAACCCCCCTAGATCGGACACCTTATAATAACCTTTTCCTAAGACCTCAATTATCTTGTAGGGCCCTTTTTAGTTTGCAGCGAGCTTCCCTTCACCTGAATCATTTGTGCCGATGTCATTTCTGATCAAGACCAAGTCATCTGTGGCGATGCTTCTTCGAATGACCTTTTTATTGTATGTATTCGTCATCCTTTGCTTCAACGCTGCTTCTCTTATCTGAGCTTGTTCTCGGGCTTCGGGGAGCAATTTGAGTTCTTCCTTGGGAGCTTGAGTGTTGCCGACCTCGTCGCAGAATCTCACTCTTGGAGTTATCTCATTGATCTCTATAGGGATCATGGCTTCTATGCTATAGGCGAGTCGAAAGGGTATCTCTCCAGTAGTAGAATGAGGTTTAGTTCGGTAGACCCACAATACTTGGGGGAGTTCTTCAGCCCAAGCTCCCTTTGCTTCTTAAAGTCTTTTCTTAAGTCCTGCTAATATGACTTTGTTAGTAGATTTGACTTGTCCATTTGCTTGGGGATGCTCTACTGAGGTGAATTGGTGTTTAATTTTCATGTTGGCCACCAGGTTTGTGAAGGTAGAGTCGGTAAATTGGGTACCATTATTTGTGGTGATGGAATGTGGGACTCCAAACCTAGTAATGATATTCCTATAAAGAAGCTTCCGACTTCTCTGTGCTGTGATTGTGGCTAAAGGCTCTGCTTCAATCCACTTCGTAAAATAATCTACTCCCATTATGAGATATTTAACTTGTCCAGGTGCTTGAAGAAAAGGTCCGAGTAGGTCCAGTCCCCATTTTGCAAAAGGCCATGGAGAAGTTATACTAATTAGCTCTTCTGGGGGAGTGACATAAAAGTTGGCATGCATCTGGCATGGTCAACACCTCCTTACGAAGTCGGTGGCATCTTTTTGTAAGGTCGGCTAGTAGAATCCAACTCGAATAACCTTTCTGGCTAAGAATCTTGCCCCGAGATGATTTTTTCAGATACCATTGTGGCATTGTGCACTTCGTCCAGCACTTCTTCTGTCTTAGAAGTCGGAACGCACTTTAATAATGGTGTCGATATTCCTCTTCGGTAGAGGACACTTTTCACCAGTGTGTAGCTTTGTGCTTCCCTCCGAATCTTTTTGGCTTCTTTTTGTTCCCCCAGTAGGATGTCAAATTTTAAGTATTCGATCAGGGGAGTCATCCATCCAAGGTGTAATCCGAAAACTTCTAAGACATCCAGCTTGGCGTCTACCTTGGTGACTGAAGATTCTTGGAGAGTTTCTTGGATCAGGCTCCTATTATTTCCACCAGGCTTGGTACTTGGCAACTTGGAGAGGATGTCTGCTTTGCTATTGAGATCCCGAGCTATATGCCTGACCTCAGTTTTAAAAAATTGCTCAAGATACTCCATAGTTTTTTTTAAGTATCTTTTTATGTTTGGGTCTTTAGCCTGGTACTCTTTGTTAATTTAAGAAGTCACGACTTGAGAGTCGCTGAAAATGACTACTTTGGTTGCTTTGACTTTTTTAGCTAACTTTAGTCTAGCAATCAGGGCTTCATATTCTGCTTGAATGTTGGAGGCTGGGAACTCAAATTTCAAAGAGACTTCTATTTGAGTTCCTTCTTAGCTAGCTAGTATTATGCCTGCACCACTTATGACTTTGTTGGAGGAACCATCCACGTACAAATCCCAGGTAGTAGAGGTCTCCTCTTGGTCTCCTGTGTATTCGGCCATGAATTCGGTGAGGCATTGGGCTTTGATAGCTGTCCGAGTTTCGTACTTCAAGATGAACTCGGATAGCTCTATAGCCCATTGAACCATTCTACCCGCAGCATCTATTTTCTGAAGGATTTGCTTCATGGGCTGGTTCGTCCGAACTTTTATGGTGTGAGATTGAAAGTAAGGCCGAAGCCTTCTAGATGCTATTATCTAGACGTATGCGAACTTTTCAAGTTTTTGACACTTTAGTTCGGGGCCTTGCAACACCTTGCTTGTGAAGTAGACAGGATGCTGTCCGACCTCGTCTTTTCGTATCCAAGCTGATGCCATGGCCTTCTCTGCGATAGCTAAGTATAACATGAGTTCTTCGCCCGCTTTTGGTCAGGTAAGAATTGAAGGTTGGCATAGTTACCTTTTGAACTCTTGGTATGCCTTCTTGCATTCAAGAGTCCATTCGAACTGGCATCATTTTCTTAGTAGGAAAATAAGTGGCAAGGATCATAATGCTGATCCTGCCAATAACATGGATAAAGCTGCAAGTCGGCCATTCAACTGCTGGACTTCCTTTAAGCAGGTCAAGCTCTTCATTTCCAGGACCGCTTTACACTTGTCAGGATTAGCTTCAATCCCCCTTTGTGTTAGCATGAATCCTAGAAATTTTTCTGCCTCTACTATAAAGGTACACTTGTCGGGATTTAATCTCATCCCGTGTGCTCTTATGGTGTCAAAGACTTTCGAGAGGTCGTCCAGGAGGCTGTTGTCATCCTTGGTTTTTACCAGCATGTCGTCTACATACACCTCCATTAACTCTCCTAAGTGAGGTGCAAACACCTTGTTCATTAGCCTTTGATAAGTGACCCCTGCATTTTTTAATCCAAACGGCATGACCACGTAGCAATAATTTACTCTTGGCGTGATGAATGATGTCTTCTTTTGGTATGGCTTGTACATCAGGATTTGGTTATACCCTGAGTAGGCTTTCATGAATGACAAGTATTGGTACCCTGAGTTGGAATCCACTAGGGTATCAATATTTGGTAGAGGATAGGGGTCTTTTGGACACGCCTTGTTAAGATCCGTGTAGTCACACATCCTCCATTTGCCATTCTGTTTCTTAACCAGCACCATGTTTGCAACCATGTCAGGTACTTGACTTCTCTAATAAAGCCTGCTTTTGGTAGGGCTTGTATTTACTCTTCGACCACTTGAACCCAATCAGGTCTTAGCTTCCGCCTTCTTTGTTGAACAGGTCGAGATCCCGAATGAATAGTCAATCTATGTGACATGAGTTCCAGATCCATCCCAGGCATGTCGGAAGCCTTCCAGGCGAAGAGATCGAAATTTTGTTGTAGGAGCTGTGTCAGCTTCTGCTTCAACCATTCCGTTAAAATGACTCTTATGTTGGTATTCTTTTCGACCTCTTGCCCGATCTGTACTTCTTTGGTCTTTTCTCCAGGTTATGGTCGTAACTCTTCTTTAACTCGGACTCCTCCGAGTTCAATGGTATTGACTTTTTTGCCTTTACCTCTCATGTTAAGGCTTTCGTTATAACACTTTCTCGCCAACTACTGATCTCCTCTGATGGTGGCAATCCCTTCTTGTGTTAGGAACTTCATGCAAAGGTGGGGGGGTAGAAACCACCGCTCCAAGCCGATTTAGGTTTGTTCTGCCTATTAAGGCGTTGTATGCATAAGCTACATCGATGACAATGAAGTCGATGCTCGAAGTCTTGGATTTTGTCTCTTTTCCAAAAGTAGTGTGAAGGGAGATGAAGCCCGGTGGCTCAATGGGAGTGTCTCCTAACCCGAAGAGGGTGTCAGGGTAGCCTCTTAGCTCCTTCTCGTCCAATCCCAACTTATCAAATGCTGGTTTAAACAGGATGTCTGCCAAACTTCCTTGGTCCACTACCAGAGTTTTGTGTAGAAGAGCGTTAGCGAGAATCATGGTGATCACTACTGGGTCGTCATGCCCAGGTACAATACCTTGTCCGTCTTCTTTGGTGAAGGAAATGGTTGGGAGGTCGGGTCCTTCATTTCCGACTTAGTAAATTTCTTTCAGATGTCTTTTTCAAGATGATTTGATCACCCCTCCTCCTGCAAAGCTTCCCGATATCATGTGAATATGTCGTTCGGGGGTTTGTAGGGGCGGATTTCTTCGTCCGTGACCTTCATCGTCTCTTTTTCTCTTCCCATGATTGTCCGACCTCTCCATGAGATATCTATTTAACTGACCTTCTCTGGCCAGTTTTTCTATCACATTTTTCAGGTCGTAGCAATCATTAGTGGAATGTCCATACAACTCATGGTACTCACAGTATTCATTACGGCTCCCCCCTCCCTTTTTGTTCTTGATTGGTCGCAAGGGAGGTAGCTTTTCAATATGGCAAATTTTCTTGTAAACATCAACCAAGAAAACTCGTAGGGGAATGTAGGAATGATATCTTATGGGCCTTTCAGACCTGATTTTTTTTCTTGGGTTCCCTCTTTTTTTCTTTTGATTGGTTGGGATGCCCTAGTCACCAGTTAGGTTCTCGTAACCTGGCATTTTCTTCCATATTGATATACTTTTGAGCTCGTTCCTGTACATCACTCAAGGAAGTCGGGTGTCTTTTTGAGATGGACAAGGAGAAGGGTCCTTCTCGGAGTCCATTAACGAGACCCATTATTACTACTTCAGTAGGTAAATCTTGGATTTCTAAACACGCTTTGTTAAACCTCTCCATGTAGTCTCTCAGGAGTTTTCCGACTTCCTGTTTTACTCCTAGCAGGCTAGGAGCGTGCTTGACCTTGTCTTTCTGAATTCAAAATCGCGAGAGGAACTTGCGCGAGAGATCATCGAAGCAGGCTACCGACCTTGGGGGAAGGCCGTCAAACCACTTCATGACCGCCTTTGTTAGGGTCGTCGGAAAAACCTTACAGCGAGTGGCGTCCAACATGTCGGCTAAATACATTCGAATTTTGAAATTACTGAGGTGGTGCTTCGTATCAGTCGTCCTGTCATACAGGTCCATATCAGGGCTCTTAAAGTTTCTGGAAACTTTAGCCCTCATGATATCTTCGATGAATGGGTCCTCTACTCCTAGTGGGGTGTCTTCTCGATCTCTATGGGAATCTTTATTTCGGAGGTTGGATTCCAGCCTTGAGAGCTTTTCTTCTAGCTCTCTTCTTCGTTCGATATCTCTCCTTAGGCTTCGCTCTGCCTCACGCTGTCGTTCTAGCTCTTGCTCTAGTTGCTCGAGTTGACCTTGGTGGCCATGCAGTAACCCCATTAAGTCAGCGGAGTGAGGTTGCCCATCTTTTCCAGGCTGATGAACCTCAGAAGAGATCCTTTTTTATCCCTGGGTGTTGGAGGGACCTTCACCATGCTGTCCCCCCGTTCCTTATAGGGATATTATTGCCCTGTCGTTGTTGACCGTGTCTTGGTATTCTTGCTCAGACTCCGATGTGGTGTGTCCATCTTCTTGTTGGTCGTCTGCCATTGTTGGTTGATCTTCCAGGGTCCCAGGCAACGACGCCAATGTTCTGGGGCTTACTTAGAACTGAAGGGTTGAGCTCGAATGAGAGACCCAAACCCTAGAGGAAGGTGGTCTCCAACTTGCTTTACATCTGGAAATACCGTCCGAGTTATGTATGTGAAAGAATGGAGGGTGGTACCTGCAAAGACACTCTGATGCCTAAGTTAGTAAGGGGGTAAGCAGGTTTAGAGTGTATTGGAACTTAGGTTTACCTGAATGACACAGTGTATTTATAGAGAGGATCCAATAACCACCGTTGAAGTAGTTCCACTTCTGACGGTGAATAACTGTCCCTTTATCTTAGAGTTGTTGGGATCTCTCTTCTAAAAGTGGGTGAGAGATTTAAGAAGGCAGTTACTCACTTGGATAAGTGTTGATTGCTTTGTTAGTATTGACTCTGAGTTCTTAGTGGAGATCGGATAGTAAGTGAAGGCCATCCTAAAATAATGAAACTAATGAATAATGATGATAATAGAATAAATAATTAATATTCAAAATAGGAGGAACATGTGTTGCTCTTATTTTTATAGCTCTCTGAGTTCCATATGTCATTAATAATCTATGAAATACAGATATTTTGATGTTGTATCCGGATATTAAATATATTTAGATACAATATTCATTGATATACATCTGATACACGTGTCTTTTATTTTCAACCATATCTTTATGAAAATAAAAAAATTTCTTCTGATATATTTAAATACACTTAAATACCATTATCTGTCAATATGTCCAATCTTATTTTTAACATGTATTCTTGAAATGAGTTTAGAAATAATATATATTATTAATTATTAAAATAAAAAATATTTTAAATATTTTATATAATTAAAAAAATATTAAAAATAATTAAAAAATTTAATTTATATTTTAATATCAATAAAATATTAAAATATTATTACAATTTATGTAAAAAATACTTTATATTATATATAGATATATATAATGTCCTGTGTCTTAAAAAGAATTTTAAATTTACGTATCCATATATTTTGTGTCGTATTTTATGTTCATGTTAGTGTCCGTACATCATAATTAATAACATATAATTTGTTTGCTTATTAGAATTAAAGACGTGTAAGCTATAATTAATTTAGAAAAAAGTAGTTAAAAAATGAATTTTTAGACAGTAAAGGCAAATGTATTATTCGTAAAAAAAATGCTTCAAATAATAATAATAATAATAATAATAATAATAATAATAATAATAATAATAATAATAGTCAAATTATTAAACTCTTTTTTTATATTATCTGTTGCTTAAGTTAAATAACACATTAATAGTCTTTTTAATGCTTGTGTTTCTTTGTTATAATTGTAAAAATGAGTTAACTCTAATTAATTTATTTTTTACATTTTAAGAAAGTACAATAAAGATAATGCAAAATTCACAAGCAAATTTGTTGTACAATATAATTGTTTATTATTTATTTAATGTTTTTTATTTTAAAAATTTTAGGTAGTTGAAAAAATGAATCAATATTTTAAATTGAAAAACTCAAATACCTTTTACAAAAAATATCTGTTAAAATATAAATTTAAAAATATATAATTTAAAGTGAATAACAATCAGTCAAAAAAAATACATAACAATTTATTTAAGTGATCATAAATTCTGTTTCCTTATTAGTATTTTAAAATTATTTCTTTATTATAATAACATAAGGTATTTATTTTGTTTATTAGATTATGAAAATAATTTAATATAATAATTTGATTATTACTAATAAAAAAATTACGTTATTAAGTTTATGATTACTCGTATAATATAAAAAAAAACAAAAGCAGACAGCATTATTGCAGGCTTTATTAAAGGAACTTTATATTTTGTAAAAGTTTGCATTCCACCCAAAAAAAACACATCTATTTAACAATATAACCATATTAACTTCTTTTGGATTTTTTTTCAGAAATAAAAAAAACCATATTTCTCCAAAAATCATTTTTAAACTTTAATTCTCTAAATACAATTTTTTTTTTAAAACAAGTTTGTCGCACTCCGGAGAATTCTATAAAAATTATAAAATTCGCCTAATTCCGACGAACTCCTTTTAATTTTTTTCAATCCTACATTTTTAATTCATTATCATCATCTCTAAATAGTATATAGATCTATAAACGTATATAGAAGTACACAAAAATATACGGACAACAAGCATGACTTCTTGCCAATGAGTAATAGCTCAAATATCATAATCTCTCCATACTCAATTAAGAGATTGCGAGTTCGAGTCTCCTATCTTTGATAAAAAAATAAAAAAAATAAAAAAAATTCTTAAAGAAGTCATGTTTATTATCTGTTTAGCGAGGAATTAGGCGAACTCTATAATTTTCATAGAGTTGGCCGGAAAAGTGGCAAACTTGCTCTCAACAAAAAAAAATCATATTTAACAAATTAAAATTTAAAAATAATTTTTGAAAAAAATATAATTTTTTTTATTTCTAAAAAAAACCGCTGAGAATTTTATCTTCAGCATCATAGAACTTTTTATCCAAAATTTTGCCACAAGGGATAGCAGCTGCTGGCATAATGCTCACGTAGCAAAGCAACGAAATTTGACAGAAACAGATTTTTTTCACGAATCGTATTTTAAAAATGTGACAAGCGAATAATATAAGGGGTGGTAAATAAAATAAGAGAATCAGCTAAAAAGGTTTTGAGATATTTGATTTTTAGTGCAAAAATGTATATGATATTTGAAAGCCAGCTTTCATATATTAGGAAATAATAGTATAATACATCTGGAAAGGACGAAGCAAACGGTTTCACGGTCTCTATAATACAAAACATAATAATTGTATTAGATTAACATATAGGAAACATTTTAAGTATACTGGGGAGTACCGGTATATAGGAACATATAGTTGTTTTAACTATTAATTTTAATTAATATATATTATATATATTTTTTATAATTCAAATCAACAGTTAAAACAATTAGAGTAGCGATGTTTTCGGTGCATTTAAAATATTTCTTAACATATAATTATAAGCTATTCCGTCCTATTATACGCGGTAACATTTTCGCTTCTTTTTTTCTTTTGTCTTTTTCCAAGTTTTTAAAAATTCTCATAAATATGATTCTTTAAGAGTGATTATTCATATAATAAATAATATATATTTTTATATAAGAATAATACATTATAAGAAAAACGATATTAATATTATGAAGCTAAAAATTATTTATCATCAGAATTACTAATAGAATTCCTTAAGATTAAAATACAGTGATTAAGTGAAAAGAGTGAAAATATTCTTGATGAATCTTAAAGCTTATCCAAAGACAATTTTGACAAAAGAAAAACGTCTCACTCTTTGTTTTTTTTTTTAAATATTTATACTTACTAGCTAGGATTTTATTACCAATTGATTTCTGTTTAAACAAAATAAATAAATAAATAAATAATAAGAGCAGCGAACTAGAATGTATAATTGTATATAGAGAATTAATGTTCAATTGATAGTGGTTATGGATGAGACATCCCATTAAATTCAAGATAAGTTTTTGGTAAATATCCATTAAAAATGAAGTTGTCTGTTGGTATATCATTTTTAAGATTCCCTATCATGGAATTGGTGGATTGTCTACTTCCCTAGCTATCAAACTTATGCATCACCGATTAAAGATTGTGTCAGCTTCTTAATTTTCTTTAAGATCACAACTGCGCAAAAAGAAGACATTAAATTTAAAAAATAAACCTAAGATTCCTTTCATGTCTATATGCCTATATGGTGTGGTGCGTTTATAGTTTCTCTAATTAACTTCAGTTCCTAACATTATTCTTATAATTAGTGCCATAAACCCAACGGGGCCACATAATTAAAGTTCCACATTCTTAATTAATTGACATGGTTTTATATATATTTTTTATGTCCTAATTAATTAAATTAAAGTTCCACATTCTTAATTAATTGACATGATTTTATATATATTTTTTATGTCCTAATTAATTAATCATTTTTTCTTGTTAGTTTGAAATGATTAAGTGGTTAATTCATTCGTTTGTTTGTATAAACAAATATTAGAAATTTAAATCTTATTTTATACATGTAATAATCTATTAATCAATAATTGACATATAATTTTATAAATAAAATTTAAATTTGTAATAAAAATTAAACGATAACCATTAATTCATCGAATTAAGAGATATCGTAAAAAAAATAGTCGTTACCATCGAATTAATTAGCCATACTCATACAGGCTGCACCAATTTCGTAAGTAGCTATGAAATTTATAAATAAAAAATAAAATAAGATAAAATACTGTCCATAATGAAGTAATCAAGTCCATATCACAATAGTTCTTGTTTACCCAACATCACTAATGATTTGATTTTGTCTTCATTTGATTTCTTTGACTCTGATCTGTATAGAATCCTTTTCTTTTTCTCCTCTTTTAATCTCCTTAAGTAATTAACCTAACTGAAACAAGAAATTATTCTCTTACTTTCTATAATGGAGAACAATAATGTACAAGTAGTAAATTGCTTTGCATTCTTAGATTTGGAAATGAAATAACCTTTATTTATTTGATGCCTTGGACGCATAACATTATTCAAATGCATATTATTGGTCAATATAACTTTTTGTTTCAAATTGATCCTTGTTGATAAGCATCTTTATTTGATTTGATTTTGGCATTGGAGGGCTCATTAATTTTCATATGAAAAAGTAACGTGTGATATTCAACGTTATGATGGTTTGAGAAGATAATACAGTAATGTGACGGCGTTAGTTAGGTGAGCAGGGGCTAATAATCGGACCGTCCGATTTCTTTGTTGGAGAAGGGGGTGCACAAATCGGACGGTCCGATTTGATCGGACCGTCCGATTACATGGTGCTGAGATATTTTTGTTTAAGTTAACTGAAATCGAATGGTCCGATTTGCTGAATGCTAGAAATTCTGAATTTGAAAGTGATGAAATCGGACGGTCCGAGTTCAGGGCGTAGCAAAAGTTAACTGTTGGCATGCGGTCGGACCGTCCGATTTATGGTTTTATATATACCTCAACATTATCCGAAGTCTCCATTTTTTGTTAGTCTTTGAAATTTCTCATCTGAAACCCCTTTAGTTCTTTCTTCTTCTTGATCATTGTTTCGGCAACAGCTTTCATGTTTATTGTTTGAAGATCCTATTTGCATCAAGTTTGAGAGTATTTTCTGTGAGTACATCATAATGGATGATAAAGTATTGTTAAAGATTTATTATCATGGGCAGATTTTATTACAAACAGCTGAAGGTGTAAAATTTGTGTGTGAAAATCCATTGGATATTATTATTCCATTTACATTGTCATTTGAAGAATTTAAAGGTGTAATTTGTGAGAAGATGGATTCTCAAATATGTAGGAGAATATCGTGCATTTTGTACAGGAACCCAGTATCTGTATTTGGTGGGTTCGTTCAGTTTCAAATCAAATATGTAACCGATGAAGCGAGCATGCAAGATATGTTTTCAGTGTACATGGAAACTCGCTCACAGATATCATTCATCGAGCTGTATATTGAGTTTGAGCAGTCGAAAACAGACCGGAATATTGAGATGGAAAATTATAATAGTGATAGTGAGGAGGAGTTCGAAAGTAATTATGAATGCCTTGATCCGGATGGAGATGGAGATCTGGCCGAGGACACTATGCAGGCAGATGTGGCCGATGTGGCAAATGCACTAGTAAACCAGCATCCGTTTGTGGAGCCTACTTTCATGCGCTCACTGGACTTGGAGGCCATGCATACACCGGAATTTCCTGAGTATATGAATGCAGGTATGCAGTTTTGATACAATGTATGATAGAATAATATGACAGATTTATCAGTTAGCATGACGAACAGGCTAGGTTCGGTTCAAATCGGACCGGTTCAAACCGGACCGGTTCAAACCAAACCGGACCGACTCAAACCAAACCGGACCGGTTCGAACCAAACCGGTCCGGCTGAAACCAAACCGATTCCGACATTGGTATATTGATATTGATTGTGTTATTATTTATTTTTTTTGTTCAGCTTAATTTTATTCTTATAATTTAATAATTTGATTTAATTATGACCGGTTCAACCGGATAAACCAGTGACCCGGTCATTTGACCTGGTTGATGACCGGTTTCGGTTATGATAACTACAGTAATTAGCGTTTAGTTTTTTGGTTGATTTTTTATTTCTTATGTATTTAATTACTTATTTATATTTATATGACCAATTTATAGTTATTAATTAGAGTACATAATTTTTGGTGTGAATGTAGCAGAGCTTCCTGTTGTAGCGGATGGTGAATTTATGGTGGGGATGGAATTCAGTTCTAGGGAGGCAGTGATTAAGGCGATGAAAGATTATACAATCCGTCGAGGCGTGGATTATCGGGTGTACGAGTCGGAGCCAACAACATTCTATGCTAAATGTACACAGTACGGTTCCGGTTGTGACTGGCTGATCAGGGTGAGTAAAATGTCCCGAAAGTACTGCTGGGAGGTAAGGAGGTACAATGGTAGTCACACGTGTACTCGAGCATGCATTTCTCAAGATCATTCCAAATTGGGTTCCGACACAATTGCAGAAGCAATTAAGCCGTTGGTAGAAGTTGACCCATCTATAAAAGTAAAATCAGTCATTGCGGAGGTACAGTCGAAGTTTAATTACACTGTAAGTTATCGGAAAGCCTGGTTAGCAAAGCAGAAGGCAGTGGAGTCAATTATCGGCGGGTGGAAAGCTTCGTATGAAGCTTTGCCCATATGGTTTGAGGCCATGTGTCACAAAGAGCCATCAGCGGTCGTTCACTTTGAAACATTGCCTGCGTACCAGGGTGATGACTTGGTTCCTGACATCCGTGTCTTACATCGAGTCTTCTGGAGTTATTACCCTTGTATCAGAGCATTCCGACATTGCAAGCCAATAGTGCAGGTAGACGGAACTCATTTGTATGGAAAATATAAAGGTTGTCTATTAGTGGCAGTTTCTCAGGACGGCAACAACAATATTGTGCCCATTGCATTCGCGATAGTGGAGGGGGAGACTTCAGACGTGTGGCACTTTTTTCTCAGTAACTTGTGACAGCATGTGGTGACGCATGACGGTGTGGGCCTTATATCCGACAGACATGAATCCATCAACTCAGCTATTGTTCGGAGTAACAGAGCTTGGTCTCCTCCTAGAGCTTTCCACATGTTTTGTATCAGGCATATAGAGTCGAACTTCCTGAGAAAGTTCAAGGCTCCATATCTGCAGAAGCTTATCGTCAACATAGGTAAATATGAATAAAACAAATAAATTATTGTCTAATATTATGTTATAATGCATGATTTTATGATGATGCCTTTTGTGAAACACAGGATATTCGAGGACGGTCCGCGAGTACGAGATACGTTATCAGCGACTGCGCGAACGCGGTGAGGCCTAATGAGTTGGATACCGATGGGGGCAGTATGCCTTGGCATTTGATGGTGGATACCGATGGGGTCATATGACAACCAATCTGGTGGAGTGCATCAACTCGGTTTTGAAAGGAGAGCGCAATCTCCCAGTCACTGCACTTGTTAAGGCAACGTTTTACAGGCTTAATGAGTTATTCACACGAAAAAGGGCCGAGGCTGAGGCACGCATTAATGCTGGACATGTGTTCTCTGAGGTTGTGACGACTAAATTGCATGCAAATCAGCGGACATCGGGAAACATCCAGGTTAGTTGCTTTGATAGACAGAATGAGGTATTTGAGGTACGTGAGATGCCTACTGGAGTGGAGTACGCAGTCGACCTATGTCGAAGAGTTTGTGACTGTGGCGAATTCCAAGTGGATCGCATTCCGTGTCGACATGTATTTGCTTGTTGTGCAAATCAGCGACTTGATTGGCAGATGTATGTTCATGAAGTATACAAGATGGACCAAATTCGAAGAGTTTACAGAGCTAGGTTTAGGCCACTAGCAAATCCGACAACGTGGCCCGTTTATAATGGACATCGTTTTGTAGGCAATCCATTTCTTAGACGTGTTGCCAAAGGTCGGCCAAAGATGACCCGCTTCTTAAACGAGATGGACACTCGGATGCTGCGTGCGCCGAGGCGCTGCAAGCAATGTGGGGCCGAGGGCCACAGCCGTAGCAGATGTCGTCAACGTGGTGGTGCAAGTGCAGATCCAGCCACATGAACTTGCTATATTAATTTATGATTTTGTTGCATGACTGTTTGCACCTATTATATGATCTTGTGTTATGTATGTATGATCTTGTTGCATGACTATTTGAACCTATTATATGACCTTGTGTTATTTGAACCTATCGCATGAACTTGTTATATGAATTTATGATCCTGTTTTATGACTATCTGAACCCATTATATGAATATGTTATACGAACTCAAACATATTTAGTTACATAAACTCTGCTAATTAAAATAGTATGTGCGAATTAAAATAATACAAGACCTAAAAGAACGAGACGCAAACCAAACTGTCTCTTGCTTAGGTCCAGTCAACACCTCGCCATGTGCATGACCTAGGTTCCGCTCTTGCTGAGGCACACCCTGACTCAAACCAAACTGTCTCCTCAACCTATCAGACGCATGCCACTCAATGCATTCAAAAGAGATCAGCGGCACGGTTGCACTCCAAATAACCGAGTGGTGGAGGATGTCAGCCGGAATCAGACCCGCCTCAATGCGCTCAACTGCATAAGCCTCCCAAACAAACTGAACACATTGAAGATAACAGAGTATTACACACCAGATAATAATACTTCTAATGAAAAATATAAAGACAACTGAATATCACATACTTGTCCTTCCTGCAGATCGTCCAATACCCTCCTATAGTGCGCCAGAGAATGATATCTATAAGTCCGTTCATCACGGTCCCAATTACGCCATCTGACATCAAACAACCCATTATAAACAACTTATGATAAAACTCTCAATTAAAAGGTGATGCACTTATTCAAATCAGATGATGTTTGAACTTACCTATTAGCAAGCGAAAAGACTCGAGGATTGCCTGGTATAGGCGAGAGAAATGGTAAACGAATCCAAGCCCAGGTAAGCAGAAGGGTCAGCGGTCCATCAATCTCCTTGCAGTTGACACGAGTAGCCCTACACAATGCTCTATACAAGTGCGCCAAACATGCCGAACCCCAACTAAATTCTCTAATCCCGCCGAAGTTACGGAGCAACGGCAGAAATTTCCAGTGCACTCCTGCCGCAGACTTGTCCCCAAACATAATGGTCCCAAATAATAACATTATGTGACACTTTACATACCTCTGAACCTGAATATTATTATCTAAGACTATATGTTCTTTTAGTCTCCGAAACCAAGTCAACTTTACAAAACTTCCTCTACATTCTGTCTTCCTGGGTGCAACACCAAAATGATGGAGGCATTCGACCTCTAAAGCCTCATAACTACTCATAGTCGGTCCTGTAATTGGAAGACCATTTGTCGGAAGCCCAAAAATTACCGCCACATCCTCCAACGTCACGGAACACTCGCCAATTAGAAAATGAAAAGTATGCGTCTCGGGCCACCATCTCTCGATCAGAGCATTAACCAATGCCGATTGACATTGGACAACTCCAATCTGCGAAACGTAATAAAATCCAGTCTCCCGCAAATGCCCCTCCACAATTGGATTATATGGATCCGGTGGCATATAATGATCGCATATTAACATTCGTGAAGCCTACAAAACATAGCCATATATCACATTAATCAAATATAACCATGCTTAATTAACATACCATATTTAACATTCTTGCATTCTCATTATCATATAAGCAACATAACATAATCAATAAACCTTAAATAAAACTAAAATTAACATCTATTTATTACTATTATTTCCATAAAAGCTATATTTTCTAATATCTACATCCTAACCTTTTCTTAATAACGATTTCCATTCGTTTAATATAAATAGATAGAATGAACTTTTAAACTCAAATAAATTTAAAATTAAATCTAATTATTATTATTCCTCGACAGCAATATAAAATTATATTTGTTAATTCTAACTCCAATATCTAAACTAAACTAAATCCTATTTGGTTTATAGTAATAACTATTAATAATATCTAATTTATATTTTATATAACTGATTCCCCACTATTTTCTTGTATATTATTATTATTATTATTATTATTATTATTATTATTCTTGTACGGGCACATATGGAAATTAAATTAACAACCATACATTATTCTACTAACTAACCACATTATTATTATTCTTACGGTTATTAACTATCTAAACTAGTTTAACTTACTAAACTAAACCTAAACTAACGGTCACTAGAATAATAATAATAATAATAATAATAATAATAATAATAATAATAATAATAATAATAATACCTCGTTCAGGATAAATAAATTAATGTCACTTAGTTCACTAATTATACTTACACAACTCTAACACTTGAACTAACTAACTAACAGCATACATTCACTAATTATAAAAATTGCATGTAATCCAATTATTATTATTTAAATTAAAAAAAATTAATTTAATAAAATAAACTTACATAATTAGGTTGATCAAGATAATTAACAATGTGTAACTCTGGACGATTCACATCTTTTGTTCTTCGTCTCCTTGGCATTGTTCAACTTGGTCCCCCTCCTTGAATTTTTTTTGCTGCTGAAGCTTCAATGAAAGAAAGAAAATGGATTTTAAAAGAGATAGAAGGGTTTGAGAGTGAGAGAGGAACGAAGTGGGGCATTGGATGGAAGGCTGGGGTTTTACTCCAATGTGAGAAGGGGTCCACTCCCTAGATTCCTGCATGCTCGATGCGTGGCCATGGTGCGCAAATCGAACGATCTGATTTGTTCACCATCCACGCCAGTAATCGGACCGTCCGATTACATACCCCCCAAATCGGACCGTCCGATTTCAATTCGCAGCCCCCACACTCCTGTAATTCACGCCACACCTCAATATCGATAGATTACACCAAAGCTACCCTCATATTAAAATTAAAAAAGTGGCATTGGAGAGCTCTAAGTAGTATATACAGTATATTAGTATAGTTCTCACACGAAACCAGTCAACCACACTACTGATTAGGATGGAAAGCATGATTGCTTAACATGTAGTTAAGCATAACATAATCACAATTTCCAATATCACCAATCACAAAGTCACTTTTATGGCTTTACTTGCTGTAGAGTGATGAGCAAACTAGGGTTTCTTTTTTTTTTTTAATTTCTAGTGGAAACAAAGAAATTGCTATTCCAAAAGAATTAGTTAAGAATTTCTTAAAAATGTTAAGAACATAATGATAATTGCTTTTTGGAATTAATTCAATTATGATTTTTTTTTCTTTTAGAGCAAATTGTTCTTAATACAAAATATCACTTATATCGAAAAATAATAGGTAAATAAATTGTTTTTATAACTAAGTTTAATCATTTTTTTTAAAAAAGAAGCATGAATTCACTCAGACATGTATAGTAGTTTTTTATTTTGTTGATAAATTATTATACTAATTTAGTTGAATTTATTTGTGAAAATAACTTGATCGTATAGTATCACTAATATCCTTAGGGCTTTTGTTAACAAAATTCTTCAAAATTTTATTAAAATTGAATAGATTTAATTATGTATGTTGAGGTTGGGAAAGAATAACAATAATAATTTAACGATTATTAACATTATAATTTTGGATTGAAAGTCCAAATAAAGATGAAATTTGGATCCTCTATATTTTAGAATTTTACTTTAGAGGATAATGTTAAATCTCTCACTATTGAATGTTTTCTCTTTTATATTTTTTCTTAGTCCCACCTATGAAATAAATGATAATAGATCATATTTTACCTTCTAAAATGAATTTTAAAATTTAGAGAATCCAAATCCCCAAAGATATTTATGATGTGTTCATTGTGCAAAAAAAAATATTGATCAAAATAAGCCAATAATATAACAGGTCCAAAACCAAAAGCTGACATTTCATTCTCTTAAGCTCCATGACAATGTTGTTGCTCACAAAACAAGGAGGAAAGCAACAACCTTTTCTCTGGCCTGTAATCAAGCAACCAAACACTCTCCTCTCTCTTCAAAAAATTAACCCACGTGATTAATCCCTAAGTTAAAGAAGAAAAAGAACTTAATTAAGCAAAAAAGGATGCTTAGTTTAGGTTCAATTAAAAAAGGTGATTATCAAATTCAAATAACAAAGAAGAAAGAGAAAGAAAAGTCAGAGATTAATGCAAAAAACAAAAATTAAATCAACGGTTGAATCATAAGAAAATCATAACAACATTTTTATCTTTGTGCTTCTATTATAACTTCTTAAAGTTGCCTTCCTTCTGCATGCATCATTCGGGTAAGATAAAGGAAACGGAGGTTGTGTATCACTGCTACAAATCAAAGGTCAAAAGCAAAATTTAGAGTCAAAGAATGGATAAATGGCTCAGATCCTTGAAACCAAAAAACAAAAAAGGAAGAAAGAAAAGAAGTAAGATAAGGATGCATGCTAACTCAAATCACTGCTACTGTCTCATCTCTTTTCGGCGTCTCTGATCTAAATTTTGGAAAAGAAGAACAAGTCAAAGGTGTTCAAACAAGCTCAAATTTTGGAAGCTTTACTCTTCTTTAAAAAGAGTAAACAGCCAAAAATTGAAACAAAGAGAGTGACACTGTTTGGATCTTTATAACTTTTAAGCTATCTCTTCTTCTCCTTCATAGTTTTATATTGAATATTTTGTTCTTAAATTTTTATCTTTCATTATTTTTTTATCAATGGAATAAGGCATTATGTGAGTTAATAGAAAAAGTCATTGAGAGAAAAGGCAAATAAAGTATTTTTGAAAAAAAGCCATAAAATTATTTTAAACTCTTTTGTCTGCATTTTTATTTTGTATTTATGATCCTAAGAGAATTTTTTTGTTAAGTTGGGTGAGAACTTAGTGGTTAAATATTTAGGAAGTGAACCTAGTCAAATTAAGTTTGGATAGAAGTTTGGTTTGTCCCAGATATGATTGGATAGAATCCTAGAAAATTGGTGATTGTAATCTTTGTGAAAGATAATAAAAATTTTGCCACAGTTGTGATGGAGACTCGATATAGGCCACATTGCACATGATGGTTGAATCAGGATATATGGCTGTATCATTTTCTCTTCTCTATTCTGTTTCTAGTTTTCTTCAATAAAAAACAAAACGAAATTGTCTCCTGCATAATCAATCCAGCAAAAGTCACAACATCTCAATATAGTCAAATTTTTTTGTGTTTCCTTATAACCCACCATTGAATCTAAAAGGAAGTTCTATTGTATGAAATGAGCCTCATCATATCTTTGATCATAAATCTATAATATTTATTCTTATGTTTTTTATCAAGTCAAATCATGTTCAGATTCTTAAAGATATTTTTTACTTGTCTTTTCACATGCTTACTTCCATATATTTATAAAAAAATTTGGATTTGGATTCTCTAAAATTTAAATTTTACTTTAGAGAGTAAAGTGTAATCTCTCACCATTTATTTTATATGTGGAACCAAAAATAAATATGAGAGAGAAACCATTCAAAGGTAGAAGATCACACTTTATCCTCTAAAGTACAAATTCAAAATTTAGAGGATCTAAATTCAAAAATTTTAAACACCTTTTCAAATCCTTTTGAAGATAATTTTGTGTTTTCAAATTAAGAATTCATTGTAGTCACTTATTGGAACCCGCTCATCTTCCTCACCGAACTTTTGTCATTCTCAAAAATTACATTTATTACTGTTCATTATAACGAGAAAGAAGGAATTTATCCGCAAAGGTTCTTTAGCAAACCGTCCACATAAATCCTCATCCAAAAAATCAAGCACACATCTATATCCACATCTACTCTCATTCTTCATCACACTCCTCATCTGTTCACGAGACAATGGCATAAACAAAGACCACTGTCCGCCGTTTGTCAACAGTGCCTTCAAACGTTGGTACCTCTAAGGCAAATATGGGCAAGGAAAAGAAACCAATGGTAGCGGAGGAACCACCGATATCTCCTCCTCCTCAATCCTCTTCTCGTCCACAAAGATGTTCTGCTCCCAAAGTATCCCCAAATCGTTTGACCAAAGGTAACCGTGACCATTTTCTTCATTTTGTAAAGGAACATGATAGCCTTGATCCTGTTAATTTTAAGTCTCATTTTGGTAACCTTCCTCACTCTAACTTTGACCCAGTTCAGTTCTCTTCAAGCATAAACTTTGAATTTCACAGGGCTGTAGTATCTAATTGTTCCTTATGTTATACACATCTAGTAGCTGATTTAGATACATTGGTTAAAAAAGAGTTTGAACTTTGTTAAAAATATTGTTTATCTGGACTGAAAATTTTTTTTAAAATTCGAAAACTAGTTTACCCTGAGTTGGTTCGAGAGTTCTATGTTAACATGTACTATTATGAAAAAATTGTTCATTTATATGTAAAAGACCATGAAATTTATTTAAACAAATATTTAATCAGTGAAACCCTAGATTATTATGACATAAGTGTAAATACCTACACTTCTGATAGATGGGATAATGATCTTGACATTTTATACAAAGATGTTTTGGCCAATATATGTCAGAATATTTTTCTCATGGATGGTGTCATTCCAAACCACCGGTCTCTAGGTCCTATTAGAGCCCAATTGTACCGTATCATCACTCATATTCTCTTGTCTCAAAGTTGTTCCTATCAAAGGGTTACTCTCAGTGACACCTTAGTTCTATATGCCATTCTCAACAAAGCATAAATCTCTTTTACATACTTGATGATACGTCACATGTATGATTGTATCTGCGGTGACAAAAATGTTTCCTTAATATATGGCATGTTTTTAACATATTTTTTCAAATATTTTGGTGTTGATCTAACTGACGAGAAACAAAAGAATAGAACATCTTATCTGAA
The DNA here is from genome assembly GCF_014773155.1 of Arachis stenosperma. Classification (NCBI taxonomy): domain Eukaryota; kingdom Viridiplantae; phylum Streptophyta; class Magnoliopsida; order Fabales; family Fabaceae; genus Arachis; species Arachis stenosperma. The sequence goes on along the minus strand of NC_080381.1, from coordinate 128,316,120 downwards.
ATGTGGTAGTGCAGTAAAACAATCTAAGAAAAATAGGATTAGAACTGGAAAGGACACTATCATGAAAGAAGAAGAAGATTAAAGTCTTCCTCCACCCTTAGCTGTTGGTACATCCTCCTCCAACAAGTACTTGGTCAATGGCATTGTGAAAGACATGATACAAAAATTTGTGAATTTGACCAAACATATGATCAACTCAAATTGAAATACTTCTAAAGTATATTGATTTCTTGAAAGATGAACCAATGCAATCTGATTAAGAAGAAGACAAAATCTTGAAAATCGAGGAAGAGAAATTTGATGTCTAGTCCATTGTCTCTTCTACCTGTAAGATCTCGAATTTTTTTAAGAATTAATTGAAATTATTGATATTTATTTATGATTTATATTTTTAAAAAATTATCTTATAAAAAAGTAATTAAAGATAGTTATGAGGTTTTGAGTTTTAAATCAATTAGCACTCATAATTTTCATAGTAATCGGATATTTTTTATTTTTATAATTTAAAAATTTAGTAGTTAAAAAATAATTAAAACTTTATATGCTATGATTTGAATAGTTAGATTATCAACTTTATTTTATGAATAAAAGAAAAATCTATTTGATTACCTCTAATTTTGAATTAGAGCATTTATTTAGAAAATAATTTTGTAAGTGAAAATAAGTAGTATTCTCAAGAGTAATTATATTAGAACTATATTTAATTTTCAATTATTTCTTTATACTTTAATTTTATTATTCGTTCCTAAAAAAATCCTAATTTACACTCACTCTAACCCTAGCATACCACACACTCACACTCCCTTTAAAACCCTAGCAACTATCCCATCTTCTCCCAAAACACCACACACAGGGACAACACACATACACACACATGCTAAGATGGAGAAGGAGAGAGGAGAGGAGAGGGAGGAAGAGGATGGCATCGGCAGGGTTGGGACGCGCTGTCGACGTCGTCGTTAAAGAAGAGAGAGAGAGAGCACAGTTGAAAATGAGAGAGAGAGAGAGAGAGAGAGAGAGAGAGAGAGAGAGAGTCGCTGCCGCTGCTACCATTCACGGTCGTTGGGAAGTGTCGCCGAGGAGCCCACACGAGAGAGAAGGAGACATGGAGGGAGGAGCTGCTGCCGCCGTCCGTGGAGCTGTCTTCACGTGTCACCATTGTCGTCCGTGCAACTTGCCGCCGTTGTCACTACCCAGTCGCCACTGTGCCTCCATTGCCGTCGTTGAGCCATTTCTCAGTCACTACCGGAGTTACATTGCCGTTGTTGGTGTCAGACGAGATCCCCGCCGTCAAGTCCATCGTTCTGGCCATCGAAACTGCTGGGAACTTGCCACCGCTTCTTCTGACTCTATTCAGAATTCATCACTGTGGCTGTGGTCACCGAAAACACTGCCGAGGTGCTGCTGCCCCATAGTCTTCATTTCTTTTTATACAGTGAGTTATTTTTGTTTCTAAGCCCCTATAATTGTTGCCTTATTATATAATGCTGAGGGTTTTGCGGCGTTATTGCCATAGAGTTGAGTTCCTGTTATTACATGTCGTGATTGAAGCTGCTGCTTTTGCTATGGAAGTAAAATGGAGTTGCGATTGCAGCTGCGACTGTTGTGAAAATAAGTATAAAAGGGAGTTTGTCCCATAGTTAAGTCGTGATCGAGGTAGAATTTTTTCTAGATCTCATTTTACTTTCAAGAAGTTTTACAAGTCGATATTAATGCGAAAAATGTGTTTTTATGATTTTGTAAGTCTTATGAATTGAATTGAGTTACTTTGAATGAATATAATGGCTTGTCTGGTTAATTTATTGATCGATTAAATTTTTTTAGTTATTTGTTGCTGAAGTGGTTGCTTGATAATACTGTATTGATTGTGAAATTAAAACGTGATGAGTAATTGATGAATAGAGTTGAGTCTGTGCCTGGTTTGGAATTATTATGATGATGGTTGGATTGTGGCTATTTTCTGATATTTGAGACTGAGTGCTTGCTGTAAATTTTGGTTATAGTAATAACATTATTTTGGCTACTAAATTGAATGAATTGAGAATCTTGTTGTTTTGATTGTTGTTGAGAAAAAGGTCAATGATTGCAGTAATTGATAGAACTCATAAGAGTGGTAAAGTCTGAGTTTTAGGAGAGGTGTTACTGAAATGTTTGTAAAAATGTAAAAAAAGTGGTTTTGGTTAATATTAAACGTTGAATAAAAATGGTTGGAGGGTCTTGTAAAGTTTGAAATGAACAAGTAATTTTTCTTTGATTTTAATAGAAAAATATTTGAAAGGAAGCTAATTTTGATTGAAATAAAAAGTAGTTCGGCTTCCATGAAAAATGGTTTGATATTTGAAAATGATTTGATAATTTAAAAATGGCTTAGTTTTGAATGCACTAAGTTTTTGGGTAAAAGTGATTTTTAGTTAAATCAAAAGTGAGTTTTGTTTAATTAATTTTAATTTAAGAGTTATGTTCTTGGGAGTTTCAAATAGATTTGAAAAAATGAATTATTGGAGTTAGTTTGATAACTCAGTTAAAGAAAACTTGAATATTTATAGTTTTGTTAATTTAGAAAATTGATTTGTGAATTTTAATAATTATAAGGTAAAGGTTGAGGATCTTGAAAGTATTTTAAGTTGAATCTAAGAAGCTTGAAAGTTGGGTTTAGTTTGCCCCTAAAGTGATTAATTAAAGAATGACATATGAAAGTGAATGAGAAGAATATTAAGATTGATTAGTGATAATTATGATTATATTAATGATGAGGTCTTATTGAAATATAATTATTATATAATTGCGGTTTTGATGTTGAGCTTGGTTATGTCTAAGTATGATTATGATGGAAATGAAATAAAGACTTGATTTTTGAAACATATGGGTAAGATGCAAGAATTGTCACTTAGTTCCACTTGCTCCAGATTAAAATTTTAAAGGATTGTTATTACTGAAATGACAAGGACGGTGGTCTTGTCCCGCTTGCATGTTTGTGAATGAGAATACCTCCAGGAGAAGGTGGTAGGGCACTCTCCCTTGAAATTATTCCTCCTAAGGATGCTGTTGTAGTACGAGAGTGGGAAAGATGGTAGGGTACTCTCCCTCGAAATATTTTTTCCTACATCCTCTTTTGATTGTTAGTTGAGAGTGGGAAAGTTGGTAGGACACTCTCATTCGAAATATTTTTCCTACATCCTCTTGTAGTTTTGTGTTGAAAGTAGAGAAGGTGGGAGGACATTTTCCCTCGAAATATTTTCTCCACATCTCTCTCTGGTTGCAAGGTGGTAGAGCACTCTCCCACAGAATATTTTTCTTTGAGTATACCTCCAAGAGAAGGTGGTAGGACACTCTCCTACGGAATTATTCCTCCTGGGAATACGTGACAGAAAGACTAATCCGGGAGATGCCATCCGGATTTAAGTTAAGTTCTGACACTTTAACCAACATGTGAGCTCATGGCTAGTAGGACAGACATGCATCATACTGCATTTGTTTGCCATTGTTTGGGTGTGCTTAAGTGTTTTGATTTGCCTATCTGATAAATTCTCTCTAACTGTTAATTGTGGTACTTACTATAACTACTCTTTAATTGTATTTGCCTTGCATTGTTTGTGCATGTTATTAATTCTATTTTGAGACCGAGTGTTAGTTGGATATGTTGGGTCAGAGGTCGTGATTGGTTATGCTTGAACCGGAGACCGTGATTAGTAAGTTTGGATTGATTGATCCTTTAATATGTATTAAAATGTTATGTGATTTATCGAGATTGGAACTTTTTATAAATAAAGATATGAAGTTGAATTTTTGGATTATTTATATATTGATGTTTGAATAGATTCATAAGATGAACGATAATTGTTGTGGTTGAAATTCATACTCTTTTTTATACGTATTCTCTTATAATAGTTCTAAAATTTCTCTTGTGAAACCGTGTGGTTAGGTTTTTATCCTCTACAGATTTCTCTTTTCAGGATAGACGAGGAGTTTAAGGTATTTTTTCTGTGCATCTGATTGTATTGGATATGTCTTAGTTATAATTTTTTTCTCGCCTTGTTATATATTTTTGTAAGAGGAATAGGAGTTATGATTTGTAATGATATATATGTTTGGTATATATATATATATATATATATATATATATATATAATATAAGATTGTGATTGAATTATATGCATGTTTGTAAAAAGAAAAGAAAAAGCACTTTTGTTTTTTAATAATATATATATATATATATATATATATATATATATATATATATATATATATATATATATATATATATATATATATATATATATATATATATATATATATATGAAGATTGTGATTGAATTATATGCATGTTTGTAAAAAGAAAAGAAAAAGAATTTTTGTTTTTTTAAAGAAAACAGCGAAACAGTTTTGAGTTAAAAGCTCATATTTTATTATTAAGTATATAGAAGTCGTCGTAATATCTTCGTTATTAGAGTGTGCAGGCGAAAGTGTGACATTTTGATAATAAGAGTGTTATACTACCAATGCTTAGAACTGCTTCTACTATTTATGTTATGATCTTTTAATACTCTTTACTTTAACTGAATGATTGTAATTGTGACTCGAAGAATTTTAACTTTAAATTGCTACATTTCTTTGTATCTAATAATTTTTGTGTAGGGTATATCTCACCTCCTTAATAACAAAAAAGGAGTGAATATGTAAAAATAAATTGAATGAAGAATTAGGCTATCTAATTGATGAATGAATTTGACTGTTTAATTGATAATTAGTGTTGTTCATTTAGCATTATACTGATTGTTAAATTACTTTTGAATGTTGGTTTTGGTTAGATTGAAGTTAATAATCATTTATTATAGTTCTACGTAGATTGCTATTCCGAAAATAATTTCAGGTTAGGAAAGCATATATTCAGAGGAAGCCAATCGAAAAAAAAAGGGGGAGATCAACTTAAAACTTGAATTATCAAAGGGAAGAATTATTAAACTTCTTTTACTTTTTTCCAATTCATTTTATCTTATAATGTTTGTCATTAAGGGAGAGATTATTGAGTTTGAGAAAAATAATAATAATAATTTGATGTTGATTAACATTATAGTCTTGAGTTGAAAGTCCAAAAATATTTATGAATGTGTGTGTTCATTGTGCAAAAAAAAAAAAAATATTGCTCAAAACAAACCTAATAGTATAATAGGCCTAAGACCAAAAATAGCCATTTTATTCTCTTGAAACCCATGACGGTTGTTACTGATCACAAAACAAAGAGGAATGCAACAATCTTTTCTTTGATCCGTAACCAAGTAACTAAACACTCTCCTCTCTCTTCAGAAAAATAAACCACGTGATGAATCCCTAAGTTAAGGAAGAAAAAAAACTTATTCAAACAAAAATGGATGTTCAGTTTAGGGTTCAATCAAAAGAAAAAAGGTGATTACCAAATTCAAGTAACAAAGAAAAAAGAAGAAAAAAAGTCAGAGACTAACTAGTGCAGAAAGCAAAAATTAAATCAACGGTTGAATCAGAAAAAAATCAGAAAATTAAAACAACATTTTCATCTATTTACTTTCATTGCAACTTGTTGAAATTGCTTTCCTCGTGCATGCACCATTCAGGTAAGATAAAAAAAGGAGATGATGTATCACTGTTATAAACCAAAGGTAAAAAACAAAATTTGTAGCTAAAGAATGGATGAATGGCTCTTATCCTTGAAACTAAAAGAAAAAAGGAAGAAAGAGAAGTAGTAAGGTAAGGATGCATCATGCATGCCAACTCAAATCACTACTACTATTCCATCTTTCCTCTGATATAAATTTTGGAAAAGAAAAATAAATCAAAGATGTTCAATCAAATTCAAATTTTGGAAGTTTTACTCTTCTTTAAAAAGGATAAATGACTAGAAATTGAAGCAAGGAGAGTGAGTACACTATTTGAGTCTTCATAACTTTCAAACTATCCCTTCTTTTCCTTCATGGCTTTACATTGGATATTCTATTCTTCAATTTTTATCTTTTTTTTTTTATTTTTTATCAATGAAAAAGACATTATATGAGGTAATAGAAAAAACCATTGAGAAAAAAGACAAAGAAAATATTCTTGGAGAAAAGTCATAAAATTATTTTAAACTCTTTATGTTGTATTTATGTATTGTATTCATAATTATGAGAGATTTTTTTTACTAAGTTAGGTGAGCACTTAGTGGTTGAAAGTTTAGGAAGTGAATCTAACTAAATCAAACTTGGGTAGAAGTTTGGCTTGTCTTAGATTTGATAGAATCCTAGGGAACTGGGGATCGTAATTTTTGTGAAAGATAGTGAAAATCACACCACAGTTGTGGTGGAAACTGGATGTAGGTCACACTGCATACAGTGGTTAAATCGGGATATATGGCTATGCCATTTTCTCTTCTCTATTCTGTTTCTAATTTTATTCGATAAGAGACAAAATGAAATTGTCTTCTGCATAATCAATCCAGTAGAAGTTATAACATCTCAGTATACTAAAAAATAACATGTTGCTCTATTTTTGTTTAATCATTAAGAAACAAAATAAAATTGTTTCATTTTTAATCAATATTACAGACATAACAACAACACTGAGATTAACCCAAATTGAAATTAAAAAATACAAATTTTAAAAGAGGTCATAAATTAAAACTCCCTTTTCTAGGCCATAAAAAACCTTTAATTATATATCCTATAATTAACATATATAAAGTCAAGAATGTCCTGATTATTATATATAAAGCTATATTCTCAATATTTATTATAAGATTTATAGATTTGAATTCTCTAAATTTTGAATTTTATTTTAGAAAGTAAAATATTATCTCTCATCATTTATTTCATAAGTGATAAAAAAAAATATAAAAAAAATATTTAAAAATGAGAAATTATACTTTATTCTCTTAAATAAATATTCAAAATTTAAAAGATCTAAATTCAAAATCTTTAATACACTTATATTTTATAAAAAAAAAACCTAAATAGACATCAATAAAATGAATATTCCAATAACATAACAATACATAATTAAGATAGACTTTAATATCAGTTTAGAACTTGATATTCCTAATCAATTTCATATTTATGAAGACCATAAAGCCTATTAAACAGCATATAACAGAAAACATATATATTAAATAATTATTAATAATAATAGAGCATAGCTAATTAATACCAAAAGCTATATATCATACTGATTTAAGAAGGCATTCTCTGTTTACAATGTGACTACTATCTTTAATATAAAGTATAGGAAAAAGTTTACAATGGGAAAAAGGTGTTGTGATGTTATTGGTTGGACTTCCGGATTTTATTTATTCTGTTCACCATCCAGTCATCCAATAAATGAATAGATTTGCAATGTGTTATTACGTGTTAATGGAAGGGATATTGACGGTTTGGGCAGAGACTAGGTTTTAGAATGTTTTTTACCCCCTTCATTTATTTAATTGTATATTGTGTGATTTTTTTTCTTTCATCTTATATGTATAGGTCATATCCATTGAGGCTATAAAAAAATAAAAACAATTATCTATATAATCAAATACTTATCATTACAATAAACATTGACATATTTAAATTTAGTACGTTATATATTCAAACATTTTAAATAATCAAGTCTAATTAAATTATTTTAAATTAAAAAAAAATAACACACATAAAATGATAAATTATGTACTTATTTATTTATTTTTTCTTTCTCTTTCGATTTCTATTACTGCTATTTTTTTTAGTATTTCTTATTTTCTTTTTTTTTCTCTTAATATTATTACAGTATTTTTTTACTTTTTTATTTTTTTTGTAAGATGAAACAAAAAAAAATATAAAATGACGAAATAAGAAAAATAAAAAGATAAAGAGAAGGAGAAAGATAAAAAACACATAAAATAAAAAATAATACCAAATTTTTTTAATTGTGAAACAAAAATTCCTTAACAATGAAATAAAAATTTTTTTTAATCAACTGGAAGTTAGAAGAAATAAAAATAGCACTTAAAATTTATAATCGTGACATAAAAATTTATTAATCATAACACAAATTTTTTTTAATTAATTAATTAGAAGACATTATAAACAAAAATAGTACTAAAATTTTTTAATTGTGACACAAAAATTTTTTAATCAATTAAAAATAAAAATAATATAAAAAATTTTAACCGTGACACAGTATCTATGACAAAATTTATATATATATATATATATATATATATATATATATATATATATATATATTTTTTTTTTTTTTCTTTTCTTAGTTAATATATCAATCTTTATTCCATTAAATCTTTGTATTGATAGTAGATACTTTGTCCATAATAAAAATTTGAATAGTATTGAATCATTAAATTCTTTTTCTTCACTTCTAACTATTATTCTTTGTAGAGAAAGAAGTAAATAAAAAACAAAAAATAACAAAAGAAGAGAAAAAGAAGAGGTAGAAAAAGAGAGAAAAAAAAAAAGAAGAGGTAGAAAAAGAAGAAAAAAAAGAAGACACAATGCAAATGAAGAAAAAATAATGATGCATATAAAATTTACTTTACGAAGAAGAGTGTGTATGTACATGAATATAACTAAGTCAGACTTAGTTTAAAAATTATTTGACCGTGAATATTTCTATTTAAATTTGAAAAAAATATTCATAATTAATTCATTAATATGTATATGTTTAATTTTAAAATTAGGTATGTTGGGTTAGATTTGGTGACAATGAGCGTGGACAGCGTCCATACTAACTATTACATAAATTTGTATTAGTATATGATATTAATAAATAAAAAAATTCTACTCTTTTTTTTAAAAGACGCTAAAATGATATTTTTATTTTTTCTATTTATAAAATGTACCCTTATCTTCTTTATAATTTTTAAAAAATTTCTTCGTTAATTCATTTAAATTTGTTTTGTATTAACTAATGTTAACTTTATCCTTTTTAAGAAAAATAAATTAATTTTTATAAAAATATCTTTTAGCAAAATTTTTTATTTTTTTGTGGTTAAATTTTATTTACCAAAATACCCGTTAACAAATTATTTTTTATTAATTAAATTATATTTTTATCAAAATATTTTTAAAAAACTTTTTTAATGATTAATTATTTTTTTTCTAAGATATCCTTTAATAATTTTTTAATTACTAAATTATAATTTCACCAAAATTTTTGTTAATAATTATTTTTGTATTTTACTATTAATTTTTTTATATCAATGTATATTATTTTAACATTAAATTAAAAAAAATTATCACTATTAATATGTATAATAATCAATATTAATAAATAATTTATTTCATAGAACTATTAAAAATTATTAACAACTTTATCAAAACTTAAAAGCAAGTCAAGATGGATAAATCCCAAATCTTAAAAATTAACATTTTATTCCTTTACATCTTTACAAAGCAAGTTCCTTAATAATTAAAAAATTATTGATTAGAAAAAAATAATTTGATCATTAAATTTTTTTTAAAAAATATTTAAAAAATATATAATTTAATCAGTAAAAAATAATTTGTTAAAGAATATTTTGGTAAACAAAATTTAATCACAAAAAAAATTGTTAAAGGTATTTTTGTCAAAAACAATTTATTTTTTCTTGAAAAATGATAGAACTAATGTTGGTTAACATAAAAAAAATTAAATAAATTAAAAATGATATTTTTAAAAGTTATAAGAGATAAAAATATATATTTTACAAATAAAAAAATATCATCTTAATATCTTTAAAAAAAAGTGAATTTTTTTCTAATAAATATGTAACTGCTCCACTATATATGGGATTAATGTGATTAAATTTGAATTCATACTAAAAACTAAAAACAATAGAAATTACAAAAGTTATTAATTTATATAATTTGATCATAAACAAAGACAAAAAAAAATACTTAATCAAAATTGATATGACTATATATATTATTTCTGAATTAATAGACTTTTTATGTGATTATATGAGAGTAATCTTTTATTTATTTATTTAATTTTTTTTGTATAATATCTATCAATTCACCAGATCCTATCTTCAGAAATTCAACTAACTCTGCTTGATATGTAGAGATAAAAGAATCATCATTTGTAAAGATAAAATTTATCGGTGGAAATTTATGTGCAGTCAACTTCACGTGAAGTTATTAGATGAAAATTTAGTTAAATCAGTCAAATCATCTAACCGCTCTCAATTATTAACTTCACGTAAAGTCGACTGCCATTAAATTTTCACCCAATTTAACTAAAACACAAGTTTAAATTCTAATAAATCTTAAATGTTTTTTCTCTCTAAATTATTACAGAAAAAGCAATAACTCCTACAATTCAAAAAGACATCATATTATGGACAACAAGAAGGTATGTATAAATTCACTATAATAAATTCTCTCAATTTTTTTTAATTATTTGATGAAGCGTTGACTAATTCTTAAATCCAAATTAAGATAAACACTTATTTATATTTTGTGAGTCTTAATCCCACCATTTCATCAAAAACAATAATGTACATCATATATCACCTTGAAAATATCCCCACAAATAACCATAACAAACCTCCTTTGCCTATCTATCACTCAATCCAAAATTCTATTTGACTTGTCTTGATCTTTTCCACGAGACTCTTCCCAATAATTTTCTCTTTTTTTTATTTAAAGAATTTATTTATCTTGTATTATAAGAGTACATATTAAAATTATAAATAAAATCTTTTTAATAAAAATATACAAAATTAAATTTTTTAATATATTTATTTTATATTTATTAAAAAATTTAAATTTTTTTATTAATAATAAATTTATCATATTCTCTATATATTATGAGCAATATTATCTTAAAACCTTTTCTAAATGCACGTATGAAAGAAGCAAAAATATATTCCCTAGAAAATCCATACATGTTAAATCATGATCAATATGGGAATATAAACAACTTTTGGGGTTGTGAGGTGGGCCCGGGCCCCGGCCCGCAGCCACGGCTTGGTATGAGGGGTCCATCAATGGTGCTAAGTGCTAACAAGTTACCAGCCTCAATGCAGCTGGATGTGGTCCATGTGGATACCGCATTCATACAAAATCCTCACCATTTACCAATCATTGCGTCCAGTGTATCCTTCAACTTTTGCCACGTGGCGGTTTCCGTGTGGGCATTTATGAAATCCAAAGTCACTGGCATGCATGTTAACATGCCAACTGATCTTTTCGCGTCGAAAAGCCGTTAAACCCGCCATCCCCCTATGGTCCTACGTTTCAACTGCAACAAGTTTTCTAATTTAAAAGTGATTTGCGTTTACAAGGTTGAAGAGAACAAAACTTTCTAAACGTATAGTTTATATTGCGTGTGTGGGTGTCTCTTGAATAGACTTTTAAATTAATCTAAAATAATTAACGCGTGAATATATAACTTTTATTTTTTAAAAGATTTTGTTTTTTTGAGTTTTTTGTTAAATTTATTTGATCTCCTTCGTACGTTTTCTTTTTGTTTTCGATTTTTTCGATTTTCATAATTTCTGAAATTAAGGTTTAAAATTGTTTTAAAAATAATGGAATTTCAGAAATACATTCAAAGAATTACAGAAATACACCCAAACAGTTATAGAAATAAACCAAACGATTACAGAAATACACCTAAAGGATTTAAGAAATACATCCTACAGTATATTTCTTATTGAAATCTTTTAATATTTTGCTAATTAAGGATGAGGCACATGGTAGAGACAATCTAGAAAAACAGTAAAACAGTACCTTAATAATGTTTCTTTGTTTTTTCTAGTGATTTTTTATGGAGATTTGTATCTTTTCTTCTTGATTTCTTCTACTCTTCGCAGAACCGTAGTTTGTTTCGAATGTCGCTTGAATTTTGACGGTTTGCGTTTTGATTGAGGAAGAAGAAGAAGAAGAGTGCGGCATAATAAACGTGTTGTAAGGCGCGTCGTTAGACGCTCAATTTAAAGGAGTGGTGCGCATGTTTTTTTCTTGAACTTAGACCAACTTGTATAGCTTGTAAGTCAAAAATACTTGTATATGTAACAAGTCTCATTAAAATATTGTCAAAACTATTTATATTTTATAAAAATTTGTTAACTTGTGTTCTAAATATATCATAAAAAATATTTTATAAAAAATATTATAAAATTTATTTTTAAATTTTAATTCATTAAATATATCAAAAATATTAAAAAAATTTATTATTATATTTTTAAAATATACTTTTATAACACAAATTAATTAAATTCTATTTTTTATTACTCTTAATTTTTTCCGTGTAATTTTATAAACATTATTGCGTTAAAATATCAAGGAGGCTTAGTAGTTTCTACTACAAATTTGAAGTTATAAATTAAGGGGGGAAAAGGACCATCTAAGAACCAATAAGTAAATGTTAAAAAATTCCCCAAAAGCAAATCTGACACGAATTATGATCTTTTTAAACAAATTTATGAGCTTGTATCTTTTCTTTGTACATTATTTATTTATTTTAAATTTCAAGATAACAAAGCTTTTAACGGCGATGTTACCCAAAGTAATGCCACTCATCATCATATTTGTTTTGGGGTGCAAGAATGTGGGTCATCAAATTTGTGTTCTCACTTCTCAACTAACATAATCAGCTAATTATTAAGTACTTACCAAAAATTAATCACTACAAGTAAGTATTATTTGGAATTCGCAAAATATACAGTCAACAATAATTATTGAAAAAGAATTTTATTTTCCAATGTACTATCTTTTTCTTGAACTAAATTATTTACGATATGCATTTAATTTTAATAAACTAATAAAAATTTTATACGATCACATAATTATTTTTAGATAAATTTTTACATAATAAATTTAAAAATTAATTACATTTACTACTTGTTTGTTAATACAGGATTTGGATGTCTATATAAAAAACTAAGACATCTTTTAGACAAATATTAGAAGGCCAACTTAGGAAAAAAAATTAATCAGAATTAACCCAAATAAATACAAGCAAAAATTGTTAGTTACTTAAGGGTGAATTTTGTTTGTGTTTTTATTTTTATCTTTATTTTTAGTATTTTTGTTTTTTGAATTTTATGGAAAAAAAAGAGAAAACAATTTTATTTTCATCTTTTTATTTTTACAAAATTTTAAAAATAAAAAATAAAAAAAACGACAAATAGGTCATTGAGTTTTTATCTTAAAGACAAATAAATTCTTGACTAATTGAAAATTTAAAGACGTCCCTTACTTTTTAAAAAGTCAGACATATAAGTTTTACTCGAAAACTTATTTGTCCTTATATATTTTAGACAAAAGAATTTAAATATTTTGCATTTTAAAAAATAAGAGACATTTTTGTATTTTTAATTGGGTTTAGTAAACATGTATTGTAAGGGCACATAATAAGCTTTATCACCAGCAAAAAATTTTAAATGTTTTCATTTAACGAATATAAAATAAATGTATTGAAAATTTAAATTTTTTATATGAATAATACTAGACGACCAAATTTTTTTATGAGTTGAGTTTAATCAAGTTAAACAATAAGATTTGGAGTAGTGTTATTCATAATTAATTTTTGTTAATGTTAGACCAACTTGATTAGACTTACTTAACAAAAAAGATTTAGATATATAGTATTATTTCTTTTACATTTTCAATGAAATTTTTTTTATTTTGTAATTTTACTTTTAATATACATAATATATAAATTTTTTTTAATTAATTAAAAACTTATGTATCTTTAAACTAAAAAGCTAGGGCATATATATATATTGAAATAAAAATGCATACCAAAGGCATCTTTATTATTTATATACTATCTTAACTAAATGTACCGGCACTAAAATTCATATAATGAATAATGCAAAGTTTCTAAAGAAATTTACCTTGGGAAAAAGCAAAATGGAAAAAAGGAAAAAGATAATAATAATAATGAAACAGTTGACGTTGAAGGGGGAAAGAAAGAGTGGGAGAGTGGTCAACTTCCTGGTGTTGCTTCAGCATTCCAACTCCATGCTCTGCAAGCACAACACATGATGTTATCTAGAAAATCTCAATAATGTCACTTTCAATTCCAATTATACCCTCCCAATCTTCCCAAAACTCCCAGTAACTGCCACATACTCTCTTCTTCGTCTTCTTCAATACCCCCACATGTGTATATATAAATGCTTACCATTACAAATCATACCAGCTATGTATATTCCACATTGACCTCATTCCTCTTCATCTTGTAAATAAGGTTTTGCCTCTTTTTTCTTCAGAGAGTAATAAAGGTAACACTAACACCCCTATGTTCATTGATCATTACAATATGTTTTCTATTTATCGTTGCTTTTGTGTATTGGGTTTTGTTTATCAATGCTGAGAATGGAATTTCAGAAGCGCTTTTGTTCTTGTGTTGTAATGTTAGTGGAGAATCTCAGAAGAAACAATGTCACGCAATCAATTAAATTTGTTTTAATTGCTGTTGGCTTCTTTTTTTTTTTTTTTTCCCTTTTCTGTGTTGTGATTGATTCTAAAGTTTGATTCATTTCTCTTTTTCCCTTTTCTGTTTTTTTGTCCTTTCTTCTTACACAATTTTTCTAGTTTTATTCTAAATTCCATAACAAGTAATCAATGGTTGATTTTGAAGCATTTCTCTCTTTCTGCCTCTCTATCTGTGAAGTTAGTACTTGGCTCTTGATTTTATTTTTTTTTTTTTGATTCAGTTCTCAAAAAATCAATGTATGTAAGTAAATGTAATATGTCGCAAAGCTTATTCTGATTTCTTCTTCAGATTTTTGTTTCTTGTTTTCCTATTCTAAAATTTGAAGAATTTATTTATCTATATGTTTGAGTTTAATTTTAATGTAGGGACAATATAAAATTGCATACTCTGTCATCCAATCAAAATGTTGTTGTAAAATATAATTACTTTTGCTACTGTGATGACATATAACTGATAGTGAATATAAATCAAAACATTGTTATTCATTTGATTTTTGTTCATGGCAGATTAAGTTGAGTGCTGATTGAATTGTTCTTCATATGCCTGGGTTAGCAATGGATGAGTTACATGTAAATAGTGCAAAAGAAGAACATAGTGGGAGTTACACACCCCACAAGGAAAACTTCAACAATCAACAAGCATCTCCAAGGAGCACACTGAGTCCAAGGAGCATTCAAAGTGACTCAATTGATTTGGCTATCGATGGTGTGGTGGACACCTCCATTGAGCAATTGTATCACAATGTCTGCGAGATGCGAAGCTCCGATCACTCACCGTCCAGAGCTAGTTTCTTCTCGTATGGAGAAGAGTCAAGGATTGATTCAGAGCTTTGCCATCTTGTTGGTGACATTGCAGGTTTGGACATCACAAAGAAGGTTGTCAGAGAGAACAATGAGGATTCCAATGGCAATGGCAATGCTAGTGGTAATGAATCCATAAAGAAGGAAAATAACCTCTCACCAAACTCAAAGGTCATTGAAGAATCAGAAAAATCGACTCGAGGAAGCAAGAAATTGCGCGAGAGGCCGTCCAGGAAGGAGAGGGGTGCTAGAAAATCAAATGGTCTTTACCATATGAGGAGGTACAAGAGTCTTGGTTTAATGAAGGGGATTGAGGATCCTATTTCTGCTGGTTTAGATAATCCAGAATTGGGACCTTTCTTGCTTAAGCAAACAAGGGATTTGATTGCTTCGGGTGAGAATCCAAGGAAGGCTCTTGATTTGGCTCTTAGAGCCTTGAAATCATTTGAGACTTGTGCTATTGATGGAAAACCAAGTTTGGAAATGGTTATGTGCCTCCATGTCTTGGCATCAATATACTGTAATATGGGACAGTACAATGAGGCCATTCCAATTCTTGAGCGTTCGATTGAAATTCCGGTTTTGGAGGATGGCCAGGATCATGCACTAGCAAAATTTGCAGGTTGCATGCAATTGGGTGATACTTATGCAATAATGGGTCAGATTGAGAATTCTCTGCTGTTTTACACAGCAGGCCTAGAAATTCAAGGGCAAATCCTGGGGGAAACGGATCCAAGATATGGTGAGACATGCCGGTATGTAGCCGAGGCGCATGTTCAGGCATTGCAGTTTGATGAGGCTGAGAAGATTTGTCAGACAGCTCTTGAAATTCACAAGGGAAACAGTTCACCAGATTCACTTGAGGAAGCGGCAGATAGAAGACTAATGGGGCTTATTTGTGATTCAAAGGGTGACTATGAGGCTGCACTTGAGCACTATGTTCTTGCAAGCATGGCTATGTCAGCAAATGGCCATGAAGTAGATGTTGCCACCATTGATTGCAGCATTGGTGACGCGTATCTCTCTTTGGCGCGCTATGATGAGGCGGTATTCTCTTATCAAAAGGCACTTACTGTGTTCAAATCAACCAAAGGAGAGAACCATCCAACGGTTGGTTCAGTTTATGTCCGGTTAGCCGACCTGTATAACAAGATAGGAAAGTTCAAGGAATCAAAATCTTACTGCGAAAATGCGCTGAGAATCTATGGGAAGATCAAACCAGGGATCCTCTCAGAAGACATTGCTAGTGGTTTGATTGATGTTGCGGCGATATACCAATCAATGAATGATTTGGAGAAAGGGTTGAAGCTTTTGAAGAAGGCTTTGAAGATATATGGTAATGCACCTGGACAACAAAGCACTGTTGCAGGGATTGAGGCACAGATGGGGGTAATGTATTACATGCTAGGGAACTATGCTGATTCCTATAACATCTTTAAGAGTTCCATTGCCAAGTTTCGCGCAAGCGGAGAGAAGAAATCAGCTTTGTTTGGGATTGCTTTGAACCAAATGGGGCTTGCTTGCGTGCAGCGTTATGCTATAAATGAAGCCGCGGATTTGTTTGAAGAGGCTAGGACAATATTGGAAAAAGAGTATGGTCCATATCATCCAGACACCTTAGGTGTCTATAGCAATCTTGCAGGAACCTATGATGCAATGGGCAGGTACATATTCATGATTTTCTCAATTTCTTAATTTACTTGTTTTAACCTTATGCAAATACATTATAGTTTTAAGAATGTGGACATAATTTTCAGGCCTTAATTATTAATTACTAATACTTGTTTATGTCTAATGATTTTGCAGAGTGGATGATGCCATTGAGATTTTGGAATATGTAGTTGGAATGAGAGAAGAGAAGCTTGGAACAGCAAATCCTGATGTGGATGATGAGAAGCGTAGGTTGGCAGAGTTATTAAAAGAAGCAGGAAGGGCTCGGAACAGGAAAACAAGGAGGTCACTGGAAACTCTTCTTGATGCAAACTCACACCTCATAAAAGAAAATTTCATCAAGGTATAAATCATGCATGAAGCTGTATATATTATATAAGGTATTGAAATTAGTGGTTTGCTTTGTTTTTATCATTGTTCTCGGATAGAAATGTGTTATTTGTAACCTTTTTTATTTCTTATTCTGAGTTTGCACACATTCTTCCATCCTCAAATGAAGTGTGGAAATATGTGTGTCGGCTTAGTATACGAAATAAAATAAACGAGTACACATAACATTTCTCTCGCATATATGACCAACAAAGAAACCGAACAATAACAAAGTGGAAATATGCTCCACTTTCCGAATTTGTTCATTGCTCAAGCATTTTCACAGAAGTTTCTTCTGTATTTGTATTTTCTATAGTGCACAGGAAATTTATCTGTATTCATATATTCTTATTTGTATAACTGACTTTATAAAATGGTTGAAAATTCAATTTTTCTATGCAAAGAAATGTATGGCGGAACTTAATTTTCTATATGCTGGTATACCTAATGCTGTATTAGAAAATTCAGTCGCTTCTTACTGCGTTTGGAGATGCTACCATATAATATTTTTATTTGTTTTCATGTCATAGTCATTAATCTTATGAATATGACTACATGAAAATGACATGACACTTCTAACTGGAAAGTGATTGTCTTAACTCCTAAGTGACATCATAGGTCAAACAAAAACAAATATAATAATATATCAAACACTTGATGTGATTTTTTCAAGTGATTCATGGGATTTACTTAGGGTATAAACCATAACTGCTCACCGGTAGTTGGGATTTTGACATTTATTCAATGAGTTTTATTAGCCAGTTCTCCAAGAACATTTATCAAGGTTTTAAATATTTGGGTAATTGACACCACTAAATCAATTCAATTGCTTTCTAATATTACTGTGATTGTCCTAAAAGCAAAAGTGCTACATGGATATCTGAATTTATATTGAAATGATGTAAATTGAAGTATCGATGTAAATTCAGGCATTCATATAATATTTTTGCTTCTAGGACAATTACGTAGTATTAGAGAGCAGTTAACTTAGTGGTCTCAATTATCCTAAATATTTTTAAATTTTTAAAAATTTCTTTAACAATATTCTTAAAGTATTCTTTTACATAAATTTAATAATATTAACTACGCAAAAAATGAATGCAACTGTTCAATTATACAAATTTGACTGAACAAATAAAACCATTACAATGACCTAACAATAATTGATATTTTCAAATGGAAAAATATAGGTAGACAATGAAAATACTAAATAATGTGAACAATGGATGTTCATTTCACTAGGTGTGGGCGGATGGTTATCTTAATATTAAGATTAGGTGGATAATTTGGAGGTGTAGTGCGTGTTTATTTTATTAGGCTAATTTTAGAACCCATTGTTCACAAAAGCCATTGTCTAATGTCTACCTAACAAAGTCCACCAAATATAACCAACTTAGGTTGGTCGAGTGGTCAGCTCATTTGTTCGTTTGCAAGTGTCGAGAGTTTGAATCCCATCTTGTGCATGCAGCAACTCATTAGCCAGCGGCAGACCCTTAAATGGAGCTCAGATCCTTGGGGATACCGTTTGGGTAAACCAAAAAAAAGTCCACCAAATATTAAAGTTACATTTGCTTTTTCTTCTTTTTCTTTTTCTTATTTCTTACATAAATTATGATATATGCTTGTACTCATTTGCACAACTCCTTAATAGTTTAACTAATCGTAAACCTTAGAAACTTCTTTATTAGCATACCAACTTGAAAATCCAACTCAAATAATGTTAACCAGATTCCGTTGGGTATAACTCAGATTCTCAGAAACAAGCCTGCCCAATTGGAATTGGTGGATCAGAGAAGGAGCCATAGAGAATGCGTTTAGCAATCCATTGATTTGCTGCTTGAGAGTAATGTATGCCATCCCAACTAACATGTTGAGAAGGATTTTTGCATGGATTCCCATAAACTGTGCCATTCACTACAGCTTTCTTCCCACAATTTATATGGTAACCATAGAAGCTACCACAACAGAACTCTAATGGAGGAACAAAACCTGCCACAAAAGCAAGAACAAGAGTTAAACTTTTTTTTTTTTTTTGATGATGCAAGAGTTAAACTTTAAACATAGAGAGAACTGTCAATTTAGCCCTTAAAAAATTTTTTTTTGGTCGATTCCCTTAAAAGTTTGAAATGCTGAAACACTATATACTACTAAATTAAGTGTTCTTTTACAACCTTGGCTCTTTGCAGTGCTGATTAGTTGGTATTTTGCTTTAAACACATCAACATATGTGAATTTAGCTAGAGGGAGCTTTTTCCTTAGCTGAAATACTTGGTTCTTGAGTTGCCTGTTAAATTCCAAAGCAAGCTCATTGTGAGGTTTCACACATCCATTTGCATCAATGTTACCCTTCTTAGGCTCATAGTAAATGTAACTGTATGGTAAGCATCCAATTGGACCTGTGTTATGAATCCAGAACACTCTTGCCCCTTCATTGTATAGTTGCTACAAACATAATAATCAATGCAAAATTTTAAGTCCTCAAAAACCAAATCGCTATAACGGGAATGACTCGAATGCATTAAGTTGAAGTTAGTGTTCTTTACACGAAGATAATCTAATAATATAGATTTAATATAGTTTGTTGATATAAAATTATATTTAAATTTATGGTTCCCTTACTTGAGCTGATTGGGAGTATTGGCTCAAGATATGAGGAATAGACCTTCTAACTTGTTCCATTGAACCATGTTGAATTCCAAAGGCAAGATCATTTTGTCCAATATCAATGGTGTATATTGCCTTGGAGAATTCCTCAGGCCTTGGAAGACCACTTTTCAAAGGTGGATCTGTCCCTGGAATATTGAAAATAGATAAACAAGTGTCACTAGCATAATAACGAAGCACCATTCTACTACTACCATTTTCAAAAAAAAACGAAGGTTTTTATTTCATTTCCTTTATAGGGGCACTGGCATTGTGACATAAAACATGAAACGAAAAATGGCATAGGGATGAGAAAATGAAACCGTTGTCAGAGAGCTGATTGAAGAGAATGTTGGTATGTGACTTGAACTGTATGAACTGAGAAACTTGAAGGCCAAGATGGAAAGGACTATAACCACCCGGAAGAATTGAAGAACCTCCTGTTGCAAAGTTTGCCCCATGCCTATAATTTGACCCAACCGAGTTCAAATATGCACTTACGTATGGAAGCTTCAATTCTTCAGCTGCATATATTCATACCCAAAATAAATATTTATGACAAAAAGGAATGCTTAACATTTCCAACATCTATAAAGTCCAATCACGCGTGCACCAAAATAGTTCTCAAGATCCTAATTGCAGCAATTATGTCTCTGAGACTAGCATAAATGTACCATATTAGTTTTTAATGGTGTGATGAGTTATTTACTGAAAAAGAATTGAGAATCTAATATAGTGTACTTCTGCTAATTTCAGAATACAATTGATGCAATTGAGATTTCAAAAACTATTTTAGTACAAGCAGCCAATCCTAGAGATTACTTTGAGACTAAAGCGGTTAGGGAGAGATCGAACATTAATTGCAGGGATTATGGATTGAGATGTGAAATCTATCGAGTCTCTTACGATTTATGTTGATTAAATAAAACTAGCAACCCACAAATTAAGGATTAATGACTTAAAAAAGGAAACACACATTTGATAGATGCATATAGAAAAGTAAACCTGACCCAAAGACTTATGAAGATGAAATCTGAGAAGGGATGAGAAGTGGTTTGGGCTTACTTATGAAATCGATGATGAGACGGCCATCAGAGGCTCTTCCTGAGAGAGTGCCAAAGAAGGTTTCACCATTGGGAGGTCGAACACTAGTGAATGCTGCAGATACGGCTCCAGTGTCTGAGTTTGAGTCCCCAAAGTTGTATATTGCAGGGAACCAACACTTATTATTGTTTCCACCACCTAAGGCTTCTTGAACCAATGACCATGATGATAACACACACAGAGTCAAACACAAATGCCTTGTTACATGTTTGCTTCTCCTACAATCCATGGTTCAAGGCTTTTTATCTTATGGAATGTGTACTCTGTCCTCTGTGTTTTGCTCTGCTGCCACTAATTTGTAAGTGTGCTTCCTCAAACTCCAAGGAGGCAGTGAAACTCTTGTGATAATTGCAAATAACGTGTTATATCACCGTTCACCGACATGATTATTTTTTATATAAATATAATGTCACGGTGAAAATAGTTTGTAAGAATAACTGGATTCGATCTTGTCTATGCTTATTTTACAGTTGCTGCAACTTTACGCTTTTGATGAAACAAATTAATCATGATGTTTGTTTTAATTTTCCAAAACATACACATATATATTGACATGTAAACTTGAATATGGAGCAATAAAATGTTTATGGAAGACCAGTTTTTGACCAGTTGGAACTGGAATTATTCTGTACCATAATGGATTTTCTTGCATGAAATTTTTCAGCTTATATGGTTGTCTTAATTTTTTATTATTGACACCAAAAAAGTAGAGGTAGCATTCAAACTCATTACATAAAAAGCAAAAAAACAAAACAAAACAAAGATGTAGTCTACAACAAAAATTATTTTCAGTATTTTTTACTAGGTGTAAAAAATTCTTATATTGGATTTTTCATAACCTTCACATATATGTTGCTTATCATCCGAATTCCGAATGTTAAAAACCTAACACTAATAAGAATCCTCACTTTTATCTTATGTGAAAATTGTAGGACCATTATTAATTATAATTTTCTAGTTTGTTTCATGCTTTGCTGGTTAATATTTTGAGCAAAAAGGTTAAATAGAATCTTCTTTTTTGTACACCGGACCGCAGAATCTAGTAACGGGAAAGGCACAAACAACTTTTAGGGTCTGTTTTATGGAGCTTTCTAGTATGGGAAAAAGTATATTTGGAACTTTTAGTAAATTTTTTGAAGAGAAATTAAGATTAATAGATAGGAATTTAAGATTAAATTAATAAGTCTTCGTATTATATCTTGTGTAAAATATATACAATAGAGTTATATTTTAGTATTTTATTTGGTTCAAAATTAATAGAAAAATAAAAAAATATTTAATAGTTATAAAAAAATATTATTAAAATTTCAATAATTATTTTTAAAAATTTTAGTCACTTATTTTTTTTAATTTTTGAAAATAATGAAGAGGCTAAAATTTTGTAGCTTGAACTGAAATTTTAATTTCGATTTCTTATTACTAAACACAATACTAAATTTTAATCCTTTTATTTTTAATTTTAGTCTCTATAAAAAAAAACACTACCTTAATACATGGATGCTTTAACAATTTAACAGAATGAGAGAATGTTTTGTGAATATAAGTTTTTTGGAAAAATCTTTTACCATGGACACTTTGTTGATTGTCGTGTCTGTGTGTTGGATACATTTTGAATACAGTACTTATTAATATTTGTTTAATATATGTATTTACTGTTTAATAAAAAATAAAAAAAAATTAAACATGTTTGAACATACCTAAATATTATCACGTGTTAGCATGTTCAACCTTATTCTTAACATGTATTTTTAAAAAAAATTAGTATATATTATCTATTAGTAATATATTAAAAAAGAGCTAAAGATAACTTCTAAATTCATTTTTAGTCCTATAAATTTTTAACATGATGTTAGATCAGCTTAAGTGACTCTAGATTCATTGTTAATTTTTTATTTTTTTTCATATATCTCATTATTTATTTTTTACACCTTAACGTCCCATTAAATTTATCAAACGTTACAAAGAATAAAATCAATGTCAATTTCATCTTAAGGTCCCATTAAAATTATGAAATGTTATACCTAATAAAGGTCCCACTAAAATCAATGTAAATTTTACTTTAAATTCCCATTAAAATTATGAAACGTTATACCTAATAAAATTCAATGTACAAGAAAAAATTAATTTGTTTTTAAGATCCCACTAAATGATCAAATGTTACAAGAAATAAAAAATAAACGTATAAATTCTTTTAAGTTTCTACTAAAGTTAGGATAACCAATCTATTTTAAATGTAATCAATTGTAATATTAGTTTTAAAATATAACTAAATAGGTTTTTAAATATAATTAAAAATAACATAATTATATATTATATAATCAGATATTATAATAATAATTACAACAGTCACGTTTAACTTTAACGGTCACAAATAACAAAGAAAAATATGAATATATGTACATTTAAATATATATTTTATATTTTTTTTATGTAATCAGATATTACAACGGTAACTAAAACGATCACTTTAACGATCACAAATAACAACTTCTATCTTTGCATTATGCCATAGAATTCTCATTGTATTTTTATCTACTCATAATAACTTATCTTTATATAATATTATAATATTCTTTTTTAACCTTAATTTTTTATATTCTCTTACCCTTTATTTTTATAGGTTACACCAAGGTTGCGAGAACTAGATCGGTCAATAAACCGATAAGATAACTGGTTCATTGGTTCATTGGTTCGACCGGAGTTCAACCGGTTTAATTAAATATTAAATAAAATTATCAAAAATTTAATATATAATTTTAAATATTTAAATTTCAATAAAATTTAACCTAATAAAAATAAAATTTAAAATTTAAAGTTCCAATTTATAACCTAAAAATCAAAACTAACAAACAAATCAATAATAACCACTAACCATTGAATTTGCAAACATAATCATAATTTAAATTTGGAACAAACATAATCATAATCTGGAACAAACAAACAAACTATGAAATCAAATTACAGTAACAAATTAAAAATAAAACAAAAACATAATTTAAAATTTACAAAAACATAATCACAAAAACCTGATTAATTCATTTAATTAACAAAATAAAAAAAAGGCTAAAAAGTAGAAGGCAGCAATCAACAGAAATTAAATGCAAAAGACAACAATGAAAATATAACAATTAATCCAGACAAACAAGCAACAATCAACATAATCAAATCCCCAAAAACAGCAATTAATTCCCAAAAATAAAAACTGAAGAAGGGTAGGGATCTGCTTACAAACTCAGACATTCATAAACTCAAGCTAAACAGAAATTAGCAAATTCAGAATCAGAAATCAGAAATCAAAGAAAAGTACAAATACAAGCAAAATTAAATTGAAGACTAGCAGCAGCGAAGGAGGAATCCAAGTGACGGTGATGGAAGAGGGAAAGTGAGCTCGGGCTCAGAGGGGATTGAAGACAGGCTTGACGTGTGAGAGAGAACCTGGAGAAAGTGACCTCATCATAAAACTTAGCAGAAAAAGAGAGAACATGGAGAAATAAGTGAAGAAGCTCGACTGCTCGAGCGTTCCACAGAGGTGAAAGAAAGGTCCCGATGAGAGGAGGTGACGGCTGAACAGTGGAACAGAGGTGACGATGGAGAGACGTTCGCGATGAGAGTGAGACGAGACGCGACGGCGGGGAGATGAGCTCCGCAACGGCCGAGCAATGGAACAGAGGTGACAACGGAGAGACGTTCGCGGTGAGAGTGAGACGAGACGCGACGGCGAGGAGAAGAGCTCTACTGGTGTTAATGCTGCCGCTGGTTGCTACTGCTGAAGTGTTGAAGATTGAATTTGGGGCTTGACTTCATTGCTTCTAATTTAGGGTTAAATTGGTTAAATAGGGTTGAGATTGAGAGAGAGGGAATCTGTTTCCTTTATATTAAAAAAAAAAAACTAAATGGGTAAAACGGCGTCGTTTGGGAGGAGTAGTAAGATAAGAAAAATAGCAAAAAATCAATCGGTCCAAACGGTTCACCGGTTAACTGCCGATTCAACCGGTTTTTTGATCGGTCAGTTTTTGAGCCTAACCGGACTGGCTTAGTGACCGGTTCCCAGTTAATCCGGTTGAACCGGTCAGTCCGGTTTGGTTTTCAAAACAATGGGTTACACTATTTTTTTCAATGCTAACGTTAATTCTTTTTAGGGTTAAGTATTTTTTTCGTCCCTAAGGTCTGGGGCGAAAATCAAATTCGTCCCCAACCTTCTTTTGTTATTAAAATCATCCCCAATACTCATAAACGTTTTAAAATCATCCTCCCCTCCATTAAACAAAATTTTTGGACATATTTACCCTTTTGATAGTTAGTGGTAGTTGAAGCCATAGTTATCAAACCCGGACCGGACCGGTCAGTTCAACCGAAAAACTGGTGAACCGGACCTTAAACCGGTCCGGGTGTCTCTCCTCACCGTTTCTGCAATTGGCCCGCAGAAAACCGGTTTGACTCGCCTAAAACCGGTCGACTCGGTTCGAACCGGACATCTTTGAGCGGCGGATCAATGTCCGCACCCCCATAATGCACAAGCGGTGCCATGGATCATGGTAAGAGACACCCTCCAAGTGTCTCTCCTAACCGTTTCTGCAATTGGCCCGCAGAAAACCGATTTGACTCGCCTAAAACTGGTCGACTCGGTTCGAACCGGACATCTTTGACCGGCGGGTCAATGTTCGCACCTCCATGATGCACAAGCGGTGCCATGGATCATGGTAAGAGACACCCTTTCAGTTTGACCGGCAGTCCGCACCTCCATGATGCACAAGCGGTGCCATGGATCATGGTAAGAGACACCCTTTCAGTTTAAATTCAAAAATTAATGCTGTGTGTGGTTCGAACCTGGGGCTTTCAAGATAAAGGAGGGTGAATCTTCTGCCAGGACAACTTATCCTAGGGTGTCTCTCCTAACCGTTTCTGCAATTGGCCCGCAGAAAACCGGTTTGACTCGCCTAAAACCGGTCGACTCGATTCGAACCGGACATCTTTGAGCGGCGGATCAATGTCCGCACCCCCATAATGCACAAGCGGTGCCATGGATCATGGTAAGAGACACCCTCCGAGTGTCTCTCCTAACCGTTTCTGCAATTGGCCCGCAGAAAACTGATTTGACTCGCCTAAAACTGGTCGACTCGGTTCGAACCGGACATCTTTGACCGGCGGGTCAATGTCCGCACCTCCATGATGCACAAGCGGTGCCATGGATCATGGTAAGAGACACCCTTTCAGTTTGACCGGCGGGTCAATGTCCGCACCTCCATGATGCACAAGCGGTGCCATGGATCATGGTAAGAGACACCCTTTCAGTTTAAATTCAAAAATTAATGCTGTGTGTGGTTCGAACCTGGGGCTTTCAAGATAAAGGAGGGTGAATCTTCCGCCAGGACAACTTATCCTAGGGTGTCTCTCCTAACCGTTTCTGCAATTGGCCCGCAGAAAACTGGTTTGACTCGCCTAAAACCGGTCGACTCGGTTCGAACCGGACAACTTTAAGCGGCGGATCAATGTCCGCACCCCCATAATGCACAAGCGGTGCCATGGATCATGGTAAGAGACACCCTCCGAGTGTCTCTCCTAACCGTTTCTGCAATTGGCCCGCAGAAAACCGATTTGACTCGCCTAAAACTGGTCGACTCGGTTCGAACCGGACATCTTTGACCGGCGGGTCAATGTCCGCACCTCCATGATGCACAAGCGGTGCCATGGATCATGGTAAGAGACACCCTTTCAGTTTGACCGGCGGGTCAATGTCCGCACCTCCATGATGCACAAGCGGTGCCATGGATCATGGTAAGAGACACCCTTTCAGTTTAAATTCAAAAATTAATGCTGTGTGTGGTTCGAACCTAGGGCTTTCAAGATAAAGGAGGGTGAATCTTCCGCCAGGACAACTTATCCTAGGGTGTCTCTCCTAACCGTTTCTGCAATTGGCCCGCAGAAAACCGGTTTGACTCGCCTAAAACCGGTCGACTCGGTTCGAACCGGACAACTTTGAGCGGCGGATCAATGTCCGCACCCCCATAATGCACAAGCGGTGCCATGGATCATGGTAAGAGACACCCTCCGAGTGTCTCTCCTAACCGTTTCTGCAATTGGCCCGCAGAAAACCGATTTGACTCGCCTAAAACTGGTCGACTCGGTTCGAACCGGACATCTTTGACCGGCGGGTCAATGTCCGCACCTCCATGATGCACAAGCGGTGCCATGGATCATGGTAAGAGACACCCTTTCAGTTTGACCGGCGGGTCAATGTCCGCACCTCCATGATGCACAAGCGGTGCCATGGATCATGGTAAGAGACACCCTTTCAGTTTAAATTCAAAAATTAATGCTGTGTGTGGTTCGAACCTGGGGCTTTCAAGATAAAGGAGGGTGAATCTTCCGCCAGGACAACTTATCCTAGGGTGTCTCTCCTAACCGTTTCTGCAATTGGCCCGCAGAAAACCGGTTTGACTCGCCTAAAACCGGTCGACTCGGTTCGAACCGGACATCTTTGAGCGGCGGATCAATGTCCGCACCCCCATAATGCACAAGCGGTGCCATGGATCATGGTAAGAGACACCCTCCGAGTGTCTCTCCTAACCGTTTCTGCAATTGGCCCGCAGAAAACCGATTTGACTCGCCTAAAACTGGTCGACTCGGTTCAAACCGGACATCTTTGACCGGCGGGTCAATGTCCGCACCTCCATGATGCACAAGCGGTGCCATGGATCATGGTAAGAGACACCCTTTCAGTTTAAATTCAAAAATTAATGCTATGTGTGGTTCAAACCTGGGGCTTTCAAGATAAAGGAGGGTGAATCTTCCGCCAGGACAACTTATCCTTTATTAGTTATAGGGTAAATAATTATATATATTATAAAAGCAAAACCAAGCACTTATTAAGTTATCATACTAGGGACTAAATATTATATATATATATATATATATATATATATATATATATATATATTAAAAGTAATTATATTTAAATTAAAACAATATAATTTAAAAATATAAAATATTTTTTTTATTTT
The DNA here is from genome assembly GCF_014773155.1 of Arachis stenosperma. Classification (NCBI taxonomy): domain Eukaryota; kingdom Viridiplantae; phylum Streptophyta; class Magnoliopsida; order Fabales; family Fabaceae; genus Arachis; species Arachis stenosperma. The sequence goes on along the minus strand of NC_080381.1, from coordinate 128,288,120 downwards.
TCCATAATAATATTGTATTTGTTTATTTTATAGTTAATTTTGATATACTAACAGTATAAGATATTTTATATAATTATCAATCACCTCTGTTCTTTTGAATAACCATTTCATGATGTTAATATAAAAAATAATTATTTTTGTTGATGTAGCGTTACATAATTAAATATAATGTATCAAAATTTTAATTTTATTATAATTGTATATATTTATTTAATTATTACCGGGTTAAACGGTTCGACCAGTAACCCACCGGTTGAACCATTAACCCAGTGACCCAGTAACTTAGCCGAGTCGATTACCGGTTCGATTCTGATAACTATGGTTGAAGCATTTAATGGCCAATTTTTTTTCTTTTTTCTATAATTGGTTGGAGAGTGTGGGATTAAATCAAAATCTCACCCCCAACCAACATAATCGTGCGGCTACTAGGGTTCACGGAGCTGGGTGGAGCCATGGCTGCCAAGAGCTCACGGTCATCTCGTAGTTGGTCATCTGCGCAGAAGAGGGAACTTCTCTGGGGATATGGTGAGAGACCTGTGCTAAGAATTTTGGGAAAAAGAACAACTCTGGGCTACGATTTTGGGGTTGTGTCTACTATGAGGTTTGTTTTTTAAATTTTTGTTCGTGATTAATGGCAATGCTTTCTTTTTTTTGGGTACTGACTCTGGTGGGATGCTGTAGATTATAGAAGAGTGTGAGTTCTTCCAATGGACGGACCCAGATGCAGAGAGTGAAGACCCGCAGAGTGCAAGGATGAAGAGAAAAGTTGCGGCCTTGAAAGCAAAAGTGAGGGACATTGAGTAGAAGTTCAAGGTTGCTGCAGTGTTGGACACGATTGGATGGGTTGGTTTATTTTTGTTCTGGTTGAATCAAAAGTAGGGGCTACCTTGTGTAATGCCACTGAAATATGCCTAATGAAATTAGGGGAGAATATAGGGCTCTTTTTGGATTTGTTTGAATGAATATGAGTTTTGTAAACTGAGTTGTATTGTGTTAATGAGAATCTGCTGCTGTGAGTGGACAGAGTCTGTGTTAATGAGTTTGGTTTAGGATGTTAGTGATTAATTATGTAAGTGAATTGTTGTATCTGTAACTTGACAAGAAATTAGAAAGGAAAATGTATATGTTAGCCTGGAATTGATATTGAAGAGTTGTGTTAACAAATTTTATCTATATAAATTGACATTAAGGTGTCTATCAATTGTCTCAACACCAAAATCATCAATTAGCAGTTGGAGAAACCACTTCCAGGTGTCTTTAGTCTCTGACTCTACAACAGCATACGCAATTGGAAGTATTTGATCATTAGGATCCCAACCTATCGCAGTCAACAGCTGCCCTCCTTGAGGTGTCTTCAGAAAATAACCATCCAACCCAATAAACCTCCTACATTGTAGAAAGCTCTTTTTGCAAGCAGCTAGACACACATATACCCTTTGAAATATGCAGAAATTGTTTAACACATCATGTTGTTTCTCAACCTCGAAATCAGAGGACCTCTGTACCTTGAGCGTCACTAATGACTCTGGATTAGCCCGTAACAGCTCCGAGCAGTAGTCAGCAATCCTCTTATACTACTTCCGGTAAGTTCTTTGTATCTCATCCAATGCAACTTGTCTAGACCTAGCTGCCATTGATGTTGTCACAGTCAGATTCTACTTCCTTTGTGCCTTGTTCACCAGGTCCTTTATGTTGACCTTTGGATTATGTTCCACTTTCTTCTTAAATGCTCTATTCAGAGCCAAGCAGTATGTATTATCCTAACCCTATGTGACTTGGCACAAGTATGCTTAAGGTTCATTGACCTAAGCGGCCAAGTCTCTTCCTCACTCATTTTTGCTGCATATAATTAAAATGGACAACCTGGCTGACAAATAGCCCCCACTCTAACCAAGTCAAGCTTGGCAGACCTAATCCCCCTTCTTGTTTGCACTGCATACGCTATTAAAGTGTCTTTGAATTCCTCTCTTGAAGTATATACAGTTCCAACCTCCCATTTATAACTCGTCATGTCTTTAACATCTTAATTAATCGGATACCGAGTAGCTTCATCGTTATCATCATCCTGTTTATCCTCCTTATCTGAACCACCACCAACTTCATAATCCAAATCCACTTCATCACTATTGAAGCCTTCCTCATCACTGAAATTACCTTTCATAACCCCTTTGCCTTTATCAACCCGATCACCATCCGTAGCACCTCTAAGTTCCTCAAACCCACTCTCATCATTGTACTCCTCTTCACTATCTGTAAACTGAACATCATCTGCACTGTCAACCTCAAGATCAGATGGAATAAACTCCTCATCATCGCTATAATCGTCACTGTTCGATTCAACTCATGCATTTTCAGCCTCTACATCCGGGAACAATTTATCTCCTTCATTAACCTGCTCTGCATTGTCCCTTTCCACCTGTTGACCCTGTTCACCCTCAAAAACCACCAACTGATTCCTAGTATTTTTCTCTGTTTAGCTTTGTTCACCATATCCTCCAACATCAATTTACTCAACTTCAGAAAAACCTTCAGCATCCTCAACCTTATGCACCACAAAAAGCTCAACATGATTCCTCAGCTTTGCTAATCTACACATCTCAAGTGCGTCTCTGTCACCCGCAAATAACTTCAGATTCTTCTCTAACCACTCAGAACTTGGATTCTTATACCACAAAGCTAAAATATATTCTTTTGTGTACCCAAACTGTCTCACCTCAGCATATGCCTCAAATACAGACCAGCAATCACTCTCAACATCTTCGATCAATGTCTTTTCTCCTCCTATATAATTCAACGTCCCATTGTCATATCCAAATCGACCCCTATGATAGACACTCAGGTTAAAGGCTCCCATCCCTAAAATGAAAAAACAAAAAACCAAAAATCAAACCCTACCAGTTTTTGGAAACTACCGAAACCAATGGTGTATACATACCTGATTCGAGATGACTACAGGAGAATGACATCCTCCCACACTCTTGCCAACGCAATTCAAATGCAGTAACGCTACTCCTTAGGTGACGACAAACCTCTGTTAGGGCATCATTGAAGGTGAAAGATCAGTTTTCAAGTGTGCAACGTAAATCAGACACTGAAGCCCTTTCGCGGGAAGAAAACGAAGCGTTAAAGGCTTCAGGGGCAAAGGTGTTCGGAAATTTTATTTCATGAAGGGGAGGATGATTTTAAAGCGTTTCTGAGCGTTGGGGGATGATTTTAATAACAAAAAAAAGGTCGGAGACGAATTTGATTTTCACCTCAGACCTTAGGGACGAAAAAAGTACTCAACCCTTCTTTTTAATAGATATAAATTTAATTAAAAACTAATTTCTTCTGTTCTCCTTTCATACTCATCACTCATTCTTATATTTATTATATAAATCAACATTCACTTCACACATTTGTTTTATCTTCTCTCACATAATCTCATACCTCTATCTCCTTCTCTCTCTCAATTCTTGCTAATTTTTTGCACAACTAGAATTTAGTTGATAACCATAGTTTTTATTTTTATTTTTTTAATTTGCTAAACGTATATATTAGGTAATTGTGTGATTGTATTCATTAGATTTTCTATTTTTTTATGTAATTGTATTCATGAGTTATATATTGTCCTTGTCGCCTTAATATCAATTCTTTTTCCTTTCAACAATTTAAATTTTTTAAATATCATTTAGCTGTAATAATATCATTAAAAATATATGTTGTCATGTTTCATGAAAAATAAAATTAAAAAATTAGATATCATTTTTAATTATTAAAATATTAATAATATTCATATTTGTATTTTATCTAATAGTTTTATCATTGTACTATAATATTTAAATATAAACTAAAAAATAAACAAAATTAACTATTTAAAAAATAAAAATAAAAAATAATTATATAAAATTAGATAAATAAACTTCAATTGAATTTATTTATTACTTATTATAATATATTAAAAGAGAGTACTAGTTTCACAATAATTCTTAAGCATTTGATTTCACTCTATATTACCACACAAGATTTTTTTCTCTAGATGGTATAATCTTCTATCTTGCATTATGCTATAGGATTCTCATGGTACTTTTATCTCATCATAATAACCTATCTTATAGGATTCGTTCTTAATCTTAACTTTTTTTTACCGTTTATTTTTATGTAGGTTACATTGTTGCTTTCATTGTTAATGTTAATTCTTTTTCTTTTCATTCAGATATACTAAATAATATCAATTGATTCTAATTAATCTAAATTATATTCTAATTATTATTATTATTATTATTATTATTATTATTATTATTATTATTATTATTATTATTATTATTCGAATTGACTTAATTCAAATTACATACATTGCAAACTCTCTCACTAATTCAAACAGGGTTAATTCAAATTACTAAATTTTTTTAGTTCGAATAGGTTTGATTCGAATTATATAGAGATATATTTTTGGTTGATTCATATCTTATTTTTTCGTTTGACTTAATCATATAAATTCTAATACAAGTTGGCTTAAAAATATCATTTGTCCTATATATATATATATATATATATATATATATGCACACACAAAATATCAACGTAAATAAGAACGAGTAAACAAATAAATATAGTAAATATATTATTACTTAATATAATTTATTAATAAAAATATTATGTACACATAAAAATTAGTTATTAAATTTATTATTATATATTTATATATAAATATATATATTGTTTAATTTATTTTTAACATATATTTTGTATTTTAATATATATTATATACGGATAGTTAATTTGATAGCACATTTTATTTATATTTATTAGAATAAACTATTAAAATAGTACCTAAAAATTTAATTAAATTACATAAAAAAATTCTAAAAGATGCTAACGATAAATAAGTTCTCAAAAGATTTAAAAATGTAATAAAAAGAACTAAATATTAAATATATATTTTAAAAATAGATTTTGAAATTAATTTTTGATGTAAATTTTTACAATTATTATTAAAAAAATAAGATTTTTTATTTTTAAAATTTGATAATTTTATATTCCGTAATTTTTAAAAAAAAATTGTTTAATTGTGAATGAACACATTTTTTAAAAAATTAAAAAAAATATAGAAATCAAATTTTGTTCTAAATTTTTTTATGCATATTTTAAATTTTAATTTGTTAAATACGAAAATTTTTTTGTCGTTATTCACAAAAATATAATATTTATTAATTATTTTTGTTATTTTTTAAATTTTTTTAGAAATTATTTTATCGATAATATTTTTTAAAGACATTTTTATCAGCGGTTAAATTTTTCCATACCAAATTTTGATAGTTAACCCTATTATTAATATGGGATTAACTTTACGAGAAAAAATGTGTAGAATAAAATGCCACAGCCAATATAATAGTAAACAAAATTCACTTTCATCAGTATATAAATACATAGTTGCATAGGAGTAAATAATAATTAAATTATTAATATAAAAAAATTATGCCATTTGAATTATTTTTATAGATAAATATATTTATATAATTAGTAACACTTATTTATTTTAAAAAATAGTATAATTATATATTGAAAATAATTAAATAAATAATAAATATATCCTTAAATAAATTCATAACCACCACTCACTTGCAATTCTAAACACTTGTGAAGAAATTTTGTATTTAATAAAAAATTTTAGAATACAATTTCATTCTTAACTATTAATATAGCATCTTTGGCCTCGTCTTTAAAGGTCTAAATTTCAAGTTTCCCCACCATAGCCAAATTCCTGTTTCATTGTAAGCTAAGGAATATTATAATGACAAATAATTGATCATTTCATTACACAGAATGCATGTTGTTGCGAAGATCGAACCCCTTTTAGAAAGGGGCTAACATGAAAATTAAAAAATAAAAAAAAGCTAAATTATAAAATTAAAAGACTTCATAAGTAAAAGAGCTTCGCCCCCTGGCTGTAATGATGAGTTACTCAATAACATTAAGTTCGAGATATATTCCTGAATTATAAGTTGCACTTTTGTTTCCTAGAAGTGTCTATATATACTAAAGTATTTTAGCGGTGCACACGAGTAATTATAATAAATAAAATATCTAATATAATATATTAATTGAAAAAATTATAGGATATTGATTTTGCTCTACTTTTATACGGAGATCATATTATCTGCTATATAAGTTTACTAGTAACACTTTGAAATTTTAAATTAAACAAATCTAACAAAATTAAAGTATCAATTTGAATTTTCTTTTCTAATAGTTATATCAATGTAAAAAATAACAGAAATATTTAGAAGACAATAAAAACTAAGTTAAAGTTATATTATTTTATATTTATTAATTATATCAGAAATAAATATATAATATTAAATATAATAAATATTTTTAGATATTATATACATAAAATTATAAATATTAAATTAAATAAAATAATTTTAAATTATTGTCTCCATAATATTACTAAAAAATAAATAGATATGTGGTTAACTTTTTTAATTGGGAGAAATTTTTGTACCACTATTAGAGTATATTTAATGTGCATTTTAATACATTAATATAACCATTTATTTTAACTTGTAGTATAGCAAAGTAATAAAAATTTTAAAAAGTAAAAAAAAATCTTAGGTGTTCAAATATTTTGTGTGACTAAGTCTAACCAAATAATAAGAAATAAATTTACCTACACAAATTTTAGTATATAACACAAAATTCAAAACAAAAAATAACAAAAAATACACTATAATTAAGAGAAATGATAATTAAGTATTTGACTTTTTAATTAGAACATAAATAAATTATTGCTAACTAAAAATACAAAAACATCTTTTATTTTTTAAAATACAAAACATCTAAGTCACTTCGAAAAACTTATTTATCTTCAAGTTAAAAAATAAAAAATCTATATATTTATCTTTTTCTCTATAATATGATTCAATTTCTTAAAAAAACTTGTCCGAGAACAAAATTAAAAACACTCAATTAGCATATAAAAATAGAGTGAAATATATATTACGAGATGAAAAACTTAAATAAATGATTATAAAGGAATAATGGAATACCTACATATATTCCATAATTTAATCCCTTTATTTAAAAATAATTGTCCAAATCAAAAAGCATACATCTTAATATAAAAGTAAAGTTTAGTTTAGTGTTGTTTAAATTGTATAAGTAAATAAAAACTGCTCTTAAATAAATAAAGAGGAGTGTTAGAGGTCAGCACGTTTGCTAAATTTTGGCCAGTACTTAATCATCAAAGAAAAATTGAATGATTCTCTATCATTAGATACAATCTCAAATCATTAAAAACATCAATGGCTAATTGATGGCTAAAAACCTCTAGCCCTAGACTTTCTCATAAATAAATACACGTAATTAATGATAATTTAATTATCTCAATTGAACGCATGCACATCCTGTTGACGTGGTAGGAAAAAGAGTGTCCCTCAAAAGTCACAAACTTCAATCAATAACCATGAAAATACAGAATTGAGATTTCATTTATATTTCAAATATTTTTCACATTTTAGGTTTTTCACGTGCAACTTTTTTCTACAATCTTAATAACCTTAAACCCTAACATTTGCTCTTTCTAATATTGTGATTTTTAATATTAAATTTGGGTAAAATTATCATTTATATCTTTAAAACAATTTTATAATTAGAAAGTTTAAAATAAATTTAACAATTTCACTTTTTAGAATAAATAATTTCATCACATTAATAAATTACTTCTATCTTTTATAATAGCATGCATAAATTTTCTCGTGCACTTTGATCAATCATTCGCACTCAATATGATTAAGACAATTCCTTTTCTAATTTCTTCGATAGTAAGACAAAAGCAATTTGACAACTTAGGATTAAAGGATAAGTTTCATGATTGACTCTGGCTATGGAAACGGGTCATCAATAGATCAATAATAATAGTAGTAAAAAAATAGATCAATAATAATGCCTACAGAATGCTTCAAAACCTGCGCATATATATATATATATATATATATATATATATATAAAGAATTGAAGAATCCTGTGAGTTTGAATTAAGTAATATATATGCTTATAATTTTTAAATCCAAATTCCGTTTTTCAATCACATTTTGTTTACAGTTTTTGCTATATTATTCCTTTTTATTCTACAATGACAAATTATTTTTCTATTATTCTTTTCTATTTTTTTTTTGTTCAAGTTTTTTATTATTTCTATTAGAGGGGGCCAGTAATTTTTGTGATTGTTAGTCATCAACTAGCCATCAATGATGATTTGATGGTGTGAGATTGGTGTGAAATTTCATCCAATGGCTCACCTTCCTCTGCTGGTTACATGCTGGCCAAAATTCAATAAAACTGCTAGTCCCCTAGACTTTTCCTTTCTATTATTCCTTTGCTTGTCTTGTTAATATGGTCTTATGCGGTTATGTTTTTGTCCAAGTGAAGACCCATAGCACCAGCTTCATTTTTTGGTGTCTACTTTCCTATAACAATCCATGAATTACCGCACCATTATTGTTTTCGAAGCTAATCAACAAACCTTCTTTTATAATCCTCTTTGCCAAATGTCAAAAATGTATTGATGGGTGAACCTCCATCCCCCTTTAGCCACCATAAAACTTCCCAATAAGGCCATAATAATGGCTACAGAATGCATCAAAACCTCTTGTGAGTTTGAATAATTAAATAATATGCTTATAATTTTCAAATTCAAATTTTGTTTTTCAATAACATTTTGTTTATAGTTTTTGCTCTATGTTTATAATTTTCAAATTCAAATCTCAGTTACTCCGGCTATCATACACAGATACGGTTAATAAATAATAACTAATAGTCTAATCCAAGTTTTTTTTCTCTCTCTATTACTCTGTTAGGGCATAACACCTAACAGAAACGTGAAAGGTAGTGATAGAAAGTCCGTATATACTATCGTGAAGCAGATCCGATTGTACTCAATCGTGTTTTTGCGTCAAATGCTGATCAAAGCCTACAATAAAAGCATCTATATTATTAAATAAAACAGGAGATCCAAAGTCAAAAGATAATACATATGAAGAAGAAGAAGAATCATTTGTTATATATGAAAAGATGACATTATTGAAGAAGTCCAAAAATACAAATATAGTATTGTGGGGAAGCTATTGACCGAGAAGACTATCAACCCTAGTTGGGTTTAAAATGACCAAATTCACTTTACCGGTGCGCCCAACCTGACGAAGACCGACTTGGTATGCATAATTTTAACTGCACATACAAATATGCTCATATATTTAAATATATCTAAATAACTTCTAGAAAAAAAGAGAAGATAACTACCCACTAGAATAAAAAGGGACCTTACAAGAGTAGCCACTCAGTCACTCATCCAACTATATAAATACCATTTCCATCTTAGGGATTTCTTAACTCTCTATATAAAAATTTGTCTAAAATCCTTGCTAACTTAAACATCAGAATCTCTTGCAGGTATCACCCCATACCTCCTCACGAGGAACTCGAACGGCTTCATTCCTGTAGGAGAAGTATTTAGACATTGCACCTGAAGGCGCCTGGACCCCTACTTTAAGGTCAAATTATCTTGGTTTTAGGTAAGTCTCGAAACAACTACATTTATTGCGTATATAATTTATCATGTTAATTTACCATGCCAATTTTATATTTTACGATAGAGAAAATGATACTTCCATACTAGATGTCTAAATAACACTCTCCTCCCTCTATTTCTAAATAAAAATATTATTTATATACTAAAATCAGTTACTAAAATCAGCCACCAATGTATTTGTATATAAATACATGTGTGGATTAATTTATTTTTAATGTGTATTTTGTATTCCAATATATATTTTATATTGTGGCTGATTTTAATGGCTGATTTTACTGTATATGTAGCATAGACAATTTCTAAAATGTACATTCTCTTTTCTTACACTAGTTAAATAACATACACTTTATTCCATTTGAAAAATATTTTTTAATAATTATTTTTTATATAAATTAGTATAACTATTTTATTATTTAAAAAAAGATATAATACTATAAAATATATAATTTTTATTGTAATAGTTTTTATTTATCTTCAATATTCTAACTTGTTACAAAAACATTTAATTCAAAAATTTTTTATATTTCATTATTAATGAAATAATTAAAAATAATTAAAATTTATTACATAAATAATAATATATATTTTATATTATTATTAATATTATTATAGTAGTAAAAATAATAATATAAAATACATTAATTATTTGGGAGAAAAACTAGCCCTTTATTCCTAACAATTTTCACATTCAATTCACGCATAAACACTTACATGCATATTGGTAGATCCAAATAGATGCCAAGAATTATGATTGACCAATGCATTAATAAGCCCACACTTATATAACTACGATTCATTATTGACAAAAACAAGCCAAACAATAAAACGGAGCCCACCCCCTAAGTACACCGTTTGCATTGGATCGGCTCAACAGAATAGCACCTACACAACTCCACCTAAAGCCATATCCGACAGGCTCTGACATCCACCGGCAACCTTGCAACTTCTACAAAAATAAGTATCCAAATGTCAATACCTCATTTGTACGTTATAACTCGCCTTAAATTATTTATAAGTTTGTTAATTGATGAATGTATAATTAATTGTAATTAACTTGGGCTTTGATTGAAGTTCATGTATATTAATTGGTTGATAGGGAGTGAAATCAAGTCATAAGAGTTAATATTTTAATTCTTTTGGTGTTTGGTGTCACTTAGAGGCTTAGAGATGTCTAAGAATATATGAAAAAGAGAGTGATAAATTTAGATTTGGATCATCTCTAAAGTTTGAATTTCACTTTAGAAAGTAAAATGTGATATTCTACTTTTGAATAGTTTCTCTTTCATATTTATTTTTGGTCCCACCCATGAAATCAATGCTGAAAGATCACACATTCACACTTTACTCTATAAAATGAAATTCAAACTTTAGATGATCCAAATCCGATAAATTTGAATACGCCATATGTTTGACAAAATGGGTCGATGATAGAAAGAACTTAAACCTAAGAATCCTTAAACTTTTTTTTTTTTAGAATTCTTAATATTGATAATTGTTTGCATCAAACCAACCCACCAGTCCACCACCCTCCATATTCCATAATCTAATCAACTACATATTTTCTTACTTGTGAGACAACCCGGGTTACATCCTACAACTACTCTCTAAATTAATATGGATTGAAAAATAACATAATCAATTCGATGGCTATTTACTCGTAAGTCGTAACAGTTAAACCAAAATATCATTTTCATTAAGATGTGTAGTCATATAAACTAATATACCCAATAGATTCTGAAGTTCCACATGAATTCCACTACTACTTGGTAACGAACATGCATTTGCATTCAATAATTGAAATGGTGATAGCATACAAGCACCAAGGTAAAATAAAAATCCAAATCTTGAGATCTGGTTATGTTAAACTTCTGTCTCTATTAGAAGGGGCATTAACCCCAAATCTATATTTTATATATTTCTTCCTATATTTAAACAATGAATCAGAGAATACATACTTCTCTTCAAATTTTTTTAAGAAAAAAGGATTATAGGGGGAGTAAAGGCAAATGAAAATTTGATTCCAGCAATGGATTTACCCTTCTGGTGCGGGTTTTGATAGCTTTAGATTATTGTCCCCATTCATATGTAGTGTCAGAAACCGACATTTCGGCAAAGAAGTGTTACTGATACATGGGCTGCTTATGTAACTGCATAGAACTCCAAGTGTTGTTGACATGTGAACTTGGAGAAATTATTGTTGGGAGCCTCTTGCTTTCCTCGAGATGAGGAAAATCGACCGTGTAATGAAGACCCCGGCTTTCGTGCCTCGAAAGGGCACTGCTGACCACAAGCTTGGCACAACAAAACAGGTTCCTCATTTCACAGGTTTCAGGCACCACCATTGTTGGCTTCCATCCATGTTGAAATAAGTACTCCTCCCATTTAGCCTCTAGTTTACCAATTTTTCGCTCTGCAGTTTCTAGTCTCATCGTGGACCGAACAATTCCAACATAGTTCCACATGATACATTGCAGTTCTTTCCTCAACTCTCTTGTAACGGATCGAATTTTGCCTATGACATCACTTCCAAGCGAAAAAGGCACGACAGGGTGAGGCCAAAAATTGGAAGCAGTCATGTCAAGGCTAGAACTCTTCATCAGATCAATTGAAGGCTGGACAGCTCGTCGAGCGAAAACCAGTGCCTCAAGCAATGAATTGCTAGCAAGTCTGTTTGCTCCATGCAAACCTGTACACGCCACCTCACCAGCTACGTACAGACCCTTTACATTTGTCTCTCCTTCAAGCCCAGCACGAACTCCTCCACATATGTAATGAGCAGCTGGGACAACTGGGATCGGATGGCGAGTTATATCCAAACCATGCTGGAGGCACATAGAGGCAATGTTGGGAAAGTGGGAGAGAATTTCTGCCTTCGGCTTGTGACTTATATCGAGGAGCACATATTTCTCGTTGCGCTTTTTAAGTTGGTCATCGATACTTCTTGCCACCACATCCCTTGGAGCAAGCTCTTCCCTCTCATCATACAAAGACATGAACCTTTCCATGCCTAAATTATAAAGGATTCCACCATCACCCCTAACAGCTTCAGATATCAAAAATGCATTTTCCCTCGGCTTGGACGGTTTAATTGGAAGGCCTTCATCGGCTAAGGCGGTTGGGTGAAACTGCACAAACCTGGACCAATCATATCATTAAAAGAAATCATGAAAAGAACAAAATATGTATAAAGAGCTCAACTATAAACACCCAATTTCTGTTTAATCGGTATGACATTGTATTGACCGGTATGCAAATTGTGAGACTCATCAAACAGTTAAATATTCACATTTCTGAAATCATCTACTTACTCCATGTTTGAAATCACAGCTTGAGCTCGGTGTGCCATGGCAATTCCATCTCCAGTAGCCACCTTCGATAACAAAAAGATAAACAAGTTAAATTAAAAGAAATAAGACCATAAAATGCAGGTCATGCACTATAAGCAGGTCAACATATTAAGTGTGCAACGGTGCAACCAGAATAAGATGGATCACTTCACTGCCATCAATTAACACTTACAAGGACAAAGAAAACCACTTAATCAATCAACAATTTCAGCTTAAAATAGACCTTATTAATTCTGTTTATATTTTAATCATGCTATTTCTAAATTTATAGTGTATCATCAGAATAAATTGATAAGATGTTGCAAATGAGTAAGTAACAATAATCAGTAGTTTATTTGTAAACTTCTCTATTCAAGATAAAACTATCTTATTAATAGAAAAGAGATCTACCAGAGGATTTGTAGTTTTGGGATAAATATGTCCAGCTCCACCAGATGCAAGCAAAGTCACCTTTGAAAGGAATCTTACCACCTAAAAACTAAAAAGATGAAAATTCATAAATATATTCAACAATAGCAATAACTTCTTTCTCAAGCAACTGCGCAAAATCACTTTCCCCACCTTTAATGTTTCAGTATTCAGAGTGTCAACACCAACACAAGTGATATCAGATCCATCCTGCAACACCAGTGGCATGTTTTAGAATTTTAGTTAGAGAATGCACTGAGACATTCAAAATGTACCTAGTAAAATTTGAACAGCAACAATTTCAAGTGAATGGAGCCCATGAATTTAAAACTTCAAATGTTTGACAAATATCAGCATGCTTGGAGAGAGGTACCAACAAGGTATACGCTACAAAACCATTAGTATAAAAAATAATATCAGAGAGAACAAACCTGACAAGTGAGAAGATCTATAGCGAAATGGTGTTCAAACACAAAAATATTAGGATTATTAACAACTGACTTCAGCAGAGCCCTTTCAATTTCTTTTCCAGTCATATCAGCAGCATGAACAATTCGACGATGTGAATGACCCCCTTCCCTCGCTAGATGCAGGTTACCATCTTCTCCATGATCAAATGAAGCGCCTATGGAAATTAATTCTCTGACTCTGTCGGGTCCTTCAGTACAGACAACCTGGAAAAGGAAGGGTCATAGTTAATACAAAACTTGATGCAGTAGTCAGAGAAACCAGTGATTGCTTACAAGTATATATGCAATTCTATCATGCTCAAATAATCATTTCTATAATAAGAACAGTTCTGTTCAATTTCATAAAGTAAAGATTAACAGCATTTCCGTGCCTTCACATAGCAAAAAGAAATCAAGTGCTTGAATAGCATTTTAAATTGAAAATACCCTGTTTTGATAATTTCATAAGTACAAAATGTTGCTGAAAATGAAAAGGCAAGAGAACCGTTTCAGATGAATTTGGCAAAGTTATGGAACACCGATCAGGTACTTGAATTCAACATTTCTGGTAAACTTGAAAGGTTTAGAACATACTCGAACAGTCTCTTCGTCACAAAGATAAGCCCCTGCCACAATGGTATCCTTCATGTGACTCTCCACAGAATCAGAAGGTGATAGCACAGCACTGACGCCACCTTGAGCATAATTAGTGTTGCATTCATGAGACTCGGCTTTGGTGATCACAGCTACAGACCCATATTTTGCAACTTCAAGTGCGTAGCGAAGCCCAGCAATTCCACTTCCAATCACAGCAAAGTCAAAATATTTTGTGGAACCTTCTTTCTTGTATGATGAAATGACCTTGAAGAGTTTCTGATTCTTGCAAACTGGAGATACAGAAGCCTTGCACCTGTGTATCTGCAGCATCTTGGATACCCCTTGAGACCTAAAATTTTGCACCCGGAAAGCAATTGAAAATTTTTAGTTTGGTTAAGATCAATGTAGCCGACCCCACTTAGTGGGACAAGGCTTTGTTGTTGTTTGGTTAAGATCAAAGTAGGAAGTCTACATCAAGTTCCATTCTTTACAAGTTATTTACAACCACTAAAGCTTGCATCAGATTAGGTTGCCTACATTACACCTTTAGGACACCGTCTTTTCCCGGACCACATGTGCTGAGATGATTTGCACCATGCTGCCCTTTATTTCTATGAAGTTTTCCAAAGTTACTGACAGAAACTTTGGTACAATTCGGCAATCAAAGTACAATAACCTTACTGTTTTCGATCCAGCCCCCAAAATAAGTTCCCTCAAATACTTGGAAAAATAAATGCACAAATTCTACAAACCATATTTGTTTTAGATTAATAAAATTTAACCACAATTAAATTATGCAATCTTTTGAAAAACAGGACAAGTTTCATCAAAAGTAATTCTGGACTAGGGCAAAAAACTATTCCCTTTTAGGCATTTAAAAAGATATGAGATCACTACTGAAGACTATTATTATTGTTGTTGGATCCAATTCTTCTAAGCATACTGTGAGAATACTATATGCAAGAGTTTTAACTGAAAAAATGAACACACGATCTTGTGCAAACAAGTAAAATTTCATTCATCAAATAACTCTGGACAAGCAAACAAGAACTCCATTTTAGTAAATGACATATGAAATAGATATTAATTGATTCCTATGACATCAAATAACTATTACCAAGAAAGATATTTATGTGTGTTCCTCTTGATAGGCACATCAGAAACGCACGCAGTCCGTATGCAGCTACGTCCCTTGCAATCTGTCACTCCAAAATGCAGTTTGCCACTCCCAGCAGGTATACAAGTCACCATTGTCACACCTCTGTTCAAAACCCAGACAAAGAGTTAAACAAACAAAAAACTTCAGACAAGAGCCTTCACTTTATACATTGAAAGAGGTAAATGTGGATCACCCGAAGCAACAGGAACAATTGGCAAAAGCCAGTGAATAACAAAGCCAACAAAATAAACTGGTAGAACACAAAGATTTTAACAAGAACCACTAAACTGGTGAACTATGCTGGACCAAACTCATATCTAATATATATGTGCTTAGAATTCCTTGTACAATTTAGCTTAATCAACTCAAAGGAAAACAAAAACCCCTGTTTCTCCTTCTCTGCATGTTATTGTGATCAAAGTAGAAGAATAAATGACATAAATCAAGACATCAAACAGCTGAGAATATCCCATTATTTATATTGCTACTCAAAATTTCTGAAACAACATACACCAACAAAGAAGAAGGAATTCAGTTACAAAAGAAGTGGTTGAAAGACACAATAAAGAGAGGAATGAAAGTTAAACTCAAAAGATCAGAAAAGGGTTGGATGGAAAACTTCATGACCAACCAACCACACAAGCACACATACATAAAGACACAACCTTTTGAGACAATAACACAAACACATAGAGAACGTTCCCTATATATAGATGACAGACATTCAGTTATGTTGTGATGATCCCAAAATTGAAGATAGAAATGGTGAAAGTGGGTACCTTGATGAGAGAGCGTGTGAGGGAGAAAGAAGGGTGAAGAAAACACAAAAGAAAGGACAAAGGAGAATCTGGGTTGGCGTTGATTTGCAGAGAATGAATATTATTATATGAATGAATGAATGAATGAATGCGGAGAAAGATTTCAGAAAGGTTCCTAGAATTTGTGCTCATGACTCATGAGTCATGACATAAAAATTAAAAACACCAAATAAAAACCAAACTATATTAAAAGGTAACTTTGAATATGAAATTAGTGGCGGCTAAGAAGACTTTGGTTTCACTTCAGTTTTTAGTAATTTCACAGTTATTAAATTATTTTCCACAAATAAATTTTATTGTCTACAAATTTTAAAAAATATTAATACAAATTATATTAATTTATATATATAAATTCTGATAAATATAAATTATATATTTTTTATATAAATACTTACAAATATAGATATAAATTTAATATTAATTTAAAATAATAATATTTATTAGTCACATAATATTATTGTATTATTAAAAAATAGTTGTATAGAATTTAACATATATAAAATAGAAGTTTAACATAGACATAATAAAAATGGAACTTAAATCTTCTATATTGAAATTTCACTTGAGAGTTGAGAGACTAAAATCAAGATTTTCGACTTTAAACTAAAATAAAAATAAGGGTAAAAAACCATAATAAGCCAACTGGCTCAGAAAATTACGTAAATACGCCAAAGCAAAAATCGTTACAGCAATAAGCCAGATCGTACTTTTATATAATTCGAACCAGGTTGGTTCGAACTCTATTAGTTAGTAAATCGAACCAGGTTGGTTCGAATTATGGTTTTTTTTTTGTTAGTAATTCGAACCAGCCTGGTTCGAATTAGTAATGAAGGTAATTCGAACCAACCTGGTTCGAATTATAGAGAGAGAATGTCTGCATGTAATTCGAACCAGGCTGGTTCGAATTACACCAATCATAGTTCGAACCAGGCCGGTTCGAACTATGTGTGAGACTGACTGTATATATATGGTTCCAAACGTGAGTTACTCTCATTAGAGGGAGTAGGATGGCTAGTGAGGAGAGTTTTGTTGTTTTGGTGCACCACAGAGGATCTGTTAATAGAAAAACTCGTTCCGGAGTAAAGTTCACAGATAAGAATCCTCTATGTATTGTCATAACATCTACGACGAGTTACGATGACCTTGTTAGCGCTGTACTAATGAAGCTTGGTCTGGAGGGTGCGAAGCGGGTAAAGAAGTTTTTCTATCGCATTCCAGTCACGGTGCTACAGAATACGGTGAAGTATGATTGCTTCACGATTAATAATGATGCGGACTTACAAGTAATGTTTCTCTGTCGGCGGCAGTTTCCGGAGGTGAGGACACCGGAGTTGTTGGCCCGGCTGGTTGATGTTGTATCCAGCTCCGGCGGTTCGAACAGGAATACGAACACTATAGCGAATGCAGCAGGTTCTAGTTCCCGGCCTGCCGTTGCTTCCTCGTCCGTCCCTGTGTACGAACCAGTGGTCCAACATGTCGCCTCCCCATCTTTCGCTGTTGACCTCAATGCCACCGAAGGCGACGAGGTAGTGGAAAGGGAAAATTTGCCGAACGCTTTAGTGGGAGTTGCACCTGTTGGCGTAGGAGACGGTTTTTTGGACGATGAAGACGAGGATGACGTCGAGCCGGATATGATTGACGATGATAGCGCTGATGATATTGGAGCGACTGGGCCTGCATTGGAGGTAGGTGGTTCTAGCTCTGGCACACAGCAGTATCCACCACATTTTTCCTCATTGGACTTGGACGCCATGAGACATGAGGGGGTTTTAGGGCACGCTGTTGGATTCGGAGCTAGAGATGCGGAAGGGAGTACCGGTCTGACAGAGTTCCAGGTTGGTCAGCAATTCCAGGATAAAGATGAGGCCCTTTTAAGTGTGAAGACTTACAGCATCCGGCGAGGGGTACAGTACAAGGTGGTGGAGTCCGATCACCGCCGGTATGTGGGCAAGTGTTCCGAGTTTGGGAATTGGTGCACATGGTTGATTCGACTGAGTCTCCGGAAGCGCAAGGGCATCTGGGAGGTCAAACGGTACAATGGACCTCACACTTGCCTGGCCACATCCATCTCTAGTGACCACAGGAGTTTGGATTATCATGTGATTTCGGCTTTCATTATGCCAATGGTTAGGGCCGATGCATCCGTGAGCATCAAGGTGCTCCTGAACGCCACGGCAGCGCACTTTGGTTTTAGGCCGACTTACCGGAGGGTTTGGATGGCGAAGCAGAAATCTATTGCCCTCATATACGGTGACTGGGATGAGTCCTACAACGACCTGCCTAGGTGGGTCTTGGGTGTCCAGCTGACGATGCCTGGGAGTGTTGTGGTCCTGAAGACGAGCCCGGTTCGAGTTGGAGGACAGGTGGACGAATCTCAAGCGTACTTCCACAGACTTTTCTGGACTTTCCCGCCCTGCATCGAGGCATTCCGTCATTGCAAGCCGCTAATCAGCATTGACGGCACACATTTGTATGGGAAGTATGGGAGAACGTTGCTCATCGCGATTGCACAGGATGGGAACTCCAACATTCTACCTGTGGCATTCGCACTAGTAGAGGGTGAGAATGCGGAATCCTGGACATTCTTTCTCTCACACCTTCGACAGCACGTGACCCCGCAGCCCGGTCTGCTGGTTATATCGGACAGGCACAACGGCATCAAGGCTGCGCTTGAGGCCCCTGACGGCGGTTGGCTACCGCCATCTGCGTACCGTGCATTCTGCATACGACACGTAGCGGCTAATTTTGCCCTAACCTTCAAGGGCAAAGACGCTAGGAGGCTACTAGTGAACGCGGCGTATGCGAAGACCGAGGTTGAATTTGATTACTGGTTTGATATCCTGCGATCTGAAGATCCGGCGATGTGTGACTGGGCGAACCGGATTGATTACTCGTTGTGGACTCAGCATCGTGATGAGGGGCGGAGATTCGGTCACATGACGACGAACATCTCCGAGTGTGTGAACTCTATCCTGAAGGGGGTCAGAAATCTCCCTGTATCATCCCTGGTGAAGGCAACATATTGTAGGCTTGCGGAACTGTTTGTTCGCAAGGGGAGAGAGGCTGAGGCCCAGATGGGAACAGGACAACAATTCAGTCAGCATTTGGTGAAGTGTATTGAGGCCAACATGAAGACGGCCAGGTGCTTCACGGTGACGCTGTATGACCGGGATAACTCCGAGTTCACTGTAGCAGAGACTACTCCGACTGGTTCTTTCTCCTTGGGTACTTACAGAGTATCACTTGCCTCTCGGACATGTGACTGCGGGTACTTCCAGGCTCTTCATTTCCCGTGTCAGCACGCACTTGCGTGCTGTGCATACTCACGGGTCACCTGGACCTCTTACGTTCACAGCGTCTATCAGATTAGCTCGGTCTTCAATGTGTATCGGATGGGATTCACACCTCCCATCCCGGAGGGCTTCTGGCCACCTTACGACGGGCCCACGGTGATTCCAGACCCTGCCATGAGGCGTGCCAGAGAGGGTCGTCCTAGATCCACTAGGATACGGACGAATATGGACGAGGCGGATCCGAATCGGCCAAAGAGGTGCGGCCTATGTCGCCAACCCGGACACACGCGACGTAGTTGCCCACAGGTTGGAGGCTCGTCTGAGACAGGACACCGTTAGTATGCATGTTGTTAGTGTTAGCATTATCTACATTAGTGCCCATCTTGCTAGTCTTAGAGTTATTTAGATTATATCCCATGTTGTTAGTGTCAGTATTATTTACATTAGTGCACATGACTTTTAGTTTGATTGTTGCGAGTAGTAATGAATATGGCTTTTTTAATTATGTATTTTTTTTCTTTAAAGTTCAATCATGTATGAACCAGGTTTGTACTTTTTTTGTTATGTTATAGTCTGTTTATCTATGTTTTTTTTTAATTTGTGTTCTGGGACATTCATTCTGTATGATCAATGAATCTTGAAACAGTTTAGCGTTTATTTTCTCTTATTGAACTGTGTCCGGGTTGGCGACATAGGCCGCATCTCTTTGGCTGATTCGGATATGCCTCGTCCATAGATACACGGCTTAGTCAGTCTCACACATAGTTTGAACCGGCCTGGTTCGAACTATGATTGGTGTAATTCGAACCAGCCTGGTTCGAATTACATGCAGACATTCTCTCTCTATAATTCGAACCAGGTTGGTTCGAATTACCTTCATTACTAATTCGAACCAGGCTGGTTCGAATTACTAACAAAAAAAAACCATAATTCGAACCAACCTGGTTCGATTTACTAACTAATAGAGTTCGAACCAACCTGGTTCGAATTATATAAAAATACGATCTGGCTTATTACTGTAACGATTTTTGCTTTGGCGTATTTACGTAATTTTCTGAGCCAGTTGGCTTATTATGGTTTTTTACCCTAAAAATAACTTCTATTTACTTTATGTCTTTACTTTATACAAATAAAATTCTATTTTGTTCATAAAAAAATTTAATATATTGATAGTGTAAATATATTTATAAATTAATTATTTCTGATAAAATAATATTACATAATTAAATAATTAAAGTGTACTTTACATACTAATAAATAGAAATTAAATTCCCATAATAATAATAATAATAATAATAATAATAATAATAATAATAATAATAATAATAATAATAATAATAATAATAATAATAGAGCATATTGTATGTCAACTTAGTAAATATAAGAAAAAGAGAAAGGGTAGCGTAGTGATCTAAATTCACGAGGCGCCACACCATAAGTTTAATTTAGCACTTAGTAGCCTATGTCGTGTGAAATTTCTATCCTTGTCTTTTTTCCTTTTCTTTTTTTTTTTCCTCTTTTCTTCCTTTTTTTGGTGCCTTCACAGGATTGTAGTGACCAGTGGCAGGTGAGAGTAGGTGACGCATGCATGACCTATTGTGATTTGTGACATTAATTATTCATTTTTAATTAATGATATAGAAAAATGATTTGATAGCTATTTTTATTTAAAAAAATAAGATGCCATTTATAAAAAAAAGATTTATTAAAAATTAAATTTTTAAAACTTAAATAATAGTTTACTCTTTCAGACCGGAAAAAATACAGAAGCAAACAAAAGTCTTATTTTATTACTTGAATTGCTCTGATTGGAGGAATTATGTCAGAGACTAAGAGGGTCCCATGTTAACGCTCTTAATTGGAAAGCGTCCCTTAATTGGACGAATTAGATCCGAACATAAAATAGAAGCTTTTCTTTTTCCGGTGTGTCAATGATCACCAACAAAACTAGTAACATGAAACGGGGAACAAATTGGATTGGGCAACTATGCTGGCCCTTCTTGGACACTTTGGCCGTGTTTGGTTTAGCATTAAACATTTTCTCTTTATGTTTAGATTTTTTTTTTTAAATGTCAACTTAGTTTTATAGGGTATGTCTAAAACGAGCTCAACCATTATGTGTTTATTGAATGAGCCACACTTATATAGGTCATTAGATTTTATTAGATAAAAATCAAAGGCTAATATAAAATAAGAGCATTGATGGACTCTAATAAATATAGAATATTTTAGTACATAAATAAATGTTTTAAATGGCAATATTTTGATACACAATACTTTAAACAACAACAAAATCTTTTATTCTTAAATAATTAAATATAAAATATATGAGTATTTTTATTTATTAAAATTAATTATTGCAAAAAAATTTATAATATTAAAAAATTATATTAAAATAATATTTTAAACTATAACTAACATAAAAATATAAAATAATTAAAATTTTATTTTATATTACTTGACAAATAATTAGATTATTATATTTAAAATTTATTAACTAATTAAGTTTATTAAATATATTATTATATAATATAATTGTTTATAAAAATATTTTAAAAATATAATTTATTTAAAATATTATATATAATACATAAAAATATTAACTTTTTTATTTTTTTCAATTTTTTTTAAAAAAATATAATAAATAATATAATTTTAAATACATACCTAAATAAAAAAGTTAATATTTTCATGTATTTTATATAATTTTTTAAATAAATTTTACTTTTACAAATATTTTGATAAAAAATTATATGATATAATAATATATTTAATAAATTAATTAGTTAATAAATTTTAAATATAATAATCTAATTATTTGTTAAGTAATATAAAATAAATTTTAATTATTTTATATTTTATATTATAGCTTAAAATATCATTTTAATATTATAAAAAAATTTGTATAATAATTAATCTTAATGAATAAAAAAATTTATATTTTTTGTATTTATTTAATTTATATTTTTTAGATCAAAAAGTTTTTACCTTTATATAGTAAAATATGTGTAATCTTCTTAATATATATTAGGGGTGGCAAAACGGATCGAGTCCGTCGGGTCGACCCGCCGAATTCACTAAAAAAGGTGGATCGGAGTAGGATTTGAAACCGGTCAAATTAAAAAAATTTGCCAAACCCACAAAATTTTTATGCAAAATTATTTTATAATATTAAAATATTATATAAAAATGATATTTTAAATAGTTATACTATAATAGATTTAATATGTTTTCTGATTTCAATGTTATTATATGATTATAATTATTTAATATATAAAAAAAATTACTAAATAGTATATATATATAGGGGGTGGCAAACGGGCCTAAATCCACCGGGTCGGTGCGCGTAACCCGCCTAAAAAGACGGGTTGTGCTGAAAAATTGGGACCGCCAAATAGTAAAAGCCCGCCTAACTCGCACCGCTTAAACCACGGTTTTGGCGGGGCGGGGTGGGTTTTCCCGCCGGGCTTATTATTTTTAGCAAGGGGTATTTTTACAATTTTTTTTTTTGCCAAAACCCAACTTCCCCCAACCTAACTTACAAGAGAATGAAGATGAAAATTGAATGTTTTGGATTATATTTATTTTGTTTTAGAGACAATATTTATAATTATGTTTTAGATTATGTTTATTTTACTTTGGGAACAATATTTATAATTATGCTTTGGATGAAAACTTGGTTTATATTTATATTTATTAGATATTTATAATTACAAAGACTTTAATATTTGTGAATATAAAAATTATAATTTGTTTATACTTTTAGAAATTAAAATAGTTAAAAGTAAAAAATAGGAGAGATTTTTTATGCCTTTATATATATATATATATATATATATTATTTAATAGTTAAAAGTAAAAATAAAAAGAGAATATTTGGCAGGCTATGCCTGCCGTTAGGCGAGGAGGGCTAAGATTTTGGGACCGCCTCACTAGGCAGGGCGGGGCGGGCTTCCCCGCTTGCCACCCCTATATATATATATATATATATATATTAGGGGTGGCAATGCGGGCCGGCTCGCCCCAACCCGCCTCGCCTCACCTAGGCCCGCACCTTAAGCGGGACGGGCTGACGGGCCAGCCCGCCCCGCCAACTAAAGTGGGTACAAAATACTAGTCGTTTGACTTTGTTTTTTTTTTTGAAAAATAAAATTAATTAAAATTAACTAAAAAATAATAATTAAACAATTAATTACAAATAAAAAATAGTTAAATTATAATATAACTTTTTATTATTATTTTTAAAATTTTTAACTTCAATAAATTTGTTTAAAATAATATTTGTCAATAGAACCATTTTTATTTTAAAAAATAAGTCACATAATTTGAACATATATACGAAATTATAAAATAAAATAAATAAAGTCACATAATTAGAAGTTAGAACATATATACATAATTTAGCGAATTTTTTTTAATTTGACAGGTTTCAAATTCTAACCCAACCCATATTTTTTAGCGAGTTCGGCGAGTCAGCCCGACGAATTCGACCCGTTTTACCACCCATAATATATATATATATATATATATATATATATATATATATATATATATATATATATATATATATATTCACATATTTTATTATATAAAGATAAAAATATTTTATTTTAAAAAATATAAAATATAAATACAAAAATATAAGTTTTTTTATTCATTAAGATTAATTATTATATACAAATTTTTTTATAATATTAAAATGATATTTTAAACTACAACATAAAAATATAAAATAAATAAAGTTTATTTTATATTACTTGACAAATAATTAGTTTATTATATTTAAAATTCATTAACTAATTATTTTGTTAAATATATTATTATATAATATAATTTTTTATTAAAATATTTGTAAAAGAAAAATTTATTTAAAACGTTATATATAATACATGAAAATATTAATTTTTTTATTTAGGTATGTATTTAAAATTATATTATTTATTTTGTTTTTCTAAAAAAAATTAAAAAATAAAAAATAATATTTTTATGTATTATATATAATATTTTAAATAAATTATTTTTTAAAAATATTTTTATAAAAAATTATGCTATATAATAATATCTTTAATAAAAGTAGTAAGTTAATAAATTTTAAATATAATAATCTAATTATTTATCAAGTAATATAAAATAAATTTTATAGTTTTATGTTAGTTATAGTTTAAAATATTATTTTAACATAATTTTTTAATATTATAAATTTTTTTTGTAATAATTAATTTTAATAAATAAAAAATACTCATATATTTTATATTTAATTATTTAAGAATAAAAGATTTTGTTATCGTTTAAAGTATTGTGTATTAAAATATTGCCATTTAAAATATTTATTTATGTACTAGGATATTCTATATTTATTAGAGTCCATCAATGCTCTTGTTTTATATTAGCCTTTGATTTTTATCTAATAAAATCTAATAGCCTATATAAGTGTGACTCATTCAATAAGCACATAATGGTTGAGCTCGTTTTAGACATACCCAGTTTTATATTCTTAACATGCATTTATAAAAAGCTAAAAATTATAGTTTCAGCGTTTAGAAAATTACGTTAGCATTGAATTTATTTTTTTTTTATCAATTTTACTCTTTATTTTTTATTTGTAGTCTTTTTAGTATTTAAATATTTTAAATATATAATTATATTTTTTATTAAATTTTTTATTTTGTATAAAAAATTTATTTTTTGTTTGACTCTATTAAAATTTATAAGTATAATTTTTGTATATTAATTTATTATTATAATTTTGTTATAATATAAATTATTAATCTCATTAAGAAAAACAAAGTAAATAAAAAACTAATTATAACTAAGAATAAAGTCATAAATAATTAAATTTATAGTTTAAAATGATATTAAATAAAAGAGTACCGATAATACTAAAAAATTATAAGTAATGTAATATAATAAAGTATATTTTGATATATTTTTTATATATTATTTTTGCTTTTGATATAAAAATATATTTTACCAATTTTTATATATTATTTTATTTTATTAAGTAAATATTAATTTTATTATAAAATTAATTAATAATATCTATTTAAATATCTAAATTAAAATGATAGAATAATATAAAAAATTTATTTAAATTTGTGTCTATTTTAATAATTTTTTATCTAAAAGTAATTTTGAGTAGTGTAATCCAAACAATATTTACTCTATTATAATCTATTTTGATACAAAGATTACCAAACATAAATCACTTTAATACAAACTTACTTTTCATCAAAATCAAATTTGCAAAATCAATTTTATACAAACTTTTATTTACATATTAAAATCTAAACATACACTTTTTTAACTTAGCCTTCTTTTTCTCTTTGAATTTTGCAAGGGTTATTTGAGATTTTCTCAATAACAATTCTTTAAAAAATGATATTTTTTATCTACGGATATTTTGAACATTAATAAATTCATCTAATAAAAATGAAATTGACGTACTTATAAAAATTAGATTAAGTATAATAAAAATATTCAAATACTAAAACGTTCTCAAAAATTTTTAAATTACTCTTTTTACCAACTCTAAGTAACTTCATTCTCTTTATCTTTTTAGTGGATAACAAACTAACAACTTGATTTTACCCAACCTATTTCACCCTAAACAAAGCAGATTTTTAACAGTTAATAAAATTTTAGGACAAATACAAGTAATAGCTTGGGATAATTGTTTGGGTGTAAGTATGTATAAGTAGGGGTCACTTCGTCCCACGCCTATTTTGAATATACACAAATAAATGTTTGAGATAAAGTATTGAATTTGATTACTTTAGTTTCATGAATATAAGCTGCTTAAGATTATTTATAATTTATAATGGATGGCTTTAATTATATTTAAAACTTACATAGTCTTTTTAATATATTATATTTTATTTTCATAGGCCACAAATTATATTTCACGTTTGGGACGGATATGGATTTGGTAAATAAAATACATATGGATAATGGGACAAGTAATTGATGTATGTTTGGAGCAGGTGTGGATATTGAAATACCCGTCCTGTCCTATCCGTACTGCAATTACAAGCAACACAAGAAAAAGCTTCTTTTCCGCAACAATTTAAAGAACTTCTCAACAATCTTTCTCATTAACTTTTCTTTCAAAATCGTTGTCTGAGTTTCTTCAAGTGTAAAATTCTCAGGGAGATTTCTAGCTAGACGAACGATCTCTCTAATAATGCCCTATGGGATTTTCTTTTTCCATCTCATTTTGTTTTCTTTTCGTTGTTCTTCCCCATACAAAAAGGGAACTTGGTTAAAATTAAGGGTGTGCATAGTCCGATCCGATCCGAAAATCCGATCCGATCTCGAATACTTTAGGATTAATTATTTGGTGTGATTTCATCGGGTATAGAATCGGGTAAGAGTCTCAAAAATAGACCCGATCATTATTTCGTGTCGGATCCGGGACATATCTCGGGTCACCCAAAATTGGTCCGGTGGCCCGGTCATCATACACAATAAATATTTTGTATTATTAGTGATAGATGATGGCTATTATTATGTGAAATTTAAGTATTGTAAATCTTAATATTTTGTGTTATTAGTCATTATATATAAGACTATAAGTTAATGTTTTATGTTTAAAATGCATAAGACTTTAGACTAATGCATAATATTGTGTTATTTGTATTGATTTAAATATTTGGTATTATTAGGCAATATTAGTATTGATTATAGTTATGCTTTAATTTTAGACAAGAGTTGGTTCTTGTTATCTTTTTCTAAGTGAATTTTACCATGTCAAATAACGGTTGTAGTATTGGAAATTTGGATATTTCTATATACTAACTTACAAGAAGGTATCAAGATAATATAATGTTAACGGCCCGGTTTTCACCCGGTTTTTACCCGATATAATCATGGCCCGAAAGTATATAGATTTCATCGGATCTAGGATCGAGTTCGGATCTAACAAATAGACCCAATATATATTTCAAGCCGGATCTGGGTCACATCAAACCCAGTTTCATCTGACACATGCACACTCCTAGTCAAAACTCACCTCAATCCCTTGTTGTTCATCAAAGTTAAGGATAGTATCGACATTCGACAACATGGTGCCAAGAAATTTGAGGATTCTTTTGAAGGGTCAATTTAAAAGGTCTTAGAAAGGAATCAAAGTCTGTTCATCGAAGAATTTGTTGTTCTCTACTTCTCTCTCACTCGCTCACCTCACACACATCACACAATGATACATTTGCTATGTTTGTTTGAGGGAAAATGGAAGGAAAGAAAAGGAAGAAAAGAAAATGAGAAGGAAAATGATTATTTTCCATTATTTGGTTGAGGAGAAAAATTAGAGAGGAAAAAATATGGATAGAAAACTAATGTTTCTCTCTCTATTTCCAATACTACCCCTTTACTTTTTTAATATATATTATAATATAGGAGTAAAATTGTCTTTTTATAACATTTCTTTCCTTCTTATTTTCCTTCCATTCAAACACATCTAAAGAAAATAAAAATCCACTCAATTTCTTTCCTTTCCTTTCTTTCCTTTTTATTTCCTTCCTCTCTATTTCTTTCCTTCCAACCAAACATAGCATGTCTCCTCCTTTTTCTTTGACCTCTCTACAACTCTTCTATCCTCACACCCAATAGGACAATCTTTATTAGCTGTCACTATGCCTCTCATCACCATTCCATAGTGGTCCCAAGATTGACGTCATACATCAAAATCGTTCCTAAGATTCTAATTGCACCAATTACGTCTCTAAAATTGAAAAAATTGTACCATAATAGCCCCTGGCCCGTTTTTTGTTAACGATGCGTTGACGTGGCTTAATGACGTGGACCTTTGGTGACAGGTGTCACCTCATGGTTTGACCACGTATAATGGTATAATGACATGTCGGTCAACGACACGTGGCATGTTAACATTGATGGGTATGCCACGTGTCAGATTATGCCACGTATCGCAATGTTATTTGTCCATGTGTCTACTATGTCATCGTTACATGTGCACCAAATTGGTCCATTACTTTGTATCAAATGACTCATTTTAGTTCTTGAAATTGAATGCTGTGTATCAAATTAGTCCCTTCATCAGTTTTTTTTCATTTTTTTTATAAATTTAAAATTCTTAATATTTTTTTATACACTAATTTTAATTATATTTTTTTATTATACATATTTTATAATACATTTTTTAATTAATAATGTTAACTTGTATCATTAGAGAACATGTTAATTAAAACCAAAATTTTATTATTACATCTTGTGTTTATTTATATCTGTTTTAATACTGTTCAAGTCATGGTTACAATAAGTACTTATATTAATTAATAGTATAATATATGAAAAACCCGCCACACTAAGTTATACGAGAAATCAGACATTCTTAAAATAGATGAAAATACTAAATTTATATTAGTTAATAAGTGTCTTATCAAGTAATCCTAAAATATTTATTAAAGTGTTATATATTAAAAACATTGTATTAAGAAATATTATTATACTCTTAACTTACACTATTTATTAAATCAATATCAATATGTCATATAATTCTTTTAATAAAATATTATTAAAAAAATTATATAATTAAAACTAATATTTTAAAAATATTTTATAAAAACACTTGTATTTAAATAACTTGTGAAAATATAAAATTAAAATTAGTGTATTCAAATATATAATGAAAATTTTAAATTTCTAAAAAAATGAGAAAAAACTTATGGAGGGACTAATTTGCTGCACAACATTTAATTTCATGGACTAAAATGAGTCATTTGATGCAAAATAAGGGACCAATTTGGTGCACGTGTAACAATGACATAATAGATGACACGTGGATAAATAACTTTTGTGACACGTGGCATAATCTGATACGTGGAAAAATAGCATCGTGACACGTGACATATTCATCCATGTCAATATGCCACATGTCGTTGACCGACACGTCATTGTACCGTTACACGTGGCCAGACTATGAGGTGACACCTGTCACCAAAGGTCCACGTCAGTGCATCGTTAATAAAAAATGGATCACGGACTACTATGGTGTAATTTTTTCAATCTCAAAAACGTAATTAGTACAATTGAAATCTCAAAGACGATTTTAGTGCATGACATCAATCTCGGAATCACTATGAAAATTTACTCCCGTTCGTCTTCTATTGGTGCTTCTAAGTCAATTACTATTATATGACCGATTGAAGAAATAATTTGACCAATAATTTTGATGGATAAAAATTGAGAAGGTATTTTAGAATGATTGTAGTATTTTGTCTCTGAGACAAATAATCTGTAATCAAAATAAGTAATTTTTTTATACAAAGACCGAAATGAGTATTTACTTCCTAAAAATACTGTGGTTTGTTCACATTTAAAATTCAAGTAAGAATTGAAAAATTGGTCTGGTAAAAAAATAGGTCGGGTCTGGGCCTAAAAACATGCAACCTCACTGAAATCATGACCTCTCCTGTCTAAACTCTGGAGGAGGGTATAGTTGTAATCTTGGATACATTGAGAGTTGAAAGCGTCATGAAAGATGCGAGAGAATGGCGCCAGCACCGATTTGGATCGTTCACTTGCGCACCAACACCTTTCTTCTTCCCAAAGAAAAAGAAACACTGCTCACTCTTCCACTTCCCACTGCCTTGTTTCTTCGTTACTCTTCTGAAACCCTAAACAGCATATCGAGTAGAAAACACAGCAATTTGCAATGTGGAATTGGTTTTGGAAGCAGCCACAGCCACCGCCTCCGGTGGTGCTTGTCCCTCCTCTCTTCGATTTCCCTCCCATCTCTGCTCGCACGAGGTTTTGTGTTATTCTTTCTTTGATTACTATTATATTTACATTGAATAAAATGATCCAAATTAGCGCTCTTAAGATGCATGCCGTATCAAAATTCAATAATTTTTTTAATACAGATTTTTGGATAGATGTTAATTCAGTGGTTCAATGCATAACTAGTTAGCAGTTTTGATTCTGATATAAAATTTTTATATTGAAGGACAAATTTGATTATGTATGTGATCAATTTTGAGCATTTACTTGCTCGATGGTATTAGCATGTATATGAGGTGATTATTGTTGATTGTTGATTGATGATTTATGCCATGCTTTGCTTTTTGTAGGATGTTGGAGACATCCTATAATGTCTTGTTTGGGAAACTCGCTTTGAAATGTCTCTTTGATGATTACTATTACCAAGCGAGACATTTTACCACTAGAATCATGCTCAAGCCCATTGATGATCCTCATGTTGATCTCATTGCAACTGTATCCATCAATTTTATCTTACTTAGAGCTCATTGGTTTCTTTTATTTTTTTTCCATTTTTATTTTTAATATTTTGGTTGGTATATTATTGTTAGTAACTACAATATTACTACTCTTTTTGCTTCAATTTGTTTACTATTTTCAAATTTGTCTTGTGAAGGAAATGCTGAAAGTAAGAAAAAAAAAATGTTCTTACCACGATCCTTTGATATTAGTAGTGTAACTATACTAACTAATGATGAAATTGAAAACATACTCTATGATCTCTACTTTTGTTTTTCTATTCTATCATTTGGTTGAGAAACTTATCAAGTTGGACGAGATGTTAAAATGAATCTATCATGTTATTTGCCCTTAACACAACTAGGTTTCAGGCCCTCTTGATAATAGGACAGAAGAGAACATTACAGGAAATGCGTTATTTCGCTGGCAAAGGTGTTGAATTTGTTTGTAATTTTTATATCTTTTAATTTATCTTGTTTGCATTTTCCCATGCTTTTGCTGAGCTTATTTTGCTTTGTGGGCATGCAGTGATGTTAATGATCCACATACTTTTATAGACCTATATGTGTCCACGATTGATCCGTAAGAAGCTCTATCTTGAACTATAGTCTATAGCAAAGCTCCAGTCCTAATGCTTCCCATCTATATTGGTGTGTTTCTGATTTTATCATATTGAAATGGGGAACTTCCAATTTTGGGCTGTGCTTGCTGTCTCTTCAGGATTTTGCAGATGAGATCGTGTGCTTACTATCCAAAATATGGATTTGGGGCTTTTGGGGTGTTCCCTATGATATTGAAGAAAAGGTATGTTTGATGGTTGCAGGACATATGATAGGTTCTTATTGAGTTTGTAATCAATGATTACAGAATACGTTGTTGACAAAGTTAATAAATTCTTCAGAGTAGGCTCTGACGAAAGTGGCATGATGGGATTGAGATATGGTTCTGGGAATCTATCTTTTGGAGTAACACTTTTGCCTTTTGCCAGTAAGTGACCTGAATTTTAAGTTAATGAGCTTGTTAATCAGATCTGCATGTGATATTTCAGAGAGGCTACAGTTTTCTTTGAAGCCCTTTGTCATAAGCATTTTTTGAATATGGTAGAGATTATTTTCGAGGCCTTTCAACTTTGAAACAGAAGCAGGATAGACTAGGATTTTTCTTTCCAGTTTATTTTTTTCTCCTTCCTTGCTGCTTGGATTCTATGTCGCTGGGAAACTTGGATTAATACTAAGAACTGCACAGTGAATATCTGTCTACTAAATTTGGAAATAATTCTCTGTATAAGGACAGAAGAAATCTACCTGAATATGCCCCCCTTTTTTTTTCCATCATTATTGTTTTTAAATTTTATGGTGTATTTTGAAGGCATTGATTTTTTATTTCGTTATGGAGAAATGATTAAGAACTTTGTTAAGTAACTTCTAAACCTTGCAGCGAAAGATGAACTTCCAAAAACTGCATGGCTGGTAAGCAGGATGGGAAGGATGACTGCTGGGGTTCAGTATGAGCCACAACGTAAGAACTAAACAGATTTTATTCCTTTAGAGAAACTTTGGTATTTACAGAGTTTCATTCCTTTTATGTTGATTCAAAATTAAGTTGGTCATTATAGTTTAAAAGTATAAATATTTATAAAGTATTCTTATAGTTTTTAAGCGATGCCAAATTGTCCTTATTAGTTGGATTTAGATTGAGGTTATATGAATTCAACAGGGATTGTTTCCAATTCAATGATTTAAAATTTATACGGACCATTTTACATAATTTAAATAATATCTTTTGTAAAAAGTTTTATACCTTAAGGACTAAATTGAATTATGGGTGAAACTATAAAAGAACAAATAAGTAATTTAACCTCATCACTTACTAGTCCTTTGATTACTCTAATTTTATTTTGTTTTAATTTTTTTCCTTTTTGTGTGGTGAATATGTAGAACTTATCCTTTTGTTATTGCATCAATATTATATTCCATATGATTTGCATGATTAACACAGTTGTGCTGAGGTTTTCTCTATATTTAGAATATAACCTCACCTGTGCTGCACATGCATTTAAGACTGTTTACATGAAGAATGGAGTGATATGTAGAAAGCAGTCTACATAGAGCTTAGAGTTAGTCACAGTGGGGCAGAGGGAGTTGAAAAAGTTGGACTAATGTCTTGTTATTAAGCAGGTTTTGAAATTTAGATATTTTGGATGGACGGTTAAAGAAAACTAAAATAATATTTTGAGCATAATTTATCTAACATGTGATATGCATGTATGGAGAATGAAATTTATTCAATTTATATGTATTACCTTGTTTTATCATAAATTTACGTATGCACTACCTTCTGGGGCTGCTTTTTCAGAGGGAAACGCAAAACTCTCTAATTTGATGAACTGGAGTTGTGCCATGAGCTATGGTGTTGGATCAGGGAGCCCCTTGAGTCCATCCTTCAATTTTGGTCTTGAGCTTGTCAAAAGCACTCAGGTATGTTTGACATTGTAAACTTGGTTAGTATTTTGCATCATTCTATTCTTTGCTGTGTAATAACATGAAATGTTTTCCACTTAAAATTGAAAGTTGTGATTTGAGTGACTGACAATTTAATATCATTTAAAAAGTTTATCAATCATAACTTTGAAGTCAATATCAAATTTTGTATCAATATGCCGAATGATGTGCTTTTGATACGCGGGTGTGATTTAAACTTTAAACCAATGTAGTGCATCTAGCCATCAAGGCATCTTTCTGCCTTAACATGTTTGCTGCATAGTTCTGGTTAATATTTGTGAAACATTTACTGAAATTTTGAAGTCTAAACAATCTGCAGTTTGTTGCCTCTTTCTATCAACATATGGTTGTCCAAAGACGGGTATGTTTCTTCCTCTCTTCTCTCTCTCTCTCCCTCCCCATATTAGTCACTTCGTTTTTCCTTTTCTGCAAACATTTCAAATACTACGATATGCTAAAAAATTTATGCAAAAAAATTACAAAATGGACTAAAAAATGAATTTCACAGAAATATATAAATAATCTGTTGGACTTGTTTAATTGACCACAAATTTGTTATATTTAATTTTTTTTTATTTGGATAAATATAAAGCAACTAATTATGTTGTGTAGTACATTTGTCTGAAGATTTACAAAATTTTATTTCCGCATTAATATAAAAGGGTGAGTCTTGACACAATGATAAGTTTGCTACCTTGTGATCTCGAGGTCACAGGTAAAATCATGGAAGTAGCCTCATTTTTTGTGTGGTAAGGTGCCAAATTGCATTGTATATTATCTTGGGATACAAATGTGTCTAAAGTTTTCATAAGTTGCTGAGTTTGGCGTCACTGCAAGATATTGGCCTGTATATATTTTGGGTGCAGTTTCCTTGACTTGCAATTAGATAGAGTTTACCTTTGTGCTGAAAAATTTCATCCATGATTACTAATTCTTGTTAAAAGTTTACCCTTGTTAATGTTATTGAGGTTTTACTAAAAAATCTGAGTTGTAGTAATTGGTAAATTGATGGATTTAAGTTCTTGTTGAATCAGAATAAATCATACTTTGAAAGTCATATACTTGAACTGAACAGGTGAAAAATCCATTAGAACAGAATTCAGTTGTTGGAATTACAAACTACATTGATTTTGGGTTTGAGCTACAAACAAGGTATTATTTTTGGCTTAACAAGTATATTCAAAGCTTTTATACATGTGTGCTAATGTGGTGAAATCTTTTTTATTTTATTTTTTTGGTGTAAAGTGTTGATGATGCAATAGCAGCAAACAATATCTCCGACTCCACTTTTCAAATTGGTGCATCCTGGCAAGCTAATAAAAACTTCTTGCTGAAGGTAAAACAATATGCAATGTTACATAATTTTCTTTTGAGTAAATAGAAATCACTCAAGTATTTTTTGTCTCATATTTTCAGGCAAAAGTTGGACCTAGTAGCTCATCACTGGCACTTGCATTCAAGTCATGGTGGAAACCTTCTTTCACTTTCAGCATTTCAGGTGCCTATAGTGGGATTTTTCTGTTCAATCATGCTTATTTTCCCGTTGCATGTGTGCTTTATTGGATATGGGGTAACAGAATCTGATGCGGTGACACTGACATTTCTATCCTAATGATTTGCTTTGTATTTATACTCTACTTATCCCAGCCCTGTCATAAACGTTGTTTAGGCTGACATAGATAGTCATATTACAATATTTAATTTAAATTTAATACCTCTTAAAATATTTAATATAAATTAAACTGGTATGTTAGTCTAGACTATAATTATTATTTAACCGTTTGTTATATTTTCAAACATTTTGACATGATCATCTGTGCCCTAAAAGTATTGATTTAGACTTAGATCATAGGCCAATTGGTGGCAATCGAAACTACGAAAGTAATTCTTTTCACCGTTTATTTTGGGTTGGGGGAGGGTCCTTGTTTGCTAATTTTCTTGTGAGGAAATTGTCATCCTTGTATAGTTGTATTGAATTTGAAGTGCTGAGGACGTCCTCTTCTTTTTTTTCCCCCCCGCAGCCACAAGGGATCGTGCTGATGGTAAAGTACAATTCGGGTTTGGTATTCAAAGTGAAAGTCTTCGAGAAGCCAGGTTACTTTCTTTGCAAAATTTGATTTTTTTTTCAATTCAGTTAAATTATCTGCTAATAAAGTATCACTTTTAGTAGACATGCTGGTTTTCTGTTATAAAAATGAGAATTCCTTTCAGCTTTTTGCTTCAATTTCTAAAATTGTACCTTACAGTGGTAAACTTGTACATGTACTTGCACTTTGTTTCACTTGTTTGCAGTTATCAAAGAGCTGATCCTAATTTTGTAATGCTCACTCCAAGCAAGGAGCACCTTGCAGAGGGCATTGTCTGGGAAACAGGGAAGCGACCTATGCTACAATCTGACATAAATGCTGGGCATTTTGATGGCTTGCCAAGAGAAATGAGACCTCTTGATAAATTTTTGTAACTTCTTTTCCTGTTGGCGATAATGTAGAGATTAAGTGTAACAGGTGAATATGCTTTCATAAAGAATGTAGTGTAGAGTCACCGCATTCAACCAATGAGTACCGAGTAGAATGTTAATATGAGATTTTGCAGTTTATGGTACGGATTTTTGCGACTCATTTTTTTTAGTAATGGACGAAGTTGTGTAATAATTTGTTACGGAGAGGTGATGTGTTTTAATCTAATATGAAGGTGTATTTTTTTTTTTAATTGAAATTGCCAAATCGGAGTCCAGATTTACATGAGGCAATATTTGAACGTGGGTTCGAGAAGTAGGAGACACAAATCGGAGATTCCAATTTGTAGGGGGTAAAATTTTTTTAAATTTTCTTCCAATGGCAAATTGGTCGGTCAGTTTATTGAAAAAAAAATTAATTCAAAAATATGAGATTGGTAGGTTAGATATATGAAATTGGTGGGTTAGATATATGAAATTTAAAAAATTATAAATTCAAAAATATCAATTTTGAAGATCAAATTTGTTAGTCTTATGTATAGCTTCACCTGGTCAATTGTACATAGTGCATTTTAAGCGTGGCAAGCATCTGTCCCGTTTCGTTGAAAGTCCGTTTTGCCCTGTCTAATGAGGCAGTCCTAAAATTTCACTCCCATCCCGTCTAACTGCGGGCTGGTGGGATAAATCCGTCAATTTTTTTTCTTATTAATTATTAAATAATATATATAATTTTACAATTATTTTAATAAATTTATAATTTCTAAAAGCATAAAAATTATAATTTTTATATTCACAAACATTAAAGTCTTTGTAAATATAAATATTTAATAAATATAATTATAAACCAAGTTTTCATCCAAAACATAATTATAAATAGTCTCCAAAGCAAAATAAACGTAATCCAAAACATAATTATAAATATTGTCTCCAAAGCAAAACAAACATAATTCAAAACATTCCATTTTCATTTTTATTCTCTTGTAAATTAGGTTGGATAAAGTTGGATTTTGGCAAAAAAATTGCAAAAAATCCCTTGCCAATAAAACACTAAGCCCGACAGGAAAACCTGTCCCGCCCTGCCAAAGCCCGTGGTTTAAGCGGTGCGGATTAGGCGGCCTTTTGCTATTTGACAGTCCCAATTTTTCAGTTTGATCCGCCTTTTTTGGCGGGTTACGCGAGTCGACCCGCTGGGTTTAGCCCCGTTTGCCACCCCTAGTTCATCTTCTTCCCCTCAACTACTTTGTTATTTTCCAACTTCTACTAATAGTGTAAGAATGAGTGACAGTGAGTAAAAAAAAATAGAGAGTTATGTTAAAAATATATTATAATAGTTAGATTTTATTACAAACAGGTGACAGAGTGAAATTTATATGTGAGAATCCGTCTGATGTTGTTCCTTTCACATTATCATTTGAAGAATTAAAATGTGTGATTTGTGAAAAGATAGATTCTTAAATATCAAAGATGGTATCAGGTATTTTGTATAGGCATCCTATATCAGTGTTTGTTGGCTTTGTTTATTTTCAAACAAAGTATGTCACCGACGAAGCAAGCATGCAAGACATGTTTTCAATCTATTATGAAACTAGATCACAAGTGTCATTTATCGAACTGTACATTAGGTTCGAACAATCTGAAGTTGATTGAAATATTGAATGGAGAGACTACAACAGTGACAGCGAGAAGGAATTTGAAATCAACTACGAGGTTGTTGATTGAAATGAAGACCACGATCAAGCTTATGGCACTATGGAAGCAGATGTGGCAGAGGTAGCAAATGAGCTAGCAATTCAACATCCGTTTGAGAAACTATTTTTCATACGTGCGTTGGATTTGAAAGCTATGTTATACACTAGAATTTCCTGAATACTTGAATGCAGGTATGTGATTTGGATAATTAACTTCTTTATATAGTTAGTCAATGACTTTGTAGTTTAAAATAAAATTGGTATTATTAGATGTATAAAATTAGTATCAAAATATTTGCATTTCTTTATTTATTTATGTGTAGTAATGTCATTTATAAATCATATATTTTTTATTCTATTTATATATATTTATATAAATTATAATTTATGTAAATTTATAATTTTTATATTATATGTTTTAATTATATTTTTATTTATAAATTATATATTTATTTATTTGTTACTTTTATGTTGTATAATCATTTAATTACTTACGGTGTTGAGTTGATATGAGGTAATAAATAATGTCAACTAGATAATATTTGTCATTTTTGTATTTATAAATCATTTAATTAAATAATATTTAAGTGTTTATACGATTTTTATATGTAGTTTAAAATTATCCTTCCATTGTGGTAGATGATGAATTCGTTGTGAAAATGGAGTTCAGTACTAGAGAATCTGTAATTGTAACAATCAAATATTACACCATTCGCAAAGGCGTAGGCTATTGGGTGTATGAATCTGAACTCCTGACATTCTATACTAAGTGTACATAGTATGGCAGAATGTGTGATTGATTGATCAGATTTAGCATGATATGATCCACAATATTGTTAGGTGATAAGGAGGTACAATGACAGTTGATGAGCGGATATTTTATACGCTTTTTGACATCATTTTTATATAGTTTTCATCATATTTTGTTTAAGTTTTATTATATTTTCATAGGTTTTAGTGCTAAATTCATATTTTTGGATTCTACTTTGAGTTTGTGTGTTTTATGATGATTTCAGATATTTTCTAGCTGAAATTGAGGAGCTTTGGAAAAAGTCTGATTCAGAGACAGAGAAAGGACTGTAGATGCTGTTAGGATCTGACCTCCATGCACTCGAAGAAGCATTTCTAGAGCTACAGAAGTCTAAATGGCACGCTCTCAACGGCTATGGAAAGCTAATATCCAGGAATTTCCAGAAATATATAATAATTAGCTTTCTTACCCTAAACTAGAGCCATTATTTCTCAAAATCATTCCAAACTGGATTCCATCACAATTGTAGAAGCAATGAAACTCTTGATAAAGGCTGACCCATCTATAAAGGTGAAATATGTCATTGCTGAAGTTTAGTAGAAGTTTAATTACACTATAAGTTATCGCAAGGCATGGTTAGCAAAACAAAAGTCAGTGAAAAAAATCTTCAGTAGTTGGGAAGCTTCTTATGAAGTGTTGTCCAGATTCTTTGAAGCCATGTATCACAAGGAGCCATCAACAGCCATCCATATTGAAACCATGCCTGTATACTAGAGGGATAACCTAGTTTCTGATATCCAGGTGTTACATTGAGTCTTCTGGAATTATTACCCTTGCATTAGAGCATTCAGACACTGCAAACTAGTTGTACATGTAGACGAGACTCACTTGTATGGAAAATATAAGGGTTGTTTGTTGGTTCTAGTTTCACAGGATGATAACAACAATATTGTGCCTATTACATTTGCCATTGTGGAGGGAAGACTTATGATGCATGACACTTTTTTCTCAGTAACTTGCGACAACATGTGGTGACACAGGATGGTGTGGGTCTCATCTCTGATCGAAACGGTTTGGTTAGATCAATCGTTGCTCGCAATAGAGCTTGGTTGCCTCTAAAAGCTTTTCGCATGTTTTGCATTAGGCATATAGAGTCCAACTTCTTGAGAAAATTTAAGGCACCGCATCTCCAAAAGCTTATCGTCAACATAGATAAATAAAAAAACACTAAAATTTTTAATTGTTATAGTTGTCTGTATTGTGATCATTATTTGTATTTAGTAATTGTATGTTTTTTTTCTTATTATAAGATATTCTAGAACAGTAGAAGAACATGCTCATTTCCAGCATTTACGCGAGCAAAGTGAGGCTTACACAAAGTGGCTGGATGAGATTTCTCGCGAACAATATGCTTTGGCATTTGATGGTGGATACCGATGGGTCATATGACCATAAATTTGATCGAGTGCATCAATTCAGTTTTGAAGGGAGCGTGCAATCTCCCCATCACTGCACTTGTGAAGGCAACATTTTATTCACGAGGAAAAAAGATTGAGACTGAGGCTTGAATTAATGTTGGACATGTGTTCTCTGAGCTTGTGACTTCCAAATTTCATGCAAATTAGCGCGCAACGGAAAACATTCAAGTTAATTGTTTCGACAGGCAGAATAAAGTCTTTGAGATGCCCAGTGGTGTAGAGTATGTGGTAGATCTACGTCAGCGACAATGTGATTGTGGTGAATTCCAGGTGGATCGGATTCTATGTCGCCATATCTTTGCTTTTTGTGCAAATCAACTCCTGGATTGGTAGGTGTTCGTTCATGAGGTTTACAAGATAGACCAAGTCTGAAGGGTATATAAAGCTAGATTTAGCCCACTCGAAAATCCCACAACATGGTCTATGTATCACAGACATCGGTTTGTACTAAATCTATTCCTCAAACGAGTGAGCAAAGGATGATTTAAGATAACTCGCTTCTTAAATGTGATGGATACGCGAATGATACGTGGTCTAAGGCATTGTAGCCAATGTGGGATTGAGGGCCACAACTGTAGTGGATGCTGTCAAAATGGTAGTTCAAGTGGAGGTGCTGCACAAAATACCTGAGGTGTATGATTTTGTCTTGTTTCATTAGTAGTGTTGTCCTATCATGTTTGAACTTTTTTTTGAAACATATCGTATATTGAGTTTATGTCATGCATAATTGATAATGCATCATTGATATAAAAATTCAATATCAAACTACATGTCATCGATTATAAAAAATGTAGTCACACACTACTTTTTAATTGCCCACTTCAGCTCTTTGCAACAATTTTTGCACTTTTTTGCAACATTGTTGAATATGGATATGGTGAATCTGTTTGCACTATAGCGTGGAGGATCAAATCTAGAATTGTATCATTTGCCTCGAGTAGATGGAGTTGAGTGGTCACTTGTGGCTGCACCGGTACCACCTACATGAAATATAAAAACATATATATCAACCGAATAATAAAATACTACACAATAGAATATAAAATTTCAACCTAAGAACAAAATACAATTAACTTTAAAGATTTATGTAAACACAAGTACAATACCTGTACTAGCCCAGGGTCATCACCACGGTCATCATCGTCATCAACATCATCATGAGATGTATCAACCCCTCAACCCCCGTCACTCCTACTTGAATCAACAGATAGTTTGCCTCTAGAGTTTTATGAGGTAGTACGACACCAAAATCTCGAATCCAATGACCTCCTTCCTCGGAGAATCACACTTAGGCGCGTTGATGTGGGTGGGAGGACTTTGCTCTAGTTACACAATTGTGATTGGCCCAAATTTGTTGCCATGAATCAAAGCAGTTGGTTAAATGATGCTGGGTCCCCTATTGCACATGTGATACTCCTCAATACTGTTGATGCAGAGAAAATGATGGTGTAAAAGGCGATGTGGAATAGGTCTAAGGAACATATAGAATTGAAAACTGTTGAGGTGGCTCTTGTAGTGGTAGTGACTATTGGGGTTGTTGCAGCTGTGGCGGTGGCTGCAGCACTCGCTGGGGTGGCTGATCGCCACAACATGTCCCTCCTGATATTTTTTTTTTTTTTGCAAGACAAGACTAGACAAGTGCAAGTGATAGCCATATTTCGTGTGATACCAATACATGTAAAGGTTCAATGGATGCTACAAAGGCATAGGATTCTTAGCTAGGACATGTTTGTATCGGTTAGTCCGTTGCATTATCCAAAACAAGTGTTTGATAAACCAATCAAAGTTTTTAGGTCAGGTTAGAACCTCACCATGTTAGCCATCCAGAGACCTCTCCTGATATTAGGACACTCTGCATAAAACCAAATTGTCTCTTGCTCCTATTAGTTGCATGCCACTCAAGAGTCTCGAATGATATCAATGGTACTGTTGCGCTTCAAACCAGTGAATGATGACATATATCTTTTGGGATGACGTCTGGCTCTATTTGATTAATACTGTAAGCTTCCCAAACAAACTGAACGGATACAAAACATAGGATTATTAACCAAATAATATGAAAGTTCAACATACATGGATATCATATCGAGATTATTTTATATTGTTTTATGAGAACATATATGGCCTTCCCCTACCTTATCTAACAATTCTGTAAAATGAGCAACAGTATGAATTTTATATAACCGATTAGCACGCTCCCAGTTACGCCATCTGACGTTATTTTTTAATTAGTAAACATTTTTATTAGACATTAAATACAAAAGGAAATACAGTGTAAAATTATTAACAATTAATGTTACCAGTTAGCAAGTGGAAAATGTCGCAGGACACTAGGAATCGGGATAAGAAATGGCATACGAATCCAAGTCCAGATATATAACGATGTTAGTGGACTGTCAATCTCCTGACAGTCAAAGCGAGATGTGCTACACAATGCTTTTTACAAGTGTGCTAAGGATGCTGGTCCCCAGATGATTTCGTGAATCTGAGAAAAATTATGAAGCAGCGGCATAAATTTTTAGTGAATTGCTGACCCAGACTTATCAGCAAATAATATTGACCCAAACAACAACAAGATATGACACTTCACATACCTCTCAATGGCAAATCGATCATTCAAAAGTAATCCAGTTTTCACATTTCTAATCCTGTTCAATTTAATATAACTTCCTCTACAATCATTAGTCCTAAGAGCAACCCCAAACTAATGCATGCATCTGGCTTCCATGACCTCGTGATTAGTCATGGTTACTTCTGTCACAGGAAGACCATCTATCGAAATGTTTAGGATTAGAGTCATATCTTCGAATGTCACAGCACATTCACCAGTTGAAAGATGAAAGGTACGAGTTTTTAGGTGCCATCTCTCAACTAAAGCTGTTACAAAGGCCACTGACCTTGGATCACTCCAATGTGAAACACATGATAAAATCCAGTGACCTGCAAAAGAGGCTCGACTATTGAATTATATATATCTGATGGATTCATGTGAATACACCTCAAACTTCGTGTATCCTACAAATAATGGACAAATATTAACTCACAATTCTAATTTATATTCTCATACAATCTAAAATAATTAATCAAATTATCTACAAACGCTAAATTAAACTCTATTAACATTGCTTGATTAAATTGTTATGGCACTGACACTGAACAAAAACTACCAAAGATCCCAATATCAAATATTATTAGTAAAATTAACCAACAAACTAAATTCTAATTTCCATCCTAGTCTAACAAATATAATTAATAAAGCTATAAAATAAATCTAATTTTTATTAAGATACTAATTGTTATCACTAACATAAACTAACCAGTTGTATAACTAATATTTGTCAACACACAATATAATATATTCTAATACTACCATTTAATTACTATAAACAACATTAAATCATAAATATTATTTTATATTCATACTAAAAAAATTAGAAAAATTACTTACATAATTAGGTTAACTAAGATAATTAACAATATGAAATTTAAGATAATCAACTTCTTTAATTTTTTGCTTCTTAGGCATTTTGTGGTTTGGCTGAATTAAAAAATTTGGTTGCTAGTGGTGCATAGAGTATAAAGGTAGTTGAGAAAGTGTTGAAATGTTGAGAGTGAAGAAGTGAGGGAGGGAAGAAAGAAAGGAGACTTGCACCCTACGCGACCCAGCCGCATGCGCGACACTTCTACAATGGTGTGCAAATCTAAGGTCCAGAATTGCGGAACACCTCCTCACTGTCCGATTTCATCAGATTCAATCCTGTGCATCCAATTAGTCAAGGTGACAAATTTGAGGCTCATATTTGTGAAGATGATTCTATTTGTCTGATCTCCATCATTTTAAATAGCCGTCCGATTGATGCATGCATTTTTTCGTCAAACGCAAATATAAAAGTTTGATTTGCTCGGAATAATAACCCTCTGATTTGTAGCGAGTTAAATTTAACCCTCTAATTTGTTCTTCGTCATCTTTCATACACAAGAATAACACACCAAGCCTTACTATTGTCACTACAATATAAAAATTTAGAAGTGTAATTTTTGCTTCTTGATTTATTTTATTGTAAGAAAAGTTGGTTCGAAATTTTAAAATTTTTTCATGCTCAAGGTGAGATTTGAATTATCCACGTTTCATAAAAAAAAGATGAGCTCCTTCTATTTAACCACATTTTTGTGTTAATGGATAGAGCACTCTTATCTAAACTTTACTTAAAAGTTTTTTATTTTAATTATTATGA
Organism: Arachis stenosperma; assembly: GCF_014773155.1. Classification (NCBI taxonomy): domain Eukaryota; kingdom Viridiplantae; phylum Streptophyta; class Magnoliopsida; order Fabales; family Fabaceae; genus Arachis; species Arachis stenosperma. The sequence goes on along the minus strand of NC_080381.1, from coordinate 128,244,138 downwards.
TTAATAATGATAAGAATGTGAACATTTTATACAACTAAATATATTTTCATATGAAACTAATAGTAAGGAACTTTTAATAATGTACTTCAAATAAAATTTATATCGATATAAAAGAGTTAATTGATGTTCCATGCAAATTGTTACTTTTTTTTTGGGTAATTCATGCAAGTTGCTAATTGAATCTAAACTTGTTATATTTTATTTTTGGATAAGATATCTCATTCTTAAATCTTGAAAATAATAAGGTATGTTTTTGTCTACAAAAGATATCTAGCTGGGTTGGGCTAGTCCAAGAAACTGAAAGAACATCATAATCAAATTGGCTATGAACTGAGTTCATGACCAAAAAATCAAAAGAAACTTTGAACTGAGTTAGACTAACCGTGAGGTTCTTACTATAACAAAATGAGTAAATGTTGAAAATGGTTCTTAAATTTCAAATTGCTACTCAATTTAGTCCTCAATTTTTAAAAATGACCAACTAAATCCCTGAAATTCCCAGAAGTACATCCCCATTAGTCCATCGTCTAAACATTGATGATGTGGAGCGTGAAGTGTCATGTGGGCATTCTAACTGTATGCTGATATATACCAAACTTGATTTTGATTCAAATTGGTATCTGAAAATTGCTTAATAATACCCAAATTAGTCCATTTTCAATTATAAAGCCTTAATTCCCAAATTATTGTCTTCTTTTCTTCGACCTCTCTGCTGTCTTTTTCTCTTCTTCGATCTCTCTGCTATCTTCCAGTTTATCTTGTTTTCTCGTTTGCATGAGTGATGATGGGTGGTAGGGAGAGAAGACAAAGTAGCTCAAGTAGGAACAACTCTGCAGTGAGACCTTATAACAGCAAAGGAATGCGCAATAGGGGAGGTAAGAATGTTATTTTCTGCAACTGCAGGCTTCAGATAATGATGAAGTACTCAATGACAGCAGAGAATTCTGGTAGACCATTTTATGGTTGTCCAAACTATGAGGTAAGGTTATGTCTCTGAATAAAATTAAGATGGTTTCACTGAGTTTGGATTCACCTGCGTTTTTTACTTTGCAGTATGGAATTCATTGTAATTTCTTCCGCTGGACTGATGGATGTGAAAAATCAGTTTATGCAATACCCATTTCACAAGAAATTTTGCATTAGTTTAATTGGAGGATAATATGCTTAAAGAGTGATGTTAAAACCTTAAAGATGATAATGGTGTTGCTGGCTTTTGTAGTTACCTTTGGTGTGTGTTTAGGTTTAGCTTGTTGGATTTTATCGTAAATAAATGATGAATGTATTATAAAATTTTAAATTTCTTAAGTGGTATGTAATGTCTTGATTAATATGCAAAAAAATAAAATACTAATTTTACATGAGTTCAACTCTTGATTCTCATCGAATTTCTAGATAGTCATTCACCTTCTTTATTGATTGCATATGCCCATTGAATTTATGGACAGTTATTGCTCTAACACACTTCCAAAGCAAGTTCTTTAAGTGAGTCCTTTCATTGTTTCTAGAAGTTTTGCCACAGGAGACACGGCACAGGTGATGCACGCATGGCATAACCCCACACAATGTTAGGATCAGACCCTACAAGATAATAAAATAGTCATTCAATATACGTTACAATCACCGATAACACAGATAACTTAATTCGGAATAGTCTTTCAATTTTTTGTTATTCATACAAAATAGTCCTTCAAATTGTGTTCATTAATTCAAAATGATCCTTGAAATCATATATCGTGCTTCTAATTGAACCTTATAGCCTATAGGTTACCTTCTATATGTTAGAGATGAAGCACTAACTATACTCTGTCTGATCTCCAATATCTTCATGCAAGAGCTCAAAGAACTACTTTCAGGTGCCTTTGTTCTCAACATGAATAGTAGCCCATACAATTGGATATACATGGTTATTTGCGTCCTAACCCATGACGCACAATAACCAACCTCTATAATAGGTATTCAAAAAATTACCATCTAGTCTTACCAAGGGTCTACAGTCACCCACAAAATATTTCTTGCACCCATCTAGACAGACATAAAACCTTTTAAATACACCGTCTCTGTTAGGCATTGGACTAACACCTAATTTGATAATTGAATCCGGATTAGATCTCAACAACTTCTCTGCATAATCTCTGAGTTTATCATGTTCCTACTTGGCTACTTTAGCTTCTCCCCCCACCACCCATCATTACTCACGCAAACAAGAAAATAAGATGAATTAGAAGATAGCGGAGAGGTCAAAGAAGAGAAGAAGACAGTAGAGAGGTCGGAGAAGAGAAGACAATATTTTGGGAATTAGATATTTATAATTGAAAATGGACTAATTTGGATATTATTAAGCAATTTCAGATACCAATTTGAATCAAATTTAAGTTTGGTACACATCAGCATACAGGTGGAATGTCTACATGGCACTTCACACTCCACATCATCAACGTTTAGACGGTGGACTAACAGAGATGCACTTTTGAAAATTTCAAAAATTTAATTGGTCATTTTAAAAAATTGGAGACTAAATTAAGTAGCAATTTAAAATTCAGAAGCCATTTTAGACATTTACTTATAACAAAACAAAGGTTATCAAGACAGGTAATTAGTAGGCAACCCTGATTATAAGTTGTAACCCAATTGTAATATGATGGTTGTTTACATATTAAAATTGGATCACTGCTTGAAATGGTTTGGTTCACTTTCAATCCAAGTCACATATCCTGTTATCTATGAACCAAGCAATGATGGCTGATTGGCTGACCGTTGTGAACAAATGATGTTTCAGGAAGGTTCTCAAATAACTTTGCCTATGTGGTTCAGTATTCAATTCTTTAATTCTAGTCCGCAAAATGTTGGCCGTTTTTAACCTTCCAAAGCCACACAAGAATTCTTTGACAATCTCAAGGGAAAATAGTAAATGAATTTGGAACATATATCTATCTGTATCTAGATGATTTAATCAAATGCTTTCTCTATGCAATTATAAAACAATTTGCCTCAAAATTTATTTATTTAAGATTAAATATAGATGAAAACTTACGTTAAATTAATAATTAAAATGATTAAATAATTAAATTATTATTTAATAATTTTTAACTATTAATTTTACATAAAAATAATAAATACAGGTGACCAAAAACATTTTTAAAATTACATATGCTTGTTACTATTATAGTATTATTGATGTTGAAATATTAATTTATTTTTATACATATTTTTATGTGTTAAAATAAGATCCAACGTAGCAAACATAGGCATAGAGTGAGTGAAACTGAAACCTCAAAAAGTCATCCAACGTAGCAAACACCAAAAAACAGAAACACACAGCAATGGCCACTTCCTGTTCACTCATCTCCACATTCTTCCATTTTTCATCATCACTTTCTCGCTTCACAAACACCAAACCCCATTCTCATTCTTCTCCTTCTCTTCTTCACCTTCCCAGACCCCTCCATCAACCCACCACCCTCTTCTTCCTGCGCCCTCAACAACCTTCTCCATCTCCCTCTTCAAAACCAACAACAACAACAACAACAACAACCCTTCTTCCAAAACTCTCCTTTTCTTCTTCTTCATGTACTTTTTTGGATTCCTGCTTCCTCTTCTGCACGTCGGTGGCGCTCTCTCTCACACTCTTCCTCACCGGTGCTGACTCAGCATCTGCTTTCGTTGTAACCACCCCAAGGAAGCTCCAATCTGATGAACTCGCCACCGTTCGCCTCTTCCAAGAGAACACTCCTTCTGTTGTCTACATCACCAACCTTGCTGTCAAGTAACTATTTTCTCTCCAAAGTTTCAATCTTTCTGCTTTTTCCACTTTTGGGTCTTCATTGTTCGTTCTTCTAGGCTATTGTTTGTGAATGCAATTTGGCTTTTGTTTTTGTCTTTGAAGAATTAGTTCTTTGTTGTTTTAGGCAGGATGCATTTACCTTGGATGTGTTGGAGGTTCCGCAAGGTTCCGGTTCTGGATTTATTTGGGATAAGGATGGTCATGTTGTGACCAATTACCATGTTATCCGGGGTGCTTCTGATCTCAGGTTGGTTGGTTTTGCATCTTTGATACCTTTGTTTTCTTTTTTGGATCCAGCTTAGGTGTCTAATTTTTGGAGAATGTCTAGTTTGATTTATAATTAGTTAGAGAGTACTAGTAGTGCCACACCCAATTCAATGGATGACTATAAGGTGTTTTCATGTGTAAGTTGTATTTGACTTGTTCAAATGCCCATTCTCCCAATAATAAGTGTAAGCTCATGTTAAAATGTTGATAAATCAATGGTATGGTTAATAGATTTGCACATGACCTCCTCATGTGCGATTTGCAGAAGAGGAAGTGCTCTGCGCTCCGCATTACCGGCCAACAATTGTAAGGGTGATACTGGTAAAAATGAAACCACCAATCTCCCTCTATAGTGTTGGCAGGGTAATTGGAACCCCTATCCTTGCTGTGATACCTCTTGTTAGTATAGTTTCTCGCATAGTTACGGGCAAATGTGCAACTTTATTTCGTTTGGTTTCTTGTAACTTCGTCTTGCATTATGGTTGCACCCATTGCAAGCGTCGCAAGTTGGGGCTTTAAGCCTAATGAAACCAACAAAAATATTGCTATGAATAAGAGTAATACTCTAGAGTGTAATGGAATTTCTTCTTGTTTCGAGTCATTTGGTTCAATGATACAAAGTGATAATATTGTGTGTTGTTTTGCTCCTCCTTCAGCAGATGTGTGTGTTGGCATTGAGTTAGATATATTAGGCAATACTGGAATCTTTGTTTATGACCCCATTGAGTCAAGTGTTTAACAGTGAACACACATTCTGGGATGGTTTAAAATATGTCTAATGAATTGATTGCTCATGTTGAAAGAGCTGCTAGTTTTGTGCAGGGTCACTCTTGCTGACCAGTCAACTTATGATGCCAAAATTGTTGGATTTGACCAAGACAAGGATGTCGCTGTGTTGCGTGTTGAGGCACCCAAAGAAAAACTCAGGCCTATACCTATTGGGATTTCTGCTGACTTGCTCGTTGGTCAGAAAGTGTTTGCTATTGGGAACCCGGTGAGATCTTTTATACTGATTGATGGTGACTGAAACTATACATTAACCCTGAATGTTGCAATCTAAAGATATGGAAATCCTGGTTGAGTTTACTGTTATTTTTAGCTCAAAAAGGGGTTGAACTTTAGTTGATAATGAAGATTCAATCTTACTGCAGTCGTCTTTAATCTAACATGTAGTTTGTATAATCATCTATTCAATTAATCAGCAATGCTTGCTAATGTTCACACATTTTTATCAATGCTAAAAATTATGTTAAATAAGGTATTAGTGATCTGAGTTATAAATGCTTTAGAATTTTTACTTTGTAGTGCCTTCCAAACTGAATTATGTAGCTTTTAAATGTTCACAACTTGAATGCCATGTGCTTTAGTTATTGAATGTCAAGGCAATCAGCTATTAATGTATCTGACCTTGATTCTTAACTTGCAGTTTGGACTTGACCACACTCTTACAACTGGTGTCATCAGGTATGAATGCAGAAAATTGAATATTTTGATGCAAATTTCTTCTTTTTTAACCATTACTTAGGAAATGATATTTTCCTTGGATACTCACTTTCCTCTCCTCATGTAAGATCATACTCGAGCCTTTTATATTGGTGTCTGAAAATAGCAACAATTGTCCTGCCCATAATTTTACAAAACTTTTGTAACAAATTTCAAGATGCCATGTTTCATATTGTAAATTATCTGTTTGTCGATGTATGTTTGCAGTTTATGCAAAGGCTATTAAATTAATAACAAATGAGATCCCATCGATTATACCAAAAATAAAAATATGACTGCATCCAATGTTAACCTGCTTCTATGATTGGTTAAAAGCTATATTAACTAAGGGAGAGTAGGATAGGGGGAAAATTAAGCTGCAGAGACATTCGTAACGCGATGAAACATTGCTAACACTATATGTTGAATACTTTCACAAAGGGGAGAGATATAATCATTTCCTGAATTAAAGATGCTATATTCTCTTCCATCATCATGTGTTAAATGTGATTTGTTTTCAAACATGCATATAATGATACTTCCTCAAATATTTCTCATGTTACTTTTGTATTGATTGTCTTTTGCTGGTATATATACTTTCTCAATAGTGGACTTCGGCGAGAAATTAGTTCCGCGGCAACCGGCCGTCCAATTCAAGATGTTATACAGACAGATGCAGCTATTAATCCTGGTAACAGTGGAGGGCCACTGTTAGATAGTGCTGGAAATCTCATTGGTATAAATACAGCAATTTATTCCCCCTCCGGTGCTTCCTCTGGTGTTGGATTTTCTATTCCAGTGGACACTGTGAGTTATAACTCTGACCTTTCTTATGCTTTTCTCATCGAGGCAGCATCTGACGTTCTGCCTAAAGTTGGAAACACTACTTTCTCTGTTGTATTCTCTAAAATATGTCATGAGATTATTGTTTTACATATTTAGGTGAATGGAATTGTTGAACAATTGGTGAAGTTTGGGAAGGTTACAAGACCTATTTTAGGAATCAAGTTTGCGCCTGATCAGTCTGTGGAGCAGTTGGGAGTTAGTGGGGTGCTTGTCTTAGATGCTCCTGCCAATGGTCCAGCTGGGAAAGCAGTAAGTTTTTATTTGTGCGCAATCTTTGTAAAGGAAATTCATTATGATGAAGAAAAGAAAATTATAAGAGTAAACACACTAACTTCTTTTGAGGTTAGGTGATATATATCGTAACATGACACTTCATTTCTAAAAGTATAAACTAATGTTTCCTGTATGCACTAGCTACCAAATTGTAATTTATAAACCAAATTACACCATAGTTAATGTAGTTGTAGGTTGTAACTTGGGTCATCTCTTAGAAGGAAGGGTATATTGTAGTTGATTTGGTTTGAAATGGGGTTTTGGTTTTGTGCAATAAAATAAAGGGCAATTTTAAGCAAGATTGAGAAGCAATTCAAGTCAAAATAGAGGTAATTCAAGAATTGGAAACACTAGCACAAGGATCCTAAGAGTTGAATAGCCTATTCTCAATTTGGCATTTTATCAAGCAGGCATACATAAATCACCTTTCTACAATTGTAATCTCTTGAGTTTTAGTCTGGCCAAGAAGTAGCAATAAGCAACCAAGAATCAAAATCTCAATCCCTAGGAACTATAACCAATCCAACATACAAGATAATTGTATTAGCAATTCTCAATCAAGAACTATTACCCTTCACTATTCATCAAGCATTTGACAACTAATCAATTAATATACACTTAGCAAATCAATTCATTATGCATAGATATCCGTAATCATGAATAATAACACACAATCAACTCACATGTCACATACTCATATCAATTAACATAAAGATATAGGTGGAAGTAAAGGAAGAGAGTGGAAAAATAGAATTATGCATTAAAGTGAAACGGGGTTCAAGACATCTCTATGAATCCCTTGGAAACCTTGAGTTGACATAATGTGTTTAGCTCTCTATGCTTATCAAGTTACAAAGCTCATAATTAAGGCTATGAAATGTAGAAATTAAGGCTAGAAAATTAGTGTAATTACCATGGGAAATGGGAAACAAGAAGTTCAGGTATGTAAGTAAGAAATCTAAGGAAAAATAAAGAGGAAAACAATGGCAAATCTAAACCCCAAGGGAAAATCTAGAGAGAAGTGAGAGCTTCTCTCTCTATTACTATGAACTAAAACCTAAAAATGAGTTATGAAATGAATCAATGTGTCCACCCTTGCCTCCTCAGCCTTTTGGGATCAAACAAAGGGCCCAAATCTCGAGTTCATGTGTTTCATTAAATCTCCGCATGAAACTTTCTTTGCCTAGGCAAAGGTTTGTTGCTTAGATGACCCCTTCGAGTCAGCAAAGGTTGGTCATTTGGTTCTGTAATTGTGTCTTAGAGGAGTTCATCTAACAGGGCTATTCAAATTTATATTTTGCAGGGTTTGCAGTCAACAAAGCGCGATTCGTATGGTAGACTTATTTTAGGTGACATCATCACATCTGTGAATGGTAAGAAGGTGACCAATGGAAGTGATTTGTACCGAATTCTCGACCAGTGTAAAGTGGGTGATAAGGTATGGTGCTCATTCCTTCCCCCTATTCTTCATTTCACCCTATAATGTGTCTCTTGTTCATTTTAATATTAAGGCTATGTTATTCTAAAATTTCTTTTGAATCCTCAAATTGCCAACAAAGAAAAATAAAACTGTAGGAACAAAATCATATAATCATTTGATTTGCATGTAACTAGGCAAGGTAAAATATAGCTTCAAGCAACATGTTCTAGTGTTCTGTTCATTTGGACACTCAATCAAACGCAAATGTGCAACATTCTTGATATACATTATAGTTGTTTAGTCAAACACAATTAAGTTAGCATCTGATTTGTTTTTGTGCCATATAACTTTGTATTGTAAATTCTCTATCATGAGTTTGTCTTGATGAGGATGCAAAACTTAAATTTTGGAGGTGTTCCAAAACATTTATATTTTTTCTTAAGCTGTTTTGATGTGATGTGTTTCTGTCTAATCGCTCTGCACTAGAGATCAACATTTAGGGTCTATTTGGATTGACTATTAGGAGGAGATTAAAATTATTTCATTAATCAACTATAAGGATAATTGACTTCCTCTTCATCAATAATTCGGAAATTATTTCGATGTCTATATGTATTAATATAATTTTACGGTAGTATTTTTTGTTTGAATTGTACAAAATGGTATGAAGTGATTTATTTATTTGATAATAAGATTTGTTACTTGAGCTATGTTTCGTATAAATATCACAATCTTATTATGAGTACAAACTTGATTTATAATAGAAAGCAATGGTGTGGTTTGATCCATGTAACCGATTTCCTGATTTCCGAGGGGTGTTGGCGTTGGTGATGTGATGGTGTTATATGTATACTACACATTTAATAAGATTTTATTTGCCAAATAGCTTCTCTTTTTTGCTCTTTTTCTCATTTTATATGGAAAAAGAAAATGAAATTAATTTGATGATGATGATGATGATGATATTTCAGGTGATTGTGGAGGTGTTGCGAGGGGATCACAAGGAGAAGATCCCTGTGATTCTTGAGCCAAAGCCTGATGAATCATGATACAGAATTCATATTACATGTGTATATAACATTCATATGCCAACGAAGCTATTATTAGTTAATGCTTTTATTCTTAGGTTGTTTCTTGACCAGAAGTTTAAAATGTACATATGTACCATGGCACTAGTTTCTCACTATCCTTGTATCTTGTTTCTTTATTAAACTTTGTATTATAATTCGCCACGTTTATTTGTCCATGATGACGGCCAAACAATGGTTTAGAATTTTCGCAATTCAAAAGCTAGAGTTCGTTATGAATATAGTTCAAACTTAGAAGGTTGTCGCAAAAATTAAATCAATAATCAGGAGTCGAATCCCGAATTATTTTTCCTTGGACTTGCAATTAAATGCACATTATCGGTTATGGAATTCAGGGGTTTTGAATATGAATGCGAAAAAAGTAAGATAACTAGAAATTAAGAGTAAATACTCTTTTCGGCTTCTGTCCTTTTTGAAAATTGACTATACGCCCCATAACCTTTATAAAATACTAAATCGGCTCCTATTTATATACTCCGTGATATCAATTAGCCCTTCTGTTGGTTTCTCCGTTCAATGTTGTCGGAAAACGTTGAGGTGTAACGTGCAGCCCGTGACGTGGCGTTGGAGCATCATACGTGGAATGCTCTGTGGACATTTGGACAATTAAGCCCGTGTACACTCAGCAAAGCGACGTCGTTTTGCTTGGCATCCTTTTGCTCGTTTGGGGTGAAATCTCATTCTCCCCCTTGTGCACACTTCAGTTACCATACATCACCCTCGTTCTCTACTAAAAATTACGAAGAAACCCTAAGAGAACGAAACATTTCCATCTGAGCAAGCTGACAGAGACTTCCAACAGGCAGGTGTTGACGGTGCTGCAGACGGAGGAACTGACGGTGCTACTAAGGTTAGTGTCGCTATCTGATCTTGAAGCTTCGTTAACTTGTGTTGCTCCAATTTTTTTTTTCTGAACTTAGTTTTTGTTAATGATGATTTGGATGAGTGATCATCCCATGCATGTTCTAAAATGTTATAATGAGGCCTGATGGAAGTAGTTATTAAGTTCTAATTATTGCACATTGTTGTTCTAATAGATGTCATATGAAATAGTCCCTGTTTTTCATCATGGGGGGTGGTTTGAACGGGATGAAGATGATGTATTGTACTACCACGACGGAAGTGTTGAGACATTTCCTCCATTAGACATAGATTATGTTAATTTCAAGGATTTGGAGGAAATGTTCAAGGGTTTAGGGTATACAAGCTACAAACAGATGTATTGGTATAATGGCAGTGCCTCTGATTTAGAGTCTGGGTTGCATGTTCTTAAAGGAGATAAGAAAATCAATGAAATGTGTGATAAAAAGAAGGAGAATGTGGAGTCGGATTTGCTGGTTATTTATTTTGAGCATGATGTTAGTCAACCAGTATATGGGCCAGATGTTGTTGAGGTAGATTCGTCTTCTTCGGATGACAGATATGACACAACTGAAGACGAACCCTACAAACCCCCTCCACCTGGATTCGAATTTGATAGAAGTAGTAGTGATGAGGAAGTTAATGTACAGAGGAAGAGTGTGAGGAAGAAGCAGCCTAGTGTGAGGATGAAAGAGGCAATGGATGCTGGACAAAAGTGTACTAAGAAGAAGAGTTGTGTTGGACAACAGACACCTAAAAAGAAGAAGAATGTGCCACCTGGTAGTTTTGATGATAAGGATATGTCTCCTAGGACTAAGAAGAAGAAGGCAAAAATGTATGTTAGAAGAAAAAGAAAACATGTTCTATCCCAACCAGAAGCAGACAATGTGCCAAACAGTGGGCCTAGTGGAGATCAAGGTAATGGGCCAACTGAGGTTGACCCAAATGATGAGGCAAGGGATAAGCCCAATTCAGATCCAGTGGTTGAGGAATTGGACTCAGACCTAGATAAGCCATATCAATATGAGTCTGAGGCATTTAACTCCCCAATATCCAGTTCAGATGAGGAGCATAAGGCAAGATATCCTGACTTCAATGAGGATGCAGAGTATGGTGAGATTCAGTTTCATGTTGGACAACACTTTGAGACCATGGCAATGTTCAAGCAAGCACTTAAGGACTACTTTGTATATGAGGGTAAAGAGCTTATGTATTTGAAGAATGAGCCCAAGAGGATTAGAGCAAGGTGTGCTGAGAAGGGTTATCCATGGCTGGTGTTTTGCACTCATAATAGTCAGAGTCTAAGTTTTCAAATCAAGACATTCATTGGAGAGCACAACTGTGGCAGGAATTTGAGCAGTAACATGGCTGATAGAGCTTGGGTGACAAGTAAATTGGTAAAAAAGTTGGTAACTCAACCTCTAATGACTCCGAAAGAGGCACTAGAGCACATGAAACAGGACTATAATGTCCATATACATTATAGGATGATATACAGAGCTTTGAAAGCTACTAGAGAGCAAACAATTGGAAAGGAGCGAGAACAATATGGAAAGCTACATGACTACTTAAATGAAATTCACAGAAGCAATCCAGGTTCCACTGGGATGATTGATGTAATTCCTCAACCAGAGGGTCGTCCACTGTTCAATAGGTTGTACATTTCACTGGATGCTTGCAAGAAAGGCTTCAAGACGGGCTATCGCCCTCTGATCGGATTGGATGGATGCTTCCTAAAAGGGTACTTCGGTGGTAATCTTTTGTCAGCTGTGGGGCAGGATGCCAATAATAATTTCTTTGTAATAGCATTTGCTGTAGTTGAAACTGAGAACACTGATTCCTGGAAATGGTTTCTTTCAATCCTGCACGATGATCTTGGTCCAGTGGCTGCCAATGGGTGGAACTTCATGTCCGACCAGCAGAAGGTAACATGCATTCCTTCTTTGTGTTTCTTTTTGTTATATGGTATGTGTGTTGTGCTTACTTGTTAATTCAACTCTTGGCTGACTTGTTATTGCAGGGGTTGGCTAAGGTATTGCATGAGGTAATGCCACAAGCCCATCATAGAAATTGTGTCCTACATATATGGAAAAACTTCATCAAGCACTTTAAGGACAAGCACACAAAAGGACTAGTTTGGAAGGCTGCTAAGAGCACAACAATGAGAGAATTCAAAGACTCAATGGAGCTTGTGAAGAAGGTGAACAAGGATGCTTAGGAGTATCTACGGAAATTTGATCCCGGTGCATGGACGAAGGCTTACTTTAGCCATGGCCCGAAGTGTGACAATATCACCAACAACATGTGCGAAGTTTGGAATGTTAAGATCGTGGAGTACAGAGAGAAGCCAATTTTAACTATGTGCGAGGAGCTTCGAAGTTACATTATGCAAAAGATGGTAGGGCACAAGCACAGGTTAAGCAAATGTAAGGGTAAATTGGCTCCAGTTCAACAACTAAGGCTGGATGAGTACATCATTTCTGAGAGCAACAAGTGAACAGCAGAGTGGGCTGGGGATAAAACAAGGGTATTATTTGAAGTCCAGAGGTATCAGACAAGAGTGGCTGTCAATTTGCAAAGACAAACATGTGCTTGCAATATTTGACAACTAACAGGTTTAATCATCTACTTATTGTTTGGCAATAATAGTTATGTGATTTAAGTACATATTGACTCAGTAAATGTTGCATTTATGTATCTATTCTACCAGGGTTGCCATGCAAGCATGCAGTAGCTGCTATATCAAGGTTAAGGAAACAACAACTGAGGCCAGAGGATTTTGCACACAAATGGCTTATAATGGAAGTTGTACGGGCTACTTATGGGGACTCCATTAAACTAGTGAACTCTGAGGAGTTTTGGAAAGAAACGAACAGGCTGCGTCTAGAGACACCAATCATTAAGAGACCCTCTGGGAGACCAACCAAAAAAAGGGCTGTTGATGTGGTGGCTGAGTCTCAAATGCAGCAGCAAGGTCACAAGGTGAGGAAGTCATTCCAAGTAACATGCAGTAAATGTGGGCAAAAGGGACATTACCACATGACTTGCAAAGGTCCTCCTGCAAATCCGAATTGGCAGCCAAAGCGAAAGAAGGCAAGGCAACAACAAAATGCAAACCAATAATCACAGCCACCTCTAGATCAGCAGGAAGTACATGTTAAAGGAGTTCTACATGTTTTTTTTTCATTGTAGTAGTTGTTATTTTCTCCATTAATTGAGCAGTATAGTAGTTGATATGTTATTTTTCATTTGCACAAGCTGGGGAAGGAGTTCCAACAAATGTCCCCCAGAATGTTACTGTCACATATATTGATCCAGTGGTAGTCCACTGTCTTAGATCCTAAACTTACTTAAGTTTTTTTTTCTGTCATGGCTGAACAACTTTGCTTCTCTTGTGTCTTTCACAGGCTAAAGCAAAAAGGCAAAAGAAAAATGTCCTAAAGACCTCCAACCCAAATTCTATCCAATAAGAGACAAGAGTTGAGATCCAATCTTTACAGTCTGCCCCACCACCAGTAGAGGTAATGTTATTTTATAGATTCATGTCCAGCAACTACAAAATTTTTTGGCCCAAGAGCATATACACTAAATTGACTTTGTTTTCATGTGGTTTAGGGTGTGAGCTTCAACAGTGAGCCCTCAACCCCTGCTACCCCAACTAAACTCAACCACGGGCCAAATTTCAGACCTAAGCAAGCAATAACTAGACCTCCAGTACCTACAGTTCACCACCCTCAACAGTAGGCCACAACCGCAACAGTTTAGCAACCTATGCAGCAGGACAAAGCCCTAATAATTCAGCCCCCTCTACAGCAAGCAACAACCCTAACCACACAACCACCAACTCAGCAGCAACTTCCAACTGAAGGAGCAACTGGCTCAGGGACTGCCACAACTCTCTTCACGTTTATCCCCACACCAGGCCTAAATGCACCCTCACAGATTCAAGCCAACATATGGGTTTAGGCCACCAAGACTTCAGAAATGACCTAATCGTAGTTATAGTTATGAATATTTTGGTGTCAAGTTGTAAGAAGTAATACACTTAACACTACTGGAACATGTTTTTTATTTTGTGAATTCAGATATGTGCTGATGTTTTTGGCTGAATATGTACTAGCCTTTGTGCTTAGCAGTATGAATATAAATATTATACTTTTAGCTTATACAACATTGTGCATACTTATCATGGATTCAGGCTTTACATTCTTACCAAAAAAAATTCACATTCAATTCATATAAAATTTGCAATTACAGAGCAAATTAACCCAACTCTTAACCTTGTCCATGCATCACTTACAGCAATACAATATACCTTAAAACACTGCAAACATAATTGCTGTTAACAGAATTAACATTGCCAGCATAACAAATACACCATGGGTATTACTACATTTTTTTTATTTTTCTTCATATTCATCCTCAATCTTGAATTCCAGTTGCTCCAATCTATTCTCCAGCATCATCATTCTTTCTTGAACATCATTGTCATCTTCATGCCCAAAACGTTTAGCAATCAATTCGTCCAGCCAAACAAAATAGTTGCAGTGACGTTGCTCCGTCTGCAATCACCATTATAGTGAATACAACTTGTTAAACAACACAAGAAGTTGAGTACATAAACGGAAGATGGATGCACACTTACGCAATAGTAGGAACAACCCAGGAAAATTCTGTCTGGGTTCTTGGCTGTCCCAGACTCTTGCATGATTGCATACATGCCACACTTGCATTTAGGGTGCTGGAACTTGGCCTTCTTACCCTCACTTGCATTGCTACTCGAACCCACCATAGCCTTCCTCCAGACACGGCGTGTGTTAGAGGTTGAAGATTGCTATGGATCGCTCATACTTGAGGCACTAGTGTTAGGGTTCAGAAATGAGGGAGACTGAGATTTCACCCTAAACGAGCTAAAGGGCTTCTTTTCAAAACAACGTCGCTTTGCTGAGTGTGCAGGGGCATAATTGTCCAAATGCCCACAGAGCATTCCACGTATGATGATCCAACGCCACATCATGGGCTGCACGTTACACCTCAGCATTTTCCGACGACATTGAACGGAGAAACCAATGGAAGGGCTAATTGGTATCACGGAGTATATGGATAGGGGCCGATTTGGTATTTTATAAAGATTAGGGGGCGTATAGTCAATTTTCAAAAAAGACAGGGGCCGAAAAGGATATTTACTCAAAAATTAAAATGCAACCAACAATGAAATTGTAATAAGTAAAAACAATAAGCAAGTAAACAACTATCTAGTAAGCACGCAATTGAGATAGTAACAATTAAGAGGTAACTATACCAGGAAGCAATGGAAAACTAAGAGGCTAGGAGAATAGAATTAATAAAAAAATATGGTAATTTAAATACTTAAAAAGCTTTGACTAAGGTTGAGAATTTAAGCTTCCTATTCTTGTTATCAACTATAAATATGACAATTATTAAGAATTATTCCCACTTCGTCATCTCCTAACATCGAAGAAAAATCAAGTAGACATAATTGATCTCAATCCATAAATCCTAATCAACTTACCAATCAAATTTGGTAAAAGATTAGTGTTAGTAAAAACCAAATCAACTAATAACCCTAAATTACTATTCAGTATTGGACATTGATAATTCAAGGATTCGTAATTACTCAACCCCAAAACAAGAATTCAAAAATCTACATCTCATGGAACACTTGGTGTTGGTGAACAATAAGAGAAAACATTATAAAATTGTGAAAATTAATCAAAATTAAATCTAGTTACTACCAAATATCAAGGCTACTTATACAACAACGCACCATTACAAATTTACATACAGCATTTGCCCTACTCTTAGATATTCCAAAAAATTTAAGAGTCAACCAATAGTCAAATTCAAACGAAGTTTACAATGGCACTGGTATTGAAGAGAAAATAAGTGAACGACTCTCAACAAGAAAACAAAAAAAATATAAAGGAAATGGTTGTCGTCCTTGATTATCCATGTTATGATGAACACGAGCTAAAAGGGGTAAAAATCTACCCCACCTCCCCTTTGAATAGTGTAGTAAGTATACATGAAAAGAAGGTCTATAACAATGAGCACTAAATAAGAAAAACAACAATAAAAAAAAAATCCATCTCTACGACCTTGTAATCTGATCTCCTCAATGAGACGAAATTCCTTAGAGTTTATCCGGAAGACAAAAAAAAAAGATAGTATGAACAACTATTCCTCCTTACTACGAGCAATCCTTGCACGATGTCTTAGTTCAGCTCTTTTCCATCTAACAATCAAGTAACACAAGGAGAAGAGTGTGTTGATCTGCCAGAGACAAAGATACTTCAGGTTAATGTATTGAATAAGAAACGAGGACCATCATTTAAATGAGTTACGTGATGGAAAATACTAACCAGAATTATCATAGCAATGACAAGAAGGGGCCCCGACCAAAGAACAGACATGAATAGTCCATTTGGATCAAAATAATTTTGACTAGAGAAGCTTTTCCAGTTCATCCTCAGAACAGTGTTAAGCCTCTCAGCGAGATATACACCAGCCACTGCATCAGAACATTCTCTCAGTAAGAAATGATACATGAAGAGAAAATTCAAGAATATCTTCAACACTGCCATTCAACCGCACAAGGAGAAGTCTCAATGAATATAATAAAGATGTTTAAATGGAATTACAAATCACGGAGAAATTCATTGATATCTTCAAGATTTAGTGACTTCCACACAGATGTTTATGAATATTACATAACTAGACATCTCAGTTTTTTAAGCTCAAATATCAATGATTCACCTACTTAACAACTTGTTGCAACACTGTCATACTCCCAAGTCCTAAACACATTGCTGCATTGTTGCTACATTCATTTAGTAGATCAAACAATCAAAACGATATTTCATATCAGAATCACTCACCACCGGTTAATGGTTAAGATCATCCTAAACAAATATATCTAGTTTGGTAGGCCCTCTCCCTTATATGACAAGTTTAGAAATGTTCACAATGATCAAAGCAAATACGACAAGAGAGAAAAAGGATTTGCACACATGAAATCAAAAATCAAATCATAATGAAAAACAGTAATCTGAATTTCACATAAAAATTGCACACTATGAATAGGAAAGAAGCTATAGCTAACTACATGAAAGGTAACAGATCATATTCATACATGTGAGAAGGAACAAACACATCTGGAAGTTAGTTTTCCTCCTGGTGATGATAGTCACAAGAAGCAACACTATATGGAACCCAGCCAAACCAATCAACCATGGTTCCTGAGACACAACCAACCAACCGTCTTAACTAACTGGATAGAAATAATAACAGGATCAACAAATCCATATTTCACACTATTAATTAATTAACATGCAGATCCACACAAATTTGGAATTCAATTGCTGAATTAACTTACCTTCCAATCAATGGCGTGGAAGAAGCCGATGAAGTTGTCGTAAGCGGGGCGGAGGCCGGCACGAAGCTCGGAAGAGAGCTTCTGGACGAGATCTGCCATGAGATCCATGTGCTCCTCCACTGCAGATTTCACCTCCTCCATTCTAACTAACTTCAAAGCTATTTGTGAAGTCGATGAATCTGCACTACAATTTGAAACTATAATAATGACTATAGCAATTAGACTCAGCTGCAAGCCTGCAACAACAACTGCAACTGAAGCTAGACTCTTCTAGTGAATCTTCGCCAAACCCCCAACCTTCTTCTCAAGCTTCTCATTGTGGGCCCATAACTGGGCTGGGCCCAATATAAATTTTGGTAACCAAAACAAGACCAAAAAAAAGAATGCTCAATGCTCTATAATGGAGAGATGTTTACTAAGTGTTAGTCAGGATCTAAAAATTGGACTCGTCATTTAACCGTTTTAGTTATTGACTTACTAGTTTATTAGTCTAATTAGTTAACTGTGGTTCAACCAAAATAAACATTTGATAATAAAATAGTAAATAAAATCTAGATAAACATATTAAAATATAATTATAGTCTAATATAAATCATAAAATGTCATTCAAATTTAAAACACTTTATCAATGAGATTACCAACACGATATAATATTTCTCTACAAATCACCTATGTTGGAAACAAATAGTTTATTCTTGACTACAAGTGCAGTAACTTGTCTTTGAGATGAACTGTATCAAGAAAATGAGAACAGAATTCTACTCCTGTAACTTGTCCTTTACATATAATGCAGGTTCCTACGAATAGAGATAACATCAAAGGGCTTCCAAGTCACAACTCACAACCAGGCAGCACAATAAAAGAAATGTATCAATTTCCATGAGTTCAGAGGCATATTCTATTGCAAAGTTTAACATTTTCTTAATGTGCAAAGGATAGAAGTATGGGTTAATAAAAAAATGTTTTATTAGTTACTTGTTATATTACTATTAAAAATTATTTTCAATTTTCTACAACTTTTCAATATCCATGGCACTGCATTTTCTTACTTCAACAAGGTTGTCAATATAAATCATAAAGGAAGTCTAAATAATTAAAATGCAGTAATAATTTATTTTGGAATTTAGATCTAACAAAATATAGATAGATCATGGATTGCTATTGAATACCTCTATGACCATCAAAGATACCAAAAGTATAAAAATTATTTACATTGCAAAATGAAAATTTCTCGTTGCTCTCCTTAAGATTATTAACAAGTCACATTCTCGTTTATAAGTTTTCATAAATAAACACGTTTTTTCATAGCATAGAGTTCAATTAACATGCAATCAGAGTCAGAAATCAATCACCTCTTTCAAACACGACTTTAAATCAAAAACAGAACAACACTCAGAATATGAGTTTTGTAAAAATAAATTAAGTGAAAAAAAATTAAGATAGAAATTAATGGTAAGTAAATTTGTAAAAAAAAATACTTCTATTAATGACAAATAAGCAACACAAAAATTAAAGATAAAAAATAGAGGTGGAGAATAAGTGTTGAGACCTTTACTAATATCTAAGGTTTTGAGAACCGGACAGATTATCAAATTATTCTAGTTACTGGTTCACTAGTTTATTGATCCAACTGATGGTTCAACCGAAAAACCGTTTTAGAATAAAATAATAAAATAAATTATAAAAAACATCCTAACATATAATGATAGTCTAATATAAATCTTAAAATATCTTTCAAATTTAAAACATTATGTAAAATATCATCAACCAAATCCATATGATCTTATCAAATTACAAACTCAAAAGTTAAATAGTAAAAAGAATATCTAAATATTGAATACCAACATGAAGATTTATTTGAGCTTGCATCATAATGAGACTTTATTTTTGGCCAATAAATACTCCACTTTTAGAGTCTTCGATACAATCCAAGGCCTTCTTTTCTGCAAGTGGCTCCATGTATTTGTTCTACTTTTTCTTTTTCTTTATTTTCCCTTACACTTTTCATGAGGAGTCCAACACTGTTTTTTTTTTTAACATTTGCCCATTATAGAGGCAAAATCCTCTTGTTTCTTTAGTAATGTTGAGTGTTTTGAGCCGTTCATGTAGAGGCGTTTGCCAATCATTGGTTTTTTCTTTTATGGATATCCTTTTTTCTCTGACAGAACTTTCAATTGTTCAATGTTCCAAAGCATGTTGTCTATTTTGAATAGTGACTCTACTCCTCAATGTTGCTAGAGTATCTGCATGCTTGCTTTTTGTTGGGGATATATGCTCAAATAAAATTTTGTCAAATACCTTCATCATGCACCAAATTCATTCTCTGCATAAGGCCAAACTTCTTTCCTTCATACCGTACCCTCCTTGAATATGTTGTATTATTAGATTGGAGTCTCCTTTGATATGGAGTTTTTTTACACCAATTTCTTGAGCCATCTTTAGACTGAGTATTAGAGCTTCATACTCTACCTCATTGTTGGTACAACAGAAATCCAATCGAAACATGAAAGATAGATTTCTTCTATGAGGGTCTATAAAGACGACTCCTGCCCCTCCTTGAGGATTCGAGGGTGTTTCATTAAACATGAGAGTTAATATTTCTTCTTCATTGCAAGCATGAACAATCTTTATTGTTCTTGAAATTTGATCCGACAACTCTTCAATTGTTTCTTTTTCAGGAAAAATTGATAAAAGGTCAGCCAAATCTTGGCTCTTAATGGTGATGGGTGTCACCAATTTCACATCATATTTGCTTAATAGGAGTGTCCAATGACTCATTCTCCCGTTCAATATTGGCTTTTCGATTAAAAATCTGAGGCCTTCATTTTTTTATACAACTTCTACTTTGTGTGCTTGGAAGTTGTGTTGGTATCTTTGTGAGATGTACATTTGTTCTGATCCTTTCATGGCTCTATTTCTCTGGTGAGGAATATATTTGTTCTGGCCCTTTCATCGCTCTATTGACATAAGCAATGGGTTTCTCTTTGTCCTCACCTTCTTATGCAATTAACCCACTAATTGCTTCTTCTCCTACTGCTAAGACACCTTCAATGGTGCACCAGGTTGAGAAAAAGTCATGGTGTGAATAGATGTGAGAACGTTCTTAATCTTATCCATTATAATTTGGTGGTGTTATTCCCACTTAAAGGTGTTCTTCTCTCTCAACAAAGGTCTTAGGGGTCCTAAGAGATCTCCTAATGCTGGTATGAACCTTCGAATGTATCCCAGCTTGCCTATGAACTTTTAGAGTTCCTTAATGTCTTTAGGAGGTTTCATGTCTTGGAGAGCTTTAATCTTATCCTCGTCAGTCAAAATACCTCCTTTGTGGACTTTGAAACCCAAGAATTTTTCAGATGACCGCCTGAAAATACATTTCATGGGGTTCATCTTGAGTCTATACTTTCTACATCTAGTGAAGAAAACTCTAAGGTGTTCTGTGTGTTATTTCTCTTATGTTGACTTAAAAACCAAATCATCTACATAGTCTTCCACAAAGTCATGCATTATGCCATAAAATATAGTAGTCATGGCTCTTTGGTAGATTCCTCCGATATTCTTTAGGCCAAAAGGTATAATAGTATAATAAAAGTTGCCTACTAGTGTTCGAAATGCTGTCTTTCTTTATCTCTCGGAGCCATTCTAATCTGGTTGTATCCAATAAATCCATCCATGAAGGATAACCTTTCAAATCCAGTTGTAACATCTACCGTTCTATCGACATCTGGCAGAGAAAAATCATCTTTAAGGCAACTTTTGTTTAGATCCCTAAAATTCACGTAACACCTGATCTGTCTATTTTTCTTTTTCATTGGTACTATGTTGGTTAACCAAGAGGGCTGTTGTATTGGTTTGATGAATTTGGTAGCGAGTAACCTTTTGAGTTCTTTCTTTACTTGAGACTTTATTTCATTGGAGTATTTTCTGGGAGCTTGCTTGACAGGGGCTGCTCCTTTCCACACAGCTAGATTGTGGGTTACCAGGTTTGGATCCAGTCTTGGCATTTCATCATAGTTCCAAGCGAACACATCTCTAAACTCTATTAATATTGCTATCAAATTCTTTTTCTCCATCTCCTCTAGAGATTTGCACACGAACAAAGATTTTGGGTGTTCTCTAGTCCCTAAATTAATATCTTCAAATTCTTCTTCCTTCTGCTTTGCGTTATCTTGGAGTTAGAGAGGGGTGTTTCCTATGTTGTTTTGAAGATGTTCTTTCTCCTGTACATTTAGGATGTTGGGGCTAAGAGAGTTCTAGTGATTTTCTTTCGCTAGACCTCTGAGTTCCTATAGGATACACCACCTATACGCTTCACATAGAAAAATTTCCTTACGAAGTCCTAGGTCTTCAACTGTTGTTGCTTGTCTTTTGGTATTTTCTTTTGGTGTTTTCTCCATCAAGGTATTTTTTCATGCTCCTTTTTGTCTGGGTGTTCTGATGGGAAATTCCCGTACAGGCCTTATTTTGTTGATCCCTAGCAACGTAAGCTCTTCATAAAAACTTGCATCCACTAAATGTGCTTCTCTTGTGTCAAAGGGTGTTACAGTGATTGAGATGCTAATATCCTTTCCTCTCAAGTTAGACTTTATGCATTGTTGCCAACTCGAAAGAACATACCGATGTAAATGAATTCATGGACGTCCCAGCAGGATGTGGTAGCTAGAGTTTTAATCCACTACATGAAACTTATTGTTGGTCTTTACGGGGCCAATTTCTAAGACAACATTAACATACCCTCTGGATCTCACACCCATTCCATTAAAAGCATTGAGCCAAACTTGAGTAGGCCTTATCTGATTAGTAGAACCTCCCATCTCTAAAATATATGAGTGGTATAATATTTACCCCAATCTAGCATTCAGTAAGGCCCTCCTAACCTTCATGTCTTCCACCACTGCTTCCACATACAATGGTTTATTGTGGTAGAACTCCCTATTGAACGAGTCAGGGTCCCAGAACACCATGGTATTTACGTGGGCCTTTGTTAATATTGTGAGCAGAGCGTTGACACCACCAAACTTTTTTCATACTTCTGAATGACTTCTATTAGAGCCAAACTCTTTCTGAATGCAGAGTTCCAAGCCAAGTTGGTTGAACATGATTCTACACCGTCGAGATTTCAAAAGATCTCTTGTCAATGTGTCTTCATCTAAGGACTCCTCCATGGTGACTATCTCTTCTACTTTATCTATGATCTCTGTCAACATTATCTCTCCTTCAACACTTATCATTCCAACATCATGTTGAGGAAAAAGAGTGCTCTTCACACTTGCTTAATTTTGTTCTCCATTTAGGAGTATCTTCCCTTTCTTTACTTGCCTATGGAACATCATCCTTACCGCATAACAATCAGCCAATCCATGGCTTTTATTTCAGTGCACCATGCAATACTTTGGCTCTCTTAAGTCTTCAGGTGTTGGTGGTTCTCTATCTGTTTTGGGGATTAATATTTCATCATCAAACCATCCATTTACAATAACTATGGCCTGAGCTCTGGGGAGTGGTAGGGCCATAGCGGAGGTGGAGGACTATTTCTGTTAGAATTCCTAAAATAGGAACGCCTTCTGTCCCTGCCATCAACAGCACATACCTCTAGAGGGGAAAACTTATTTAGTTCTCCTCCCATTGCGCTTCATTGCCTTGGTTATGCTAAATTCTCTCTTCAAGAGTTTAGAAAAAGTGTTTATATTGCTCATGAAAAGATAAATTTAGGATCCATCTTCTACCTTTCTAATACACTCATACACCAATTGTGACTCTAGAAGGGTGTCCATGCAAAATAAAGCTTGATCTCTGTATCTCTTGATAAACGCCACCAATCCTTCTTCTTGTTTCTGTTTCACTTTTTCTAGGTCCATGATATGCATAGAGTGTTTCTCTTCTAGGAACTTATTGCAGAATTCTATCACTAATTGGTTCCAGGTGTTGATGCTATTGGCTTTCAACTTAACATACCAAGTGAACGTCTGTCAATGACTTTGAGAACTCCCTAATCTTGAGTTCCTGGTGGTTTCTGAACATCCCGAGGTCATCAAAGAATGACATAATGTGTTTCTTGCCATCCTAGTACCATCAAACTTGAGAAAGGTAGGCGGTTGATATCCCTTAAGGTACAATTTTGCCAAAATATGATGTCCAAATGGTGGATTCATCTCCCAAGTAGGTTTATTTGCCTCTCATTTGTCCTTTAGAATACACGTCAACTCCCTACAACTGACGTGGGTGTTCTCGTCTTCTTTCATATGCTCATGATTCATGAATAGAGGCAGTAAGAGGGTTCTATACCTCATTTGATCACTAGCCATCTATTATTTTAGTAATCAAAACTTGCATCTTTGTGTGGTTGGCTATCATATGATTGTACACATGAGTAAAAATGATTACATAAGTGTGTAGACTAGCAGTACCTCCAGTATGGGGTGTGAAGAAATTTGCATAGGAATGAGCTCTTTCTCCTGCACCCAGATTCTACTACTCCATGTGTTCTTTTTTTTGTTGCACTCGTCCTCATTTTGAGGTGTTCCCAAGCTGAGATTGAGATTTTGATGGGTTACCAAACGTCGCCTGGGTAGTCAATTCTACCTAAAATGAGTGTTGTTAGACTCAACCATTATATTGAAGTGTTCCTCCCCAATAGAGTCACCAAATAATTTGGGTGAGTTTTGTAGAAATAGATTAAGTGAAAAAAAATTAAGATGAGAGATTAAGGGTAAGTATACTTGTGAAGAAAATACTTCTATTGATGGCAAATAAGAAACACAAAATCTAAAGATGAGAAATAAAGGTGGAGAACAAGTGTTAAGACATTTACTAATGTCACAAGAGGATGAATGAACTCTTTTCAAGTGAACAATAGTTAATTAATCTTGCCATCGGATGTTCTGGTGGAACACCCAAATGCCAATTTTATGAATTTTTTTTTGAAGTTGATGAACAAAATGAAGAAAAATGAGAAGAATTAGAGGAGACAAAAAATAGATAGGAGTTCTTTGATTTTTCAGAAAAAAAGTCCCCCAAGACAAGTGAGTTGAGCTCCTTTTATAGTGTAAAGTCATTTTGAGGGAGAGTATATTATCCAATGGTTACAATGTAATATTTAGCCTACTCCTTTTATCCCAAAACTTATTATTAAATGTGGTAGTTGGCAGAAAATAATTTTAGATGTTCTCATCATTTCAAGTCTTTTTAACCAAAATTGGGTGTAAGGAGGAAGTTGATCCCCACAAATTAAGTTAAAGTTCTGAACACTGCTCCGGATATCCGTGGTGGGGAGGTGTCTAGGTAAAAAGGTACTCATAACATGTGACATTAGTGAAAGGGCATCTAGTTTGGTTTCTTTTTAACTAGATGACACTCTTTCCACTTCAAATCCAACCAATCCACTTCCAACAATTTAATTTTCACTAAAGAGAAATTTAACTCCTCAAGGTGTTATTTTGGGTTTCATCCTTTTACCCAACACCTCTAGGAAGAACTTGACTCTTTTTTGGTCATATTTTTTTGCCATCTTAAAATTATTTGTATACAAGAAATTCATATTTTTAGTGAACAATCAAGCATTGAGCACAAAAATTGATTTATGAGAAAAACAAACTCAGAGTAGCCATTAATAAATTCAAAACCAAAGAACAAAAAATGATTTATGAACATTAAGGAATGAAGAGTGAACACTGAGCAGTAAGCATTGACGACTCCGAATATGATTTCTGAAGAAAAAAAAACAAAGAACTACAACAATGAGCAGAGTTAAAGCTAATCATTTAGTATTTCAATATGATGTTCGAAAAAAATGAAAAAAAAAAGACAAAGCACAACGAACGAGCAACCATTACCTTTAAGGGACAAGCACGACGGACGAGGCGACCAGGCGACAAGAACGACGAGGGACAACGGGCAAAGTGCGACTGAGCAGCAAGGAGAACAGACAAGGAATAGGGTAATGAGGAGAAGGGATGGAGCACGACGAACAGACAAAGCTCTTGAGTGCGATGGACACCGACAGTGAGAAGAACAGCGACAGCGGTAAAAGAGGCTAGGGTTCTTTTAAGGAAAAGGAAGAGCACCGTTCTTTTTGAGGGAGAAGTGAAGAGAAAGTGAGAAACTGAGATCAATGAGAGGAGTGAAAGGACTTTTTCCTTTTTTTTCTACCAAATGACGCCATTTTTTCTAAAATAGGTCAAGATCCAGTTCAATTTTGGCAAGTTCTCGGCCGGTTCAATCATTTTCAAGCGATTTTTAATTTAACAACTTCGTTTGCTGGATCAAATTGCAAAACCTTCTGGTTTCCAGTTGAATTGGTTCGATCGGCTGGTCTGATCCAGTTTTTAAAATTATGGTCTTACCATGATTTTTTTTAACAAAAAATAACTTATATATATAAGAGTTTAATTTTGATATACTGTCAGTGTATTTTACACAGTTGTGCAATCACATCCATTCTTTTGGATGACCATTCACATGATCAATGTGAAAGATAGTTATTTTTATTGATGCGACGTTACATAATTGAGTACACGTGTAAAACTACTTTACACTGATAGTGCATCAAAATTATAATATAATAATGCTAATTCTAAAATATTTTATTCCGTAGTATATATTTTTAAGGTGTTTGCTTCAGTACGATGATAAATTCATACATACCAATATGATAAAAATGTGGACAAATAACAAAACAACAGGTGGATTATATTATCTACGTCAGCATTTAATTTTTTTAAAAATATATATATCATATCAATACTTTTAGTAGAACACTCTTATAATTTAGTAAAAACAAAAAGGTAGAAACTCAAGTGTAGTTAACTTCATATGAAGTTGATAGTTGAGAAACGTTAATGATTTGATATGTTTGACTAAATTGTCATCTTACAGCTCTCAACTATCAACTTCACAT
Source organism: Arachis stenosperma (assembly GCF_014773155.1). Lineage (NCBI taxonomy): Eukaryota > Viridiplantae > Streptophyta > Magnoliopsida > Fabales > Fabaceae > Arachis > Arachis stenosperma. The sequence goes on along the minus strand of NC_080381.1, from coordinate 128,217,831 downwards.
GAAGTTAAATGCATCTGAATTTTTACCAAATATTATCTTTTTATTTAATTTTATAAAAAGATCTAAATATCTTTTTTTATGTTGGACAAAAACTATCATTTAAATTAATCAAATTTTAAAATTCAACGAACTTTAATCTTATAGTTTTAAATTTTAAATAATTTAAAAAATAAAACAAAAACAGTTATTCGTCAACACTAAAGGAGATTGTTTCAATCTTGTTTATGCTCCCCATAAACCTTAATTTCTCATAGTATTCATAAAAAAAAAAAACATCTGAAAAGCTAAAAAATTTAAAGAAGCGCTTCATCTTCACTGAATTTTCTCACCTCATCTTTACACTCTCAAGGAACATCTCTCTCGCTCACAATTTTGAGACTCAAACTTTCTCTTCTCTTTCACTGTCAATAGCCCACTAGAGTCTCGTCTCGTTCACACACACTGACATCTCGTCGTTCGTCTCGTTTCGTCGTCGACATTTTTAGAGCTGTTCATGGTTTGGTTAATCCAAAAACTAAACCTGTTTTTGGGTTAGCCAAAAATAGAATTTGGTTAATTAACCAAATTAGTTTTATGTGATAAAATTGGTTATTAACCGGTTAAAAAATTTAAAAACCAGTTATAAAAATAAAAATCAATTTAAAAAAAAACTGGTTTTTTACATAGAAAAATTGGATTTAAAAAAAAAAATCGATTTTTAACCAGTTAAAAGCCGATTTTTACAAAAAAAATCGGTAAACCAATTTAAACACAAGAGTTGCATAAAATTTGGTTTTAGTTTTAGTTAATTAGTTAAAAATCAGTTTTTAAAATTTGGTTTTGGTTAACGACTTTTTAATAATATGGATATGGTTTTTAAAATTGTTTTATTAAATTGGTTAACTAAAATGTGGTTATAATTTTTTAACCGGTTAACCACAATTTGATTATTTTATGAACACCCCTAGACATTTCAATGTCACGCTGTCTTCCCTGGGATCCTTGTCTCGGGCGACAAAAGCAATTTGTCGGATCGTCGTTGCTCGTCGTCTTCTGATTTCAAGTCCTCGTCGTCGACAATCGTGGGGTCATCGCTTGCTTCATCGCTCGTCGTCTTCTGGTTTTTGGTTGAAAACTAAATGGAGGAGTATGAACAAGATTGAAGTAATCTCCTTTGGTATGGATGAATAACTGAATGTGTATTTATTTTTAAATTATTTAAATTTTGAAATTATAAAATTAAAATTAGTTAACTTTTAAAATTTGTTTAATTTAAATAGGTAATTTTGTCCAACATAAAAAAATATTTTAGGTTTTTTTATAAAATTAAATAAAAATATATTTTTTTATTTTTACTAAATTATAAGCGAATGTTTTCATAAAAGTATTGATATAATATATATTTAAAATAAAATCAAATGCTAACGTCGATAATATAATATAATTTATGTATTATTTTATTATTTGTCTATATTTTTATTGTATCAGTATGTATAAATTTATCGTTATACCAAAACAAACACCTTGCTAGTATTATAGACAACGAGGCCGAATTGTTGAAGTAAGCTAGAAATATTCAAATATGTTGATAGGAACAGCTAATAATGTGGCCAAATTAAATGATGAAAATTTTATTTGCCTTAGAAAAGGATTTCCAACTCTTATTATTAAAGGAGAGGTAGTTTCCAAACTAAAACTAGTTCATAATTTCAATTTCATATATATATATATGATAGATGAAAATCAAAGTAAGCTAGCTTAGGCCTCTTCATTTGCAGACACAGGAATGACCCTAATATAGCTTCCAATGCAGAATCGTGGCCACATCTTTTACCTAAACAAACAAGAAAAATCCATTGGTACGCTGAAACATACACCTTAATTAAATTAACAACAATGTTACAGAATCAGTATAATTTATTATATAGCTTACACACTTTCTCTTCATTTGCTCCTTAATTAAAAAAAAAAAAAAAGAAAAAAAAAAGAAGGAAAGCAACACTTCATTTATTAATTTATTTATACTTGGTTTATTTGTACCAATGGAGATTGATATATATATATATAGTGATGGAGAATCTCCATCAATTAGGCTCATAATGAAGAAAATGAACAAGGATGATGATATAATTAATTACATAGTATGTAGAATGATAGGGGAGTGGGAGAGAATACTTAATTAGGGAACCAAGTAGAAGATGAGGTCATAATTGATGATGTTCATACGGAGAAAGAAGACGAAAGGCCAAACTGAAGGCCCCAGAGCTCAAAAGATCCCTTAACAAAGTCATAGTATCCTCCTTTCAGTGCCAGTGTCTTGTTCACCAATCCATCCCTCACAAATGGATATGTTAGAAGGTTCCCAAGTGAAACATTCACTGCTTCCTGCATTTTCAATTCAATATTCCTAATTTCAGGCACACCATTTCTATATAAAACTATAAATAGAAATGTTTGGTAATAAAACAAAAATAGCCAAAAACAATTAGAATTTGTCTTATTGAATATTTATTAATTATTATAACCATTAATAAATGTTATATAAGACAAATTTTAATTATTTTTTTCTTTTTTTTCTAATATTACTGCTATATAAATAACTATCCTTCTTTTTTAATACAAAATTTAATTTTCATGCATTATCTGCATTGTGTCAGTACAAAACTAACTAATTTTCAAATTCAGTATTTAAAATGTCATCTAAATATATGAATTTAATTAGATAATTTTGTAAAAATTTTTATATTATCAGTGTATCAAAATTTTTCAGTATATTATTTTTTTTTTCTTGTAATTCTTTATTGTCTTATACCTTCTCACAGTGAAAACATTGCTCTGCAAAAGGTGCATCACCATGTTGTGCCTTAACCTTAGTCTTGGCGGGTAAGCCAATTTTGACCCACTCCTCAATAAAATCACTGCACAAGTTAAAGAGAAAATATAAATAAAAAAATATATAGAATGTAAAATTCCTTATGAATCAAAAGTGCACAATAATTTGAATGAAGACTAGTTAGTCCATTTCTTTATACATTCTAATAAAAATGCAAGTTGGCCAGCTAAAATGATTAAAATTGCAACACTGGGTAGTTTATTGTACCAAAAACTGTTAAAATTGAATATTTTTTTATTTTGCTTTCATGGTTATAATAGATGAGAACATAAACATAAATGTAGTGTAATGCAAAAAATAACTTACGTGGAATAGGCTCCATCGTATGGGAAAGACAAGAGTCCCTTAATACCACCACAAGCACTGTGTCCAATGACCACAATTTCGGAAACCTTTGTACAAAAATAACTTGGTTATGCTAATTAGATTTGACTCTTCCTATAATAATCACTATTAATTAAATCAATATCATTTCATTACCTTGAGATGCAGAACTGCATACTCAATAGCAGAACCAGCTCCAGCGTATTTTGTCTGGTACAAAGAAGAGTAAACACCATTAAAATTAACCATCCATTTGAGTATAAAATAATGAAAATCAGAAATGTAATTTAAAACGGACCTGGTCATATGGTGGAACAATGTTAGCAACATTTCTGACCACAAAGGCCTCACCGGGCTGGAAATCTAACACATGAGATGGGCACACTCTTGAATCAGAGCAAGCAAACACCATGAACTGCAAAAACCAAAACCCAACCACCACAAAGTTATTAGCCCAATAATTTAAAAAAAGAAACACTGATGTGAAGCACAATTTTTTATATGAAATTGATGAATAAAAGAAAGAAAAATACCTTGGGGGCTTGTCCTTTGGCAAGTTCACCATACAAAGCAGGGTTCTTGCTGTGGAACAATAGAGAAAATAAAAAACTTAAGGTATAAGAAATAAAAGAAAAGAATAAAGAAATTAAATGTTTAATGAATTAAGTTACTAACTCATATTTCTCTTTCTTGAAGTGAATGAAGCCAGCTTTGATCCTCTCAGAGGCTGCATCAGATGCAGCGATTCCACCGGAAGATGATGTTCCCAATGAAGCTGTTATCTGTTCAACTTTCTCAGCTGCTGTAGCCCTCAGCTCACCCTTCTCCCTGTCACCATTTTTATTTTTTATTTTTTTAATTAATTAATTAATATTCAATCATGATGAAGGTATAATAATACTGTTCTGGAATTTTGCATTGTTCTTAATTGTGTATTTGAGATTTAATTTATTACCTCAAGAGTCTCTGAAGTTCTTCAATAGCCTCCTCGTACTCCTTTCCCATCTCTTCTGTCTTCATAAATCACAAATAAAGAAATATGTGTCAACCTTTAAATTAATAATAAAAATAATGAGTTAAATTAAAGAAACTAAAGTGGGTGAAATCCTTAATTTATGAAATTTTAGCCATATTAGGTTAATAGCTTGATGCTAGCTTAGTAGCATTAAATTTGGTTATGTAAAAAAATATTGCAAAAATCTAAAAAAGATATATTGAAATTGATATGACTTTTTCATAAGTGATGGTGAAAGTATATGAGGAAATTAAAAAATTAGTTTTAGTAAATATTGCAAAACTGATTTATGATGAATAGACCTTTTTCTTTTCTTATGATTAGTTTGGATTTGCTGTATAACCCGCCTTAGAATCCTCCAACAAATAACTAACACACTCTTATAAGTTATAACTATGCTGGCTCCACCATATAAAGCAAAATTTACATTATATAGAATTTAAAATTTTGGTATGAAAAAATTGGTTAATTGTGTGGTGTTGATTGGTGATACATACTAGTGTATGAACATGTCCATGCCACACACCTGTCACTCAAACCTAACTAAGCTACCAATGTGGTGTGGTAGGTCTCTAAAGAAAAAATGAAATGCTGATCCCGTGAGAACTCTTAAATTTTAGAAACTTGATGAAATGTTTATTTTTTATATAGCAACCAAATTAATCTATTATATCTCTTAAGTCCACAGAGAGATCAAATTTTGTAGTATTCTTAGTATGCTATTTAATAATTTTATATTGAGTATGTTAGGTGTACACTAAAATTAATTATTAAAGTCAGTTATTAATATAAAATATATATTAGAATATATATAATATATATTAAAAATAAATTAAATAATACATATATTTATATACAAATATATAACCATTAATTTTAATAACTAATTTTAATATACAAATAATATTTTTAAATTCGGTCGTGTCATGCATGCATATGATTTTTAAGGTAGTTAATTATTATTACCAAAGTAAAAAGCTTTTGACCATTAATAACTAGGATTGGCAACTAATAAAGTCAAGGCGCAAAAACAAATTTGATATTATTTTATAGACATACAATATGGGGAATGACCAAGGAAAAGAATTGATCTTTTTGTTTTATATATATATATATATATATATATATATATATATATATATATATATATAAGTAAAAGAATACGTAGTTTTCACTATATATGTGTCATTATATGTGTTATGTTGAAAATTCGAAATTTCTTTTCGTTTCAATTTTTTTTTTCTCCAGATAATATCATATAAATCTTATTTTGTAACATATGTCAACATATGACTAGAGTCTAGATCTCTATAACAATAATAATAAAAATAATAAGTAATGATAAATAATTATATACTTTTAGTGCATCAATGTTGAATGAAGGTTGTCGAAATAGCCCATGACACACTAACACACATTATAAGCCAAAAGTAGGTTTTTACTGAAATTTAAAAGAAGAAATAATTTCTTTAATTTCATTGTAAAATAATGATTATTTTTAAAAAATTTGATAATCCGAAAATGTAATTATTTTTTTATAAACCAATTAAGAGAGAGAAATTAAAGTAAGAAACTAAACAACAAAAACACAATTTTCATTTGTTGCATATATATATATACCAAGGGCAAAGTTGGGGTGATGATGGGTTGAGCAATAACAGGCCTGTCTTGGATGAGAGGAGGAAAAGAGGAGGAGGAAGACGACGACGAAGGGGTGCCAAGGGCGGCGCAAACGGAAGGGCGCAATGCGGCTCTCCTTACGGAGGTGTTGGCAGCTGGAGAGATGGAAGAGAGACACCAACCGTTAATGGTGGAGGTCGACATTGGTTTGCAATGTTATTACTCAAATTTTGTTTGCTATATAGTATAGTATTGATTGTTGACTAGTATTATTATACTATATGGTCATCAACGTGGCCTATACGTGATTCCATGCACCCTCCCTTATATTGGTGAAATAAGAGGTAGATAATGAAAGTGAAAGCCAAACAAATGAGAGCTTCAATCCTATCCTTGTAGATGAGGTTTGAATGTTGGAGATTAACTACCAAAGAATGACCATAACCCTATGTCACTTTGGATCACCTTTTTCTTGTCACATATATACATACATAACCCTTCTATTTTTTTTATTTTCATTTTCCACCACCATATTCATATTAATTAATGAACGTACATATATCTATTCTCTTGTCTACTACTCACACACACATAAAATTAGGAAATTTTTTTTAAAGTTAATTTCTACATATTGTATTATGAGTGGCATTAGAAGAATTCACCTTTTTTGAGTGCCTAAGAGGGTGTTATGAATGGACATTGCATTGTGTATATAGATATTATCTATGAGATTTTGCGTACGTTAATTCTTATAAGAATAGAAATTGTGGCAATGAGTATTCCAATGGATTTAGAAATTAAGTAATCATTAATAGGTGTAGGGTACGTTTTGTCCCATTTTCTTCTTTTTTTTTTTCTTAAAATAAAATTTGTGTGTGTCATGACATGCAAGCAATGCCGGTTTGCCACGTAGGTGAAAACTATAACCACTTATACCCCATCTGAAAAGCTAAGGGACAAAACATTTTATTGCAATAATATTATTGCTCTACATATAGATGCATCTCTATTCGCTATTTTTGCCACAACTTAGGAGGATCCGTTACATTCTTGCACATAAATCCATACAGTAGGTTGAAATTAATTAAAAAAAATGGAAGTACATATTTTAATACACTATCTTCCACATATGCTTTGGAAGCTAGATAGCATAAACAAAAGGTACTCACACAAGAGTGTATTTAGATGAAAATGATATTAAGTCTATCTACAATCTATAATAGTGTGACATAGTGACATATATTCTAGCCAAAGATTAGATCACTCTACAGTCTACATTTTCCTCTTGCTAATGCTAGCATCTCCTCTTCTGTGCCATATGTGAACTTCAATATGATTGGTGAGATCATGCAGCTGCTAGGAACATTATTGGAGGTTTAATTTTTCCATTTTTCTTTAAGTTATTTGATAAGATCCACACACTCTCATATCACTTAAACTTTGTGGCTTGGTAGAAAAACCTCCAAAAAAAAAAAAGAAAAGAAAAAAAAGTAATAACTTTCAACATCTAGTGCCAAGATTGAAAAAAGAAAGTTATGTGTATGGTCACATGCAGTTTTAACATTCAATAAAAGAAAACAAATTGAAAAATAATTATTCATGTATTTTTATAACCCTTTCTATATCCATAGGTTGAACCAGTGGTTCATATGTGACGGACCTCATAAGGAATGGACTACAAGGATAAAACCCTATCCTTGAATCTTTCAATTTGTGGTTCTCAACATCAAAGTAGAGTTCTTTAATTAGTTCACCTACAATGGTTGAGCCAGTGGTTCACATGTTCTTTTTTGTGACAATTTTTTTTGGGTTTCGAACGGTATCTTCTAACCCAATAAACTAAGAGTTAATTTTTAATGAATCAAAATTTTATTTAAAAATTTGTCATTGGCCAATAAATTATTTTACATACACAAAATAAAATTCAAATACTAAACACTTATTTAAACTAACTTGTAAATTAATCACTAAATCAAGTTAGCTTTTCTTTTTTTTTTTTGTTAACAAAAGGGCTAGAGGCCTAAAACACAGATCAAATGAACTTTATGGGTCAACAATGATATGAGATGCTTTTATTTTTTAGGTCTGATGATATTTTTTTGTTCACATGAAACTTTACCATTCTAGTGGGCTTACATATCAAATACCTCGACACAAACAAGACCCATATCCACAGCTCACGGCCCATTTTTCCAAGTTACAAACAGTGGAAAGAATCTTTAATCGTGTGTGTGAGTGCATAGTATGCGTAAATTTGTGATGTGCAATGATTGGGAGTTGTTCAAATTTATCTTATAAAATAAATAAAGAAATAAAATATATTTGTAATGGAGAAATTTTCTTTATAATCAAGATGTGAGCATACAGTTCCCAATAGCAGACTCATTACGTAAAGAAAAACAGGTGCTCAAAACGGGTTATACAGTGATGCCTATGAATTTGCCTATAAATAACCATGAGAAAGTTCATAAAAAAAAATTTAAAGAAGAACATATACATACTTACCCCAAATTCTTCGAGAGAAGCCTATATATAATTTTTCAAACCCAATAGGTGGCTTTAATTTGTGGTAATCATAACTTATGATATTTGTGATAAAAAGACCAAATATACATTCTCAACATCAATGTTATTTATACCGTTTATTTTCTACATCTTTACTCTACACCTCACTTTTATGACAAAATAATAGAAAAATTTATATTTTTTCCTTTATCATACATAAAAGGAAGGTGCAGAGAATGAGTATAGAAAATGAAGGGTAGAAATAACATTACTGATTCTCCTCCAAATTTTTCAACAAATTCCTTTGTGAGAAACTAAGGGAAACAGCAGTAATAGTAATGCAGTAGCCGCTAGGAACTTGGAAGCAAAATCCAAAGAAGAGAGAATAAAACTTAGGGTTGGTTTTCTCATGAGAAATAATAATGACCAATATGATGTTATATATATTACATACAAATTACGACTATGATAGGGCTATTTGATTTTGATGTCAACATTCAGCGTACACGATGAAGAAATTATGTCGACATTGTTTTATTGGCATGTCTATGTCACTACTTGAATTAATGAATTGTTTGCGGTTAACAGATCGATAATGCATGCATAGCACATGTTTAGATTAACAATTTAATTTAATTTAAATATGAAGTGTATTATTTTCACATGTTTTTGCAAATTTCCTCAGCAAAGGAGAACTCAAGCCGAAGATTTTGGAATTGCATCTATTATGACGTATGTTCTTGTTTTGTCTTGTGAATTAGAGTTTGTGGATATGAGTTTTCTTGTTATGGTATTGGATTATCGATAATTTAGAATAAATGTGATTTGTGATTTTTTTTCGTTGGACAGACTCGATGTCTGCAGAATCACAACAAGATACTAAAATTGCAAGAATTAGGAGAAAAATTACAAATTTAAAAGTAAGATTGAAGGATATTGAATGAAAAGTTAAGGTTGTTGCTGCTCGAGGGATTAGGGATGACAAAACTCTCTGAGATGCGGAGAAGACTATTTCGATTGGAGATCGACTGTGGGGAGTTTTCCTTGCGGGGATGGGGACGGGAAGCAAAATTCTCCCGAGGCAAGTACGGGAATTCCCGCCCTGTCCCCGCTAATCTCCGAAATTTATAAATTTACCTAATTGTCCTTATATATATATATATATATATATATATATATATATATATATAGAGAGAGAGAGAGAGAGAGAGAGAGAGAGAGAGAGAGAGAGAGAGAGAGAGAGAGAGAGAGAGAGAGAGAGAGAGAGAGAGAGAGAGAGAGAGAGAGAGAGAGAGAGAGAGAGAGAGAGAGAGAGAGAGAGAGAGAGAGAGAGAGAGACCATCACCACGTCGTTCTCTATATTCGTGGCGTTCCTTTCCACAACTCTGTCGTCGTGTCTATTCTCCTCTTTGCTGCCGCGTCCCGCACTTCGTCCACTACTCTGTGCTCTAGCTCACCGTGGTGTCCCCCGCTGCGTCATTTTGAAAGAAGTCAGCCTCTTGTCGTTTAGACTTTTTGTATAAAATTTTGTTGCTTTTGTATAGGATGGATACTTTCACCTATATTCCTATGGAAATTAATAATTAGTTAGACAAAGAGATGGGGAATGGGCCCTGTAGAAAATGAGAGTGGGAAGCAATACTCCCCCATGATGGGAACGAGGACAGGGACGGCGAGCAAATCTAAGGGCGAGGATGGGAGTAGGGAGGCATTCTAGTTTAGTGAATTTAAGGTTGTAGGTTTGAATGGTTGAAAGTGTTTCATGTTTCCTGATTATTGAATTGCTGAATGTGTCTGATTATTGACTCTAGTTTAGTGGATTTAAGGATGTAGGTTTGAATGACTGAAAGTGTTTCATGTTTCCTTATTAGTGAATTGTTGAAAGTGTCTGTTGTTCATTGATTGTTGACATTTGGTGCTATTTAAGTTAATTGTTGATAGAAAGAGTTTGTGCACATTCCAGTTATAGATGAACTTTTGTAAAATTTCTATAAAAATCTCTATATATTATGGTTATTTGCTTCTAAAGTTTTAATTTATATTTCCAATTGGTTTATTTGTGGATTGTTGATATGTTCCACTGAACAACAACGCATGTACTCAAGTGATGACCAACATTATCAAGCTGATGTACGGCCATCCCTAGCCCAACTACAAGAAGATCCCCTCTAAAACCAGAGAGCGATGATTTCAGAAATGGGCGGTAATTAATTTTTTTTTAGTTTGTAATCTTTTTAGCAAGTTTATATCTTCTATTTTGATTAACTAATTTTAAAATTTATTTGTACAACTGCATTTTATATGGGACACCTCTCACGATACCCTCGTTAGGAAGATCTACGATGATGATGGCTAGATACTGGTTTAGAAATTCATAAGTTAAAACTCAAGTTTCGTCGTAGATATAATCCTAAACCTGCAAATAACCCTATCAAAGTTTAAAAGATGTCACAAGTTACAAATCAAATAAACGAACATTTCAAATCTTGGATCGTTCTCCCATAAAATTGCAATCGGGTGTACAAGTATTCACTATGAAAAATGGGATTTGGTAGCAATAAACAGAAATTTGAATTACACGAAATTAAAAGAAGCAAAGAAATATCTAAATGACAAAAGAAATTAAATTAAAAGTAATAAATCAATTAACTAGTAAAAGAACGGAAATTCAAATGCTAAAAGAATCTTGACAAGGGTTGAGAGTCAAGGATCACTATCCTTATCATTGACCACAAACATGGTGATTATGAAGAGTTAATCTCACTTAGTCAACCCCTAAACATCAGGAAAAAGTCAAATAGGCATAATTGATCTTAATCAACAAATCCTAACCAACTCACTAATTAGACTTAGTGAAAGGATAGCGTTAGTGGAAACAAAATCAACTAACAATCATAAATCACCAATCAATATCAGATATCAATGACTCAAGGTCACTTAAGTCCTCAATCCCAAGTCAAAAAGAAAAATCTACTCTATAATTAAAGACGACATTTCATTAAACACTTAGAAGGCATATAAACAAAGCATCATAAATTACATGAATTAATGAAATCTACAACTAACCAAAACAAAAATGTAATAGTATCAACTCACTTAAGCATCAATAAACATGAAAATGTCAAATTGCATTAAAAAAATTAGAATTCAACAATTATTTATAAACTAAAAAGTAATAAAATAGAGAAATTAACAAGAGAAATTAGGCAAATTAAGATAGTAGAATAAAAAAATTTAAAGAAAACTACACTAGAATAATATTAAAACCCAAAACTAGAGAGAAATTAAACTAAGAAACCCTAACAACTCTAAAATTCTAGAGAGAGCTTCTCTCTCTAGAATCACCTAAACCATAATAAAACCCAAAATTATGACTACTTTTTTGATCCCCTTGAATTCTTGCTTCAAATGCTTTAGAAATGAGTTGGATTGAACCCAAAATGGATCAGAAATCGCGAGCCATGTGTTCTTTTAAGTGAGTCACGCACTGCAAGTCGTGTGTACGCATACGCACAATCTGGCAAATTTCCAAAACTCATATTCTTCATAAATTCTTTACTTTTACACGCTTTCTCTCCACCTTTTCCAAGTCATTCTTACCTTCTAAATCTGAAATCACTCAACAAATACATCAAAGCATCGAATGGGATAGAGGTGAATTGAATTTTGACAATTTAATGGTCCAAAAAGCATATTTTTAACAATAAATCATAATTAGGAAAAATTCTTAAAAGCATGCATTTTTCATAAATAAGTGTAAGATAAGTTGATAAAATTCACTCTTTTCAACCCAAAAAATCATCATAAAATATGAATTTATTATACGACCATCAAATGGGTCGGCGGCAATAACAGATGCTAAAGAATGTTCATGAGGGGCAAGACTATCTGATGACCTTGCTCTGACTGGGAATAAAGAAGGCTCTGTTAGTTCACTGGGAGACTGATGAGGGGTTCGGGCATTAGCGTCTCACTAACATTGCTAATAAGACAGGCCAGATTGTTTAAGTATACCGGCGGCTCAGCAACCTTCATCAAGACTAAGGCCACACTGGTACATAGTATCCTTAATTTTGTTATTAACTTAGTTATATTCTTTTACATATCATTACTTGGCATCCTAAACATATACAATATGTGTAGTTGAAGTCATTGGATTACGATGCGATATTGGCGAAGACGTTCAAGTACACCCAACGTTGAAGGAGAACAAAGCGATATTTAATGATCAGTGGTCTCAGAATCATTATGTGAGTAAAGATACATCTGATCTTCTGATATAAAATTAGAGATTAACTATATAGTTGTCGTACTAATCACAATAACATGTGTTATACAGGAGTCTTACATGTAGAGACTAAAGGTCGTGACTCAGCAATCTCAGTAAAGTGGGGAGGACGTCACCGATGGATCTACAATTTTAATCGTTGATCCGATGCGGTTTGAGCGCCGTATAAGAACCATATATAGGGGCTGGAGTCATTCTTCACCAGAAGCCTTCGAATCTCCACGTTTAGACCATCATCTGTCCTTCTCTAAGAATGCTTCTTATGTTTAGAAAAGTATTAGGATGACACATCAAATTCAAAAAGAGGATTTTTTTTTTGTGCATTAGCTCTCTTAATCATTTCTTTCAATTTGATTCTTGGTGAAAAGAAGGGCTGTAACGAATTAGCTGTCCTACATCCACATTTCAAATACTGACCTTACTATTGATGATCTTTAGAGAGATGGTTGCTAAAATTTGCATGAGATATACACCATTATACTAACCCTGCTAATTTGTCTTTAAATATTTTTTTATCATCCTGATGTGAAATCTGGGGACATATTGAGTTGGGGATGGGATGTATCAACTTCAAAAATTTTCTCTTCTAGTAGTGGTTACTTATGATTTTACAAGCATAAATATAGTTGGGAGGAGATTGATAATTGACTTTGGTTTTGGAGGACTCATATATCTGAGAAATTTAAATTTTTTATTTAGCTTGTATCTTTAATGGTCTTTCCACCTCTGTTTTTAGACATTATTGTGGGCTTTCTATTTTTGACTTGTGCCCACGTTATTCCCTAGCTCCGAAAATCGTCTTTCATTGTTTGCGTGATTGTCCAAAAATTAATACAATTTGACAAAATTTACAGCTTAACAATATTCATTGCCCATTTTTAAAATAGTGAATAATTGAAAGTAAGAATATGAATACTACTCTTTTTTTCTTTGGTCTTTGGTGAATTTAGAGAGACCAGAATAGTGATATTTTTAATCCTACAAAATCTTGGCCTTTAAGTAAAGTGCTAACTTTAATCTTAGCCTCTAATAAAAAATTAAACTCTTTGTTCACAAAATTTAATGTTGTTCGTTTATTTTGTCCGATTTCATTTTGGTCTCTTTCTTCTTGAGAGTTGTTTAAGATTAATAGTGATACTAGTATCTATGACAATTCTACTGATTTTGACAGTGTAATTAGAAAATTAGATGGTGCTGACACTATAGTTGTCTTGGAATAATACCACTAAAAATGGTGTTTTGTTGTGAATTTTTTATTATTTGGAGAGATTTATTTTTGGTTTGAAAGATAGAGCACAAGTAGATTTTTTTATAAGATGGATTGTTTAAAAATTTTTTTTATAGTTCAGAACGTTTCACCAACATTCAAAATGCGGATCATGTCTTAGTTTCTAAATTTTATAAGAGATAATGTAAGATAATTTAGAGATCGGCCAACTATGTTGTAGATGCTATGGCAAAATTTGGAATAGTGAACAAAATATCTCACACGAAGTTGTTGGAATCTTAGGATGAATTTCGTACCCTGCTTAATAAGGACTTAGGGTGTGTTTGGCAAATCCGTTTGAGAGGATAAAAGTGTGTTAAAGTTCTTTGAACGCTGTATTTTAATGTTTGGCAATCTTTTTCTTCTAAATGCATAAGTGATTTTGCAGCTTAAAAGCACGTTTACTAAAAGCAAAAAATTGTTGCTTCTGCGTTCACTTCAACGTGAGTTCACATTTTATTATTATTATTATTATTGGTGTTTTCCAAAAGAGTTTTCATATTTGTTTTATTATTGGTGTTTTTCAAAAGAGTTTTCATATTTGTTTCAAGTCATTTCAAATATTTTAAATTTTTTTCAATTTTTAGTTTTTTTTTTTATATTTTAGCTGTTTTATTAATTTTGTTATTTTAATTCTATTATAATATAAATTATTGATCTTATTAAAAATGATAAAGTAAATAAAAAACTAATCATACATAACAATGGAATCATAAGTAATAATTAATAATAAATAAAAGAATACTAAGATTACTAATAAAATTATAGAATATGTTTTTGTTTGACATTGTAAAATTTATTATTATAATTTTTGTTCATTGTTTATTATTCTAATATGTTATAATATGTATTATTGTTCCTATTGAAAATGATAAATTAAATAAAAAATTAATTATAAATAATAATAAAAACATAATTAGTAAAAAATTAGAATCTAAAATAGTAAACAAAATAAAATTACTTAGAGTACTCATAAAAAGTACTAAAATATATTATTTTATATCTTATTTTTAATTTAATAAATAAATATTAATTTTTATTAAAAAATTATAATAAACTAAAATAAAATTTTATAAAAAATATTATATAAAAAATATACTAAAAAAAGTATAAAAAAGGATTAAATATATTAAAAAATAATATTATAATTTAATATTATATTTTTTTAGTAATTAACTAATTATCTATCTAAAAGTGATTTTAACTAATATTATCCAAACAATTTCATTTTATCAAAATCAATTTTAGTATAAAATTGCCAAATAAAAATCATGTTGACACAAACTCATTTTTATCCAAAATCAATTTTACAAAATCACTTTTATTCAAATTCCAGTTTGGCCAACTCTAATCCAAACACACACTTAATTGCTGTCTTTTAGGCGACTTTTCTCTCCGTTTGTTTTTTTTTCATGTCTAATCACAAAAAAAATTATTAGTACTCACTACTGACGTAAATTTTTTATCGCAAATTTTTATTATTTTTTAAACTATTTTTGTCCTTGTTATTTAAATTTTTTAAATTTCTCATTAATGACCATCAAAATAAACAAGAGAGATAAAATTTTGTACACTTAATTTCTGTAAATTTACTGATAAATCAGGTCATGTCCAAACTTTTTCAAATAATTGGGATTATAATGTTTAATAATATTAATCCCATTATAAAAAAAAGGAAAAAAAAAATGGAAGAACACTCAAAATGGAGGGAAGGTTCTTCCCATGCCGTTGAGAGTAGCACAGAACCCAACCAAGTCTTGCCTGTACGGTAAATATGACCTCCTCTTATCCACTCTCCTCATCTCTCTATTCCTCACATACAACGCCTCGTGTGCCGACACTGCCGCCGGCGACCTTTTTCCGGTGAATCCGCCGCCGCCGCTTCCACCGCTGCACTCCTCTTTCGATTTCACATTGGCTCCTTTCTTCTTTACTTTCTTCTTCTTTTCTTTCTTCTCCTTTTGCTCCTTCTTGGACGAACCAAACCCTGACAAAAAGAATGACGGCGATGCCGACGGCGTCAAGAAAACCAAGGTGTTCTTTCCGTCGCTTTTGCTCCGCCGGAAAAAATCTAGAATCTTCCACCTCTTCGCCGGCGACGGAGACGATCCTGTCGAATTGCTCTTCTTGCATCTGCTCGGTGATGCCTGTACCGGATTCGGAGTCCACACGCAGTACGTTCCCGGTGGAATTCCGTCCAGATCGTCGTCCACCTCCGACGAAGACGACGACGACGGAGGATCGCGGCTGCTCCGACGATTCTCCGCCTCTTCGCCTATCAACAACTCCTCCATCGAAAATCGAATATCCTCCGCGCCAGAATTCCTATCACCTTCGCCGTCTTCATCGCCGTTAGCTCCTCCGCCGCATTCCGGCGGAATTCCAGCGAGATCTTGGTTGAAGACTGGGAAAACAGGACCGTTGAAGCGATCAAAGAAAACGCCTTCAGCGGCCTTTCGAAACGCTATGAACTCGAAATCGGTGTCGTCATTTTGGAGATGGTCTTGGTGGTTGTAGTTTGGGGAAAGATCGGTGTCGTTTTGAGGAGGAGAGTAGTGCTCTCGTGTAATTTGATCAGC
Source organism: Arachis stenosperma (assembly GCF_014773155.1). NCBI lineage: Eukaryota > Viridiplantae > Streptophyta > Magnoliopsida > Fabales > Fabaceae > Arachis > Arachis stenosperma. The sequence continues at coordinate 128,201,361 of NC_080381.1, read as the reverse complement.
GATGTGTGCGAGTTTGTGAGAAGAGTAAGTGCTGAAGCTTGGGCACACAAGAGAGTACTCCTCGATCTCTTCTTCTTGTTTCCGCATTTCTATAAATTCCTCAGTTTCTCTCGGTTTTTCTCTTAAATTTTAATACAAGATAAAAGAGAATTAATTGTGTTCCTTTTCGCTGTGGGGTTTTCTAAGGAATGAGGAATGAGTTGGTGCATATTTATATTGAAAAAAGACGAAGATCAAGAGGAACTTCAGATAGAAGGTAAAGACTAAAGTCACAGCACTAAAATATTGTAGCTACTACAATGGATGGGAAATGGATGAGCTCCTGTTTAAACAAAAAAATTTTAAATGGATCCTTTTAATTTTTTTTAATAATTGAGGAGGTAAAGTGTGATTTTTTACTGTTAATTTTATCAGTGAAACCAAGAATAAATATGAGAGAAAGAGAACAATAAAAGATTAAAAATCACACTTTATAATTTTAATTTTTTTTAACAATTAAGAAGATTCATTTTTCAATAAATACGCTCTTGTTTAAGAAATCATTATTTTTTTAAATATCTCATCTCATAATTATTAAAAAAAATTTCATAATTTAGAATATATTTTTTACTATTATACTAAATATATACTAAAATTAATTATTAATATAAAATATATATATTAAAATAAATTAAATTACATATATTTATATATAATTATATAATGATTGATTTAGTATTAATTTTTGGTGTGTAAATAATACTTTTTTTAATATTTATTCTAATATATTGATATGTCATAAATATCAAATTTCATTATTCTTTTTATTATTCTCACAAAAAAATATTTTAATTTATGAAAAATGTTATATATACAAAATAATTAACTTTTTGTTTAAAGATAAAGAAACTTAAATTCGTGACTTCTAAATGAGTATGAAAAAATTATACCGTTTGAACTATACTTCGATAGCATAATTAACTATTATATATTGTTAAAATTATTTTTAATATATATTTTATATAAGTGTTATTGATTTTTCGCGTAAAATGTATTCTGATAATAATTACACATTATGTTACAGGCAGTGGCGGAGCTTAGTTCAGACAAGGGGTGGTCATGGCCCCCCAAACTTTTTATAAAAAAATTAGTAGTATTTTTTCAAAAGATAAAAAATAATTCAATTGGTTTAAATACTTTATTATGACTTAAAGTACTCAATAAGTTCAATAAATAACACTTTCTCTATCTTTAAGTTTACATATAAAAAATTAGATATTTTTTATTTATTTAATTTAATATTATTTTATATTTTATTATTTATTTAATTTAATCTTTTATATAATAAAAAATAATAGAATATTCAATAAGTAATAATATTATTGTATTTGTATAAATTGATAAAAAAATTCAATAAATATTATAAATTTTAATATTTGTCCTTCTAACTTCTTCTTTAAATATTCTACAGGATATATATTCAAATTTTTATATAAAATAATAATAAAAAATCAAAGAATTGATGCATTTTTTAAGAGGAAGGCTAATATTTAAGAAGGAAAACATATAATTTTTACAGTATCAACACCTGTAGATAATTCTTCTACTTTAATGAATCACGAAAAAAGTGAGATGCAACCTTTAAAAGTTCAAAAAGTTACCTTAATTTTTTAGAACGAGACGCTGAAAAACAGCTTTAAATTTGGCAATATCACCCAAACTAGAGAGATTAAATTAGACGAACTTATCTTAAATGGGTCCATATCAAAAACATTTTGACAATTATCTTCTATGTGACCCAAAATTTTGTTTTAATTTCCGCCGCTGGTTACAGGCAATCTCTATGTACATTAATTACATTAGATACACTAATAAATTGATGCACTTTGATGCCAAGTGATTTGAGTTTTTTAAAAAAATTCATATTTTTAATATGAGAGAAAAGAAAAACAACTTTTATAAAATAAAAATTATTTATAATAATCGTGATGTAAAAAAAATTAAAGTTTGAAACTTTAGCTTTACATATGGTTTCAACAAGAGAACTAATTTGAACGTAGCTTCTATATAAGTCAGTTTGCTACTTTGCTATGTGATTAAGACTTGAGAGAGGGACTTGTTTGAACCCAAGATGTACTGTACCAAATTTAACTGAATACAAAGTTCAAAGAAAATATAGCTATATTATAAACATAAATTGGGTTTAACTAACAACCAATGAGCCATCAACCATTGTTAGCAAAACCGTATAAATAATATATGTACGGGTTAGAATAATAAATGGCACTTTGTTTTAACATTTTCTGATGTGAACATAATTCCAAACCGTACCAGAGAGGGAGCTAATAGCAATCATCTGGAATTTTCCAACTTTGTTAGTATTGATTCCACTACTTAAAGTGCATGATTACGAAAATTACGTTTTACAATATGTGTTTGCGTGCGCGTGTGGTGATTTAGGGACAGGTAAGGTGTGTGAAATAAATGACACCACTATTTTGGGGGCCAAATGGAGGTCCCAATCAATAGCGGTGGGATATTAAATTAGGTGTCCTCTTACATTACATACGCGTGTCACACACAAATGCAAAACTACTAGCAGTAGCAAATTGCATAGCATATGGATCATAGATGGTTATGCCGTTTCTAGGTTATTATTATTATTTGGCCACTACAAGACATTAGAGGTTGTTCGATCCATGGAGCACCTTTAAATATACTGCACTAGATTTTTATTTTTTATTTTTTTATGTTGTTAACAAGTATTTTTAAAAAATATTGAAGGTAAACTGTCTGAATATAAAATGCAAGTTTAATGTAATTTATTAAAGTTTTATGTGTCTTAAAATTGAAAACAACATCTTTTACTAAATCCTTACTTCTCCTCCTGTATGATATCGTTATTAATTTATTGCCCGTTCTTGAATGTTTACGTGGATTAATTAAGAAAATATTAGAATAATATATTGTGCATGCCTTCAAATAATTTATTAATAATTTTCTGTCTGTTATATTTTAATAATTAATAAATAGCCCATTTCCTGGCATATACATATACTAGATTATCACGCAATAATGCTTCATTGTATTACATTACGCTTAACCTTCTTAAATAAAAAAATATATATTTTGTCCTCTTCCATTCTCTGGAGTTGAGGGATTTCCGGAATTTTTATTATTTTTAATTATCAATAGGCTGCATCAAATTTTGTTCATTTATAGCCATGTTGTGCAACAATATTAAAGCTCAAACCAGATATGCTGCATTATATTGTTTATTGACTCTATACAATTTTAAAATTTGAGCTCAAGCTTCTTGTTGTCCGATTCTAACATGGTCTATTCCCTCACAAGTCACAATCATACTTTCTCATTTTAAAAAAATTTAGCATAACACTTATACACAAATAGAATTCATAAGTTTAAAAATATATATATATATATATATATATATATATATATATATATTTATATAAAACTAATTCCAAATTCAGAATTTATAGGTTACCATAAAATAAGACATAATTATAACAGTATATTGTTCTAAAAATACTGCATATATATTAAATTGATAAGCTTTTTTTTTTTCTTTATATTGTCCCGGGTTTGATCTGTTTAATTAAGTAGGCAACTAAAAATATCTAAACCCCAAACCCATTAAACAAACCCAATAATTAAATGTTGCCAAACACAATCCACCCCACACCATTTCCAGCCCTAACTCTTCTGGAAGATGGTTGTTATGATTCTCCACATCCCGCTAATAATTTCCACCCTTTCATGCCACATTAATGTTAATTCCCCATTCTTGTTCTCAAGTGGCGGCAACTTCTTTTTCTGCCAATACTGGCGTCACATCTATGTACTATATTAGGTGCATCATATTATTAACGTTTTTTTATTTATAGTTTATTTCTCTATTTAAAAAACATGTAAAACATATATATAAATGTATAAACATACGTAATAATTGATTTAATTTCTAGAGTTTATAAGGTATTTTTATCTCAATTGCGTAATATATAAACATACGTAATTAGCTATATATATACTTATAGTATAGTTAACATTAATATATTGTGAATACCAACTTGAAGACTAATTTGAAAGTTAGCAGCCACGTGACTTCTAGAAAATTTGCTTCAATAATCCTCGTAAAGAAAGAAAGTAATAATTGTTTTGAACTTTTGATATAATAATCAGATCATACAAAAAATTTAAATTGAATCCTAGCATATTTATTTAAGTGAATTTTTTGGTGACTAAGATAATAATATTTAAAAGTGACTAAAGATTGACTTACAAAATTAAAAATTGACATGTGAAATAACTGATTACAATAAAAATCATTTTAGGAGTACGTTGTTATGAATTACATTAAAAATAGAAAAGCTAAGTTATAAAGAATAAAAAAAATATACCAAATTAAAGAAAGAAAAAGAGTTTAAAAAACTGTGAAGTTAATAAAAATGAGATTTTTTATTTAAATAAATATTTTATTTATTAAAATAAATAATTATAAAAATTATTATAAAAATATGTCTCTCAATCTTATCTTGTTTATATTATAAATCTGATAATTATGAATATATTTCGTTTATATTATAAACGAGATATATAACATTTGAAAAGGTATATTTATCTTGTTTATAATGTAAACAAGATACATTTATAATTATTTCGTTTATAATGTAAACGAGATATGCGTATTTGTAAAATAAAATTATAATTTTAAAAAATAATAAAAAATATTAATAATTTAAATTAGATAAAACTTTTAAAAATAGAACGTTTCAAATAATAGAAAAAATAGGTGATTTCAAATAATAGGGATAGTTTCAAAATAACAAATAACATATGTGGGTTGGTTTCTAAGAAAATAATGTGTTGATTTTGAATAGACAGTTTTAAATATGTGTATTCAGTGCCCATTAATTAGTTAAAATCGTCTATCTTTTTTGTTATTTTGAAATTGTCCTTGTTTTCTATTATTTAAAACCGTTTATTTTTCTTATTATTTAAAATCGTCCATTTTAAGAGTTTGGTCTAATTTAAATTATTAATATTTTTTATTATTTTTAAAAATTATATTTTTATATTTACAAATACTCATTTATACGATAAACGAAATCATTATAAATGTATCTTGTTTACAATGTAAACGAGATATATTCATAATTATCTCATTTACAGTGTAAACGAAATAAGATTGAGAGACATATTTTTATAATAATTTTTATAATTATTTATTTCAATAAATAAAATATTTATTTAAATAAAAATTTTATTTTTATTAACTTCACAACTTTTTTTATCTATTTTTTTTCTTTTCGTGTATTTATTTTTTTATAATTTAATTTTTTTTATTTTTAACGTAATTTACAAAAATATATTTTTAAAATAATTTTTATTATATTTAATTATTTTACATGTTAACTTTTAATTTGTGAATCAATTTTTTGCCAACGTTCAACACTATTATTTTGGTCACTAAAAATTCTTCATTTATTTAATGTAATTTGCATTTAACAATTGGATTATTAATTATTATATTGTTATTGTGTATGTAAAGATTCCCTTTAATCTTTCACATTCAACGTTGACCTTGGGTAAAGCAAATATGCAAATGATGAAGAATAAAGTTTTCCACAAGCAGGCAGCAGGCAGCAGCCACCATTAATTTCCCAAACAGATTCGTATATGAATGTAGTTCAAGTCCTCTTTGATTCATTCTAGAATGAATATCGAATAAAATAGTAATTAGATACTATAACATAATACTTTACACTGCGATCATATGTAATGTACGTAGACATTTTCTAGAAGAAAATCATGCATGTTATGGACGAATATGATAAAGTACTGCAAGTAAAAAAAAAAAAAATGAAAACCTTGCTTGTGAAGAAACCAAATAATTGATGAATGCGTCCAAGTTGAGGTTGCACGTGTCAAATTAAACCAATTAAATTATATTATGTACTATAATGGATACTACATTAATTAGATTTTTTTTCTTACATATTGGTATAATCTTGGTGTAATACTCAATCATTGGATTTTATGGTATTTTTTGAAATTGTGAGAACAGTACAATACGCCCCATTTGTATTGGATATTTTAAATTAAAATATCCAATACAAAGGGGGCGTATTGTTAATACAAGAGGGGCGTATTGTACTGTTCCCACAATTTCAAAAAACACTATAAAATCTAATGATCGAGTATTATACCCCAATTTTTTTAATATACAAAAAAATTAACCTAATTAATTAATACTACAATTTTCAATTTTCAATTTTCTGTGATGACTGATGAGGTAGTACAATGGACTTTTACCGCATGTTAATAAGTCAATTATGTATTTGGAATTTTCCTGATAGTGATGGTCATTAGATAAGGGACAAAATGATATTTTCAGGGAGACGGGGGTTCGTTGTTATTTTATTACTATTAATATATGCACACCAACCGCTGCCCATTTTCTAGCCCTCTAGAACCTGGATACTTAAAAGATAGTGTAATAATTTGGGCAATTTACTCATTTAAATTTTTTAAAAAATTACGTTATCAGATTATAAACTTTTAAATAGAAAAAATTTAGATAGAGAATGAAAATATTAAATAATATAAATAATAGATATATTAGATGGTTATTTTTTTATTTAATATATTTATACACAATTAATAATAACTAGATGTTCAATTCACTAAATGTGTAGATAATTATTCTAATATTAAAGTTTAAAAGATAATTTAGAAGTAGAGTATTTTTTTATTTTATTGGGTCAATTTTAGAATCTATTGTTCATATTATTTACAAAAATCATTATTTACCTATCAAAATATTTTTAAATATTCACACGTAAATACAACTTTTGCAATACTCACATAATAAGTTATAACTTAAATGGCATAGTTGTTCCATACTTACATAAAAGGTCGTTGGTTCGAATTTTCTTATCTTTAGTTAAAAAAAAATTACGATAAATGGTGTTCATGTAAAAATTACTACATCTTGTAACGATTTATAAAAAAAATGGTAGTTCATAAACTATAAATAAGCAATAATTTATATAACTAAATTCAACATTTCATAAATAAAGGACTATATATTCAACTTAAAGAGTTTTGGTGTAAGAGAGGGACTACACAAGTTACAATATAACATTATACACAAGAAACTAAATATTCTTTGTAAAATTTAAAAAGCCTTATACACATGTACATAAAGTCCCGTACAAAATGAAATAAATATCTAAAAAACAATAAATTAGTTTTTTTTATGATTTAAAATTTGGAGTTGAAACAAATTTTATAAAATTAATTTGAGAGTTTCGAAAATCGTGATTGAATTAAAATATTAAATGTTTTGATTTGTCTTTTTTTTTTCTAAAAAACTCAAACTCTCTCAAACTTCTTTCTCTATCAAACTTTGAAAATTCTCCAAATAAATAATTCGCTATTACCTCAAACAAATTTTATACTCATGTCATTTTCGAAGAAACTATTAGAAGGTGCTGCAATTTTTTCACGCACTAATTTCTTTATGAATCGCTACAGAATATAGCGGTTTCTGTACACACACCATTCAACATAAACACAACAGGGTGAAGTAGTTTACGTGCAACCTAATCCATGGAAGGGTGTTGCAGTTTATATATAATTGCAAAAATTACATTTACGTTTGAATATTTAAAAAGTTATAATTTGGTAGTATATTTCTCCAAACAATTTAAATGAGTAAATTGTCCTAATAATTTAAAGAAATTATTGCATTTTGTATTAAGTTGTGTTGGTTTAATGCTTAATTTATTAATTTGTTTAAACATTAAGGATTAAAAGTTTAAATAGAAATGTTTTGTATCTAAGTGATTTTATCAATCAAGTCTAATCAAGTGATTTAGAATCACTCATTATTTATAACCGACTTTAATGTAAATTTTTTTTTGTTCATTCCTCTTCAATGTGAACCTTTTTTTTATTCCTCTGTGTTTTTTTATTATTATTTTTTTTTCTTTGGATTTTTGTTTTCTTCTTCGATTTCTTTGTGTTCTTCTCGAATTTTATTCTCATTCTTTTCAAATTTTCGATCTGCATTTATCTTTTTTAATCGAATAGTGTAATTAAAATTGTTTAGGTTTTGCGTATTTCAAAACAATAAATATTTCAAGTTCCAATCAGTTGAATGAGAGTAATTTGGATTATTCTTCTAAATCGAATCAAGTGGATGAGGTTTGAATCGTTCTTAATTTTATCTAGTTTCATTCTTCAATAATTTTGAATGTAATGAAATGGAATCAAATGCAATTGAATAAAAAGTGATCATGAATAATTTCATTTTTCTTTGCTAAAATTAGTGTTGTTTATGAATTTGAATTTGGATAGAATGCAGGAATTTCTGAATCTATAAAATGCACAACTTTCTGTTCATTTGTTATTACACAATGGTGTTGTTATAATAATATTTGGTTCATTTGCAGTTCAGGTGTGTTGTCGATAAACAATTTGTCCCAAAAGTTGGGATGACTTTCAAGATATTGAATAGAATGGAATGGAATCTAATGCAATTGAATAAAGTAATAATGAATAATTTCATTCTTCTTCGCTAAAATCAGTGTTGTTTATGAATTTGAATTTGGATAGAATGCAAAAGTTTTTGAATTTATAAAATGCTTAATTTTTGATTCATTTGTTAGTATACAATGGTGTTATTATAATAATATTTAGTGAATTCTACTATGTAGAAGAGGATGTCATTCTATATGCGTAAAAATGTGGTGTAAAATATGATTATGTGATAAGTGTCCCACTAAAAGGCAAAATCTATCTTTATTCTGTCTGTCTACAAACTTGTTACAGTATAGTTTCACGTGATGAAACTGATAAACAACTATGATAATGTGAAATATTAGTAGTAATTATGTTTGCATAATTATGGGCTTGTAAGTTGAGCTTTTTAATTTGTTGGACAAAAAAATAAATTTACGATAAAGATACACGTAGACACAACACAGATTATTTATTATTTTTTTTATTTTTTTCTTTAATTCTCTCTATAATATATATAGAACCATAAAATCGGAGAAACAAAATCTCTCTTCATGGATAATTTAGTCTATTAATTAATATATATATTTATTTTTATTTATTTAAATATTATCTAAATAATAAAAATAATTATTTAAGATAATAACTTTTTAAACTTAATAAATTGTAAACAAAATTTGTGATAGATATATATAACAAAAAATATTTTAGGAACAAAATTATTACAACAAAGTAATTTTAATTTTGGTATATATATATAGTAGATTTTTTATCTACGTTTTCAAACAAAAAGAAATTAAATTTTTCAAAAAGTAAAAAGAAATAAGAATTCCAAATTCATTTTCGTGATTTTTTTCATTCTAATATGAAATTACATGAAATGTTTTTTTCTTCTCAATGACAATTACAAAAATTGCCGTGTAAATTATAATATGTTTTCTTAAGTCTTTAATTCACGAATAACTTACTCACTAATTTTTTAAAATAAACAATTTCACCGAGTAATCAAATACTCTCGTATAATGTATTTTTTATATTTATGTTTTTTATAATTTAGTTTTAATCTAATAAAATTTAAAAATAATCTATTTTAATTTCTAACAATAAAAATATTCTGCAATAATAGGTTAGATACTTACGAAATATTTTCAAATAAAAAAATAATTAAGAGTTTTAACTTATCTTTTTAATTATTTTTTAATTTATAAATAAAATTTTTTAATGTTTTATTTTTTATATTTTTAAAAAATAACATATACATTTAAATTTGAGGATTAATTACAACTTTTAATAATTACTCTAGATAAATACAACTTTAAATATTTTACTATATCAAACTGATAAAATCAACAAAATATTTTTCAAAGACAGAAAAAAAGTATTTTAAAGGGATTAAAATGCCATAAATAAATATAGAACAAGTAAACTTTCTAAAAAACATTAGCAGCCTTTACTATAAAGCCCAAAAAAATAACCTATAAGCCCATAAGCCCACAATTATGCTAACATATTACTACTAATAATATATTTGTTTATCAACCTCATCACCTGAGTTATATTATAATATTCCTGTAGATAAACTGAGCCAAGACAGATTCTACCCCTTTAGTAGAACACTTATCGCTTAGTTATAGCATACAGCGCATTTCTACACATGTAGAAAAATAACCCTTTCTACATCGAAGAATTTACCATAATATTTTTGTTTATTTGCACTCTAGTTGTGTTGACATTGATAAACAATTTGTCCCAAAGAATGAGATGACTTTTAAGACAAATTGAATGTAATGAAATGGAATGAAATCTAATGTAATTGAATAAAGTGATAATATATAATTTCATTCTTCTTTGCTAAAATCAATGTTGTTTATGAATTTGGATAGAATGCAAAAGTTTCTGAATTTATAGAATACACAATTTTCGGTTCATTTATTATTACACAATGATATTGTTATAATAATATTTTTCGATTCTTTTGTAGTTCAAGTGTGTTATTACACAATGGTGGTTTTATAATAATATGTCACGGCTGAGATGTAAGAATATCAAGCAAAAGTTAAGGTAAATGTTCGTTATCTCATAAAAATGCTACATTGAATGATGTCAACAACCTTCAAAGTCTCCCATGTATTAGAAAAAGAGGATGTCCCAAGAATAGATTGGAATCGAATATAGAAAAAACGATCACAAATGCATCAAAATAAAAAAGAAAAAAGAAAAAGGCAACTCTAAATGAGGTAATATTAATTGAAAAAGTCTAGGGGATCAACAATTTTATTGTATTTTGGCCAGCATGTACCCAACAGAAAAAGATGAGCCATTGGATAAAATCTCACACTAATCTCACACCATCAAATCATCATTGATGGCTAGTTGATGGCTACCAATCACAAATGTTGCTGGCCCCCTAGCATTGCTCAATATTAATTTGCTTTTGATTAGGCAAAAATGTGTTTGCGCATGTTAGTACATTTGCTAATATATGATTTATTTCTTTTGTAGTTGATCTTTTTAGACAGTGGATCAATGATTCAGTCAAGCTGCACTCCAGCCTTTATCATGCACAGTATATGAATTGTTAGAATATAATTAGGATCAATTATATACTAAATAATTATAATTGATCATAATTAATCCTAATTATATTCTAACATGAATGATCTAGAGAGGATATGATGCACTATGATAGAAGTTTTGGTGTTTAGTAAAATAAATTTCGATTCATTTATATTTTACTCATATAATATTTTTCTCTTTATTGAGAATGAGGGTTAGTTTTCGATTTGTGTTATGTTTTATTAAATAGTCATTCTTTTTGTTTTTCAAAATAGTTTCTGTAATTGTGTTGTGGTAAACAGTTTAAGTGTTTATTATAATAAATTTTGGTTCATTTATATTTTTGCTGGTGTTGAGATTTGATAAACACATTCAATATATTTAGTGTGAACCAAGATTCATTTAAATTAATATGATCTCAATACAGCCCAAACATTTTTAACAAATAAATCAAAAGAAATTTAAGAAAAAAATTTTAAATATATATAGCGTTAAAAGGATAGCTTGGTGTGGGCTCCTCGAGAGGACGCGTAAAATCTTTCACCAACACAACAATAGCAAGAATATACAGTTTGCCAATCATGACTCATATTTTTTACAATGTGTGAAAAGATTTGGTGCTTCCAAGAATATAGTTTCTTGTATTATTTCTGATCTTGAATGGATTAAACATGAAGGACAAGCTATTGAGGAGGAACATCATAAATCAAGGAGAAGCAATGTATACTCTGTAGTGGTGAGCTAGAAATAGTAAATCATTTATTTGTACAATACAATTTTTCTTCTAAGATTTGATGGTTAGCATTATGTTAAGAGGGATACATTGCGTGTAATTAAATGACATAAAAATATGGTTTATCAATTGTTCGGACTATTTGAAATTGTAGAAACTTGAGAATCTTTGAGAATAAAATTGTTCATTGGACAGAATTATGGAAATAAATAAAGGTACTTGTGAGTTAATGGTATCTGCTTAAAAGAATAGAAAGAAACAAAGATAAAAGTAATGAACAAATTATGAAAGAAAGAAAATGGATTTAGTGAAATTGCGTTATTTTTAAACCACAATCCAAAACACATGTAAAGGATGGTAATTTAAAATATCCAAATGGAATTTTAAGGTGCCATATGGGTGAGTTGGTTGTTGAAAAGATAGAGAAAAAAAACAATATTGATAGGCTTGCAATTGTCATTATAATTCTTACTAGATGAACTCGAAGTATATGATTAGGAGCTAGTAATGGTTGTGAACAATAAAAACATTGTTGAATGGGTCAAAGGTAGAAAAAAACAAGTCGGTACATGCGATTTTTGAAGAATAGAGCTTTGAATTTGAAGCAATGGTTCCAATATGTTGAGGTGGAATTTAAAGGAGACAAAGAGTTCAAATTTAGAAAGGAGTGACTACATATGGTGGATAACAACAATAGTAAGTGGACTCATTAGGGTCATAGAGGAATGATACAGGGATGAGGAGTTTTAGGGAGTAGGGACACGAGGAATAAAAGTGGGGTGTCGGGAAGCATTCAAAGAAAATGAACTATATTGACAAAATGGTAAAGTTTGCATGAAGGACATGAAGTGTTAGTGACCCAAAGGAGCTACAACTAAATCATGCATGGACAATGAAGTTGTGATGGAGTCATTGTTCAATAATACTATATTCTATGAGTTATAAGCTGATTTTATGTGTGTTAGATTTATTTTGTAAGAGAGGTTATTGTGTATATTTGTCTTGCAATAGATTCTAATGTAATTGATGTGACTTGATAAATTCTTGTAGATTTAGAGTCTATCCTTGATGACAAAACCAAAAAGGATGGATTACAAACCAAATGTTTTTCTCCGAGATTTGGATAGATTCAATAAGAACAATCTAACAAAACAATCATGTGACTATCATATCCAAAATTAAGCATATATAATTCCTTACAAATCATAATATTTTGGTCACTAAATTATATTATACTAAAAGAGAAATTCTAAATTTTTTTATCTCACAGTCCTAAATGACACTCTATGTATACTATTATTTCTCACATCCAAAATTTGAAAATTTTGTCCCAAATTAAAATTCCAAATCTAAAATACACTTAACCTTAAGAAAACATCTAATAACCTCACAATTTGTTCAAATCAAGAACTAAAAATGGTACAAATCGTAAAATTCTTACTTGACAGGAACGCAATTGAACAGAAGAATGAGTATCCTATTTGAAAAATGTGAAGAAGAAACTGATCCAGACAACTTGATAGAGTTGGATCTTTTTGCAGACTTTAATGCCATAAAGACGGGAGGGATCCACTGTAACTCGTGGGACGGTAGAGAGGAAGGAACCCATCTAAGTAGGATAATAACAGAGAGAAAGCAATTCCGCGTGGCGATATGACGGTAATAAGAACGCGAGTCCATCTCAACGGAATGGTGAGAAGCGAGGCAGCAATATTTCATCTTGTTCCCACCTATTATGCTCCAGATAGTTTTGGATACCAAAAGAGATATATTAAGGGTTGAATGAATTATATCTTTTATTGAAATTGCACGAGTTAAATCCTTCTTTCTTTGCCAATTTCTTGTCTCGAGTTTGCTAGGATTTTTGGATTTATGCTCCTTTTTCCATATTCATATATTTTTTTTTTGCCTGTTACTGAACATCAGCCATGGAAATTAGATGCGTTGAAGATGGATTGGGAGAACGCCCATCTCCTAGACCATTCAATAGCCTTATGACGGCTGCTTCTGTTGACAGATTTTGTATTTTCACACGAGCCTTGTTAAACTTCTCTATATATATGTTCTTAATATCTTTTCGGGCTCTTATTTTATCCTGACAAACTTGGCACGTATTTTACCTTTTCTTTCTACATGGAAATATGAGCTGCGAAATTTTTGGATAAGTCATTAAAATAAGTTATTAAGATGGGGGCTAGAAAGTTGTCAAACCATTTTTGAGTAGTCTTGGTTAGTGTTGTCGAAAAATTTTTGCAATATCGAGTTGCATCGAAAGCTCCCACCAAGTACATTTGATTTCTAAAGTTGGTGAGATGATGTCTCAGATTGATAGAGTTGTATACAATACCATTTTTAAGTTTTTAGACACTTCTTTTCGCATAATTAGCTTGAAGAATGGGTTTTCACAATCATAATAATAGTAAGTCAACTTGTGGTCATTTCATGCTTTATTGTTTCTGAGTTTAGCTTCTAGAGGTCAAATATTTTCATCAACTTCTTTCTAATGATGCAACTCATGCTACAACTGTTGCTTTGCTTCTCTATGACATGCGAGTTCTACCTCCAACAAAGTCAATCAACATTTTGACATGTACTAGACCCATTAGTTCCGTGGCAATTTGTTAGTTGGGCTCATTTAATTTGATGGGATGAGAAAATGTGGACTTATAGAGCCACGTGGTAAGAAATCAGTGGTGGTTATTGCAGGAATGGACTACGATGGCTCCTAGTTCTCATACAAGACTTTGAATCCGAGGTCTTGTGTAACACAACATTTTTTCTGTGCCATGTGTTTTGGATGCACTTCGAGTCCCCTATAGTGATGTCAATGTTTCAGGGTCTACCCGAAACTTATATGAGAAAGATGGGTCTAATCTAGGTTGTCTAAGTGTGGTAACGCTCCTTGTGTACTCTTGAGACATCAATTCGAGAGTACATAGAAAGGACTCCTATATCCAAGTTAGCATATTTTGGTAGTATTTAGGTAAAAACTAAATAATAATTACTTGAAGTGTGAAGTATTTATAGAGTGGAGTAGCTTGATTCAATCACAAGATAAGAAATTTTCTATTGATGGTTGATAGCTACTTTCTTTATGTATAGATGATTATTGCAGAGTCAGTGATTATTCTACTGCAAGTAAAATAAACGAAGTAATAAGTGGGGAGAGCCACTTATTCGGTCTCCAAGTGAGGTCGAGTCGTGGGTCTTGGAACTCGAATTGAAACCCTTTAATTTCAAACGTATTGACCCGGTCGACTCTTTTAGTAGAAAAGTCTTCCTGCCTTAATAGGCAGTGTTATCAGAACTGGACCGACCCGTCCAGTCGGACAAAAAACCTGGTAAGCCGGTGACCAAGCTAGTCCAGGTGAGCTTGTTGACCGGACAGGAAAGAGAACCAGTAAGAATCAGTTTGAACTGTTCAAGTTTGACTAAAACCGATGAACGGCAAGTTTGATTTAACTTGGACCGGTTCAAACTCTTGATTTTTTTCCTTCACATGAAACGGCGTCTTTTTTATTAAAAAAAAAATAAACCGAGTTGAAGGAAACCCTAGCTGCTCGAAGCCTCCTTCCTCATCCCCTTTCCCTGTTTTCCATATCCATTCCCTTTCGGCCATGAGAGAAACCAACTGAGAGCTGAGAATCTGAGACTGAGAGTGTGAGAGAGTGAAAGAGACCCATTCAGCTAGCGCCACCTCAAAGTCTCACCATGCTCGCAGTCTCGCAACCGCATGATCCACCACAGCCAGCGCCACCTCCATCAAACATTCGAACGTCGTCGGCTCTTGTGTGTCCATTGCCTCCTACTACTGCTACTGCTCGTCGCCTCTTGTCTGGTATGTCCGTCGCCTCCTACTACTGCTCGTCATCGGCGCCGTGCTTCTTCTCCGGCTTCCCTCTTCTCTGTTGGCGGTGCATCAACGAGGTATGTATTTTTATTTTTTAAAAGTTATTCAGTCTTTCAAATTTTTAATAATTTATGTTTTATTTCTGTTCAGTTCAAACAGAAATTGATAACACTGGTTCAATTTGTTGATGTATTTTTATGTTTGATTTCTGTTGATTATTGATTTATGTTTGATTTCTGTTAAGTTCAAACAGAAATTGATAACACTGGTTTAGTTTATTGATGTATTTTTATTTTTTATTTCTGTTGATTGTTGATTTATGTTTGATTTCTATTCAGTTCAAACAGAAATTGATAACATTGGTTTAGTTTGTTAATTATCTATTGTTGTTAGATTGTTGATTGTTGATTATCTGTTATATATGTTGGTTGCTGTTGTATATCATTCTTAGTAGATTATTGTTGTGTATTATTCCTGTAGATTAGTCATTTAGTTCTGGTTGATTAGGAATATAGGATGGCTTCATCAAATACACGATCAAAAACACCAACTTCCCAAGAACAAAGATCAACTCCTGATGCAACAATTTGAACCCCAAAAAAATAGTAATAGAGAAAAACTAATCCTGCATAGGGCAATTGTAAATAAGTTATGGATAAAGAAAAAACAGTTCTGTTATGTATTTATTATGAGAAGCTTATTAGGGGTGGAGGAATTAATCGGGTTAAGCATCATTTGGCTGAAAAAGGCGGAGATATTGAGGTATGTCAAAAGGTGTCAACTGTAGTGAGACACCAATTCAATCAAAATATTGATGATCTTCAAACCAAGAAAAGGAAAACTCAAGAAGAATATGCAGAAGTTTATAATGCTTGTAATGGAGTTGAAAGAGAATTTGATGAGATTGAACGTAATGAGATACGACAACAACAAAAATCAAGGCTTCTAGCACCTATCTCAAGAAAAGAAAAACAACTTAAGAGATTACAATATTTTTTTCCATCGGCAGCAACACCTGTAGCTCAACCAACTATCAAAAGTGTTCTCCAAAGCAAAGAAATTGTGGAGAAGTGTGATATTGCTATTGCGAGATGGATGATGGATGCCAATGTACCATTTAATGCGGTTAATTCAGCTTATTATCAGCAAATGATCGATGTTATTGCAAACATTGGTGCATGGTATAAAGTGCCAAATTATGGAAGAGTTCGTGGATATTTGTTGAGTAAATTGGTTGAAGATGTAAAGAAAATGATTGAATATAATCGTGAGATTTGGAAACAAACTGGATGTACTATCATGGCCGATGGATGGACTGATAATTGTAGGCGTACTTTAATTAATTTCTTGGTTTATTGCCCTAAAAGAATTGTTTTTCTAAAGTCAGTTGATACTTCTCATGTCTTGAAAACTGATGATGCTTTGTTTAAGTTGCTTAGAGATGTTGTATTATTTGTTGGTCTTGAGAATTTTGTACATGTAGTGACGGATAATGCTACAAATTACGTTGCTACTGGAAGGTTATTGAAATCAGAGTTTTCTAGATTGTATTGGTCTCCTTGCGCAGCACATTGTGTTAATTTGATATTTCAGGATATTGGGAAGTTAGAGAAAGTGAGTGAAACTGTGTCACAACTTTCAATGATTACGAAATATATCTATAACCATTGCCATCCTTTATACTTGATGAGAAAGTTCATAGGCAGACGAGAAATACTTTGTCCAACTCCAACTCGATTCGCCACTAATTTCATTACTTTGCAAAGTATTTTAGCTCAAAATGATGCATTGAGAGCTATGGTGATATCTAGAGAATAGACAAGCTCAGCTTACTCTAAAGAAGCCAAAGCTTAAAAGTTTGTGGATCAAGTCTTAGATTCTAAATTTTGGAATCAATACACTGATATTGTTAAGTTTACTGGGCCACTTTTTCGTGTATTGCTTATTGTGGATAGTGAAGACAGAGCTTCAATGGGTTTTCTTTATCAAGCTATTTATAAGGCTAGGAAAGAGATAGTAAAGAGGTTTCAAAAAAAAAAAAAAGAAAGAGGGTTGTTGATCGTTATTTGAAGATTTTAAATACACGTTGGGATTCACAACTTCGAAAAAATTTTCATGCTGCGTGCTGGTTATTGGTAAAATCTAGCTTTTCGATTTAATGCTGAAACATTTGAAAAGAACAAGCAAACAACTTCTGGTCTATTAAATGTCATTAAGAGATATGCTTACGGTGATGCAGATTTGAATTATAAATTGACAAGTGAGATGAGAATCTTTAAGAATTCTAAACAAGACTTTGGAAGACAATCTGCAATACGTGAGTGAAACACAATGGTGCGTAGTAAATTTTTTTAGTAAAATTAGTCTTCTATGATTGTGATATATTTATGATTTAATTTTTATGATTGTGATATATTATTTTTTTTATATTAAGATCAATGTTGGGAATCTTATGGATGTGGACCACCAAACTTGCAAAAGTTAGTGATTCGTGTTTTGAGTCAAATTTGTAGTTCTTCAGGTTGTGAGCGTAATTGGAGCATTTTTGAACACATTCACTCAAAGAAAAGAAATCGGTTAGAGCATCAAAAACTTAATGATCTAGTTTATGTTCATTACAACTTATTAAGGCTACAACAAAGGTACTTTTTATTATTATTTCTTGAAGTCATTATTTTAAATTTTTAGTCATAATAAAAATATTCAAGTTAATTGATAATATAGAAATCGAATGAGAAAGCAAGGTTATGATCCAATTTGTCTTGATGCATTTGAGGATCATTTGGAATGGATAATGGAAGATTCGCCATCATTTTTAACTCCTGAAGAAGTTGATGTTTTACGGAATGATCTTGCAAATATGTCTCTTCAATCAGCTAGCTTTAGATGATTTGGGTATGTTTTTGTTAGGGATGATTTTGTAATTCTTTAACTAAATGTTTTGCTTTATTATTGATTATGATTTATGAAACATTATTAAAATTCTAGGTCAATTGAATTTGGAAGATGATCGAGATGATGATGAAGCTAATAATAATTCTGGGAAAAATGCAAATCAGAATGAAACCAATCAGGATGTAGCTCCAAATTTGTCAGATGAAACTAAGAAAGATATCCAGACTTTAAAATTACTCCTTGAATATAATTCACGAATTATTATTTTCATTGTGTTAAATTGAGATATTAATATAAAGGTACTAACAAATTTTATATTTATTTTTGTATAATTTATTTTTAGGATTTGAGACTTAATGTTTATTAAAATATTATTAAAAATATATTTTTTAAATTTTAATTTTTAAATTTTTGACTATTTTATATATTATATTTATGTGGGATCGTATTAACTGGTTAAACCAGTAATTCATCAATTAAACCAATAATTTAATAAACTGATTAGTTTAATTATCGGTGGCCAAACAGGTAGAATAGTCTAATCTTCGCCTTTCTTTTCTATAGTATAACCTCGGGCCTCTAATATTTTGGATCATATAAGAACATATTTTTATTTGAATTTGAGATCTTATATATATCTTTTATATATTTTCTTCACTAAAATACTTTCTAAAGCGTATATTCGCAGTAGTTTAAAGAAAAATGCTTTAAAAGAATAACTGATGTTAACATTAATAAAAAACATATTTATTTTTTATTTTCTATTTTGTTATTCTCATCAATATTTCATAGTTATATGTTTTATCACTATATATATTTTTCTTTCCAAAGTTTTTCTATGAAAAAAATATGAGTAAATTAAACTTTTATAATTTATTTTAATTTATCACTAATGAAATACAAAAATATTAATGTTTGTGTGTCTGTTTGTTATGTTTTGTTAATAGTATTTTATAATTTTATCTTATTCTATTATGAGAATCAAACATAGTCCTAAAGCACTATTATATTAATGCTAAAATTAATTTTATAAATGATTTGATATACTTTTAACTTTAATACTTGTTAATTATTTTCTTAATTTATGTAGGTATTTATATAAAAGATTTAATTATTACAAAGTAACAGAAAGAAAAAATAAAAAAAATAAAGAGTTGATGATGATTGATAGAGGAAGGGATAAGAATACATGGAGAGGAGTTGCGCATTTTGCTCCAAGACCGTATTTGCCTTGTTCTTGAATGGTTTGGCGATTAATTAGTTGAGGCACACGAATATGAATGATCTGATGATCTTTACTATCATTCTTCTTTTGTTACTCTTCCTTCACTGTGTGAGTGATTTATTATTTCCATGCATTCAAATCCAAATCAGTGAAGGTTTTTGCAAACATCATCAAGATGATGAATGGAAAAGCCTCCGTCTCTAAGGAACTTAATGCCAAACACATCAAGGTTCCATTTTCCCTTTTACTCTTTATTTTATTTTAATTTATTTATTGATGCTTTCCAGTTGATACAGGTTTTAGAGGGACTTCTTAGGCTACCTGACAATAGGGAATGTGCAGATTGCCGGAATAAGTGTGTATTATTTTCTTCAATAATCAAGCCTGAGAATTTATTTATTTATTTATTTATTTTTTTGAAAAAGAGATATGAACTTATATATTAATATTTTCAGGGCACCACGATGGGCAAGTGTGAACCTAGGAATTTTCATTTGCATGCAGTGTTCAGGAATTCACCGAAGTCTTGGAGTACACATATCACAGGTTTAATTTAATTTGATGCATCTTTCTCTCTTAATTATTGTATGTAGCGTTCAATAATTCTGATTATTTGTAATTAATTAAAAAGGTGCGGTCTACAACTTTGGATACATGGTTGCCAGAACAAGTGTCTTTCATGCAACGTAAGAAACTGCTCGCTTACTTTCTTGCTAGAACTAATTAAAGTGTTAGAACAAGAGTCATATAAAGGGTTTATGGTTTAATTCAAATATGCAGTTATGGGTAATGTGAATGCCAATAAGCACTGGGAGGCAGAGCTGCCGACAAATTTTGACAGAAATGGATATGGAATCGACAAATTTATTCGGGCCAAGTAAATATTAAATCTCTTTAACGATGAAGAATAATAATATCATTAGTCAATTATTATATACATTATGATTTATGTATGAAGTAATTAAAAATTGAAGGTATGTGGATAAAAAATGGGCTTCAAAACATGGTCTACAAGCAGCATCTGCAAAGTCATCTGAAACATTGAGGAATCATCAAAGGAATAGAAGATTGTCTCTTGAGGAAAGCATTCTTGTGGGCCACATGGCGCAAATTCAGCCGCCACAGCCGCAAGTTGCAAAATCTCATGAGGTATCATCTTTTGCAACAACTTGTATATAGTCACCGTTTAGTTTTCATAATATTGTATTCTTGAATTATATTATAATTAATGTATATATATAGTCATTTAATTATATTTATTTTTTGGATAATTATTTACGTGGTCAACAAAAAAATTATTTATATTTATTGATGTGATATTATAAATTGAAAAAAAAATTTAAGAATCAACCGAATTTATTATTTTTTTACTAATATTTTTATTATTAATTCTTTTAGTTTAATAATTTAACAATATATTGTTCCACACTTTTCTTTAAATACGTTTAGTTAATTACTGACAAAAAATAATTAATTTTATTAATTTTTTAATATTTTTTATATAATTAAATGTATATATAAAATTATTTTATACTAAGAGAATATCAAAATTAAATTGTAATTTAAGAATGATGGATAAGGATTTGCATTTTAAATACAAGATATATACCAAAATCTTTTGCGAGGTGGTCGGAGTTTTGACATCAAGCATACTAATATGGATATGTTTCAGAAAGATTCTTTTAGTATCTTTCATTTTAGTTTAAGGACGAATTATTTTATATTTCAATAACATACATAGTTAGAGATGGCCAAAGTTTTTAAAATTGTGGAAATTCATGTGCAGTCGACTTAGTCGATTTCATGTGAAGTCGACTCCAGTTGAATTTTTACCTTTCAAAATATATAAACTCGTGAAAATTATTGGTTACAAGGATAAGGATGAAGAGTGAAGTTGCTGACTTGGTCCGATGAGAATGGAGAGAAGTCTTCAGTAATAAATAAGGGCGAAGAGGGAAAAGGAGATATCCACACACTACACACTAATAGGGACCATAAAAGCAACTCAAATGAGAAGGATGCTGCATCCTTAGTCCCTTCAAGTGTCGGGTGGGACAGTTTTGTTGGAATTGAAAGAGAGGGACCAAAAAACAAGAAACTCATCCCTTATATATTAGGGACCAATAATTCCATATTTTCTTTCAATAACATAAGTGATCACACATGTCTCTTTTCAACGGAGATGAGAATCCATTTTTGATCCTTTGTTTACCCACAAATGCTAACTTGATCCCATGTGGGGTTTGCTAGTTGGAATTATCATTAAAGAGTCTAAGGTATAACTAACACATGTACTCTAAGAGGCATACACTAAGGTTAGAAGAGTGATAGACTCAGTAGATTTTGTTATTTATAATTATTAATTAGTTATTATTAATATTTTTAATAATATTAGATTACATGATGTAGAATTAATAATTATTCACTTTTTTTTATTAATGAACTGCTGGCCAAATTTTAATTAGAGTATTACCCCTAGATTTTCTCCTAAAATTATTATTAGTAAAAATTTTAAAATTTTTTATTTTGATAAATGTACTAAGATAAAGTTATATATTTTTTATAAAAAAATTTAATTAATAATTTTGATACGTGAAAATACATATTAGCTAAATCATAAATCTAAGAATCGAATCAAACCAATTAGTTTAATTGAATTAATAAAAAATTGATCATCAGATTAGTCTGATTCAATTAAAAAGTTAATTGACAAAAAACTTGTAAAATAATAAAAAAAAAACAGTCAAAAAATTAATTAACTAATTGAACTTATGTGATTTTTTTTAATGATCAACTAATTTAAAATAATAAAATAAAAAATTATTTCCTTTTTTTAAAATCATATATTTTATATATAAATATATTATTTTATTATATTCGATTCTATATCAACTCAATTTTGGTTAAACTTTTAAATTTTTATTTTTACTGGTTAATTGACCGGTTCCATTTTCAAAACGTTGGGCTAAACTCAAATTTCTTCTATTCCCACGCTCACTAGTAATTTTGGAGTGTTAATCCATGAGACAGAATATATTCTATATATAATATCTTGTGCAATATGAAGATCATTGAAAAGTTCATTTTGTGTTTCCAATAATTCAGATCCCCTCAGGTTTGGAAAGAAAGAAAAGTGCACCACAAGTAAAGATCAGGGGGCCATCGGCATCACTTGATTTTGATAATCTCACAAGAAATGGAAACAGTACTACCGTTGATCTTTTTGCCTTTCTTAATTTCAATGATAATAATAATAATAATAATAATAATAATCAAAAGGCTGTCTTCTCATCATCATCAGCAACTTCAACTCCTACAAGCTGGACAACATTTGATTGTAAGATCACAACAATCATATATAATTATTATATATTCTTGTGTATTGTGTTTTTTCAACTTCTAAATTATTAAATCAAATATTATTTATGTTTGCAGGAGATTACATTATTTGTATGTAAATATGTACAAGGGTGTTAGTATATAGATTGTTGCTTTGGGTAGGTGTAACAAGATTATATAGTTGCAGAGGATCTTGCAGTGTGGCAAAACCTTTGTGGTGAGCAATATTGGTTTTGGTGTGTGATTTTTTCCCCTTTTTTTTTCGGTTTATACATCTCCAATTTGAATTTTTTTTCCCTTTTATGTTTCTGTATATTCCCCTAGCTCCCCTTTTAAAATTAAAGAAAAAGACAAACAGGTTTTCGATTTTTTAACTGAAAAATAAATAAATGTTTTACTAATTGTAAATATAAAAATATTTCTTATTTTTTAAAATATGATATATTTAAATTTTTTTATTCAAAATATATGATGACAAATAGATCTCTAAAAAAATTTAGATATTTCACGTTTTAAAAATTAAAAAATATTTTTATATTTTTAATTAATCAATAATTTATTTATTTTTAAAATAAAAGATTATGAACCTATATTTGGTTTTCTCTTAAAATTATTTGAATTATGTATATATATATATACACGACATAAAAAAAAACCTATTACAAAGTGTACTATTTTGATTGTTGAATTGCATTCCTGTATCATGCATTCAGTTATATTATTTTAGCAATTCATATCATAGGACACGTGGATTCTAAAACTTGATATTTTTTTAAAGAAAAAAAAATCAAATGAACCCCTAATTTTTTAGCTTTTGACAAATTGATTTTCTAAATCAAACGAAATACCCTGGGTTGAAGAAGTAGAAGAGAGGGGAAAATGATGATAATTTAGTAGTGTAAAAGGCCAATTTTGCATGATTTTAAAATATCAAAAAGCCAAGTTACACTTTAAAAGTTAAGGAATAAAGTACACATGACATATGGTTTTAAGGCCAAAATGTAATATAGTCCTCTAACTATGAAAAATATTAAAAAATGAATAAAATTTATTGTTTTTAATTAGTAGTTAATCAGTAATATTCAATTAAAAATATAGACTAAAAATATATTATTAAATTAATAAATTAAAAAAATTAAATTAATGACTAAAAATACTTATAAAAAATAATAAATTTTAATAATCCTTGAACTTTATTTTCTGCTCAACTATCAAACAAAATATTAATCATTATTACTTTCCATCTATTTGTTGCAAACAGATTTATTATAGTTAGGATTGTGTTTTTGCAGAATTGAGGAGCATGCTAAGCTTACCATTAGGATTTAATTATTAAAGGCTGCACCACTTTGGCATTGATATCTTTCGTGTAGCTCCCTAGCTATGACTTATTAGTTGCTAACGTAGCCATTTTGATGATTGGGGAATTGGTAGTTTTGATCAAAGAAATCTGTAATGTTTTTTGTTATTCCTTTTCTTCTTTCATATTCAGTTCAGATTGGAGAGTTGTAAATGAAGTATGCCACGGCTCATGTTTATATACGTATTTCTTTTTTCTTTTTTTTTTTTTCCTTGTTGGAATCACTTCACTGCCTTAATAACTTCCTGCATTGAATTTTGGTCTTGACCATTGGCATGTAATTAAACATTGGGTGTTATTTATTTGACTGATTAGTTTGTGTAATTAAATGGAATAAGTATTGTTTTCGTCTCTAATGTTGAGAGTCAAAATTAAAATTATCCTCAATGTAATTTTTTATTTAAAATCATCCTTAATGTTTTATTTTGTATTGAAATCATCTTTTTTAATAAAATTTTTAATTTTTTTACAAAAATACCCCTATTTTAATAAATAAAAAATAAGTAAAATTAAAACAAAAAAGAAAAAGAAAAAAAGAACGCCAGGGGAGGGGAGGGAACTGGGGAGAAACGAAAAGGGGAAGGGGGAGGGGAGGAAAAGGGCCAGGGAAAGGGGGAGGGGGCGCCGGCGACGAAGTTTGGAGCCCTTGCAAAGCTACATCCTTTGACTGATTCAGCACCAACCCATTACCCCATTTCTCCTTGAACCGCTAGCACCCCACCTTCGAGTCCCACCTCTTGAATACTCCCACCAGATCGGTGAGTGGCTCCGATGCAGCGGCGGTGGGAGTGAATTGAGCGCTTCTACTGGTAGTGGTGGTGGTGATGGGGGAGAGGGAGGAGGGAAAGTGGAAGAAGCCGGAGAAAAAAAGGAAGAAAATGAAGAGGAGCATGATGGAGATGGTGATGGTGATGTTGATGGGTTTGGGTGGCACCAGTAGCATGGTGTTAATGGTGTTACGTCTCTGCGTCGTCATCAGGCTTTGGAGGGAGACCACGCTGTTGAACCGTCACCGCCGATTCGCCCACGAGCTGCCATTGGGGATGCAGAACAGCGAAGAGAGGAGAGCAGCATGTTGAAAGAGCTGCCGTCGGGCCTTGAATTTGCTGTTTTTGTTGTTTTTGCATCGGTTTTTGCTGTTGCATCTGTTTTTGCTATTTTTGTTGCATCTAAATTTTGCTTCTTCTTCTGCATCTGTTGAATTTTGCTGTTGAATTTGTTTCTTTTTCTGCATCTGTATTTCTGATTCTTTTGTTTTTTATTTTGCTATTAAATTTGATATTGTTGTTTCTGAATTTGAATGTGTTATTGTTGGTGTTCTTGAATCTGATTATTAGTATTTGATGGAAGTTAGAAAGGTGGTGGTGGTGGTGAAGTAAGGAAGGTAGTAGTGATGATGGTGGAGGGTATTTTTGTCCATAAAAATTTAAAAGGACGATTTTAATATAAAATAAAATATTAAGGATGATTCTAAATAAAAAATTACATTGGGGACGATTTCGATTCTAACCCTCAATGTTAGGGATCAAAACAATACTTATCCCTAATTAAATTAAATGTAACTGAATCACAATTCGAAATATTAAGAGTGATAATGTTAGAGAGATAAATAGACATACAATAATTAAAGTTATTTTATTTAACTTATTATCTATAAATTTATACATATAAAATTTATAATTACATATTTATTATATTTAAAATTATACAATTATTTTAATAATAATCAATAAATATTAAATAAATTAATTTTAAATTGTTTATATTGATTTTTGATTATGTCTCAAATATTATTGATTAGGAGCCAATAATTTTAGTATACGAAAGTAACTAATTAACTAGTGTTAATTCATATAAATTAAAAATAATAAAAAATATAGTCAATTGATATTTTTCGTATAAGAATTTACACATACAAATAAATAGATTAAAAAAATGAGATTTTGACTATTACAATTATTGAGTATTTTTTATTTTTATCTGTTTGAAATTAAATTAGAATTGTATTAAACCTCTTTTCTTAATTAGTTGACCAAGAAATTGGCGATTAGTTAACTAAAGAGAAATTGAATTACTAAAGAAATAGAATTCAATTATATATGATTTTTCGTAAAAAAATCTTTGCATGCATTAAAATAGATAATCATGCGGATTAAGCTTTTTGAAAAATAAACATTTCCAAGACCTTTAACATTTTCTATTTTTGGTTTCTTTCTAAATCTTGTATCCCTCTCCCTTTTCTATTCTACAATCTTAATTGTTAATCTTTTATTTCTAGATTCACAATCCTCTTGCCAAGGTTTGATTAATGTAATTAAAGATTAAATCAGGCGTTTCTTACCTTAATCTGTTAATTCTCGTGGGAATGATATCCACTCATCCTGGTATTACTTCAACAATTTGGTACACTTGACAGTATTCGAGAGCATTCAATTTCCGCTAATCAAGTGTCTTGCTAAGATGGCTTGGCTTAGGGAGGAGGATTTCAAGGCTTTCCTCGAGAAGATATTAACTAATACTACATTGTTAGAGGTGAGGAATGGGCTGCGGATGGGGTCGGAATCAAATTCCTTCCCACAAGCTATAGCATATATATGGGTATGTAAACGATCCTACAGTTGTTCGAACTAAAGGAACCGAGTAGGTCAACAACGACCAGAATTCAAAAGATCCAAAACAGAGAAAATGCAGTAAATGCGGGACGTTGGGTCATCAGCAAACACATTGTCCTAATTTGCTATCCTCGAAAAACTCATTTATGAGTATTTTATTGGAGTGGGCGGGAGTGATGCACAAACTCAGATTTGACCATAATATCCTTGTACCGTTCTTTTCATTTGCACAGATGTTTTAGATTTTAAATGGAACATATATTTATGTCTTTTGGGTGTTATTACAGTCTCACATTCACTATATTACATCGTAATACATTAAAATCATATTGACTACAAATCCGAGGATCACGCATTTTCCGCGAGTCTATCGCGTTCAAGTAATGAGTTGATTTTGGTCACCCTTTTGCCACTCGCTTTAGCAATGGATTAGGGATCATTTTTGATCCCTTGTACGCAGGCCATGTCTTCTAATCGCCCAAGAACAAACTCAACCCTATAAACTTTGTAAAGTTTGTCCACATTGTATACATATTGGACATACACTTGCCAATCAAGACGTTTGTTTGCATAGCAAGCAAGCACATGGCGACAAGGTAATCCTCTATTTAAAAGTGCCCACATTAACAAACCTACTGCGCAAGATTAACCCTGACTATGGTACTATTAGTGTTGTCACGGACCTTAAAAACTTCATTGCATCAGTCAAATCTGTTACCATTATGCTTCCCATCTACTGCATATTTGTTTCCAACTAAGTAGTAGCAAATTTTGATAACTTAAATCCCGCACACCTGCACTCAAGAGCCTCGGTATTCTTCCGGGTAAACAACTCATTCAATTAGTAAAAGGCCAACCTTACTAATGTTGTCACTAGGAGGTTGCGTGCACCCCTCAAAATTGAATTTATACATTCCACCAGGTTGGTCGTCATGTATCCCCAACGATGACCCTCGTCAAATGTCAATACCCAGTGCTGAAGTCCAATGTTATCACACCATTGAATGTATACCTCACATCGCTTATACAACCTTTGGTAATGCATGTTGTACTCCTCCTGAGTCTTAGAGTAGCATGCAATGCGTGCAATACAATATTTATATGACACATTCAATTATTTAATCAAAAACAAAATTAAATCGAACTACAAATACCTATATTAACAACAAGGTTATGCAAGTGTAGAGTCTTGAATCTCCTTAAGAAGTTGGATACAATGTTTCTGATGCAAAAGATTTGCCATGTTCTTAGAGGTCACCACACACCATTACTACGAGCTATTGCTGCCCTTATAGACTCATGGTGGTTAGAAATCAGCCCGCCACCATCTCGAGTTACAACATGCCTCCGTAAATTAGTCAAGAAAAATTCTTACGCACTAGCAGTCTCACCCTCAACGATGACAAAAGCAATGGGTACAATATTTTGGTTTTCATCCTATGCCACCGCAACCAAAAGAGTTCCTTTGTATTTACCGTATAAATGTGTGTCATCAACTTACACCAACAGTTTGTAGTGTCGAACACTTATACATGGATAAAAACACCAAAATATCTGATGCAGTATCTTTGCACCATCCACCTCCTCTTATCCATGATAGGTGGGGAGAGTCTTTACTTGAATAGCTACTACTGACATTTGATAACACATGGTTGTGCTCCATATCGGCAATGATCCATAGGACGCTTCCCAACCACCAAAGATCTGTGCAATGGACTTTTGCTTGGCCAGCCATGCCTTGCAATAACTAATAGTTTAGTTGAACCTAGATTGAACTTTCACAATTATAGAATGCACATTTAAGGATGAGTCTACTTCAACCAATGGATTTAGAACCTCTAGAATCATGTCCGAGTCTGACTTGGAGTCTTGGAATGATCTTGCAAAATTGATCCAATGGAACATGTTTGCCGTGATGCAGAATTTTGCAATCCACAAACTAACCGACAAGTGCACCGGGTCATACCAAGTAATACCTCAGGTGAGTGAGGGTCGATTCCACGAGAATTGATGGACTAAGCAACAATGGTCGAATGACTCACTTAGTCAGGCAAGTAGAAAGTTGTGTTTTGAGGGTTATAAAATGCATTAAATAGTAAACTCAGATAATTGGAAAGCAAACAATAAAAATGGTGTGAATTATATGATAGAAAGCAGTTAAGGCTTCGGAGTTGTCTATACTTCTGGGCTAAATAGTCACAGAAACTCTAATTACCCGAAACTAAGAGGATTACATGTCACGTATCCTGATTAGTTCAAGTAATTAGCAATTTAGAAGAAATTTGTTTTCAAGTTGTTGTTCAAGCAAGATAACTCTGTCAAGAATCACAAGAACACATGTAGAATAAGGGTTATATTGTCGTTCTACTCATATTCATAAGATGAAGAACAAAAGCAATCCTTGAAACTGAATCAATACATTAATTAAAATAGAAAAGCAATAATCTCAATTCATAGAAATAAAGAGAGCTCCTAACCTTAAGCGAGACGGTTTAGTGGCTTATGACTTACAGAAAAAACAAGGGTTCTGAAAAGTAAAAAGTGCAAAAGTGAGAAGATCCCCTAAAAGGTGTATCTTTTCCCTTTTATATCTAACCTAATTTGATTTGAAACTAAAATAAAATAATAAACTCTAAACCCAAAAGAATTTGTTTGTAAATAAAAATTACAAAAATAAAAGATAAAATAATAATTAAAAGCTAAATCCAACAAAAGATGCTCATTTGATGAGGTTGAGTTCGGATTGCTTGGCGCTAAATACCAGGTGTGGCGTTTAGCACCCCCATGGGTAGCAAGCCCTGCTTAATTTGCTAATTGCTGGCGCTGGCGTTTAGCGCCTAAGGGGGCAGCTTCGAAACTTCTCCTTTTTGCTCAAAACTCTGCCAGATTGATCCGAATTTCACCTGAAATAATAAAAACACCAGAAAAACTAAAAGTCGCATCCAAAGAGGATTTTAACACTAAAATATAACTAAACTCACTAAATTCTAACTAAATTTAACAAGAAAATAAGCCAAAAATGGGTATAAGATGCTAATACATCATGCCGCCGATTGTATCTCCTAACCTCCCAACAACCTCTTTTTTGGATCAAAGTAGCTGGATAAGCCAATCGCATCCTCTGACATATGTCTTGCATTTATCATAGAAAGTCATAGGCTTAGACTCATACACCATGTAATTGATTCTTTTAGAAAATGTGTAACTTTTTATTGTCGATATCACTAACTCACGAGAAGCAAATTCCTATCTAACAAAGGATTCACCATCTTCGGCAACGACATCTACACCAAACAAGAGGTAATTATTTTTCTTGTCCAGTGATATTGTTACAAAAAAAACAGATATGATACCACATATCGGGATTTGCATACTCAGAAAATTTCGATACATACATGGCTTCAAGATTTAGAGCATGCATAAATAATGGCACACCAAAAGCATGTTGGGTTGCACTTCCACTTACTGCATTTTGCATGACTGCATCCGTTGCTTCGTCAACATTTTCTTCGGGTTCATCAATGACTTCGTAATTAGCTTCAAACACCTCTGTACTATCATTATTATTTTCATCACAGCTTAATGTCCTCCTTTCATCGTGATCTGACCCATAGTCAATCTTAGTCGCAACCATTTTCTCAAATTCAACAAATAACTCTATCACTGACACATGAGCTCGAGTATGATAATGAATCTGAAACATCTGTTACGTATTTGTTTCATCAATGATGGGCATGCTTTGAAATTGTATCGTCCCGCAAAATATTAATACGGAGTTCCTGCATAATATATTGCTTACTATCTTCAAAATATTGTTTTTGATACTCTCTCAAAGATCACTTTGTAGCACTGTAAACATCATAGTGCATTGAATAACAAAAGAAAATAGATGTTTGCAGATAAAACTCACACCTTTTTATACAGTGGTAAAATCTCACTATTATAATACATTCACACATTTACACTACCTTTTATTGCTTGTCATTTTTACCTAAAGAACCTCCAAAACTAACAACACTTTAATAAAGAACATACAACAAAGGAGAGAAATTTGGACTTCATGGATCGTATCACATTTCTCATTGTTTGAAAATTACTACAATACTTTATTTATAGATAAATTTATTATGTAAAATTATATTTTCGCATTGCGAAAAATAAGTGTAAAGAAAAAGTGGCCAATAAAAAAAATTTCGTAATCTACGAAAAAATATACAAAAAATTAAATAAATTATTTTCTTTAATTTTCGCAACCTATGAAAATTTAGATGGGCCAATCAAGAGTTTCTTTCTACTTCAACAAATAACACGTGTCAATGTGTCATACATTCATAATTTTTGCAACCTAATTTATTGGTCATATTTTTGTGTATCAATTATGTTAGAGAGACAATAAAAATCAACAAAAAATTATTTTATTTAGTATTAATTAATTATTATAATAATTAATAAATACTAAATAAGATAAGTTATAGTTATTTTTAGTTAATTTATTTTGATTACAAAATATTTTCGTATATGCGTTATACTTATCAAGCCAATTCACATGAATTATACCAAAATTTTATCCATAACTAATTTTACTCGTTGGTTTAAACTGTAATCAACTTTATTGTTTATCCATTTCACAAACACATTCATTCTCATTTATTTACTTTTTAATCCGAGATAGGATATGTGATTTTTTTTTATAAAAGTAAAAGCAGTGATATATTTTAATATTGTAATTTTTTGATATTTTTAAAAATTGTGAAGGTACATAAATCAAAAGGTTTGATTTCTATATCATAACTTTTAAATTTTTTTAATAAAAATTTTTCGATTCAATTTCTGTATTTTTCATAAATCAAACGATCTAATTTCTACTTTTCTAATTAAATAATTTTATATTTAAAAATAACATTTCAACAATCTACATTTCAAAAAATTACCATTATATTACTTCAATATAAAAAATAAAAAGTTCAGGTTATGTCATTGATAATAAAAGAAAAAAAAAAGAGATCAAGAGGGCCACAAAGCGAAGAGCAATACCGTTAAGGGTCAAATCATATATGCTTCAATTGCTTATTAGCTTTGTTGATTCGTGATTATTTTTGTCCATCACATAAGAGTGTTTTTTGTATTTAATTTTTATGTTATTGGATTAGACACATGACTGGTTCTCATTAACATATTAACCCAGGCCGAATAGTCCAATTCGATTTTCAAGAATAATTTTTGCTGCTTAAGAATACTTCCTTTGGTAATTAAAAAAATAATCATATTATTATATAAACACAAAAATTAACTAATAATTAGTTAACTTATAAAAATACATATTTGATATTCATTAAAAAATTGATTAAGCTGTTTTAGAAATATTTAATTATTCAATTATAATAAATTGAATTATTCTGTTATGTTGAATTTAATTATTTTAGTAATTGATTATTATATTAAAAATATGTAAATGAAAAGATATTGTAAAATATAAATAATTATTTTTTGTGATCAAAGTATTTATGCTAAAAAATAAAAAATAAAATAAAATCTTAACTTACACTGCGTGTCCACGATTCTTATGGTTAGTGCGCCCGCATTGTAGCATATTCTCTGCAACGGAATGAGAAAGCATGCCATGAAGCGTGAAATCTCTCTCTCTCTCTCTCTCTCTCTCTCTCAAACAATTTAAAAAAGGCGGGAAAACACTATGGACTCTCACTCTGTCATTCATCACTGTTAGTCTGTTGTTACCGCCCTACCTTCCTTTTCTCTGAATTCTCAGCTAGCTACGATTTTCTCTTCTTCTCTCATATTATTGCTAAAGGTACATACCTCGAATTTCATTTTCCATTTTCTCGAGAAAATCAAACTGCACAATGATCAACTTGTTCCATTTAATTTTCCGAATATGCAAATCCAAATTACTTGCTCGGAGAAAAATTTGATATTCATTTGCATTTGCACGTACGTCAAAATTATTCTTCAGAGAACTTTTATAGATGTATGATTTGTTGCAATTAGATAAATTCGTCCACTATCAGTTTATAAATAGTTGATGAAATTGATTCATGTGTGTTTGATTATTGGTTTTGTTTGAAGGAAAATGGAGCAACTGAGGGCAGCATGGGCAGCGAAGGCTATCGTTATGATCATAATCACTTCCATTCTTTTCCAATGCGTCTGCGGTGTTAACCACACCGTCGGCGAAACTTCTGGCTGGGATCTCACTTCCAATATCCAGGCCTGGGCCTCTTCCGCTACCTTCTCCGTTGGCGATGATCTCGGTATATACCTTTATATGTACAATGCATTATTATCTCTTCTGTATATGAATTCCAGTTCAAGAAATTAACAATATATGATGATTCGTTTCCACCATCTTAATTCGATCTTCAAATCTAGCACAATGCACATGCATAACTGATTGACGGCTTCGGTTTAGTTGAACTTTCGATCTATTTTGAGCAAATATCAGAATTCATGTCTAACAAACACACTTCTGTGTAATTTATTTATTTATTAACAGAAAGGCATAACGGTTTTCGTTCTCCAAAATGTTCCTTACTAACAGAAACAGTGTCATTGTGCCAAAGCCAGACACGTTTTTTACATAAACACTTCAGATCTACACTTTATTTAAGAAGATCAAATTAAGTGAATCTACTTTTTTTTTTTTGACGGAGAATCTACTTTGAATAAATGGAATGAAGTTCAATTCTATTGTAAACTTACCTAACATCAACCATGGAAACTGGAACATTAACGATTATCAGTTTCTAACCCTCTGAGTCTCTGTTGCGTGTTGACAGTGTTCTTGTATACGCCGGTCTATGATGTGGTGGAGGTTAACCAACAAGGTTACGACACGTGTACTATCGCCAACGCCATGGCCACGTACAGCTCCGGGGAAACAGTGATCCACCTCACGGCACCTGGAACCCGCTACTTCGTTTGCGGCAGATTGGGCCACTGCCAACAGGGCCTAAAACTTCAAGTCCAAGTCCAGACCCAGGCCCAGGGACAGACCCAATCCAACAATAACGGTGCTCCTCCACATTCTTCTGGCAACTCCCTTCCGGCTCCGCCTCATTCTGCCCCCGACACTCCTCCTGCTGATGTTCCAGAATCTTGCGATTGCTCACGTGCTGACCACATGCTTACGTCGATTACGCTCGTGATCACCACCGTGATCCTCTCTTCCGCTCGCGCTGCGTTCCTCTTCCCACTTAAGCATCATCTCCTGCTGGTTTTCACCTGAAGCGGTGAGCTTCCTCTGCTTCCAACCACACATTTTTAGTTACCTATTATGGACTATTCCTTTTGATGGCATCATACGATGGGTGATTTCATTCATTTCATTTCATTTCAGTCAATTGCTTTGTTGGTTGGGCGTATTGTATTCGAAATTGTTCTGTCAGTTTGACTTCTCGTATGTTTAGTCTTGCTTAATTGAATTTCTATTCCTTCTTCCATTTAGTTGTTAATTTTTGTTTACAGAATAAATGTGAATCAAAACCTTTTTTTTGGGGAAGAAACAGAATCAAACAAATCCTATGTTTTGCATTACTACTTTCAAAGGCTGATTTATTTAACAGCATTTTCTTTAGTTATATCCTTTGTATTTTTCTGGTTATGAGCTTATGCTTCCACAGTCTAAGAAATATCATGAAAAAAAATAAGCGTGGCCCTGATAACCCCACGCCCACGAAATTGTTAGACACATAATAGAGCAGTGGGGACAGCGCCATTCCCATTAGTTTTTGTGGTGTAGTGATCATCTCCATGGCTAGCCCTTCTAAGTTCTGATTCTCTGAATCTGATTCTTAATCTCCACATGAAAATCATTGAGGAAAAGATATATTTGTTGAGATAAAAAGTATGAAAAATATTGCTACTAACTAGTTTGTAGAAAATTGACTGGAATCATGACAATTATTTAAACTTTAACGTGTACATTATGCTTGAGGTTGAATTTTTTTTTTTTTGAAGAGGCTGAATACTTTGTTAGGTACTTAGGTGGGAAAATGCTGAGGAGAATTTAAACATATATACAATCCGTGTCCACGACAACTTTTAATTTGATGATGATGTTTTGTTTGTTTTTCATAAATTTAAGGCATACAAATATTTGAGGACTCTAATTGAACGTTCCCCCAACAGTGTCATTTTTGTATACATACGCTGACATATCTCATTACAAATATAATCGCCACCACAGATGTTGATGAGTGAGAGGGGGGAAATTGGAAAAAAACAGAAGGCACATAAAAGGAATGAACGGCTATGATTTGAATTGATAGTTGTAAGTTATGCTAGTTGTATTTTATGAACAATTATTTTCAACCCAACCAAGAAGGTTGGAGCAAAGACAAAATAAAGTTCAATAATGCTTCAATAGATGCTATAAACATCTCTAAAACTCTCGTTTTTCATAGACGCTCAGAAAAGGACTCGACATTATGAATTTGCATTTTGAAATGATGACCAAGAAAAAAATGGAAGGGGCGAAGGGGTGTAGTTAACTTCAAACTGGACAGAGCGAGGAAAAAAACATAATGGTTGTTTTTTCTTTCTTTCTTTTTTTTTTTTTTTTGTTTGTTTGCAGGGAGGCTTCCTTCTCATCTTTTATTCATCAATTTTCCATACGTTAGGACATAGAATTCTTCATGACCTTATGTTGAAAAAACTGCCTAGTGCTTACTACTAGCTTAAATAGCCTCTTGTTGAAGGAAGCACTTACTGTTATGTTCCGTGCACTGTCTGGTTCCCCCTAGTCAATAGCTTCAGGTCCACAGCTGCTTAATAGATAATAGTGCCACAACAACGTGTACAAGCATTTTATGGTTTGTTTAAATTAGTGGTTTTTAAGAAAAGGACTTGCCTTTTGAAAATGGCAAACATTTGGGGTCTTATGCTTTTGTTATGCTTACCACATTCTTCTTAATCGATTTTTAGACGTAATTATTATACATATAACCATCTATTGTGTAGACAACTTGATTCAATGCATACCCCCAACTTGCTCGTTGTCTTTGCATTTCCACTCATAGTGATAAGAGAGTAAATTATATAGTTATCTTTAGACATTACACATAACACCTTTTATTTTGTTATGATTATATTGGCATCCCATATAGGAGTATTCAGCATAATAATTTTATTAGAGCGGTGTTTACATAAATATTGTGGGGACTTGGTTTGCAATTAACTTCAATCTCAAGAGAGAAAAAATAAACAAAAAAGACTATGCAAATAAACCTTTAGGGAGCAAATTCTTGTGAATAATTAAACAAATGTATACTAAGGATCGGATTAATCTAACTAATACTTCAAATAAGGCATACCTGGAAAGATCTCTCCCATATAAAAAGTTATTTCCAGGGTAGCAGAATCCACTGATAAAAGTGGGAAGAAAAAGTAAAAAAGAGACGAATTGAATGTTAATATTCAAAATTAATAGTTTCTAATTGAAGTTAAAAAGCAGTTTGCAGAAGTTGGAGGGTCCCCGTGTGTATGGTTTATTATATACGATAAAAATAAAATAAAATAAAATAACTAGCAGGTTATATTTATATTTCAAGCTGTACAAGGTCCTACTTCTTTATGAGGCTTTGTACTCTCAAACCACTCGAGGTTTGTGACACTACAGAGAACCATATGGGGTTCCTTTGTTTCAATTTTCAGTGGCATGTGTCGGGCAGCCAACTTGCTTTCTGATCTTGGGTACCACCATAATTACTCATGAAGCCTTCAAGCAACAGCAAGAAAGTGCTATCTCAACATTAAAAATACTTGTAAACTTCTAAAACTACATTTAATCTTCTTTTATATTACTTGCAACGGCCCCATGTAACAACAAATAAACATTTTTTATGTTGATTGGTAAATAGCCATCTAAAAGAATAAATGTAATTAATGTATAAAAATTAAAAAATTTTAAATGTATTTAATCTCATGAAAACATAAAATAAAACCTTATACTTTTCTTATTTCGAAATTAGAAAGATTGATTCTCAATATTATCTACATTGATCTGTTCTATACTATTCTAAAAGGTGAGATATCCATGTGCATGTGCGTGAATTCCCTTAGGTTTATTGCCTTAATCTCAATTCGGGCCCAAAACTAAATGTTTACCTTTTACGATATTGACCACATAACCAATCTGTTTAGGCCAAGATTCACACCTTAATTAAAGGTGCCATGCAAAACCATTAATCATCACTCTTAAACTTAACGTTACTTTCAATTTAATTTATCCATATTCATGCCCTTAAAACCCATATAGTAAAAAATATAAAAATCAATAAAAGCCTAGGTTCTTTTTAACACGACAGTGTACTTAAAGTTGTCCTAGCCTTTCGGTCAACTTATGATGTTAATTAGATATTGTCAGTGTCCCCATTGCCTAATGCATTATCTATGCTAACATTGCAAATATCATATAGGCAAAGACTAGTATAGTACTCCTCTTCCTCTGAGTTGCTTATATCAATCAACACAAGCAGATACCACCTCCTAGCATGTGCATGGTTCCTTTTTCGTTATTAGGTGATTTAGTTCAATTGGGACCTAATTCAGGGTTGTTCCTATTCATATTTCCTTCATTTGTATATATATAATAATATATATATATATATATATATATATATATATATATATATATATATATATATTTGTTATTTCAACAAAGACATCTTCATATTATGAATCGTTAAATAGTTCAATCAAACATGTAAAATCATCTAATTAGTCATCTATTTTTTTTATTGTATTATTAATCTAAGAATGGGGAGAGTAATTATTTGGAGGAAAAAAAGAGGGCAACTATGCATCACATACTAAAGTAAATTAGCTTGCAAACTAGCTCTGCATGAAATTGCAGCATAAGTACAAATAATCCTCCTCTTAGTGCGTGTTGCCTAGGGTTCAAATTACATAGTTACTACAACCCTTATGTTTATATATATCATATAATATATATAAAACACTAGACTTATTGAAAGAGAACAACATAGATTAGGGGGAAAAAACTACTAATAATATTATGCCTACTATGTCACAAGAAACTTGACAAGGGAAAAAGTCCACCATGTCCTCTGATACACATGTTTTGGCTTCCTCACACAGTCTCAGCAGCAAAAATATGTACACACATCAAGTCCTGCCAATGAGAAAGAAAAAACGGTCAACACTCAAAACTATAGTGACCGACAAATCGAATGTGAGAGATTAGATGTATAGTGTTTATATTAATAGTATTATTATTATTATTATTATTTTCTACACTTCAATCAAGTGCTAGTTAGGTGGAACAGCCTAATCAAAGCTGGATTCATTTAATTGTGTATAGTTATGGTACCCTTTTTTTTTTTATTTCTATGCCAGGTGTTACAAGCCCAATGCTTCATACTTGAATATCCCATAAAAATGCAACAATGAACAATATAGTCACACTTTTGAAGTCACATAAGTTCATATTAGTGTATAGACTATAGAATAGAGAATCATTTCTGAGGTCATAACTAGTGAAGAAAGAACAGTATTAAAAGTTCAACAAGCACTATCATTTCTGGTTATGTTCAATTTAGATATGCAAAGATTCCATATTAAAATAGTGTTATACTTAACTCTGCCACTATCAATTATTCCGAATTATTATAAGTATAAAATCCTCATCTACTACCATAGACCAATCATTTTAAGCTTGTTATGTAAAGGCTGGTTTTATATCTAAACATCACATTGCTGCAGAATACAAATACACATACAACATGGCAATGCAATTAATGAATGTAAGAAAAACATAAAATAAAATAAAGCAGCACAAAAGAGTTGAGAATATGAATATCTTATATTTATGTGTACCTTCAAATGGTTAATATACTTCAAGAGACTCTCATTTTGCTAAATTATTATTTTCACTGTGACTGGTGAAAAAGGAAGATGAAGAACAACATCAAGCTAAGCTCGGCCATTGACCATTTTCATGTAACGTTGGTAAGATTCAAGTCTCTGAAGCTTCATCTGATTGTTGAAATTCTTAATGAATGCTTCAGCCCTGAGATTCAACTCCTCAGGGGTCATTGACTTCTCCCTCCTCAACGAAGCTCTGTCGTTGAAAGTCTCAGACTTTCTCAGCTCCTTTTGAGCCCAAGTCACAGGATCATCATCATCGCCACCACCATAGCCTATGTTGCATAAATACAAATAAAAATATTGAATATAATACCATCAAAAAGCATCCCAGTGCACAAACATCATGCATTAACGCAGGATTCGAGGAAGGGCCACACCGAGAAGTATATGCAGCTTAATCTGAGTTAATACTAAATAGCATCATTATTTGATGCAGATAGAGTAAGTGATCATGATGAAAGATGAGTACCTTGTCCATTGTTATGTCGTTGAAATGGCTCTGCCTTGGAAATCCTTGCACCACCACTCCATGTGTCACTCTTCTTCAGCTGTGGCTTCATTGTTTTCCCTTGACCCTCCATGATAGCCCTCCATGTTGCTTCTAGTGTATCATCATGATCATCATCGTGATCAT
This sequence comes from Arachis stenosperma, assembly GCF_014773155.1. Lineage (NCBI taxonomy): Eukaryota > Viridiplantae > Streptophyta > Magnoliopsida > Fabales > Fabaceae > Arachis > Arachis stenosperma. The sequence continues at coordinate 128,161,727 of NC_080381.1, read as the reverse complement.
GATCATCACCTTTTTCATCGGATTCCGGCAAGAAATAGTCGTTGGTGCACTTTTCCAATGATGGGCTGGTCAGGATTTTCTCAAAAGACAAACCAAGTGCTCTTAACTTATCATAGTCATAATCAGCATCAACAACTTCTACTTCTTTTTCTTTTTCTTCTTCATGTTGAATAACCTCTTTCTCTTGTTGATTTGGTGGCTCATTGTTTTGGATTACCGGGTGAGTAGTTGGGTTGGTGGGAGTGTCTGAAACAGTGGTGGTTGCATCTGAATCTGAATCTGCATCAGTTTTCTTGGGTGAAGAAGTAGCAGAAGAGAAGGGTATGGATTGGTGGGAGAAGTTGGAGGAAGCAGCAATGGTGATGATGATGAAGTTGACAATGATGTAAACAAATGGGAGAGTCAACCAGCTTCTTGCAGAGGTCCAAAGGCGAGGGAGAGTCGAGAGAAGAAGATCGAATGTGTATGGGATTATTGCCACTTTCAACAAAAAAAGAAGGGATACAACCCCCATCATCATCAGCACAAGCTTTGCAACCCATAATCCTGCTTCCAATCTCTTTGATTTTATACAAGATGGGTTTTGAAAAAGATCCATCTTTCAAACGCAACTTGGAGAGTTTTTGAAAGGAGGGAATAAGAAACAAAACAAAACAAGGAGTAGTAGTGTTTTACAAGAATTATGACAAGATAGAAAAAGATCTCTCTGGAAAGAAACTATTTGAATGAGCAACACATGTTTTATGTTTAAAGTTAGCGAGAAATTAAAGTTCCTTGAACATGGAGGAGAAGAGAAGAGAATGATGATTAGAGGATCCAGAAGATGTGTCGTACCAAGATTATTGAAGGGTATTTGAAAGAGAGAGAGAGAGAGAGAGAGAGGTTTCAAAGTTAGAGAACTGTTTCAGGTGCTGTTGGAGTTGGTTGCAGAGGTAACAAAAATTCCATTAGTACTCTGCTGGTTATGGTGTTAGTAGTAGAAGTAGAGGACCACAAGCTTCAATTTAAATCAAACAAACTCTTACTATCACCTTCTCTCTCCTCCTTCATGGATTCCCCACCGTCAGATTCTTTTCATTTATCAATGCCAGGATTCCACAATTTCAATTTTTTTAATAATTAAAACAGTAAATATAATTTTTTATTATTAATTTTATAAACAGAACAAAAAAAAATATTAAAAAATTATAAATCATACTTTATTTTTTTAATTATAAAAAAGTAAGAGAATTCATTTCTTTTCTACTCTTATATTTATTCTTTAAATTATTATAATTTTCTCATAATACCAACTTTTTCGTTAACTACTAATTAGTTAATAAAATAATAGATAAACAAAGATTAACTATAGAAATAAAAAGAAATAAACTTAAATTGGTGAAATAATTAGTTAATTGATTTAAATTTTGTAAATTTAGTAATTTATTGTTCAGTAAATTTATTAAAAAATAAAACATATATAAAGTTTTCTTGTAATGGATTTTATAATCCATCTAAGAGTAGTTAATACGATGTTTTATAGTTAATGTTTATTTACGATATTTTTTTAAGGTTCTTTTTATAAATATTTTAAGATAGAAATTAAAAAAAATTCAAAGATGCAAATTTATTTGAAAGTCGAGACAAATATAAAAACAGTCCAAAAACATATTTATTTTAATATAAAATTATCTAGTTTTTTATGCGCTAAAAAATTTGAAAATAACAAATACATACATAAAAATACAACTTTTTTTTATCTTATTTATATTCCTTACCTCGTTATCTATATATTCTTTGTCTAGAAGCAGATACATTGTAATATAATATTACATGATGAGGATGATAGACCCACCAACACTTTTGCTTTTGGGGTTTAATTATTTTGGAAATTCTTTTGAAAAGCTAGCATAAACTAGAAGATAATTGAAATTTGTTTTGAAAAATGAAGCAAAGAAATTGGAGGTAAATTAATTTAATTGAAAAGTAAGATCTGAATTGAAGTGGTTGTGCTGCGCGGCGGTGTCCACAATTTGCGGAGGTTGTGATAAGTCATAACGCAAACTTTTCGAAGCACTAAACCAAAGCGCCCAAACTAATTAAATCATAACAATTTCCTGCATTTATCATCTTACAAAGTAACATTAAATAATATATATCCAAATTTTTCTCTAGATTCTCATTCTAGACAAAGAGAAAATCATCGTTATATTTTTTCTGATTCATTTTCGTTCTCTCTGCATACTAAAATAGAAAGAGAAGGTGTTATAATTTAAATCATAATAAATTTTTGTGTTATGATTTAATTCCAGAAATATAATTTTTAATTTAAATAAAAAAAAAAGCCTATATCTGGTGTTATTGGTGCCAAATTTTTCTCTAGATTCTCATTCTGGAATTTTCTTATAGCATGCGTAACGCTATTCGGTAGTGTCATGTATTATTAAAGAACGTGTACAATTCAATATCTACGGATGAAAATAATGTTCACCTAAACCCCCACAAAATCTCATAAAAATTTGCAAGAAATTACCCATTTCAATGTTGTTCAATTCAATTATATCTACCAGCTAAGCACCATTCACCACATTCAGGGCAGAGCTTAGTTCAGACAAAGAGGATTATGGCTCTTCCCAAACTTTTATTAAAAAAATTAATAATATTTTTTTAAAAAATAAAAAATAGTTTAGTTGACTCAAATATTTTATTATGACTTAAAATACTAAAGTTTAATCTTTATCTCTTATTTTTATTACACAATAGTTTTTAATTTTAAACATTCAAAATATATTAGATTTGGACTGAACTGAATGTATTCGCATTTCGCAACTCTCTATTCAATAAACAACACTCATTTTACCTTTGAGTTCAAATATAAAAAATTAGGTATTTTTATTTATGTAATTTAATATTATTTTATATTTTAATGTTTATTTAATTTAATTTTTATTAGAATATTCAATAAATATTAATATTATTGTATTTGTATAAATTAAAAAAATTAATAAATATTATAAATTTTAATATTTGTCTTTCTAATTTCTTTTTTACATATTTTACAAGATATATATTCAAATTTTTATATAAAATAATCATAAAAAATAAAGAATTGATATATTTTTTTAAGAGGAAGGCTAATATTCAAGAAGGAGAACATATAATTTTTACAATATTAACACTTGTAGATAGTTCTTCTAGTTTAATGAATCACGAAGAAAGTGAGATACAACCTTCAAAAGTTTAAAGAGTTGTATCTGATGAGTTTAACCTTAATTTTTTGGAACGAGACCCTGAAAAACGGCTTCAAATTTGACAATATCACCCAAATAAGAGAGACGGGGTTAGACAAACTTATCTTAAATAAGATCCATATTAAAAATATCTTGACAATTATTTTCTATCTGGTCCCCCAAAATTTTATTTCAAGTTCCGCCACTGACCACATCATCACTGGTTTCTTTTATTCTATATATTTATTGTCTATTTACCACCATTACTGCTTTATCTTTCACTATAAGAAATAAATAAATAAATAAAACTATTGTTGTATCTTTTACTATATATTCCACTAAGGTTGCTTTTCTTCAAATTAATTCAATATAGCACTAGTTATTAGAAAGAAAACAGAGGGCTAAGTCAAGAAAGATCCAAGATGATGAGATGTGAGGCAATGAATAGTCTATTTACAAAGTGAACAGTGCTCCATAATTGGTTCGTTATATAATTGAATTTGGATATATGCACCGTAATGTGGATAAACAAGTTGATACTTGCTTTATAGCTGCTTAATTATTTAATTAAGACTATTTCCAATGACTTTGTATAAAGTAGATAAGAAACTTGGACTTAATAATTATTAGAATTTTAAAATATTACTGGAGGGATAATGAGAAGTAGAAATGAGAGGAAGAACCATTTTTTTTTTATAGATTTAAAAAATAAAATAGAATTTCGATTTATTTAACTTAATAAGAGGACAGAGTGTGGAGCATTGCAACAAGTTTATTATTATTATTATTAACCAAAAGTTGGAAATAAATAAATAAATCTCTATCTCTAAAGTACATAGTAAGAATCATTACACCCTTTTTTAGATAGATAGTAAAGTTGGATTGATATTTAATTAAAGAATAAAAATTATTTATGAAAATTATGTGGTCAACAAAATTACTTATAAACAATAACAATCTAAAATTAATTATATATGAAATATTTTGTTACACAGATTATAAAAATACTATTCTGATCTTTAATACATTTGTGAAACAAATCAAAATTTTGGGTGTAGTAACGTTTTTATTACTGTTATATATATTATTTGAATCTAAAGACCGACTAAAAGCTAAAAATTTAAAAGACAAGTAGTATTTTTTATATAATAATAATGCATATGCATTTAGTTAATAACTTAAATTTTATACTAGCTGGAACATTTATAAATGGAGAGTTGAATCCATACTTTATTTACTCTTATTCTTTTAAAGAAATATAAAATTTGTTATACAAATATCATCTAGAATTAAAACAAAAGAAGTTATATAGGAGTGGGAGGGGATGCGGAAGATATAATAAATGGTTGAAACAATAATGATAGTACAATTTTGTATGTTTTGTTTGTTTAGTAAGTAGTAGTATAGGTGGTAGATTAGGCGTGTGTATATATATATATATATATAATAGGGTAATACTAGGATGACAAAAAAAATTTAGAATTTATCTTATTTAATATTTATTAATTGTCGTAACAATTAATAAATGCTAAATAAAATAAATTATGACTGTTTTTTGCTGATTTTCATTAGTTATTAAATATTTTTCATATATAATAATGGTATTGGGATATATCGTAGTGGAGTGATGAAGTGAAGTGATGGCTGGGCTGGGGTCTGTTGTCTTACCCCGGGGAACCACCATCCATGACGGCATCACCCTATCCCACCGACCCACCCTACACACAAATATTACACTATCAACAGAATTTATTATTTTTTATTAATAATTAGTTAATAATATTTAAAAATAAAGATTAAAAATATATTATTAAATTATTAAATTAAAAAAATTTAACTAATAATTAAAAATATTAATAAAAAATAATAAATTATGTTAGTCCTCTAACATTTTTATTTTTATTTGATTCATATCCACAACACCACTTTTTTTTTCTAGAGCAATACTCATGGTTCATCATCATAACCAAACAAAATCACACTGTTTTTCAAGCAGAGTTACAGTGTTCACAAAAATGTTGTAAACTGATCATCAATTGCTCTTTCCAGGTCTTTGATTTGACTCCCTGTCTGCATGTTGGGCCAAGAATCAATTTTTTACTTTTGGTATTAGCAAATGCGGTAACTGGTAAGATTAATTACTTGGTAAAATTTTAAGGTATGTTACACTGCATCTTCTTAACAAAAAGAATTAGGATTTAGGTTTATAATTATTGACCTCTCTTTTAAGCATTATCCTACAAAGCACGTACATATATATAGTGTTATGGTATTTAATTAAAAAATGAACATTAATATATTTACTATCGCAATTAATATGATTATTTAGGGTATGGTTGAATGTAATTGTTATGAGTTGAAGACAGGTTGGAGATTATTTAAATATATAAAAGATAAGAGGAACGACAAAAAAGAAAGAGTGTCTCTAATTATTTTGGTTGTAAACTAAGTCATTCGTGGGGCTGAAATAAAATATCTCTAATGATTGGTGAAAAAGGAAAAGGATACAACTTCTCATCAAAAAGTCTTATTATGCTCCCTTCACGGGATTATGTTTTATCGTTAGGTATAATCAATTTCAGCTTTCTTCAATGATTTAACAATGCATTTGAATCTTCCATTCCATATATGACTCCAATGAAAAAATAAAAAAAAGTAAGATTAATTAGGTGCGTCAAAATTAAACGTGCATTGTTCGGTAAAAAATAGTGACTTTAAGAATGAATAAGATATTTTATTTGTCTTTCATTCGCGCATTAGCCGAAGTACATAAAGACATGTATATAGTAAAAGATTTAGGTATTATTTAAGATATGGGGCGGCATATATCACTATCAAAATGCTAACAATAATTACTATATATAAAATAGTAGATAAGATAATAATGAAATGATGGCTACTATATACTGTAGTTTAAAAGAAAAGAAAAGAAGCTAAGGTCACATTATTTGAATTTATGGTGCCATTTGAGTGATATGAGTTATCCCTAACAGTCGTGCTAGCCTTATTATAAAATGAAGAATAAGGTGTACAAAGGATGAAGTAGCGTGAAAGCTAAACAAGAAACCTATATATCCAAGTTGAAGGAGAATAGAATAGGGAAAATAGGGTGTACAATGCTATTAGTTAGCATTATTGTGAGTGTATGCCAATATATTTGAAACATATATATTTTCAGCTTCTAATTAAAGGTGGTGACTTGCTTTTTATTTCCTCTGAATTCCCTTTTCATATATACATAAATACTATATTAAAGGAATTATTCTTACTTGGTCAACTAATAATCTTTATTTCTAGTGACTTGCATAATATGTCTATTGCATTCATTTCATGAGTTTTATGCATGTTTATTTCCAAGTCATCCAGTCCATTTTTAAAAAATAAAAACATTATATATTTTGTACACGTATGAGGCTTTTTTAACGAAAAGACATTAATGTTCAATTTGTCTAAAGAACAAATTATTTGCGTTTTTATATTATCAGTTAATTTTGCTAGGTGCATGCTACAAAATTAAAAAAAGGAAACAAATTTATTCCGTAGTTTATCTCAACGAATAGGGATGAAAATAGATTAAACAGTTAAAAACCTATATTTGGCTTGTATTTAGTCTGATTTAGTCTATTCTATTACAAAATAAGTCGAATTCTAAATTATTTAAAAGCTTAAACTTATTAATAGACAAACCTTAGTTTACAAATAAATCTTATAAGTGTGTCAAGGCCTATTTAGACTTGTTAAAATAGATATAAATATATAATAAATTTTTATAATAAAAAATATTAAATATTTTTATATATTTTAAATATTTTAAACATTTAGATATTTTTGTAAAAATTAAATTTGGTATATTACACATCATAAGTAAAGTTTTATTAAAAAATAGTTTTTAAAAGTAATATTTTAAAATAAAAATATTTTTGTAAAAAAATTATTAAATCTTTTAATAGACTTTAAATATGGTCAGATTTAATAATAGGTCAAACTTATTATTTAAAAACAAGTCTATAATAAGTTACAAATCACACCCAAATCAATTAACTACATTATAAGTAGGAGTGAAAGTAGGCCGTGCTACTTGACGGAAATTCGTAACTCGACTCATTTTATTAAACAGACTACGCTAAGGTATTTTGAAAATTTATTAGTTAAAAAGAAAAAGGTCAGATCATAAGTTTTAAAAAAACTTATAAAATTCGTTAAGTCATTTCATCAAAACATATTTTGTGAAAATAAGATATTCTTAGTTTAGATTTTAAACTATTCACTTATGTTAAACACAAAATAAAATTAAAAAGAATCAATAATTAATATGATTTTTCAAAAAAAAATTATAAATTATAAGTATAGTTATGATATGTGACTAAAGATTAATATATAAATAATTTTTTTACAAATTATAAATTATAAATTATAAATTTTAGAATCCTTTTAATGTTATTTAAATTTTTTGTGTCATTTAGATTTTTTAATTTTAATATTTTTTGAGTTTTAATTTACAAAACAGATTTTTTAAATAAATTTAAAATTTGTCAAACTTTAAATAAGTTGAGCTTAAACCTAAAAAAAATTATATAAGAGATAACATACCTAAACTTGATCTATCTATTTATAACATAACACGAGGAAGGTTTGTCAAAACTCAAAACCAAGACTCTACTTGATTTGTCTCATTTCCATTCCCTAGTTATAAACCTAATTTGTTAGGTGAAATCTAATCTAGCCTATTTTACCTCTACCTATAAAATAAGTAACAAAAAAATTTGTATTCATGTTTTGCCGGCATTGTCAACGAAATATAAGCAAATAAGTTACATTGAATTTTTTTTTGTTTTCTAACAGTTTAATGACATTTTTATTTTAAAGTTATTTTTAATAATTTTAAAATATAAATATTAATAAAAATTATTTTTATTTGAATTAAAATAAAATATAAAAAATTATTAAAATGATTAAGAATAAAAATAAAAAATTTTGTATATTAATTTAAAATTTAAAAAACTGTATTTTATCAACTTATTAATTTAAAACAAAATAATTAATAATTTTTAAATTCATAAAAATCAATCCTTGATTAATTGAAATCTAATTAAAAAACGATTATGGATATTTTTTAATGTTAAAAAAGTAAAATATATTATATAAAAATTTAAATTTAAATTTTTGAGAGTTAAAATACAAATAATACAATTAAAATATTTATTATATCATTTATTTTTTAGATTAAATGATAATTTAATTGATATAATATTTTAATTATTTTTTAAATCACACGTGGTATGAATTTAGTTAGTCTTTATATGTTTTTTTATTATAAGAATCTGTTACTTCAGATTCTAGATAATTCCAATTTTTGCTCTTATGTCACATGAAGGGTTACGTTACATTCAATTTTTCAAGATCAAAAGTTTATTTCAGCCGATAATAGTTCTTTAAAAAATTGTTAATTATTCCTTTTTAAATAAATTCAAAACTTGTAAAAATATAATTTTTTCAAAATTCGAATTAAATACAAATTTAAGTTTCTATTATTATTCGTTTGAATTTTTTTATTTTGTTTGAAACTAGATTAAAGATATTTTTATTAACTAAATTAGACAAAACTATAATAGTGTGGGAAAAAATGGGTCAAATCAATATATCTAAAACAAGTGGAACTAAATTAAGTAATATTATTTATAGAAACTATAATATATTTGAAAAAAACAACAAAAATGAAAGAAAGGAATAGAATTAACATAAGAAAAGGTAAATGTTCTTTTTTTGGAGCATGATATTTAATTAATCTTGATAGTACTAGTAATTTCTACCACACTAAACTAGTCTTACCAAGCTAGTGATACTATTTTCAGAAAGTAAACAATGCCACCTTAATTATTAAAGATGTCATGATAGGGTTTCTAAATTACATAAATTAAAGTATACAGCAGTATAATCTTTTAGCCTCTCTTATTAACCACTACTTTATGGAAACACTACTAATCAACCTAGATTTGTAAATTCAATTATCTTCTCAAATTTTAATGAGCCTGAGAGAATCCATGTAGACCTCAATCATTGGACCTTGCTGGAATAAAATCATGCCGCCAATGAATGGGTTTATCTGATCTTTCTAGATGTTCACAAAAAGATAGTCTTGATACACTTCACACTAATCAGAGTGATAATAGTAATATCCTAATGTTTTTCTAATTCTTTTTAAATAACTATGATAAATAAATAACATTATTAGGATGACTTAAAGCAATAAAAAAATGAAAGGATAAATGCTTCTAAACTTTGGAAATCTTATAATAACATTTTTTCTTTTACTTATTGACGCTAAAAGAAAAATGAATATTTTTTATGGTCATCACTAAGTTAAGAAAATGGTTACTATATTCTTGACAATGAACAATATATTGTGTTATTAATTATAAAAAATATTATTCAAAAAATATTTTCGGCAGTCAATAATATTAAAGAAAATTGATTATATTTTTAATTATCAATAATTATCAAATATTAATAAAAACATCGTAAAAAAGTTTTTCATGATAACTATTGACCGCTCAAAAATTACCCTCAAATTTTTTTTTTTTTTTGGATAATTTCTAGGTAGCGAATAGCGATCAAACTTATTTTTAAACTACTTTTTTTCATAACTACTAGAGACCACAAAACAATGTTAATTTTTTACTTATATTATAGTATAGTGGAAGATAGAAATATATTTGAGAGACTCTATTATTGAAGATTATAAATACTAATTTGTGATATAGATATGAGAAAGTGGAAGAAGCATATGAGAGAGGAAAAAGAAGCATTGCGGAATCGGCAAGGTAAGTTAGTGTATGAGTGTGTAGTGTGTCATGGAATGATGAAGGGAGGGCCACCAATATTTATATATCTTCATCACCAAAGTGCTTAGATTATTATTGTCACCAAAAAGGGTCTTTCATATTTCAATGGGGGCCCTTTATATACTTCACGGGAACAATTTCTTCTATCATCTTAAATACTATCACCTGTATACATATTAAAAAATATAATTTTATTATTCTTGAATTATTTTAAATTAATTAGCATTGAACATTATCACTTTGGCATTGATGAAAAGTTCATTTGAGAGCAATTGTGTGGATTTAAGAGTAAGGAGAAGTTATTTTATTTAACTCAACATTATATAATATTTATCAAAAATATATTCGTACACTAAAATTAATTACTAATATATTTATATATAAATATATGTATAGTTTAATTTATTTTTTAATTGTATTTATATTTTAATATATATTTTATATTGGTGACTTACTTTGGTAACTAATTTTAGTATACACGTAGCAACAACAACAACAACAAAGCCTTGTCTCATTAAATGGGGTCGGCTACATGAATCAAACAACGTCATGTGCTCTGTCATGTATCATGTCTACAAATAGACCGTTTACATGTAGATCTCGTTTGACCACCTCATGGATGGTCTTCTTAGATCTTCCTCTGCCTTTTGCCCTTTATCTATTTTCCATCTCATCCACCCTCTTAACTGGATGTTTTATCGGTCTTATTCTCACATGTCCAAACCACCTGAGATGCAATTCAACCATCTTTTCCACAATGGGTGCTACTCCAACTCTCTTTTTTATATCTTCATTCCTTATTTTATCCAATTGCGTATGACCACTCATTCATCTCAACATCTTTATCTCTGTCACACTCAGCTTATGTTCGTGCTTCCCTTTAGCCGCCCAACACTCCGTACCATGCATACAGCATAGCCGGTCTTATAGCGGTGCAATAGAATTTACTTTTAAGTTTTAGAGGCACTTTTTTGTCGCATATAAAACCAGATGCACTCCGCCATTTTGACCAACCTGCTTGAATCTTTGATTCATGTCATGAGGGTTCGGCTATATTTTTATGTTAGTTGCCGAAGACCTAACACAACCCTCCTCCTTTATCTGGGCTTAGGATCGACTATGTACCGCAAGTGTAACATAGGCGGAATTCTTAGTATACACGTAGTATAATCGAATATTTATACTTATATTTATTATATTTAAAATTATTCATTTATTTCGGTAAAAGTTAAAAAAAATAAAATAAGAAAATAAATACATTGAAAAAGTAAAAAAAAAGTTACGACTCTTTATGACTTTCAAATTATGAGTTTCAAATATTATTCAAATTTAATCAGAGTTGGAGAAGACTTCTTATTATTTTTATTATTATTTTTTTGTTTGGAAGTTTTAGATGGATTAATCCTACTGTGGGCACATTACTATTTACTAATTTACGTATTTGTTAATTATAACTTCAATTTAAAAATAATAAAGATGTGAATTATTAGTAGTAGATATGATGATTAAAACATAGCTAAAATAGCATGCAATGGATGGTATAAAACAGAAACCTACATAGTGCTATAAAAGTACATACAATAATTTCATATGAGTCATGAAACCATGTATCATATCAGCCCTTACCTTCATGAATATAGTCTCTGCATGCCAAAGTAATTAGGGGACCCCATATCATCTAAAATAGATTTTACTTCTTCTTTGTCCCTATTGGGCCCTCATCACATTCAAAAATCAAATTCAACCCCCTCCAATCCTTACCTTGTACACTCGCATCAATAATAAGGAATTAAACAAAACAGATTAAATTTAAAATTCAACTTTATTTACCAACATATACTCAATTAGAATGGTAAATGCCCCTTTTCAGAATAAACATCACCAGAAAGTCATGGTTCTTACTATTTGTTATTTATTTAAAAATAAGGAATTATTTACAAAATATTTTCTACATTTAACGCGAGTTTTGAACTCTTATTTTCTCTAATAAAAAATAAAATAAATATAAAAAGTTAATTTTTAATTAGTCAATATATATTAATTTATTTTATTTTTATCTATTTTTTTAAATCTCAATTTTTTAAAAGTTTAGAGTTTAGAATTATGATTTAGAGTTTAAAATTTAAAATAAATTAATAATTTCAAAAAATTAGCTAATATTATTGAAAGAAGTTGGCTTCCTAATTAAACTTAAAAAAATAACAATGTGATTCAACGATTTTGCGGATTTAAAATGAAAATAATTATAGAGAGCTAATTTATAATTAACGAAATCTTTTATTGTAAAATTATTTTTTTTAATTTTTATTTTTTAAAAGATTCATAATTTAAAATTTAAACTTTAAAATTTAGAATAAAAAATAATTTAAAAAATTTACTAATAATAGCTAAAAAATTGGCTCCTTAATTGAAATGAAAATATAAATTAATGAATAGAAAATGAGAAATAATTAAAATTAAGAAAGGGGCAGAACGCCGCATGGTGGGTATCCACCACTTGAAGTTGTAGGTCTCTGATGATCAGAGTCACACACAACCCTATAAGCTAATTTAATTTAGTTGAATTAATTAATAGCCTCTTTTATTTAAAGAATTTGGCATCACCTTCCATAGTAGCCTTCAAGATTCAATAGTAGCTCACAACACCGATCAATATAATGCTTGCTATAAAGAACAAGCTATGCTACTACTGCCACCATTTTTCCATTACACTTACAGCTCATAAGCCTCCAAAAGGCAACATTTTGGATTCTTATTGCCAAAGATCATCATCATCTCTTCTGCCTTTTTTTTTTAAAGAAAAAATTATTCTGTGGGCACCAAAAATTAATCACCAAATTAATTTTATATATTGTGAATGTTTATGTATATTGTTTTTATATATTTTTAATATATAATTTATATTTTAATATATATTTTATAAGAATAATAAATTTTTTTATAGGATATTTTATACATAATGATAATATGATTATTTTTTATAGGATATTTTAGAAATGTGTAAAATATTTCTATACTTAAAATAATTCAGTATTATTGATCTATTATGAAGAAATACTATTGTGTATTGTTAGGTTAAATTATTTTGTTGGTCTTTATAATTTTATTAAATTTGTAATTAGATTTTTATATTTTTTTAATTGAATTTTATAGTATTTTTAATTTTTGTAATTAGGTCTTTTATAATAAAAAAATATTAGAGTTAACTGAATATTTTTTTCGTAAATTGAAATTATCCATAATTAAGAATCTAATTATTAGATCTTTAATCACATAATTTTTAGGAAAAATATTCTGTTAATTTAAATATTTTTATATGAAAAAGATCTAATTATAAAATTAAAATCAATATATAAAAATTTAATTAAAAAATATAAAAATTTAATTATAAATTTGATAAAATTATAAAAACTAAATAGAATTATTAAATTAAAGCCAATTGGACATATATTTATATATACAGTCATATTGATGATATTATTATAGTAGGATTCTTTGAGGTGTAGATATTTTGAAAGTACAAATATTTTTAGTGATATGTCAGTGTATAGATTCATATAAAGGTTCAATTTAACATACATTGGTATTATATGTATCAAAATTAATTTTTTATAAGCATATATTTAATTAGGATTTTGATGTGTAATTAAAGAGTAATATACAGTAGCTAGGCCTGGTTGTCACCCCAACAAAGATACAATCATAGGAAATAGGATTAGGGTACAACAGTTACAGTTAATAGTTAATTATAACCCGTAGATCAGAACCTTATTTGGTATATAATTGTTAAAACTAGAAGTAGTCTTTTTAGTATGAGATATTTCATCTATCCGTACTTTTAATTGTAGGGTTCCCACGTGAGATGATCTATCATAGATTAATTAGATTTACATCTCATCCATGGCAAGTCATATATAAGAGATTAATTAAATTAACCACATTATGGGCATCATCAATAGAAATTAAAGACAAGGACAAATGACCTATAGAGTGGGAAAAAGAGCAAGTATTTTAATTTCTTGAACTTCACACCATTTATAAATGCCAATTGCTCTTTAATTTGCATTCTCTATTTGTCCTAAAGTTTAATGAGTTTTCGCTATACGATATTTTATGTACAGTTTTTTTTTTCACAATTCGGTTTGAATATAGGATTTTATTCGTATTATTATTATTTAACTTTGTCAATATTATACCTATCCTAATAGCGATTTATATGAGAACTTTTAAAAATATTGAAAGTAAAAAGAAAATAAAATTGTTCTTTTTTAAAATAGTTCTTATAAAAACCAAAATTAATTAAGCCGTTTTTTTTTAAAAAAGGATTTTAAAATTGTTTGACTATTTTTAAAAAAAAAATCTTAAAATTAAATATGATATATATAATTGGATTTTGCTTATTTGTTGTGATTATTAAAGTCTGAAGCAGGGTTTGGACATACATTATTAAAACATATTATGATACTAAACAAGGGTAACGGAAGAAAATAAATACGTTTTACTATTGCAATTGATTAAAGATCAATCTACATTGTTACTCTTTTTGTTTGAAATTGCACATAGTTTAGATCCTAAAATCAATAAACTTATAAAAATTATCAAATAATGGAGTATACACATAATTTGATAATTTATACTGCAAATAAGTCTCATCAAATGAATCCAAAAATGATTATCCCATTACTTTATTTATATATTCTCTCAGTGTATAACCACTATATAAAAAACACAAGTTATTGTCCCATTGTCACTTATTTCAACCTGTATCATATAATTATCCACTATTCTACTATCCTCACCCTTTTATATATTTTAATCCTTTCATGAGGAATTGGTAGAGAAAATGAAAGAACAGTGAGTAAAATATTCCTCCCTCTGACTCTACTAATAAATGATAATAGTAAAGATGATACACATGAAATGAGAGCAATGAGCAAATGATATGTATTATATTTTTATTATTTCAGTTTCTATTTCAGAGTGTGTGTGGCACGCGCCCGTTTTAATAATATATATACTTTTTTGGGAGGCTAGATATTTATAATATACAAAGCCTATGTTCTTATTCTTTAATTTGCTTATTACATGTTTCATTTTGGCCCTCAATTTTAAAATTAGTAAAATCATCTTTAAAAGGATTATTATACATTAATACATATAAAAGAAAATCATATTAGTTAAGGATTGTGATACATATAAATAAGATATGCAGATTCTTTTGAAGTAAGTAGTATAAATATCAAATATCTAAAAAGAATAATGCACTTGTAAGGACGTAATTTGAGGATTGAATAAAATTAAAAGATAGTCACGGATACTAATATTTTTCGTGGGAAAATTTCATTGTTTATTCATTATGATCTAAGTTGTCATTATATTGATTGTGAAATGTAATTGTTTCCATAGTTGGACTAATTTACAAATAATAAGCTAAAAATTCATAGAAAAATACTAATCAAGCCCTGTCGTTATAATTGGGTTAAAGCCATAAGACAAAAGCCATTTTTTTCGGAGTTTAAAAGGCAAATAAATCCACTACCACATGCCATCAATAAATAGATACTCAAAGTGGGTAGGAATATGTACATGAGTGGGCCCAAGCCAACCACTTAGTATTGTGGATTCATGCCTTAATTTCAACAATTAGGAAAACAAGTAATTTTCATTTTTCAAATATTCATTTATGTAGTTAATTAGTTATGCATCATTAGAAGGCCAAAAAATAGTTACACCTAAGTGTCTACATTTGGTGCATGAATTTTGTTCTTGATGGATAAATCATCAATGATCACAATAGCCTAAGGAATTGTGCATTAAT
The DNA here is from genome assembly GCF_014773155.1 of Arachis stenosperma. Classification (NCBI taxonomy): domain Eukaryota; kingdom Viridiplantae; phylum Streptophyta; class Magnoliopsida; order Fabales; family Fabaceae; genus Arachis; species Arachis stenosperma. The sequence continues at coordinate 128,145,858 of NC_080381.1, read as the reverse complement.
GATGAACTTCATCTACATGTTTGAGTTTGGTGTGTTTCTTATATCTTACCTAATTATACATGCTATATATAACTCTCGTATTCCTAATTTCTAAGATATATCACTTTCAAAGTCCACAAACTAATATACCATTGTGATTTCCCTCAATTCTCAAAAGAACTATTGCTTTTTCCTAAGTACACTTGTCATAACATTGATATGAAGAGAAGGTAATGGCGTGTACCCATTTCATGATAAGTTGCTTAATTTAACTAGAAAAAAAAAATAAAAGTGAAAAAGTGGGTAATTGATGATCTAGGGAAGCACCTAAAAAATTGGAAAGAATAAAATAAAAAAATAAATAGATACAAAATATAAGTTGATAGGGACAAATAAAAGAAACAAAATAAATGGAATGAAAGAAAGGTTAGATGCATCTTCTTTCTTATTATTGTAAACGGGTGGCCTCAAACATCTCCATCATAGTTTTACATGAGACAGAATAGTATGGATATATTATCGTCAAAAGCAAATTTTTCTCCAACAAATCATCTTATTTGCACATGATATTGTCGGAATTTGATGTCAATAGTTGATTTATTTTATGCTTGGTGAATGCCAAGTACTAACAACATCCTTAGCCTCTTGCATCTTTGAAAATTATTCATAATAAGGACTAAACGAATTGAATATTTCTCAATGTTTATTATATTGTCCAAAGAAATTGCTAAGAAGCTTCAACACAAGTTTTTTTCTCTTCTTATCTCCAAGGCTCCTACAACCCTATGCATTATGAGATAAGATATCTTATTCTTATTCATTTAATATTGACCAAATACATTAATCATTCCCCTATAGATGTTAAATCAGAAAACAAGCTTCAATTCAATTTATGATAAAAAATGATTTTGAACTCAATTCTGGTATAATTTGTATTATAATATATTTAAATAAAACACTAAAATATTAAACTGAATTCTGTTACGTGATTTGAAACAACTATAAAAATAAATTGACATCTTTAAATTTGTTTTTCGTAATTTAATATAGCCACTTTGCATGACACCGGTTCTAATATATTTCAAAAAAAGATCCCTGCTATTTTTTTTTAATAAATAAATAACTAAAGAATTTCAATTCCATGGTTATTCAAAATCAATGAAACGTTAGATGGAGTTAATTATGAAGACAAGGGGCAAGGGCCCAAATCAGCAGTTGGAGTGTCAACACAATAATGACATTGATTGATATGTATGGATTATATTTGAATGCAACCATGCATGCATCGCTGTACTAACACACAAACTGGTCAAACCATCATTCAACCTGTTATAATACATCTCTGCTGCTAATATTTCAACATTATTTTGACCCATACTTAAAGGATAGATGCTATGATACAAAGGCTTCAATACATGGAATCAAGGCATCACACAGATTCGTCTACCATAAAATGTACTTATATAATAGAGTATATACCCATTTTGGTCCTCAAAGAATTTTAGACTGGACACTTTAGTCCCTAACTAAAATTAATTACTCAATTGGTCCCTAACAATTAATTCCGTCAGTCACTTAGGTCCTTTAGTCCGTTAACTCTAACGGAGGACAAAATAGTCCCTGACAACTCTAACAGGGGACAAAATGGTCCCTGACAATTCTAACAATGGACAAAATAATTCCTGACCCCTTTATTCGAAAACGATATTGTTCTTCCCCAATTTTTATCATATCTCGCATAACCCTAACATTCATACTCTCCTTCTTCACCTTCACAGTCTTCTTTTTCATCTTTTCCTTCATCCTCTTTAGTTCCAAGATTAAGCCATGGTATAATTGTCACACCTACCTCAACATGTCATGGACCACACACATCCTAAATCCTTGTGACTGGTACATCCACCTCCTCTGCACTTCACCCACCAAAAGCATACACTTCCACGTCTTCGATAACATCACCTCCAACCCCGACACGTCCACGACATCCTCAAGACCAAGTTCCACAACTACTCCAAAGGCACGCCTTTCTCCACTCTCCGACAAGCAATATAAATTGTTGGACATTAGGACATCATGAGAAGATTCTCCTTCGACATCATATGCAAATTCTCATTTAAAATAGATATCGAGTGCTTCATTCCTTCTTTTCCAGAGTTCAAGTTGGCAGACAACTTCGACCTCGCATCCAAGCTATCAGTACAACGAGCAATGTCGCCATTGCCACTCATATGGAAATTGAAGCGATTACTGAACATTGGTTTGGAGAAGAAGCTGAAGGAAGCGATCGGAGTGGTGGACAATGTGGTCATGGAGATGATAGGGCAGAGGAGGAGGGAGATGACAACGACGATGACAGGTCTTAACAAATCAGACTTGCTGTCTAAATTCATGGGATCCGTCGAAGACGATAACTAGTTGAGAGATATAGGCATTAGTTTTCCGAGTATGAATTGGTTGAGAACAAGTTGAGGATTTTTTTCTTGTGAACATTAAATTTATAGAGTGTTCATGGTGTAGTTTGAAGTTACAGTGTTAGACTACTAATATTATGCGAGATATGATAAAAATTGGGAGAGAACAGTGTCATTTTCGAACAGAGGAGATCAGGGACCATTTTGTCCCCTGTTAGAGTTGTCAAGGACTATTTTGTCCTCCGTTAGAGTTAACGGAGTAAAGGACCTAAGTGACTGACGGAATTAATTGTTAGGGACCAATCGAGTAATTAATTTTAGTTGGGGACTAAAGTGTCCAGTCTGAAATTCTTTGAGGACCAAAATGGGTATATACTCTATATAATATATATGCATGTTTGTAAGTTGTAACCGTATGTCGTTGTTGTCCTTCGATTTTCCATAATTTATTTTTTGTTTAAATATTCAACTTATGGATAAGTTTGGTGGTACTAAAATATCTGAAGAAAAGGATCTAGAAACCGGTAAGCAATTTATTACCATAACTATACTTGATTGGAGCTGGTACAGGTTTATGACAAGGGAAGAATATTACAATATTGTCAAATAACTTAAAAAGTGAGAATAACTAGTATGGTGTTGAATAAACTAGGAATAAGATTCGCCTTTAACTATTACCAAATTGTTACTACCTGCTATTTCAACCACTTTATTCGATCAAGGATGCCTTTTGAGGAATCCAACTATTGAGTCCAATACAAGCAAGTCCAATTCAACCAACGTTGAGGGAACAAATTTGTCTATCAAACATCCCCAAGAGCAATTTGCATAAGCAAGCAACTGGGCGCTGGATAGACGTCTTTATTCTTCTATGACAACTAAGTAGCAGTCAAATCCCTAAGTAGCTCAAGTCTCAGGTTCAGCTCCATCTTAAGTTGAGCCTAGTGTTCTAAACAATTTTTATCTTTTCCTTGCGGAATTAGTTCACTATTCACTATCAGTCTCTCGCTAATATTTAGCCTTATACGGAATTCATCACTCGATTAGAGCGACATTCCCATACAACCAGACTTGCCTATCTTGACCAGCCAGGACAATGAAATCCAGGAATCGAAGATTGATGATAGAAATAGAAATGAACATAACTACAATGGCTCGACTTGGAAGCAATTCCCAAGAGGTGGCATTTAAGATGACTCGCCTTGGAAGCATAACTGCAATCAATAATGCAAAGCTGACCCTAAACAGGTAGCTCTCGAAAGGGCCAAAAACTTATCAAGCTAAACACACATTCATAGTTTGATTATAAGAAACGGAGGGTAACATGAAAGCAATGTCTTATATATATTACCATCAAATAAACTTAAGTCTCATAGCATCATATCACACACCATTAAGCATTTAAGCAAAATCCCAATCGAAAATATTCGGTACCCCGTACCCTGAAAATAAACTAGCCAGAAAGTAGAAGGCTCGTCATATCATACATCACACACCATGAAGTAAGATATTGCTCGCAAGTCTTGAAGGCCCCTAATTAACATCATTAGACATCACCACACCCAAGTTCCCAAACAATCATTATATATGAGCGACATAATCATAGATTTCAGAGCACAAGCTCAAGGATCATTCATAAACCACGTTAAGAGAAAATTCTGGATCCATCCACCTACAAAACAATATAAATTAGGAATCAGTAAATGTTAGTTTTGCAGCTAATTTTGTCTAAATGTTCGCAAACAATAAAAGATAAAACAAACTAGGAATGAATTACTCCACAGAAGATCAGTCAATTATCAACAATTAAACAGCAGGTCACTACAGTAATCGTCATCACATCACTAATGGTAGAAATCAAAGAAATAACACACTAAACAACAAATTATAATACAAAAACTACACTGGGTTGTCAAACACAGACAAATTCAATTACATATTAGACAATAAAAATTTATATAAAGTCAAATAATAATGTTGCCTGTATAGAATTAAATGTACCTCATGGTAAGAAGTGGGCATGCTTTCTTACACAATCACTGCTTTGCTCAGAGACCATAGTCGGATATGATGAAGCCTGAATTCAAAAAGGCGGCAAAACAAGTAACAATCTAAGCTAGAAAGCTAATAGCAAGACTTGAGACAACGCTAGAAATCCAATCTTCAATTGAAGGCTTTTACTGACAAATAATACATTTGGATGGGAAATTGTGAAAGCAGAAGAGTTGCAAAGTAATTTTAAGAGACTACTGATATTATAATTTGTATCCTGTCCCAAACATTGGGAATAATAAAGACTGAAATCAACTGGAACAACTACAGAAATATTTGGATCAGCCAATTCCGTTTCTCAGCTGTTCAAAATATGGAAGCAAAATGCAATCGGAGGTGAAGAAACTAAAAAGAAATTAATATCTGCAGAAGTTTAATTTAGTACCAACCGGCATGGAGCCAAGGTTATTTCTTTTGGAAGCACAAGTTTGAGATTGCATTGTTGCACACATGTAGAGAGCAGATGAGCTGGAATAGGAAAACAAGAAATGTTAGATATGTAATCAGATAATGAATAAATGAGCACCAAGAGAGGATTTTGGGTAGAATTCCACCTAAGGAGGCAAGCAAGTTTGCTGGCATGGAGGAGCAGGAGATCAAATAGACGAGTAACCAGGATCAGTACATTGGACTCTTGAGGCATGGCATCTGAAAAGAAATATGGGTAGGGAAAAGATTCAGCAAGTTGCTTAAAAGATTAAAACCACAAAATATGAATCACAAGTATAAACCACAATAGATAGATATAATGTAGCAAAACAACACAGGACAATCAAGCTTACCATGCAATACCACAGGTGGAGGATGAAGAGTAGGTGCAGCAGGAGCGCATGCTACCCCCTCAATTACTGGTGCAGGTATTTTCACCTCCTTTTCCTGCACCAGCAAGAGGAAGTTGTTCATTGATTGCTATTCAGATTCATAGACAGCATCATCTTCAGAGAAATCATCAAATGTCCTCATGTCCAGCTGGTAGCGCAAGATACCACCAATCCCACCAAAACCTCTACAAAATTGTGAACCTTCTTGCGACTTATTTGTGACAAACTCAAGAGTGCAACCAAACCGTCTGTATTCATTTGCAAACCACTCCAAAAGAGAGATTTTTTCCTGCACCTCATAATCAGCATTGGATACAGGATCCCGGAAGTTGCTCTGATTGGCCTCTTGTTCCTTGTTGAAGTGTTGAATGACCACCTCACCAGTAGCACTGTTTTTCAAGACAAACCTACTCATATCCAAATTTTCCCACACAATGAGTGTCTCAACAGCTCCCATCTCCAAAGCTTTCAAAGTATCCTCAACCCCAAAAACATATTTCCCAGTATCCTGGCTAATTTCCTCAAAATATTTTCCAATCAAGCGTTTCTCCTGGATAAATTTCACATTGGACAGAATCTCAGATGAAAGTTCAATAGCCTGATTAAACCCATTTTCACCACCATAGGAAACATCTACAACATTGAGAATTTTTGCTTGGAGTCGAGGATCAAACATATCAGACTGACTAAGCTCAGTTTTGAAATCAGCTGAACCAGCAAGTATTAATCCAGAAACATTTGGCTGGCTGGTAGCTGGATTGATATAAAACTGAGTTGCAAGCTCTGCAGTCTTCCTGACATAGTTATGACGTTTCTCCATGCGAAGACGGGCAAATCGAAGAGCTGATTGCCCTCCTCTTCCGTGCTTCTTTGGGAGATCGACACTGAATTTATGAAGCACTTCCCTTGTGTTACCACTCAAGGTCCCAAACAGGGTACCATTGCCATCCATGACAATGAACCCAAACTTGTCATCTGACTCCAAAAGCTCATTTAGAGCCTCAGTATGAAACTTGTTGTCACACAGATAGAGGGAAGCATTGATAGGTCTGAAAGGCTCAAAATCAATAGTAACCTTCTTTTCCTTCCCATCTTCAGTAACAATCGTGCCAGTATACAGCACAAGCCCGTTTGGAGGAACCTTGTTATAGAGCTTGAGCCTCTGCTGGGCAGAGGTGATGGCCCCAAGCACAGACTGCCGGTTCACCCTGCTCTTGATGTTGGAAGCAGTACCAAACTCATCACCAAGCATCTTGGTAACTCGAGATATTTGATCTCGTGGGGGCATGATAAGGGAAATCATACTTGTCCCATTTCCTCTAGCAGCCTCGAGAGCTTTGATCAATTTCTTGATCTTCCAAATCTCAATGTTCTTGTCAGTCTCGTGTGCATCGGCCATCTCAGAGCAATTGTTGGCCAATAACCTTTTCAGTAATAAATAGGAACAAACGAGAAAAAATCACTTACATAATCAACAAACTGACACATGGTCAAAACAATCAGGAATCAAGCACATACAAAAAATCACTTACATTAACACAATTGCTAGCCACATAAATAAATGTGAAAGACAAATCATGATAGAAAATCAGACCACCACACTAATAACAGCTGCTGTTCAAGAATTCGCAAAATATAGGAAATAAACACAGAAGATCAACTAAGAGAACAACAAAACAAAGATATTTTGGAAACAAATAATTAGAAAAAAGACACAGAACTCCTCTTGTTCCGTTTAATTGGAAATTAGAATACACTATAAACAAAGTATTCGTATTAAGATCTGATAATGTTCATCTACACTTTCTTGGATAAAATTTTATTAGAAAAAACAAAAAAGTTCCTTTTTGCTATCCACAAAACCTCGCATAAATCATTAAACTAATATAAACACAGCGTCTAAGGAGCATAATATTCAACACTATAAATCATAATTACTATTTTTAATTACAAAATCAATCCTTTTTACTCAGTCCTGACGTTTATCCCACTCATGGCAAGTTGCAAATAAAAAATTAAAACCAAATAAATACGCCGCCAAAAAGACCATAATATTAAATAGAACAAACCCACAACTATTAACAGCAAAATCCACGGACATGACATAATCTGCAGCAGAACATGCCAATTTAATATATACTAATCCATATTCATATATAATATAATAACACCGTCACAAACTCCAACACATAAAAACATGCATGCAAAATAAAACAAGCAATCAAAACATCGAAAAACATAATCAGATGAATCAAACATACGATCAGCTACTAGAACAGGAAAATTAGATGCAGAGATAAAGAAGTACCGTTTTAGCGACGAAACGGAACGGAGGCCGAGAGAATGAGAAAGAAGGGGAAAGAGAAAACGAGAGATTCTTTTGTGCCCTAGCTGATTAACAGAACTGAACCTGATAAGCAAAAAGGGGGGTTTGGGCTTTTATAATGGTTATGGGAACGACGTCGTTCGCGTTGAGCTAGGCGTGGCAGTTCCTTACTTGTTACGCAGAGTTGGCCGTGAAATCAAGTGATTTACTGTTTTGTCCCCCCTCTTTCTGGAAATTTCTAGCTGTGAGGTGATTAACGTGGCATCCAAATATGTAATTTTAAATGAGATCTTTTCGCATTCGGTAACTGAATCAAATCAAGAATAAGAATAAGAATTGATTTCAAAACTGATAATATTAGAGTTTAATACGAATGCCAATAATAAGACTTTGAAAGTATTGTTTAAAATATATTAAAAATATAGATTAGCTATTCAAATTTAAAAAAAAAATTTGAATCAAATATAAACTCATTTAATTTAAATCACGCTAATTTGAATTGAATTAGTTTAAAAAATAAATTCTAATCAATATAGATACAATTTTTTAATAACATGGGACTATCTTAAAAAAATAAAAATCAAACTAATAATATTTAAATTATAATAAATTATACCAATTTTATTATCTAAATTGATCAAAACCAATATGTATTTATAGCCACTCATTCATATTATTAAGATTTGGTTTGGTAAAATTTTTATTTTTTGAAAGTAACTTATGTTTAAAAGACAGTTTTTTAAAAGTTACAGCACTTGCGTTTGGTAAAATCAAATTAAAAATGACTCTTAATAAGTACAAGCACCATAATTGTGTTCGGTAAAATCGCTTTTAAAACTTAAACAAACTATGATAAACATATTTATAACGAAAGATAATTTATTTTTTTAAATTTTTTAAAATTTTATATAATAGTTTAAAATAAAATAATTTTAAAATAAAAAATTTATAATAAACATAAATATAATAAATAAACTCTTTTATTTTTTAAATTTAAAATTTTATATAAGTATCATAAAAATTTATTTTATCCTAAATATCATCATTAAAAATACTAAATTACCTAACTCAAAGTTTAGAGACTAATAGTTTAGATATTTACTTGATTGTACTAATATAAATAGAGTTATCATTAGTCAATAATAAAATTTGTATGTAATCTAATGTTAGCACTGTTACGTCCATTACCCACCTATATATATTGGTTTACTTTATAGATCACAAAAAAATGGGACACATATCTCAAATAAACTACTCTTATGATTATATATTTATGGGAAAGTATGAGGAGACAATAGAGGTATTATTATACAATGCATACAATGGGGTTAATTTAAAATTGAAAATATTTGATAGGCAATTAATTAATTTTAAATTATAGGCAACTAATTAATTTTGAATAGTTTTCAATTTGAAATTTAAATCAAATATTAGGATTATCGTCGGTTTTGGAAACAAATAAACCACCTCACTCACTCACTTCTCTCTTTCAATACGGTTTGTCAGCGTTCTATGCCTTTCTCATGGAGTCTCACCAGTACACTAACGCCACGGTCACCAGCCGCCATTGGAAATCGCGCCGACATTGTTCCGACTGGCGCCGTTGCCGCATAGGCCACCGCCAAGGGAGGACGCACATATTGTGTGGGTCGAACTAACGGCACCGCAGCAACCCGGACGTCCAGCGCCTCTGTCATAGCCTGTGTGCCTTCTTTCCGACACATTCCTCACCTCCTCCGATGTGCCTTCGCTTTCTCCCATTCTTTTAAATATCTTCTCACCAATGATACCACCATGCTCTTCTTCTTCGGATTCAAGCATGGTTAGCTTTTTTCATGATTTGAGTCCTATGTTTCACAACAGTGCCCTTTTGTCATGACTAGTCTTTCAAAATTATTTTTCACCACAATAATAGTTTCTTCTGTTTATTCATCTTCTTCTTCTATTTTAATGGTCAATTTAGGATGGTCAATTTAGTAGGTATGCGGATGGTTATTTTATTTTTATGTATATGATTATTTTGATTGGATTGAGTTTAGTTATATATAATTAAAATATGTTAGATATTCAATTTATTAGGTATGTGGATGACTATTTTTATCCTTAAATGGATGGTTATTTTTATTAAGGGTGAGTGGCGTATGTCAAGCCAAGTAGCGACGGTGAAATGGAATGATTATTGATGAAGGTGGGGTTGCCGCCGGTTGAAAAAGAAAAGAGTATTGGAGGATTTCAGATTGTTTTTTTTTTTTGAAATAACTAACAGGATTTTTTTAAAAATTTGAAATTTGAAATTAGAGAATTTGAAATTTGAAATTTGATGTGAAATAATTGAATAAGAGTTTTTAAATTTATTATTTTGTGGGTAATTTTTATTTTTAACTCATATTGGGCTAACTAAGCAGCCCATTATACACATTGTATAAATATCTCATTGGCTCCCTAGCGGGACTCTATATTTATATTTACATATGTATATATATGTTATGATTGGTTTTCATAAACCAAGTCAACCTCTTCACATTTTAAAGAACAGATAAAAAACAAACAAACATATATAATAGATCTATTGAAAAAATACAAAAATAATGCACAAAAAAATAATATAAATAGATAGAAGTTCATACTTAATATGTGATAGAGATGTATTTGTGTTGAAATTTGTGAAGATTAGGTTGAAAAATAAAAAATATATATGAAGACTGTGTTAGAATTTGGAAAGGTTAGGATGAGAAATTAAAAATATATGAGGATTTCAATGGCAATATAATAGCAGAAAATATATACTGGAAAATAAATAAAATTTGATAAGCACAATCCAGCTTTGAAAAGCTCCCGTTGAGGTTCTTTCAAAAGCACCCCTAACTTTTAAAAGCCATAAACACAAGCACTTAGACTTTTTAATTTACCAAACACAAAATGAAGTGCTTGTGCTTTTTAAAAGCACAAGCACTTCTTGAAAAAGTTTTACCAAACCCAGCCTAAATCATGTGAAGTCTCACGAATTATTCTTCATATCCTGACCCAAAACATGAAAGTCAGACCAAATAAAAATTAAAGGCCCACTCAATAGGGTGGTCTCTACCTCATACCCAACCTCTTTAAAGAGGTCGAATACAATGAAAGGGACTAGCTTATACTTATCCAAATAAATAACTGCTTCCCTAAATCTTTCCAATTATCTATATTTTCACTAAAAGATAGATTCCAACAAATTCTTCAGATAAAGAGAATGGTTATCCACCAACAAAGGTGAAACTACTTCAACAAAGGTGGTCAAACAACTCTACTATAAATACACTGACCCCTTCAGGTATAAACACGTTCTAATCCACTAAAAACCTGCTTAAAACCCTTGCTAACTTAAGTATCGGAGTCTCTTGCAGGTACCACATCCTACCTTCTCACGAGGAACACAGACGGCGGCACTTTGGCACCAAACAAGCCAAACGCTGCCTCATAAGGATTTTGGATGTCACGTTCAGGCTCAAATCAATGTTTCAAATAACCCTTGGAAACATTGGCGCCATTGCCAGAGATCTGGAATTCAATCCTTGACAATAGTAGACCATCACTACGAAGACAGCCATACGACATCTGAATCAGAACTAGAGCCTCATCGTGATGATCATACACTTGCAATACTTCCACCACGAAAAAAAATGCACTTTCCCCATGGAAAAGGGACATCAAAAAATTTCTAACCAAGACGGATTCAATAAGAGGTGTACTCACCAAAAGATGAAGAACCTCCACATCCAATAGAGATATTAAGTTTAGTCCATGGCCACTGGTACGGATTTAAAAAAATCACAAACTAACCGGCAAGTGCACCTGCTCGTACCAAGTAATACCTCAGGTGAGTGAGAATCGATCCCACGAGGATTGATGGATCAAGCAACAATGGTTGAGTGATATACTTAGTCAGACAAGCAAAAAGGAGTGTATTGAGTTCAAATTGCATTAAACAATAATAAGAGAAACTAAGAAAGCAAACAGTAAATTAGTTGTGAGAATTATATGAGAAAACAGTTAAGGTTTTTGAGATGTTCATATTTCAGGATTAACAATTCTTATTAGCCACTTTGGTTATGGAAAGATTCAATTCACAACAAACTTTAAATGATTAGATTCCAATTTCTTGGTAATTTAATTCTCCTCTAAATCAATCAACTGTCACTTCCTTAGCGATTAGATTATATGCTAACATGCTGCCTACCAATGCCATGCAAACTAGCGTAGATCCCATTAAACACACTTGGTGGAATACTATCCTCCGCTGTACAGTTCGAATAATTCTCCGCACCTTCGCCATTCTCCTTTCCGGCTTTATTATGCTCGTCGGGTGCATGAGGTGCTTCATGATCCTCCTTGTCCCCCACGCCATCAAACTGAGCACAGACACCACAGACGGTTGGAGTAGCTGGAGATTGTACTGGAGCGACAACAGTAGACCGAACGAGCTTCAAAATGGGAAGTCCGACTACGATGGGATCCAGAAAGACCAATAAACAAACTTTAAGCCAACCTCCGAGGTCGGAGAGCTCATGTCGATTGGGAAGATATTCCCAATCCGTGGCGAGGATCCTTTCACGGAAGAGATTTTACATCTGACGCGTCGGATGGAACTTGTAGTAAAACTTTCCCAACAACGTTAACTAAAGCGGCAATGAAGTGGTTTGACAGTCTTCGACCTAGGTTTATAACTTGTTTCGCCGACCTTGGAAGGAATTCTTTTACCCGATTATTCATCCAATAAGATAAGGTCAAACAGCTTCAAGCCTTTTTGGGTTCAAGTAGGAGGTCGGACAAACCCTTCTAGCTTTTGTGGAAAGCTTCAGCAGGATCTGGCTAGAGATTCCAAAATTACCTTCCGAAGCTGCCATCATGGGAAGTGGCTGATGGCCTCAAAGAAGTCTGTTCTCTGAATCCATGTCAAAGAGGCACCCGACCTCCCTATACGAAGTACAAGAACGACCGAAAAAGTACATCAAGGTGAAAAAGAGTGGCCGGCTAAGAGAGCCTGTCCCAAGGTGGAAGTACAAAAGGTGAATACACTTATCAGTCGCAGATGTTTAAATATCCACACGTGTGTGATATTTATGGACTGCAATATAAAAGGAAAATCGTGTCAAGCACACTTCTTCCCTCACCCATTGTACCCTCATCTATTGTTGCCATGATCGTACTCTACACGATGGAGTTACCAAAAGATGAAAGCGTTGAGGATGCAGTAAAGCGTTGAAAGAGAACAACAAAGGAGGACAATGGAGCGGGTGACCACCATCGACGATGCAATTAGCGGTGTCGATGATCAGACAAAGGTATGAGAACGTTGTTGTGTTTCTGCAAAAGTTCTTTTTTGTTGATAATCTATTTAGTATAAGTTCCACACGGAAATAGTGACATGCTTCCCTTATATCGTCATTTTTCAGAAACAGTTAACCGGAGATGACATGATTTTGGGGATCCTGAAGACACAAGCAAACCAAATACAGGCCCTAACCGCAGTCGTGGCACAGCACGATCGGGTGCTGGAACTTCTCATATCTTTAAATGTATCTATGGTTAGTGACAAAAAACTGATCATGGACCGGAACCTAAACTTGGATACCAATGGAGGAGTGGATACTTACCCAGATGATGGAACACAATAACCGCCGGTGAAAAAGGTAGCTAACACTGGGATGCTCCCAAGTGAAGCTTCGATGCGCCAAGAGTGTCCTCCACCAAAACCAATCGACATTGTCCAATGTATGTTGGCGCCACCGGCTACAAGGATGGGCAGGGTCATTAAGGGAGCAACCAGTACTCATCCTCCAGCATCACAAGTCAACTTAGCCTCTAACCTCATTTTCTTTTCAGCTTATTGTTGCCTTATTTTTTTAACGAAATTCTCAGTCGTTTATATATATATATATATATATATATATATATATATATATATATATATATATATATATATATATATATATATATATATATATAATTTTCTTGATGTCAGGGAAAGTTGTCCTTTAAAGATGAAGGGGAATCTTCACACGAACTCATTAGAAACATAAGGTCCATTGGTCCTGGCTCTCCATGGACATTTTACACACACAGGAGTGCTGACATTAGGTCGGAGGAGACTCCAAAGGTACAGAAAAACAGTGCATGGAAATACTCCACAACTATTCTGTTATATGTTTAGGGTCTACTTTCTCACATTTCTGATTTTTGTGGAAAGAAAGATTTGTTTTCGGTCCAGACAGAATTTTTTTTGTTTTCATATTGGTCCAGACCACAAATCTATGGGTTCATTTATCCCACCGAATATTTACCTCACCTTTTTTGGGCCGGCATACGTGGCAATTTGGACTGCAATTTTTTTAAACTATCTAGACCAACATTTGCATGCACAATATGGTGAACATACTGTTTTAAGGCCCAATACTGCAACTTGGGCCACATGTGGCTTTATTTCAACCCAATTGCCTTCTCATAGTCCGATAGACTGCTTTCTATTTTTTTCGTTGTTGTTGGGATCAATTTAACAAAATTCCAATTGGGAGGTTTTTAAAATTTTTGTTTTGTTATGCAAACTGTGTTATCTCGGGACCATTGGGTCCTCTCTTAAATTTAAAACGTCTTGGGTTCGTATAATAAGAATTTTAATTTTGGCGATTCCAATACCTTTATGTATAAACAATGCTTGGACTTGTCATTCTGGCCCCCGCCAGGGATGCAATTTGTTGGTCACGAATTTGCTGTTGCGGCCTACATCTTTGCCAATGGCCTACAACCAAGGTGAGAATCTACCTGTTCGGGTCCTCTTGTTCCAAAGTCTCATCTTTTTTGCGCATGGAAACTAGTTTCTCTACTAACGGCTTTTCTTTTTTATTTATGACATTCTAGTAGCAAAATATTGGTGGAGAATGACCATTGACATGTGGGATTAGAATTTGATTTATTTGGATTCATTGAAGTCTAGTGACGAGCGACAGGCTCGAATAGACCAAATGCTAGAAGTTGTGTGTTCCTCTCACCACTGATTCTCGTCTAATCATGTAGTCATTTTGTTTTTTATTTTTATTTTTTATCTTATTGGCTTCGATGTTTTGTTTATTTCTTCAATGATCTGTTTGCCTGATCAACAATATTATAAATTTGTTCCCCAAAGCTTTATAATTTTTAAGCTTGATGCCATACATGGTTTTAACTATTGTATCTCACTTATTACTGTAGGCTCGTTTGCTTGAGTTATTATTGTCTAACATGTCGGCATACGAGTCTAAGACCACTATTCCAAAGTGTATATCAAAATTTAGGATCCATGAGCCACACATTTCTCAACAGGCTGTGGATTCATATGTTGTCAATTTTTTGAAATGTTCCATTCTGCCATGCTTACTTTATTCATTATAAATGCCTCGTGTTTACAGCATGGACTACGGGATTTGGGTTGTAGAGTGGATGATCCAATACGATTTATGGGCATCGTACGACCTTCGGGTTAGATAATTAAATGGTTCAGGGAATGGTTTTTTATCTTGTATATGATTTAGGTTGAAGTTCTTTCGGTCACAATGAGCCTATATATATTACCATTGTGCGTTCTCGTTTTAGGAGATCAACGACACCACCAGAATAACCATTGCTATTGATCTAGTTATGGATGACCACAACCCAATCTCTGAAGAAGTTCAACAGAAAGCCGTTCAATTTTGAGACAGGAACATGATTTGTTTTTACATGAAAGGAGTTAGACCAAGAAAGAGGAACCGTAGCCCTGTGGGACCACTTAGTCCCTGAATTTTATGTGGATCGTATGACAACATTTTTTGGGTGTTTGAACGCTCTTTCAAATGCAGTAATGGATCTTTGGGTTGACGAATTGGCCTGCGTTCATAACTTTGTCGGTGCTCCCTTTTTTGCTCAAGATGAACGAAGCCCAATCTGGGTTGAAAGATTGGTCATGTGACCATACTTGTCGGGTTAACATTTTTTAGCGTTAAATGCATCAAATGAAATATGGGTCGCGTAAATTTTTTTGTATCTATAGTTGACGGTGATAAATTTTTTGCTCTTGAATTAGTGGCCTCTATTATACGCAGAAAACAATATTATTGTATGGCATGTTGTGAATGTTCCTCAATAGATACATGTTCTAAATGAAATGTTACCCCATATTTCATTCACTACACTTGTCCATGCCGCACGCATGGCATTCAACATGGGCATACTAAGGTTGGCATGAATGAGTAGGTTTAAGGTTAGATATACTAGTTACCCTGAGCCACGGAAAACATGCCCCCATGATATGGTGGATTTTTTGTTGCATCGACTCATTTTTACCACTAATAAAGTCTGTTACCACAAGTCACTTAACAACCTAAATACCGCCTTTGCTTCATAAATATTGAACCATTTTAATTCAGGACCGCTTGGATAACAAGGCAAAGAGAACACGGCTGGTTAAAACATACGAGTCTAACTTATGATCATGGTCGGTTGACAAATAATAAGGATAGTAGACTAAATAGAAGTGGTCACGAGAGTATTTCCAAGACTTTGAATTATTTTTATCCTTACTATTACTAGTGTTATTATTAGTTTCATTATTCTCATCTTATTGTTCAATGTTTCCGCACATGATAATTTT
Source organism: Arachis stenosperma (assembly GCF_014773155.1). Classification (NCBI taxonomy): domain Eukaryota; kingdom Viridiplantae; phylum Streptophyta; class Magnoliopsida; order Fabales; family Fabaceae; genus Arachis; species Arachis stenosperma. Next base: position 128,129,625 of record NC_080381.1, on the reverse strand, counting down.
AGTTCTTTCAACCACGAATACAAATCTAATACACACACTTCATCCAATGTATGTACTCCAATAGAAAATACCTGGTTGCAATAATTTTCCATAGAAAGGATATAATTTGTTTTTCAAATTTCCTTAATCGGTGGAACAAATAACATTTCATTGGCACTAAATTAGGCAGTTAGCCACCCAACCGATACTATACTCAAGCAAGGAGAGAAACTTACACTTTAGAAAACAAATAGCGTAAAGCACAGTTATAATATAATGAAACCGAATTCTCTAATAAAATTGATATTCGGCTAACAATTATGCTGGAAGCCTCGTACCCAGTCTTGCACTGATATCAATTATTTGAGTCATCAGCTGCACAGGTTAAAGTAAATATAATCACTACATTCGGTTTAAGAATTTCTTATTCGGTGCCACCAGAACATGAGTGCGAAACTCAGATTTTTAACCAGGACAAACTTACCAAAACCACGTACCTATGTGAGTAACTCATCTGTGTTACTTCTCATGTTCCTATCGTATTCCATCGTCTCACTAAATCCAGTTGCAGCAGGTATTTCATCTTCTAATCTAATCTTTGAACCTGATTCCTCTAAATCTACCTGCATAGCCAATTTGTTGGGTTTAGGATCACCTTTTTTGCCCTTGTCGAATTGGACCTGCACGACAACCAGAAAAATGAAGTCATCAATAGGAATAAAAACTCATAATTTTTGAAACATATGAATGTACTTGCTACAATAAGAAAGGATATGTTGTGTTTTCACCCTTTCCATTGGCAATGACCCCACCGACCCTAAATTTATTGCCTTAAAATCTTTGTTGTCTTCAGCTTTGGAAACAAAGGTACGGTCCACATTGCAGTGCCGTTTTGTGTGTCCTATTTTTCAGCAACGGGTGCAACGCCTCTTCTGTCCACCCTGCCTCCTAACACGAGGGGCACCCTTGGTCTTCACCACATCAGGGTCATGTAAATCAATCGTATCGTGTGCTTTCTTCTGACAGACATTTTCATGGCCTCTATCCAGTTCCTGACACAGTGTATAGAGATCGTTAAGCACATGTGTGAATGACGATGGGCACCTAGCTCCAACATATACCATCAACTGTGTGGCTGCATGAAGTGCACCATGGCGCTGCAAGAAACCCCTTTTACTACCAACTTCCGTTATCTCGGCATATTTATCCAACGACTTTGCATCCTTGTGCCACCTCTTCAGAACCAGCCTTTCAGGAATTTGAGTCAAATGCTTATGCTTCATTACAAAAAATATGTGACGACAAGGAATTTTCTTTTGGCTCCAAAAATTGCATCGGCACTCCATTTTCCTTGAAACCCTATCGTACAACACCATCATCTCTCTACTTGAGTCGCCGTATTCCTCCAATGTGTGTATATATCTACAGCATACTTTTCAAGAGGATCCAAACAAGTTGTCATAACCGGCATCCCATTGAGTGATCTAAATTGTGCAAGTAATTCGTTATTTTGGTACTCTCACATGACCAACCCCAAATTTTGAACCATATCAAGGAGACTGTGCCTAGACTTAGAAAAATTCTTCACGTACGCGTTAATGCCTTCGCACCGGGATGTTGTTCGAAAACCTGCACAGAACTTGTCTCGTAGATACGCATTAGCCCACATCATCCTCTTATGAAAAGTTTCTTTGGCCCAAAAACTATTTTGGAACCCATACTCTTCAACGGCATCATCCCACTCAGCCTCGAATTCATCTATTTCCATATCTGAGTACAGCCACCGGGTGAAACATTGCCGCATTCCCTCTTCCTTCACATTAGCGGTTACGTTCTTCTCCATATGCCAAGCACAAAATCGATGTGTTACCTCTGGAAAAATAGACTTGATTGCAGCTTTCATCGAATCACAGCCATCCGTGACTACAACTGTCGACTTCTTGTTACACATGACTTCTAACAAATTTTCCAGCAGCTACTTATCAGACCCAACGCTTTTATCTAACACCAAGCCAAACCCAAATATTGTCGTCTGCTTATTGTTATTCATACCAGAAAATATCACCAGCGATCTCCGATATTTATTTTTCTTGTAGGTCGAATTAAAGGCTAGAACGTTCCCAAAGTATTGGTAATCAACTCTATTGTCACCATCGGCCCAAAATATATTGGCCAGCATATTATCCTTAGTAACATTATACCTAGCCATTGATATCGGATCGGCCCTCGCTTTTCCCTCCAAATATACGACAGCGGCGTTAAAGTCCCCGTCAATAATCTTTGCATGCTTAACCTTGTTAATATAATTGTATGCATCCTTCATAGTGAAGTCTTTTAGAGAATAGCCACCAGCCTGTCCAGCTATATGCCCCAGAATCTTAGACGTCAGAACACCATAAGCCTGCATACCAGATATTTGTGCCTTGGCAGAACAACTTATTTCTCTAAAATTTGTCATCATATGAACCATATATGCCGGAGTTAAATCATGGTTATGATCCGATACTATTTTTCTCACCCTCCATATACCACTGACCACATCAAGGTAGACTGACAGCTTTGCCTCACAATTTGTGCACGTTTTCGGTTTGTGACCTCTCTGCCTATCTAGCCTATCATGGTGATGATGTTGTCTCAGGCCCGCTCTGTTACACAAAAATCTCCTACGAATAACCCTTCCACTTTCATCTTTTCCCGAGTCACCCTTCCGAATACCAAAACCAAAACATTTGCCGAACCTCCTGTAAAATTCATATGCTGCTTCATCGCTTCGGAATGCCTTACTCAACTGCAATACATCTCCATAGTCACCGACTTCTTCATCCAACATTTCATATCTACTCTCAGCCATTAAAATTTTCAATGAATTTTTGAGTTCAATAAATTTAACAACGAATACCCTGGAAGAAAATTTGTATCAAAATAAATAATAAAATTAACTGATCACTAAGACAGCAACAAAAAATCTCCTCACCAGTGTGATTGATTAATTCCAAATACAATACCTGAGTCGCAGAACATAATGTTTCCTGAACAACATCACACTATACTCACTAATCAACAACTTTACAGTACTTACCAACCCCAATACATGATATACCTGAATCTCTATGGATTAAGTCCACTTATCCTAAATATCACTTCATTTTGACATATGAAGAAAGCACGCTACACTTACTCATCAACTTAGGCTAAAAATTTTTACAATCAATCATGCAGCAACAACAACAAGCTCTTTTCATTTCTAAAAAATTATTCTCAACCATCATTACATCAGAAAAATATCTTACATCACAAATTATATGCATTACCAACAAATCTCCAATAACACTTACATATAAAGAAAATTTGGCATCGATTTCATTTGCTTATTTTTCATTGCATCCTCTTTTGTGAACAAAAAACCTCCGACTCTAATTTTAACTTTTCTTCCACCACACAATTCAAACACACCCTTGCATAATCTTCAAAGTACAAAATACATGTGTTCTATTGAAAAAATATACCGGCTTAAATGGTACCGACACTAATCAGCCCTGCTCTCGTTCATTTTTCTTCATACCCTTCAATTTCTCAGGCCTTTCACCGACACAAATTATTATTATTATTATTATTATTATTATTATTGTTGTTGTTGTTGTTGTTGAGTTTGAAAAACTTAAATTAAAAGTGATGAACAAACATTATTAAATATGTTTAAGTGTTTAAATAATTTCCAATGGTTTGTTTGATGATTTTTATTCAAGTATGCAGGAAGCAAATTAGTTTTCCATAATGGACCAAAAAGCTAATCAAGCCCACTTTGATTAATGAATTAATTTAGCCTTGTGTAAATTAAATAGATCAAGTGGCTGAATTTTGAGATTGAGATAAGCCCAATAGATTGGAAAAATATTCAGCCTTTGGTACAAAAATGTTTTAATCATTATGGCTGAATTATTATTATTATGTTGATTGGGCCAAAAATAGTAGAGCAGCCCACTTTGGTCAAAATATTATTTTAGCAAATTAATTCAAACATAAAGTGGCTGAATTTTGAAATAAAGAAAAGCCAAAACCTCAGGTCCATTTTGATAAAATAAATGATGAAGAAAGTGGCCCAAGGAAGCCATACGTTGATCACAAAATAAAGGGGTTCATTTTGGATGAAACATGGTTTGGTTACCCATTCACTTGGGTGGAATTCAAATTTTGATTAAATGGATTTAATGCCTTAGTAATTGGAAAGAAAAAGTTTGAAATTGATTTGATGGCATTAATTGTTTTACACGTTACAAGGCATGGGGGTTTTGGAAAAAGGAAACTCAATTCATTTTAATTTTCTTTCTTAATTCCTTTGAAAGCTTTTCTGCATTCTCTCTTCTCTTTTTTCTCTGTTCGGTTGTCACTTTACAGGAAAGATGGAAGAAAGAAAAAGCTATCAGAAGAAGGAAGAAGAAGCTAGAAGCAAGAAAAGGGCCATTGTGATGATGACGTTATTAGAAAGAAGATCCACAGTAGGGTGTGGCTGAGATCTTTGCCACTTATGGTAAGAAGTGGTGAGGAAGTCTCAAACTTTCCAAGCCCAAAAATGGAAGAAGATTCAACTCGGTCAGAGAAGAAGAACCCTTGGGGTATGACTCGTCTCTACTCTCTGATCAACCACCGCTGAAGGTAGCTACTGTACTACGTGAGGAAGAGGCAGAAGAGAGAGCAGATGGAGCTGTCAAGCATCAAGGACTCATCAAGGGTCAGAAATCCTTTTTGGGGAGTAAGTCAAAATGGAAGGCTCGGATTGATGAAGCTTGTGGAGAAGGGATGAAGCTGAGGTAATTGCACGTTGGTTTTTACATTCGGTTCTCTCTATTCTCTCTGGCCGAACCGATTTTGTTTGAAGAAGAAAAAGTTTAGCTCGGTTGGACTGGTTTCAACCTTGGAGGCTTCTCCTTCTATAATAAGGTGAACAGCCAATGCTTGAAGTAAGGAAAAAAGAACGAAAGCACAGAGTTCTCATAGCTTTTGAAGCTACCAGAAGTTCTTCTCCTTCAATGTGTTTCATGTTGTATTTTTCTATTTAGTTTTGTCTGTCTTGAGTCTCATGGAAAAAGACAAACAGTGATGTTTGTATGAAAAAACCATAGAGCAAAAAAAGGTAAAGTATACAAAATTAAAAGAAAAAGCTATAGATGTCCTTAGAGGTCCTTTGTACATCTGTGTTGTGTTTTATGATTCTATGAGAATTCCCTTGCAAGTTGGGTTAGCACTTAGTAGTTGAAAGCTTGGTAGGTGACCAAGTCAAGTTCAGGATTGGGATTAGAATTCTGGACTTGTCCCGGATAGGAAGGGTAGTTCTTAGGGAGAATTGGTGTCTGTAATCTGCATGATTATAGTGAAATTCTATCATTGTTGTGATGGAGACTGGATGTAGGCTGCATTGCACTTAGCAACTGAACCAGGATATTTCTTGGTGTGATTTTCTCTCTCTTCTACTCCATTTCTGTTTCTACTGCATAGGAGACAAAACTGAAAAATATCTCTTGCCTGGTTACGAGACAAAAAGAAAAAACCTCTTGGATGGACACAAGACAAAAAGCAAAAATATCTCCTTAAAGCATTCTAAAAGTCAACAAGCATTACAAAGCAAAAATGGGCTAAGATTCAACCCCCCTTCTCTTAGCCACTGATTACCATTAATTAATTATTATTATTATTATTATTATTATTATTATTATTATTATTATTATTATTATTATTAGACTCGGGCTAAGCCCAAAGAGGAAAGTCAACATCCCAATCCATTTATATTGAATAAATAACCCAGCTGCAAAAAATCTTATTGGGCTTGAAATAAAAATAGCCCAAACATTTAATCACAATAATTAACACAACATAATACTTATCTCATTAATCTGTTTTACCTGTTATGGTCTGCTGTTTTTGCTTCTGGTCAGAGTTGCTGTTTTTTAGGGAACAACTTGACACATGTTCATCAACCAACTTTTTCACGTTGCTTCAGCATATAAAAAAAATTTTTCCTTTCATCACCGTAACACTGCCCTAAAATTAAAATACATTCATCTTTAGTAGTAGTGGCCTAAAGTGTATTCCACGCGCCGTAGTCAAATGTCATGTGAGGACAACAGTTTATTGTTTATAGCATGTGATGAGAATTACTTATAATTTATAAACAGGTGTTTATATTTTTTAGCTTATTACCTAACATATTGATGGTCATGTTCAGGAGTAAGAACAAATTAAGAGTTAATAGTCTAAATCGTCCCTAAAAGATATTTGATCTCCATTTTGGTCCTCGAAAGACAAAATTAATCGAAATCGTCCCTGAAAGATACACGACTTAGTCACGTTAGTCATTTCATCAGTTGGATGATGACGTGGTAGGTTAATACCACGTATCACAAGATGATTAGTTGACGTGTCAGATCAGTGATGCCACGTGTCACTTGACATGTAAATAAATTATTTATAATCAAAATAGTCCTTCAAAGTTCAGACGTAAGTCATTTTCATCTCTAAAATTTTAAAAATTAATCAAATTAGTCCTTATATATTTTTTTATTTTTTCTTGATATTATTAAATTTAAAATATTTTTTTATACTACTAATTTTAATAAAAATGTAATTGACAAACAAAAAATTAGTATTGTATTTTTTTCTTAAAATTTTTTTCAATAAAATTATCTTTCTCCTTTAATTTTTCTCAAAATCTCTCTTATTCTTTTCTATTCTAAAACCTTTTTCTTACATTATTATATTTTCTCTAATTTTAAAAAAATATCCAATTTTAAAAATCTCAAAAACTGATCTGGATATTTTTTTTTCTTGCAACCATACAAAAAAAACGATGACTAAAGACCCCACTTATTTTGATAGCGAAAATTTCGAACATGTAACATAATTAACAATATCAGTTAAACTATCAAACAAAATAAAAATGTATTAACTACTACCAAATATCAATAACTGACTCCACCAAATTTAAACGATAATAAATCCAAACATCATTCATTTAATAACTCAATCCACCCCATATATTTCTGAGCTGAGCTAATCCTACCATGACAATTAAAATTCCATTGGAAGATCTAAAAAGAAAGAATCCAAGAATTTTAGATAACTAAATAAAATGTTAAAAGTTGATGCTTCAACCATTATATACGCGTTACATCATTCTGTTTATTTTTTTACATCACAATTTTAAAAAACACCATAAAATCCAATAATTAAGTATTACACCAAAATTTTTTCAATATACAAAAAAAATTAACCACATCATTCAACAATCACGGATCTTCTGCATTTGTAAGAAAGTCTTAAGCAAAATAAACAGCAAAAGCACAATTAGATAAGCTAATAAATAGTAGAGGCAAAAAAGCATTGCCTCTAATATAATGTTCCCTAATCTACAATTAGTTTAATAATTAAGGATTAGCTTTAGCTAAGAGGTACTCATAGACCTCACATTGGAATATACACCAAGGCTTGTTAACACTAATAAGTACATAACTTTTAGTAAAAGAACTAAAAAGTATACATATTTGATTCTAAGTAAGCTATCAAACCAGTCTCTAAGATTATAGTTTCTAAATCATAAGAAACTATATTAGGTCAATAATTGCATTAAATTTGCGTTTTTATTTTCTATTTTTCATTTTTAATATTTTCTATTTTCAAAATTTATCGAAGAAAAAAAGAAAAAACAATTGAAATATTTTTTTTCTCTTTTTCCTTCATAGAATTTTGAAACCAGAAAAACTGAAAATGAAAAACGAAAATAAAAACAAAAACCAATGGCACCTGTAAAAAGCTTGGGATCAAGCACATGCTGGATTCATCCCACAGAGAATGAAGTCCATGTTCTTGAGCTTCTTCCATAAACTAGTTCCTTTCTTATTCTTATTCTTATTCAGATCATCAAAACTCCTTCCAGAAACAGAACCAGTAGAAGAAGAAGAAACACTTCCAACATCTTTCCACTTGAACCTTCTGAGAACACGAACCTCCAAAGATATTCCATTGCCACCAACATCATTGTTCTTATTCCCTTTGCATACTCCATGATCACCAACATCATTGTTGTTATCTCTCTTGAGAAGCCTTTCATAATACTCTTTGTTCCTCTTCTCCAATCCATGAATCTGAGCCTGAAGATCCTCAATCTTCCTATGCAGCATAAACACTCTATGATCCTCCCTCATCTTGAGCACACATTTGGCCAATTCCCCTGCCTTGCGCTTCACGAAAGCCGATTCAGACACCAGCTCCTTGTTCTCCTCCACCAATGTGTTCACCCTATAACTCAAACTAGCATTCTCATTCAACAAAACATGCCTCTCAGACTCCAAAACCTCAAGTAGACTCTTCTGAAGCTCGTTCTTCCGCGACGATTCGCAGTACTTCCTCTCCATTGCACCAACCTCATGAACCATCACATCACACTCCACATTCTTCATCACAAGCTCCGCAACAATGACATCAAGATCAAGAATTGGACTCCCATGCTTCAACTTCACCACATTGGATTGTGGTTGGTACGAGATTGCGCTTTCGGTATCCGAATAATCAACATTGCTTGTTACACCAATGCTACTTTCTTCTTGGTCAGAAAACCCTCCTCCATCAAGTGTTGAAACCTGTGAAGAGTGCCTGCTATGGTGGTGGTGGTGATGTTGTTTCTGCTTTGCAAGTGTTTGAATGTACCTATCAGATAAAGTGATGTAGCCATTGTATAAATCTTGCAAAAGGGTAAGTAACTGAGGCCTCTTTTGGTAATAAGACTCAGCTCTCTCTGCAAATGTGTCACCCACTTCTTCATCTTCATTTTCTCTTGTCCCCATTGTCACCACTTTCATCCTCTCCTCTAATTCTGCCATCAACAAAAGGTTTCAAATTCAAACATTAACTAACAAGAAAAAAAGAACACAACATCATAATATAATAATAATATTAATGACAATGCTATGTAACGCACTCTTGTTACCTGATTTACTAAGTTCCATGGCTTCAAATATATAAGTAAAGGTCACAAATTTGAAATTTCTAACAAGGGCCTAATAATCAATGAGGTTCACCAAGAAACAATAAAAGGGGTGGAGGATAATACAGGGGTAGATGAGATCTCAAATGGGGTTGATGAGTAATTGAGGTCTAAGATAGTGACAGATTACCCAACAAGGACATTAAATATAATGCAAAGTAGTAAAAAGTCCAATAGTGTAGGACTATAATTTGAAATTGAATTGAAATGTGGCTTCTTTATGGTCATATATTGAAGAAAGTTTTCTCTTTTATTATGCATATATATGTAGGGTATGGTACTCTTGTACCTCTGCATATCTCTGCCTCTAGTTTTAGGTGCAAAAGTCAACATCATTGTTCATTTGTACTACAACTGTGCATGTGCCACTGTTTAGGTTTAGCCAGAAAAAAAGGTCTATTTCTCTCACTATTCAAATTTTTTTTTTTCTGTTATAAGTAAATTATTTCTTTGTCGGACAATTTTGTCCTTTATATTTTCATTACATTCAAAATTCTCAAATCATATAACAAAAACTCATTAAAATTTAAAATATAATAAATTCATCCTTCATTAGTTATTTTACCATTAGAAAAATCATTTTTGTACGTATACAAAATAATGTCTGCCATCATTGTTTTTTAAGAATATCCATTGTATTTACTAACTACATCATTATAGTTTCAGTTTTCCAAATTATAAAAAAGAAATTTATCTTTTAATTTTTTTTGACGTATTATTTATGTGGTTAAACTTGAAGAATCAAATGATTAATTTCTAATTTATAGATTTCTTCTTACTTCCGTTTACCGGTAACAATGATCTCTTATTTTTTAATTTAATATATTAAGATATAATTTGTATCTAAATACATTAAATTATCTTAAAAATAAAGGACATTAATAATTAAATTAAAGATAGAAATTTATAATAAAATTATCTTTATATAAAACTGATAATTAAAAAATTATTAAATAATTTAACAAATTTAATTAAATTATCATAAATTTTTATTTAAATTAATTTAGGTTAAAAAGTAAAACATACCGCAACAAAATGAAGAAAAGTTGGAGGGGAATATGAGGGTAAAACGGAAAGGTGGACATTGAGATGACAAGAAAATCAAATATAGACTGCAACAAGGCATTACTGAAAAAGTGAGCTGTGACTGTGTCTACTACTGTGGACTGTGGTGTACGAGAAGATAATATGGGTCCTTTTGTCAAACATATCATATTCATATGCGGTTTCAAATTTTGAAAATAATGTTCCGTGAAGATCAATTAGAAAGAAAGAATGGAAGGAAAAGCCAAGCAAAAAAACAAGAGGGTTATGCGATAGAGACAACGGTCCATAGCCAATTGTGTTTGTTTTGGAGATTTCCTTCAAAATCTAAAAATGCAAATTTGAAAACGCTAAAAATAGACTACACCTACCTGCCAGCAGTCACCTCTTGAAAAATGAGAAAAAAAAATTTACATTATAAAAAATTTAAATAAAAAAATAAAAGATACAAAAAATTATATATATAAAAATAATACATACAATATTTTCCGTAAAATAAAAAAAAACCATCCACATTCACAATATTATTTTTCCAACTTTTCGGGCTTTTCTCCTCCATAATCAAAATACAGGAATTTTGTTTATAAATTAAAAAAATTATTATTTCCAAAAAAAATTATAATAGAGTATTATTTATTAAGATACATTTTTTTTTTTGACATTGCATGTAGTTTGTCCGCTAAGTATGTGAAAAAATTATAAGAGAGCATTATTTATTAAAATGTGACTTTTTTTGACCGTTGAGAGGAAGCTTTTTAGGGTGGTGAAAGTATATTTCGGTACTTAAAAGACCAAGATAGATAATAAAATTAATAATAATTTGAGGGCTCTTTTATAAATATGGGTTTTAATCATATGAATTCATTCCCAGCGTTACTCGTACTGGCCAATCAACAAGTTTATATCCTTCAATCCTGTCAACAATGGCTGCCGAAGATTAAAAAAAAAATGACAATAATCAAATATCACTACCAAATTCAATGTTTCCATACCATAAATCAAAGATTTTTTGAAAAGAATCGTTCAAAAATAACATTAAGATCAACCGCAAATTACAAAAACAAAATAGAAAAATGAAAATGAAAATTGAAGTGAGTATCATGTTCATAAATAAATTGGTGCATTTGGGATCAATGGTCCATTGTTCAGCAAGCTTTTCGAGAAGACATTGCTTTCTTAGCACCCATGATCTCTCCGAACACCCCCTAGAACCATCCACGGAATTACTATGCCGGTGCCTCGGCCTAGCACCTCCGGCGCTGCCATCAGGACTCTTATCTTTCTCGTTGTGGCTTGTGGGGCTGCGGTAATGGCTCCAATTCGATCTGTTTTCGCCGGGAACCGAACCATTGAGCTTCTCGACGACAATGGAGGTAGAGAAGATTCTTTTGTCGACTTCTGTGAATTCCAACAAGGAAAAAGACAACACCTCAGAAAGTTCCTCAAAGGACCGTACAACAACAACTCCAATTCCTCCACCGTTGCTGTAGACTCTGACTCCATTTTCATCGGGTGAACTGTTTGTTTCCTTATGAGTTCCCGAGCATAAATTTTTCTCTCTTGTTTTTTAGTTACTCCATGTTATAATTAATTAATTAAATAATTCAAGTGACATGTTTACAGGACGATGGCTTAGTTTCAATGCTTTCGCAAAGCATCCTTATTCTCGTGCACAATGGCTTTGTTTCAACGCCGTCAAGCACCCTTACTCTCGCACACGGCGGCAACCTGTTTACTAAATCCATTCGTCCTATTCAACCTCCGTCAATTACAGTCTCCAAGTTGAAGAACTGGTACTATACATCTTCTGTGCTGATATTATTGGCAACTGGCTCTGTTGTCACGTGAAAATATTAAACAATGTGAACAATGGATATATTGGATGTTCAAATTTACTAAGTGTGTAAATGATTATTTTAATATTAAGATTTAAGTGAGTAATTTAGGGGTGTAGTGTGTTTTACTTGAATTGGACTCGATCATATTGTTCAAAAAAATCATTAATTATCTAGCATAATGCTTAAAATAATAATTAATGACTTGCTTAATCCAATAGGTGTATTTTGCATGGTTCTGAAAATCGAATTGAACCGACCGGTTTAACTGGATTAACCGAGAACCGATCAGCTAGCCAGTCCGAATAAGCTTAGAAACTATTTGACAAAAAATCAGTAAAAAAATTGGTCGAACCGGCGGTTAACTGATAAACTGGTAGAACTGTTCGATCTTTTAGAGGGTTTCCGGTTCGGAAATGCATCCTCTAAAACGTCGCCGTTTTGTATAAAAATTAAAAAAAAAAATGGCAAGTGCTAAAGTGAAAACCCTAAATCTTAATTGTCAATTGAAGTCACAACCATTCATCTCTCCTCTCTTCTCTGAAAAGTGAGAAGCTGAGAACCATTGCAGCCACCAGTCCACTACCACCAAGTCGAGCAGTCCACCGCCACTGCGTCCCGCAGCCACAGCAGCGACGGGTTTGACCACCGCAGCCCGCAACCGGTAAGTAATACTCTGTTATTCTATTCCTCCTCGCCGCCTTCTGATTTTCTGTTTCATGATTTTGAGATTTTCTGATTTATTTATTTGCTGGATTCATGATTTGATTTATTTGTTATTTGTTCATGATTTACTTATTTACTGGACTTCATGATTTTGGTTGCTGAATTTATGATTTTCTGAGGTTATTTTGGATTCATGATATGCTGTTTTCTGAGGTTATTTATTTGTTTTTTATTTTCTAAGGTTATTTGTTCATGATTTATTTATTTGCTGGACTTCATAATTTTGGTTGTTGAATTCATGATTTTCTGAGATTATTTTGGATTCATGATTTGCTGTTTTTTGAGGTTATTTCGGTTGCTGAATTTATTTGTTTATAAATTTGTATGTTACAGATGGAACAATCACAAATTAAAGTAAAAAAAAGGAAACTGATCCTCTTCTGAGCTCACTGTCACCGTCATTCCTCCCTCGCCGTGTCTCCAGTAAGCCGCGGCTTCTTTAGTTTTGATTTCTAAGATTATGGCTTCTGAGTTGATTTTTTGTACTAGATTCTGAATTGGGATTGTGTTCTGAGTTGGGTTGTTGCTTAATATGATTCTGAATTTAATTTGGATGGTTTCACTTAGTTTTTTTATTTCTGGATTTGGAGGTTGAGTTGTTTGTATTATGAGTTTTTGTTGTTGAAAAACATTGAATTTATTGAACGTAGTTAGGATTTGGTTAGTTATAAGAGGCTTGTTGCACAATAAAAAATTTCATCAATGTGTTATTCAATTGAATTGTATATTGGCAACCCAAAAAGGGATAATTGAATTGTATAAGAGAATTGACCTTGAATAATTAACCTTGACTTGACAATGTTACCTGCAAGATCTTTAATTTTTTGCAGCTTGAGTGAAAATTCTGCCTTAATTATTTTAAAGTTATCAATAAATTTAATTCAATTTGAATATTATCAATGAATTTTTTATCTTCAATTTTTATTATATCTTAAATTTTATTAAAAAAAATTAGAATTTAAATATGTAAAATTATATATTAAATTTTTAATAATTTTATTTAATATTTAATTAAATCGGTTGAATCTTAGTTGGATTCCGATCAAATCACTGAACCAATAAACCAATTACTTCATCAGTTCATTGATTCAGTTCTCACAATCTTAGTATTTTGTCATTGGCACAAGTTGAAGACCAAATTTTTAAATTCATTACTCCTTTGTACAGCACCAATCAGAATAAGTAGAATGGAATATTCTTATCTGGTCCTTTAAGATCTTGCTACTACTTTTTCCACCATAGACAAAACCGAGGAGAAATTGATGCTTCTTTTCTATCTTGTAAAGTTCTTCTCCTTCACCATCATCCATTCCATTTCATTTGCCGTTCAAACGCTAACTACTTTTAACAATCTCACCACTTTGCATGTGAATTATGAACACATTCATTTCAGATTTCACTTTCAGACCTTTTTCCTCACTATCCTTTGTTTCTTTTTTTAATTTCTTCCTTCCTTCCTTCTTCCATTTATTGCTTAGCAATACATTACTACTTTCTTTATTGGCTACTCTTTTACTATATACTATAGCCTATACCTTCTTCACATTTTATCTAAACTTTTGCTTAATGTAGTGGATTCAACCGACAAATATTTTTAAAAAAATCATTAAAAATTAAAAAATGTCTTTTTTTTTTAATTTGTGTATTTTATTTCATTGAAAACTTAAAACTTTGTTTTCAACTTTTCATAAGAATTTATTGTTTTTGAATCCTTAGCAAAGTCATAATATTATTTATCATTTAATTAAATAAAAGATGCTACAAAATTTTTTCCAATATGTAACATTAAATATTTTTAAATAATTTCTTATGATATGTTTTTTTTTTTTACTTTTTTGTAGGAAATGTAATAAATAATTTGATGTATTTTGAAAGCTAAAATTTTTATATATGAATAATTTTAATATGAAATACAAAAATATTTAATCATTTTAGTATTCTACATGATTGTGGTGATAGACGTTTTGTAATAAAAAAATTTAATTATAAAAGAACAAAATATTATTGACGTTTTGTATAATAAAAAATATTATTTTAATTATTAAAACACAAAATGTCATTAACGTTTTGTTAAAGAAATATTATTTTAATTGAAAAAACATAAAATATCACTGACGTTTTGTACATGATCATAGTAGTGTTTAACACACAGTTTATTCATCACCCCTAATAATACAATATTAAAAAGAAAAAAAATTCTATTTTAAAAATCTTTTTAGATATTGGAGAGAAATTTAAAAGGTGGGGGTGGGCAAAAATCATTACTATTTTATGATGTTAGAGAAAAAGCCACACAGAGATGAGATATTTACTCAGAAGAGAGATGAAAGTATTACTTGATATGAATGCATATTAATTTTGGAATGGTACAATGAGTTTAATACATACCAGAAATGCTGGTGAATAGCCACGAAGGTATAATGTTGGTGTTGGTGATGATGATGCTTTTGTCTCTAAACCCTTTTGTGGATGAAGATAGCAATGTACCATTTGATGAAATCACTTTCTCCTTCCCATACCAAAGGGTTTGGGACCCCCTCCATTAATTTCACACTTTCTTTTGCCTCACTCTATACACATTACAGCAATAACCGGTGAGAAAGAATCAACAACTACAACTACTAAATCTTCTCAGGGAACAAAATAGGACTATTTTTCAGAAATGAGAGGTTCTTTTGAATTTAAGAAGAATGAAACATGTGGCAGAAGAAATAAAGAAGCAAGAGTGATAGATTATTATATTTGGTATACTAGAAAAGCTTACTAATTCAAAATATCACTTTTATTAAATTATTCTCAAATATTGTGCAAATTGCTAACATATGTCCATATACCAATTAATCCATTTTAAAATATATAATTATAAAATAGAATTTTGAGCAAAAACCTTAGATAAAACACTTTTCTTTGAAATCACAATCTGGACTTCTATTGTGAAATATGATGACTACTAACCTTTGTAGGTTTATTTTTGGCATATAATGTAAGATAACTAACTCAAGTTTACAATTTGTTAAAATTTAAGAAGAAAATTAAACTTGATGAAAGAGCCTAACAACGGAAACGACACAAATGTCCAACACAAGAACAATATGGAAGCACTCACAACGCAATATGGCAGCAACTATAACAAGCAAATATAGCAAGTAAAGCAATAACAAGAACACACCGAGATTTTAACGTGGAAAACCCCCTCAATGTGAGAGGTAAAAACCACGGGTCGTCCAGACCAATGAAATAGCTCCACTATAATCAAATGAGGTACAAGAGAGTCTCAAACAAAGCACAAAAACGTGCATATAACCAGCCAAAACATCAATGCACCAAAGCTCACAAATAATAGGCAAGAAGATGAAATATACCCAAAAAAACAGAGCAGATGTCGAAGCCAATTTCTCCCTCTGAAGATTTCTAATTAAAATCTCCACCGTTCAGAATGAAGACCAAAATGTGAAGAATCTACAGTTCAAATTTCACGTCGATCCAACGGTGAAAGAATGAGAAACTGCCGTTCCAAGATTGCTGCTCTGTGTAAAAACGGGAAACCTAATTTCTCTCTTGCGAAACCAATTTCTCCTACTGCAAACCTCCAATCAACATCTCCACAGATCAGAATGAAGAACAAGATGAAAGGAACACGCAGTTTAAATTTCAAGCCGATCCAACGGTGAACAACTGAGAAACTGCCATTTGAAATTTGCTGCTTTGGACAAAAACGAAAATTCTGTTTTTCCCTTTCTTTCTCTCTTTTGTGGCTACTCTCTATCACTCTCAATAACACTCAAAAACTGATTAGGGTTGTGGCACAATGGGTGCAAGAGACACCCTCAAAATGTTGGGCTTGGGCCTCACAAAGGAGAGAAAAAACCCAACAAATCTCCCCCTTCTCGACTAGGTGGAGGCCCTCGCCATTCCGGCGATCAAACAACATGTTTCAAACTTTTCTCTTGACAATGCTTTTGTCATCATATCAGCACCATTGTCATCAGTGTGAACTTTCTCAAGTTCCAACAACTTGGAATCTAACACATCCCGTATCCAATGATACCTAACATCGATATGTTTAGATCTTGGATGAAAAGTAGAATTCTTGGCAAGATGAATAGCACTTTGGCTATCACACAACAAGACATAACGGTCTTGCTTAAAACCAAGTGCTGCAAGAAACTTGTTCATCCACAACAACTCTTTACATGCTTCAGTTGCTGCAATAAACTCTACCTCTGTGGTAGAAAGTGCAACACACTTCTGTAGCCTTGACTGCCATGAAATAGCTCCCCCTGCAAACTTGACTAAATAACCTGAAGTAGACTTTCGAGAATCAATATCTCCTGCCATGTCTGCATCAGTAAAGCCAACTAGCAAAGGTTTCTCACCACCAAAACTCAAACTCAAGTTAGTTGTACCTTTGAGATATCTCATAATCCATTTAACAGCATTCCAATGTTCTTTACCTGGATTAGAGAGAAAACGACTCACAGTACCAACCGCATGAGCAATGTCTGGTCTAGTACACACCATAGCATACATCAAGCTTCCAACAGCTGAGGCATAAGGAATTTCATCCATTGCTTGTTTCTCCTCATCAGTGGTTGGACACTGCTTGGTACTCAACTTAAAATGAGGAGCAAAAGAACTAGCAACACATTTGGCATCATTCATGCCAAACCTTTGAAGCACTTTCTTTATGTACTTCTCCTGTGACAAATAAAGCTTCTTGGAATCTTTATAACGAGTAATAGTCATGCCCAAAATTTGTTTGGCAGGACCCAAGTCCTTCATAGCAAAGAACTTGCTCAACTGTTTCTTCAACTCATTAATCCTCAAAGTATTCTTGCCCACAATCAAAATATCATCCACATAAAGCAAAAGAATGATAAAATCATCATCAGAAAATTTTTGCACAAATACACAATGATCTGAAGTTGTCTTACGGTAACCATGCTTCTCCATAACAGATTCAAACTTCTTGTACCACTGTCTTGGAGCTTGCTTCAACCCATAAAGACTCTTCTTAAGCTTGCACACAAAATCTTCCTTTCCTTTAACAACAAAGCCCTCCGGTTGCTCCATGTAGATCTCCTTATCTAAGTCACCATGAAGAAAAACGGTCTTCACATCCATTTGCTCAATCTCCAAATCAAGAGATGCTGCTAATCCAAGCACAGCATGAATGGATGACATCCTCACAACAGGAGAAAATATCTCCTCATAATCAACACCTTTTCTCTGGCTAAAACCTCTAACAACCAATCTAGCCTTATACCGAGGCTTAGAATTGCGTTCTTCATTCTTGATTCTGAATACCCATTTGTTCTTCAAAACTCGCATACCCTTCGGTAGCTTCACCAACTCATAGGTATCATTCTCAAGCAAGGACTTCATTTCTTCTTGCATAGCTTCAAGCCATTGAGCTTTGCTTTCATCTTCAACAGCCTCTCCAAAGCATTCAGGTTCTCCCCCATCAGTCAACAAAACAAACTCATGTGGAGAATACCTTGACGAAGGCTTTCTCTCTCTTGTAGACCTTCTAAGTGCATTTGCAAGAATTTCTAAAGCTGGTTCTTCATCTTGATCATCATCACCAACTTCATCAAGTATCGGATCAACTGTTCCATCTTCACCTGCACTTGTATCATGCTCATTATTTTGAGCTTCAATTCTACCATCTTCTACCATAGGCATAGAGGGAGTAATATCCAAGTCAGAAAAATCATCACTAGGCTGAACCATTGGCTTCTCCGCATGATCAACATCCTTCAATGTTTGGTCTTCAACAAAGACAACATCTCTACTCTGAATCACCTTCTTGTTAACAGGATCATAAAACCTGTAACCAAACTCATCCATGCCATAGCCAATAAAAATACACTGCCTAGTCTTTACATCAAGCTTAGATCTCTCATCTTTGGGAATATGAACAAAAGCTTTACATCCAAAGACTCTTAAATGATCATAAGAAACATCTTTACCTGACCATACCTTCTCTGGCACTTCAAATTGCAAGGGAACACATGGTGTCCGGTTCAAGACATGAACAACAGTGCTCAAAGCTTTACCCCAAAAGGATTTTGCCAATCCAGATTGTGACAACAAGCACCTAACTCTTTCAACCAATGTTCTGTTCATCCTTTCAGCCAAGCCATTCAACTGAGGAGTCTTCTGATGTCTTATACCATACTCTTTACAATAAGCATCAAATGGACCTGAGTACTCACCACCATTGTCAGTACGAATGCATTTCAACTTCTTCCCAGTTTCTCTTTCAACAGAAGCTTGAAATTGCTTGAACACATTCAAAACTTGATCTTTGGTCTTCAAAGTGTAAACCCATAATTTTCTAGAATGATCATCAATAAAGGTTACAAAATAGATAGACCCTCCAAGTGTTCTTGTCTTCATCGGCCCACATACATCAGAATGCACCAAGTCAAGTATCTCCGGCTTCCTTGAAGGTGGATGGCTCTTAAAAGAGACCCTGTTTTGTTTTCCAGCAAAACAATAATTGCACTTTTGCAAAGCAACCTTACAACCAGATAAAAGATTCCTCTTGGATAACATATTCATGCCTTTCTCACTCATATGACATAATCTCTTATGCCATAAATCAGTTTCATCAACAAACTCAGCAGCATTAACAACATCTTTCATAATCTTTGCTTGAGTTAAATAAAGAGTAGAGTGTCTTGTACCTCTAGCAACAACCATGGAACCCTTGGTGAGCTTCCAGCTATCACGAAAAAATGAGCTATTCAAGTGTTCATCACACAACTTACCAACAGAAAGTAAGTTCAACCGAATATCTGGAACATGCTTCACACGCTTCAAAGTCAACTTGGTACCGTTGGAGGTTTCTAAACAAACTTGTCCAACACCAGCACATTTTGCAACACCTTGATGAGCCATTTTCACATCACCAAAATCACCAGGAGTATAGGACGTAAACAAATCCCTCCTAGATGTAACATGAATAGAAGCACCGCTATCAATCACCCAACTAGTGCTATTATCAACAAGGTTAACAGATTCAAACTCCTCAACAACAAGAAAATCATCATGAGTTACATTAACCTTGTCTTCCTTGTTACCATCATCTTTATTTGTGCTCTTTTCTTTACTTGCCTTGGCTTTCTCCTTCTTTAGCTGCCAACAAAATCTCTTCACATGTCCCTTTTGACCGCAATGATGACACTCAATATTCTTATACTTTCCTCGAGACTTGCTTCTGCTTTGATCTCTACCTTTAGGACCTCGACTTTTGCTTCTCCCCCTAGACTCAGAAACAAGAACATCTGAATGTGTAGTTGATGTACCTTGTGACTTTCTTCTCATCTCTTCATTCAAAACACTGCTCTTGGCAAGATCCATAGAGATTACACCATCAGGAGCGGAATTGGACAATGACATTCTGAGAATTTCCCACGAGTCTGATAAGGAGCCAAGAAGTAACAATCCTTGAACCTCTTCATCAAACTTGATACCCATGGAAGATAACTGATTCATAATTCCTTGGAAATTGTTCAAGTGATCTGTCATTGATGTCCCATCTGTATACTTCAAAGCCAACAACTGCTTGATCAAAAACATCTTGTTATTCCCAGTTTTTCGAGCATACAACTGTTCAAGCTTAATCCAAAGGGTTCGAGCATGTGTCTCTCCAATAATATGGTTCAACACATTATCGTCAACCCACTGCCTAATATATCCACAGACTTGTCTATGCAACAAAGTCCAATCATCATCAGACTTATCATTAGGCTTCTCTGTACCAAAAACTGGTTGATGAAAATTTTTGACATAAAGCAAATCTTCCATCTTTGACTTCCACAAATCATAATTAAGACCATTAAGAGTGATCATCCTACTAGTATTAGTATTAGCTTCCATTGTTCACAAAATCATAAGCCCAGAAAAATACCAACAAGCTCTGATGCCAGTATGAAAGAGCCTAACAGCGGAAACGACACAAATGTCCAACACAAGAACAATATGGAAGCACTCACAACGCAATATGGCAGCAACTATAACAAGCAAATATAGCAAGTAAAGCAATAACAAGAACACACCGAGATTTTAACGTGGAAAACCCCCTCAATGTGAGAGGTAAAAACCACGGGTCGTCCAGACCAATGAAATAGCTCCACTATAATCAAATGAGGTACAAGAGAGTCTCAAACAAAGCACAAAAACGTGCATATAACCAGCCAAAACATCAATGCACCAAAGCTCACAAATAATAGGCAAGAAGATGAAATATACCCAAAAAAACAGAGCAGATGTCGAAGCCAATTTCTCCCTCTGCAGATTTCCAATTAAAATCTCCACCGTTCAGAATGAAGACCAAAATGTGAAGAATCTACAGTTCAAATTTCACGTCGATCCAACGGTGAAAGAATGAGAAACTGCCGTTCCAAGATTGCTGCTCTGTGTAAAAACGGGAAACCTAATTTCTCTCTTGCGAAACCAATTTCTCCTACTGCAAACCTCCAATCAACATCTCCACAGATCAGAATGAAGAACAAGATGATAGGAACACGCAGTTTAAATTTTAAGCCGGTCCAACGGTGAACAACTGAGAAACTGCCATTTGAAATTTGCTGCTTTGGACAAAAACGAAAATTCTGTTTTTCCCTTTCTTTCTCTCTTTTGTGGCTACTCTCTATCACTCTCAATAACACTCAAAAACTGATTAGGGTTGTGGCACAATGGGTGAAGAGACACCCTCAAAATGTTGGGCTTGGGCCTCACAAAGGAGAGAAAAAACCCAACACTTGAATATTTATCTAGATAGTAGAATTCCTTTAACGATTTACACATTTACATAAGTAGAATTTCTACCCCTATTTATGGAAAAACATATTTACATGTAAATCGTAAAATTCTTGCTACAATTTATAGAAAAGTATTAGTGACATATAAATGGTGGAACTTTTTCAACTGTTTATAAAGAGTTAAATTTATACATAAATACGAAACCAAACGATAGATTACATTCTTAAGTGTGTATTAACTATTTATAAATTAAATAATTTACAGATAAAAATTTAAATTTTTTTCTGAAAGAAATAAATAAAAAGTATTATTTTTTAATAACAATTAATATTTAATCCAATATTATATCCGAGGATCCATTTTTTTTGGATTACCTGCATAATTTTTAACTAAGTGGCCGTTCCACAAGCCAACATGCAGGTTCTACATAGATGTTATTGTTGGGTCAACTTTAATCCACTCCTACATAAAGAATCACCATTGACAAAGAAGGTTTTGGAAAGAATTAAAAAAAATTGAAAAAGAAAAGAATACCTACAAATAATTTGTACTAAAAAAATATTGAATTTTTTATTAAACAATTTTTTTTGAATGAATTTGGATTAGTCTAGTTTATTCAATTTTTAAAAATATTATCTGTATAAATAATAAGATTAATGTTTGTAGTCGTCAATAAATATACTACAAAAATTTATACTCATCAAATTAGTTATGTATATAAAATAGAAGTCACTCAAATAAAGACGTCTAAAATATATTTTTTTAAAAATTTTTTTTAGTAATTAAAATTTAACATATATAATCGATTAAATCGTGTTATTTTTGTCAAAATTAGGCCAGACAAATTAATTTGATCAAAAGAATGGTAAATTAAATTTTGAACTGATCTAAATTAATAATATATTTTATAGAAAATGACTATAATACCCTTATTATAGAAAATGACAAAAATACTTTTATTATATATATTAATTTTGAGAATCCTAAATTCTAACCCTTTACTTCTCTGTTGTCATAGGGTTAGGATTTAGAATTTTCAAAATACATATATATAGGTTAGGAATATTTTAGTCATTTTCTATAATAAGGATATTATAGTCATTTTCTATAAAAATAATATTAATTTAGATCGGTTTAAAATTTAATTCACTATTTTTTAAGTTAAATTAATTTGTCTGGCCTAATTTTAATAAAAATAACACGGTTTAATCAATTATATGTGTTAAATTTTAATTACTAAAAATATTTAAAAAAAATTAGACATATTTATCGAAGTAGCTCCCATATAAAATATATGTTAAAAAAAATTAAATAATACATATATTTATATATAATTACACGATAATTAATTATTTGTATATATAATATTTTTAAAAATTGAATAAATCAGACTAATCAAAATTCTAAAAAAATATTTAATATAGAATTCAATATTTTTTAGTACAAATTATTTATATCTTTTTCTATGATCTCCAAAATCATCTTTACCATCACAACGATGATTCTTTGTAGAGGAGTAGTGAATTAAAATTGGTCGAAATAGAATTTTATTTGCAAAAATCGTTCTGCAGGTCGTCTATCTGAGCGGCGATCTGTGTACCATCACATATAATTAAGTGAAAAAGACAGATAGGTCCCTAACTTTTCAAATTTTTGATAAATACATTTTTGACAAAATTTAAATACAAAAAAATTTCTGACTTTAATAAATGGAGGATAATTTAGTCCTTCCGTCTATTTGCCTCTCATATACCTAACGGAACTGGCTGACGTGGCTGAAACGGTGTACAAGTGTCCGTTACGGTGCCACGTTGGAAGGGGAAAAAAGTTCGAAAGACAAATAAGTCCTTGACGTCATTTTACAAATAAAGTTCGAAAGACAAATAGGTCGTTGAGAATTTTTTTTTATTATACTTCTATTATACTTCTATTATGAGAATTTAGTTTATAAAATTAGGCTATTTTTTTTGTATGAAAAAAATATTGGTGTTTTTGTTGAAAATGGGAGAATGTAGTGTAATTATAGATGGGTAGATTTTTTTTGTGGGAAGTCAACACGTGGGGGGTGTGGTGAATACGTGGCATCATTTTGGCCAACACGTGGGGGCGTGTTGAACACGTGGCAGCATCTTAGCCAAAACGTGGGGCGTGTTGAATAATTTCCACAATACTGTAATACACTTCAAATGTCAATATTCAACCAAAACACCAATTTTCTTTCCATATTAAAAATAATTTCTGATAAAATTATGCTTGTATTTTGAAATCTAGTTAACTTATTTTATTCTACAATTTAAATTATTTGTATTAAAATTGTAGAAATTGGGCTTGTTATGTTTCTACTCTTTTTCTTAAATTGCATTAGTTTAGTTTTAGTGCATTTGTGTATTATATTAGAATTTGTTAAATTGCATTAGTTCAGTTTTCATCATACCAGTGGCATTAGTTAGCATCAGTTCATTTATGCATCAAGTTAGCATTAGTTCATTTGTGCATCATTCATATATTAAGTTAGCATTAGTGCATTTGTGTATTATATTAGAACTAGTATTTTTATGCATAATAACATTACGAGAATATATTTTTTTTTAAATTATAGTTCACTTTGTTCTAACAGTATAAATTATGCATGACACAAAAGATTTATAAAATCAAACTACTTTTACAAAAAAGTCGTAAGTTGACAAAAGTTTTTGACTAAGAAGACCAAGATATCTGCAGATAAAAAATTAAATAATAAGATTTTTAGTTATTATTTTTATATGAAAAAGTCTAATTTTTTATTAGTAATTAATTTTAACATTCGTTATCTAAAATTTAAAATAATTTAATGTGTATAATTTTACATTTCAAATATTTTAATTGTAAAAAAATATCGAATGATATATTTTGATTTGTCAAATTACTAATATAAAATATAATTATATATAGAGTAAAAATAGTAGAGAGAAATATAAAAATGGAGAGAGGTAGATGAGAGAATTTAGGAAATGAGTTTATTAATTTTGAAAAAAAAAATTCTCAAGGACCTATTTGTCCTTCGAACTTTATTTGTAAAATGACGTCAAGGACTTATTTGTCCTTCGAACTTTTTTCCCCTTCCAACGTGGCACCGTAACGGACACCTGGACACCGTTTTAGCCACGTCAGCCAGTTCCGTTAGATGTATGAGAGACAAATAGACAGAAGGACTAAATTGTCCTCCGTTTATTAAAGTCAGGGACTTTTTTGTATTTAAATTTTGTCAGAAATGTATTTGTCAAAAGTTTGAAAAGTCAGGGACCTATTTGTCTTTTTCCCTATAATTAATTATTTACAAGTGATCAATTTCTATTGCCATCATGTTTACTTAGCACCGCTATAACCAAATACCATTTCTCTCGTTGGCACATCTTTTTCATTATTTTCACAATCCGAATGATTTCTGTACCTTATAAAGTATATATATGCTTTGGAAATAGGACTTGTAGCAGAATTTTTATTTTTCAACAAATTTTTCTTTCACTTACTTTATTTTTATTATTGAATAGTAAGTTAAATAAAATAATTTTAATTATTGTTTTATTATTTTTTTAAAATTTAATTTGGTAAAATTAAAAAAAAATACTTGTATTTTAAAAAATTACATTAACTTATATTTATTAAAAATAAAAAATTTAATATAATATCATATATTAATAAATATCTAAATTTATTCTTGTATTTATGTCTATAACACTATTTTTAATTTTTTAAAAGTTAGTTTAACAAGCATAATTATTATTATTATTTGTATTCATTAAATTTTTTTTAGTTTGATTTAATAAACATAAATTTTATAATTAAAAAATAACTTTTAAAAGTTAATCTTGATAAACTCCTTTCAAAGAATAAAAATTTTACTAACCACCAATAATATATTTATACTAGTATCCGACATATCAGAAATATAATCATCGGATAATATAATTATGTGAAATCTTACATAATAAATCTGTATATGAAAATTATAAAAAAAAAGATTTGCATAGTGTAAAAAATATATATTCTTTTAGTCACCAATATATATATATATATATATATATATATATATATATATATATATATATATATATATATATATATATATATATATATTAAATTTTATAGATAAAATCTTTTAAATATTGTGAAAATCATTTCAAATTATTTTTTAACAATTTTACTGGTAAAAAAAAAACATTTTTAATACATAAAAAAGATTTTATTATTGTATGTCCAGAGCACGTAAATCACTATATCTCATCTCATAAACCTTATTTTATTACACATTTTCTCCTCCAATTTTAAATAAATAAATAAAAAGTAAGAATCATATATATATATATATATATATATATATATATATATATTAATGATTAAACGATACTTTTTTTTCTATCTCTTTAGTTTGAACACACTAGATTTTCAACTCCCATATCATTTAAACATGTCATCTGATTGGAATTGAAATATTAAGTAAATCACCAATCATATTATCCAAAGATTTAGGTTCTCACAAAAAAATAGAAATATTCTAAAATATATTAAAGGTACATTTTTTTTTTTTATAAAACTTGGTTAGTTTGATGTCATCATCTTCTTTGAAAGAAAATTAATGAAGATGGTTATGCTGTCAAATTTGACGAGTTGAAGGTTTTAATTTACTACATGTTTCTAGGAGTTATAGAATCATGTTTGAGAAAGTCAAAAACAATAAGCTAAGCTTATTAAGATACAACTATATGCAAGTTGTATGCATCTCATGGCCACCATATATTGATGCATGGTTATATAAAAGCTTTAGAGATGTTGATTAGTTCTTAAATGAAGATCATAAATTAATATGAGTAGTCAAATTGAGAGTTATCACCTTCTCGGCACTACGAAAGTATAATAGATTAACAGACAATAAAAATATAAATTATTATTATTATAACTAGTGTATATTACACGGGATAATACATAAAATTATATAAATTTTTTTATTAAAATTTAATAAAAAATATTTATAGTAATTATTATTATAAATATTTTACAACTTAAAAATATTAAAAATAATTAATATTTATTTTAATTAATTTGAATTGATTGAATAGTCATCTCATTTGTTCGTTTAAGCAAGTATTTAGAGTTTGAATCTCGTCTTGTATGTATAACAATCCATTAGTTAGCGACAGACCCTTAATAAATAGAGTATCAATATGTGGTGGATTAGTTATCGACTTGTCGAGTTAGGAAATCCGTAGAAAACAAATTGTATTTGTCTTTAAAATAGATTAATTTTTCATTAATAGTAATACTCATGGAGTTTTGTCTTTGTTGAAATTTACTTGAGACAATTTTATTTGTTGGTATCATATTCATTCTTGAAGTTAAAACAATATGATCAACCATGTTACTTGTTAAAACTTCACATTTTATGAAATGATTTCTAAATTTTCAAATTCATAAACTTATGTCGTTACAAAAGTTATTAGATCGATTAATATTTCTTGGTAACATAGTGTATCGAAACACCATCGTTGAGTATTAGTTAGTGTGAAGAGAAACCAATAACAACTTTTGTTATTTAATATATAATTTATTCTATTGAAAAATAAATTAATATTTTCTAAACTTGTAAATATATTTCTTCTAATTTCTTACACTATTTTATTTGACAATATTTACCATTAAAAAATAGCAAATGACCATACTATTTTACAATATATATGATGTATAAAATAATTTCTTATCTTAAAATTAATTCTGGTTAGTGAGATAGAATTTAAAATATTTTTTTATTTTTTTACTCAAATTTAAATTTAAATTTAAATTTAATTAACAACTCATTTTTTTAATTTCAGTAAAAAATAAATTAATTAGATACAAAATATTCAGCATTTAATAATTTCAATTATTTAAATTTTAATTACCAAAAATTGAATTAAAAATTAATTATAAACTTAGTAATCGATAATATATATATATATATATATATATATATATATATATATATAATATCCAATATATTAATTATTTAAATTTTTTGACAAAATTAATGTATAATCTATTGAGAATTGATTTATTATCTAAAATTTTTTTCATAAACTTTATAATATGTGAAAATAGTAATCTTATTTTTTATTATTATTTAAGAAATTCTTCATAATTTTTTAATTATGTAATTAATTTAATTAATAATCTTTATTATTGCTTTTATGCTAAAAAAATATTAATTTATACTATTTACATATTTTTTACTACTAATAAATAAATAAAAAAGAGATAATTAATTTTTTTAATTTGAATTAAAAAATATCTTGTAAATATTAAGTGTTATAATATTAAAACATTTCCAACTTTTACATATAGTAAGTGTTATAATATTAACTAGTATAATATTTGTTATAACAATGACTCAAAATATTAATCCAAAATATATTTGGGTCTATTAAGACCTCAATGCAAGCAAGATCAACTAAAATCTATTGTTAGGGTCTCAAATCCGACTTACGTTCATTACATTAAATGCCCAATGCAGATAAAGTCCACGTGTCCCCTCTTAAATCGGCTCAGATTGGATCCTGTTGCTAGTTAGATATGGTAATGAGTACTCAGCAGAGCGTGAGAAGCCCCTTCCCATCCTTCACTCTTATTTAAAAAAAAATACTCACGTTCTTTTTCTGTCATTGTAAGTTCCTGTTTAATTACCCCTTAGGGAACGCAGATCTCCTCGAGTATCTACGAATATTCTTTGAAAACTTTTGAAAAAAAATTAACACAAAAAGACATAATATAATAATTATAAAATAATCAATTCAATATAATTCATAACATATTCGTTATAAAAATAACATTTTAAAAGGAGAAAACATAAAAACATATTCCAACATAATAACATAACATAATTTTTTGGGGCGATACTGAGCGACGTAGTGACAGACTTGAGAGGCAGAGAAAGTGAGTTAGAGAAAGAGAGGATTGAGGCTGAGAATGAGTCTGGAAGAAAAAAGAAGAATTTGAATTGGAGGCAGAAATTAGGGTTACTAAATTCAAGAAATGGATTTATGTATATATAAATTAGAATAAATTAATATTTTTATATTCTCGTATATTTAATAGGTTCTATGCGTCGCGTACTTATGTTCATGTCCTATTAGGGGTGACAAACGGGAAAGCCCGCTATCTGGTGGGCCGGCTTGCCCCGCCCCGCCTAGTAAGGCGGTCCTAAATTTCTCTCCCGCCTCGCCTAATGGTATGCTGGTGAGTTGGCGGGTTATCCTTTTTTTATAAACCATTAAATATTAAACAATATATATAATTTCACAATAATTTCAATAAATTTATAATTTCTAAAAATATAAAAAAATATAATTTTTAAATTCACACACATTGAAGTTTTTATAATTATAAATATGTAATAAACATAATTATAAACAAAATTTATTGAAACAAAATAATAAAACTAACATTGTCCAAAACAAAATAAATATTGTCCAAAATATATAATTAAACATCTTTAAATTTATAATCAATCAAATATAAAACATAATCCAAAATATAATAGAAAAAATTATATATAATAGAGTAAAATTATATTAATATTTTTATATATTATATATAAATTATAATTCAAATGGTAACTCTGTATTTTTATCCATGTTTGCACTTTTATATCAGTTTTTTCGCAACTTTGAAGAGAAAAAATTTACATGAACTCCACATACACTTTTATATTTTTCATTCAATTTATTTGTTGATTCAAACAATAAAAAAAAAATTATTTTTTTCCGTCCATTTTTTTCTCCAACAATTTATTTCCCTACAAATTCTTCTAATCCAAACAATGAATAAATAAGCCACATTTTTCATATAACAATAACTTATATTTCACTTGTAAAAACATACGCTAATTAAAAAATTCTATGTAAATTCTATAATTTTACTTGTAATTTTATGTGTATATATTAAAAATATTTTTATTATAAAAAATAAAAATTATGATAAATATCTCATATATGTTAGTAAATTATATACAAATATTTTTTGAAGCATATCACTTTTATTATATGAAAATAACTTAAATACCTTTAAATGTGATTATGATAATTCATTAAGTATTATATTTTTTTATTAATTTATATTTAATAATTTATCTCTAAATTTTAATTATAATAAAAATGTAAGATATGATTCCAAAAAAAAAGTTAAAGCAATATAAATTTTTTACTAACAAAAAAATATATTTTATTTTTTATTTTTAGACACGTCTCTATTTTTTTAAGTTATACATTTTAATTTATATAAATTAATGACAATTAAATGTACAAAAAAACTAATTAATAAAGAAATAAAATGTAAGATAAACATGTCCGAACAAATTAAAATAAAATAAAGACTTTTAATTATAATCATTAATTATAATCACATATATTTACTTCAAGATTTATACTTCGAAACTTCAGCATATTAATATTTTGTATTTTTATGTCTCAATTTTAGACTATTACAAATATTAGTTACTCTCCAATAATAATAATATTTTAAAAAAATAAATAAAATTAAATGATCTTAAAATTATATAATAATTTTCAAAATAGCAAAATAATTATACAATTACCTAAAATATAATATTTGTATAATAACTGAAATTTAATTGTCAATATGAAAGTAACATATAATATCATTTCGTAATCAAATAAGTGTTTAATCAAAGAATTGAATATTTATATAATAATATGACAAAATAAATTAAAGTTTGAGTTTAACTATAACAAGCACTCAAGTTTAAATTTTCATAAATTAATTTATTTTTGTTAAAGTGAATTGCGCAATAAAAAAATTCATAAAAAATTTATATATTAAAGTAGAAAATAATTTATTTATAAATATAAAATTAAAAAATTATTCTTAAAAGTCGAATATACAGGTAAAAAATAAATTATAACTTGCAAAAATTATCTTTAGAATTTATTATAATAAATAATAAAACTGTAAAAATTATGTATCTATATAAATTAAATTATATTAAATTATAAGATATCTAGATATTTAATCAACCTAATTAATTAGTTTGTAACTGATTTAATTTAATAATTTAAAAAAAATTGAATAACCCTTTTTAGAAATATACGAATCCAAATAATATATATTAAAGATAAGAAATATATAACTAAATTATATAATACAACATTGTATTCCTAAATATTTGTTTTATAGCAGATCTGATACCAAAATATTAATCATCATCTGTGGTATAATCTAATTTCACAATTATTTAAACGTGGTTTTTATGAAAAAATTGCATTATTTATTTAAAAAAAATATTTACTCACTATTATAATTTAAATAGAATATAAAATAAATATTAAACCAATTTCTTTTAATAATTACTCAGTCACAAATATCCATCAAGGACATGAGAATTAAGAGCATATAAAATAAATATAATACCTACAACTTTTACACTACTACAATAAAATGATTATCATAAGTCTTTTTAGCATAAATTAAACAGAACAACATATAATAATAAAGAAACAATCAAATCCAACAAAGTTATAGAACACCTATTATACACTACTATTGTTAGTATTGAGGAAATTTTAACCATTTATTCTTTTATTAGCTGTCTTTTTATCTACTCTGCACTTTATCTACGAATATGTTAAGAACTAAACCAATACTTCAATCTTTCAAAATTCTATATATTCTTGCCAAACACAATATTATTATGTCTTTTTTCTTTATAAAAACCATTGAATGAAAGAATCGTTGGTAAAAAGATAAGGTTTTCTTATAATATATGACTTTTTATGATAATAAAATAAAAATAAAAAGCATGAAATAATATTGTGTATATTATTTAAGTTAATTTTAATCTTTTCTAATAACCAGATTTGTCGTAACGTAATTGATAAACAATGACAGTTAATACGGATTGGATATGTTTTGAGTATGCTATACATTTTATAATTTTGTATAAAACAATATTAGTTTTAATTTATATATTTATTATTGGGTATTAAAAATAAAAAATATTTGTATTGTTAGCATTTTTCAAACCTTCCTCAACTCTTACCGTGATTGGGCCTAAAATATCACTTACCTCATTGGAAATAAATATAATCCAATCAATTTTCATCTGACAGTGCTGTACATTCGCATAATTATAGGTGAATTAACTTTAGCGAGATAACAATATGGTATTTAGTTACTACATAAGTATTTTTATATATAGATCAATCAATTATGTATAGTTTTTTATGAAAATAATACAACATGGATATTGTTTGTTACATGGATATATGTAACAGATTATGTTCACAATCTTCCATCAGCTGACTCTTATTGACAAGCTCTGCGAAATTCCGTATCTCCAGCGAGACTAATGAATGCATCAGCTCGTCGCGAAGTCCTCCTTCGTACTTTAAACACTTCCATTCTTCAAAATCATCTGGGTTTCCCTGACAGATCTTAGAGAATCGGCACAAATCCTCAAATTTTCGAGTATATTCTGCTACTGACATATTCCCCTACGTCAACTGCATCAGTTCCATTTCTTTAGCATCACGAACAGTTCTAGGGAAGTACTTTTTGTAAAATTCCTCCTTAAAAGTATCCCAGTCAATATCTTCCACCATTTGCCTTAATAAGCGTTGCACTCCATGCCACCAGTGTTCAGCTTCTCCATCCAACATATAGGTCACAAATTCCACGTACTGTCTTTCTGGTACATGTTGCGCTCGCAATGACTTCTCGATACCACGGAACCAATTGTCAGCTTCAGTTGCATCAAGCGTCCCCTTAAACTTGGGCGGATTTACCTTCAGAAAGGTTGCCAGTGTCATAGGGTTATCATGGTTTTCGGCACCTTCATTATCATTACCATCTCCACCACGCTCACCATTGCGTCCTCCGTTACGATTTCCGTTCCTCTCCCCTAAACGGTCAATTGCTCGCGTAGTAGCAGTTGCCGTTTCACGAACAGCCTCAGCCATGGTGTTCATCGCGGCTATAAAAGCATCCGCACCCCTCGTCGGTTCCTCTACAGGATTCACACCACGCCTACCACGTCCTCGTCCCCGTGCAGCCATCAAGATCCTGTTCACACCCAACGTGCAATATTAAGGTGATCAGTCTTAACATTTCAGGCAAAGTGTGAATAGTCTCTAAAATAGAAACACAGCGACAGTCATGCAATTCATATCACAACGATATCCTATATGCATGAGACACAACTCAGAGAATGCAACGAAGCATGGCTCAGTCCATATTCCCAGGCTTTAATAGGAACGAACTGCTCTGATAGCAAATTGTAACGACCCAATTCCCAGTAAGTCATGATCAGAAATCAAATGTCACCAACTTGTTCACATGAAACCTTTACTATGTATTATTAAGCCTGTAATCGGGTTAGCGTACTATCGAGTTTTGGATAAACTTTTATAAGAAAACTTGCAAGGACAACTAATTAAACATACACAAGCATAAGCATACAGGTACGGTCGTGTGTATATATATACATAAGTTAGCATACCACCCTTTAGAAATATTACTATGTACAAATCAACACTCCGGGCCCTGGTTCATACAGAAAATTCCTAAGCTGGCGCCCGAACTAGCCTAATCAACTATGTACACCCTACTCTCTCAGTGAGTCTAACCAAAAGTGAGAGATTAACACAAAAGCTAGGCTAATACAAAAAAACTATCAAAAGGCACAACCGCAGCTCCCAGGCCTCAGGTATCATCGTCAGAGGAGATCACAACCACATCAGAACACTCCTCAGGGTCCTCGTCCTCGTCATCGGAAATCTCTATAATCTCAGGAGGGGTGCTGGCACTCGTGCTACTGGTCTGACCAGCACTCGCCGGTCCACTAATAGAGGCGGTAAGCGGCTCCTCAGAAAATGGCTCGGATGAAGATATTGAGATCTGCTCCACTGGGATGTCCTCCTCCGGTACATGCTCTGGAAAATGCTCCTCCATGGGCTCAGGCTCAGGGTCCGCCTGATCTGCAGGCTGATCGGGATGCTGGTGAGGCACCGGCCCATCATGAAACGGGTGAAATGGAGCATCCGGGTGGAGCCGCTGCAGTGGGAACTCATAGGGCATGTCGGGGTTAAACTGTGGAGTGTCAATCGGGTGATGGAAAGGATGATCACGCAGAATGTGCATACGAGTCCTAATCTCCGCAGCTACTACATAAAACCTATGCTGTACAATATCCTCGTATATATAGGGAGGGTCCATCTCGTAAAATATAACTCCGGTTTCCATCTGAAGGGGAGGAAGAAAAGGGGTAAGAACTGGGGAGTTCTTAGTAGGATCGAGGGTAGTTAGTTTAGTCAGGGTTACCACAATTCAAGTAATTCACAATGAACTATACAAGAATTACAGAGAAGCATCTAATTACCACAATTCAGAGTAACAGTGAGGAATGCATAAACACAGGAAGGCAATCACAGATAATTTCACCATATCAAATAAAATGCAAATGCACAACAAGGATGATGCATGTCTGGTCCTATCGCAGGTAATGAGCTCATTTGTCGGTTTCGACCCGCGCCCGACGCAATCCGACTCGCAAGTCAGATAAGGCATTCCAGCGGCATAACCTCTGCAAGTTTCTA
Organism: Arachis stenosperma; assembly: GCF_014773155.1. Taxonomy (NCBI): domain Eukaryota; kingdom Viridiplantae; phylum Streptophyta; class Magnoliopsida; order Fabales; family Fabaceae; genus Arachis; species Arachis stenosperma. The sequence goes on along the minus strand of NC_080381.1, from coordinate 128,095,618 downwards.
CTTCTTGCAGGCGCTGATTCTCCAGTTGAAGTATGCCGAACATGACCTCTGCAAGTACTTGCAGGCGCTGATTCTCCAGCTGAAACATGTGCCACTTTCTCCTGGAAGCCATTCCATATACACGGGATTTCCGTACAATTACTCACACATCAAGCCCACGACTTAACTTTTTCACAACGACACTATAACTATTTACTCTCTGTCACCCTCTTGTGACCTTTTAATTATTTCATAATCACACGTGCCGGTTTGTCTTCTCTCTTTCTTTTAAAACCAAAACTAATCCCCCTTTTTATTTTCAAATCAAACTTAAACATAGTACTTTTTAAAAATAAATCAAAAATCAAATAATACCATTTCTCAAATCCAATCTTTTTCTTCTAAATAAATTTCAAATCAATTCTTAAGATTTATAGCAAAATTTCGGCAGCACCTCCCCTAAAATCCGGACTCTGCCACCCTTCTCGGGTTTTATCCAAATCATTTTTCACACTCTTTTCAAATCATTTTCAATAAATCAAACCGGCAACTTTTAACATTTTCAAATCATCCTACCGTAATCCAGAAATCACAATCATCAGAATAACTCAGTTCCTGGCTGCACGTAAACCCTCCAAACCTCAAACTTATCACAAATATCAATATAAATTCAACCGACAAGTAATCACGACATCAATTCACTTATCAAATATCAATTTAACCGATGAAAATTTACCAAAATCCTACCTTCGTACGTAATCGAAATACTCGAAACTTTGGAGAAATTTTCTGACCGTGCTGCTGAAGGAAAAAACGTCCGGAATCCTCCGTACCTCCTAGAACTCCAGTTGGCCAAATTCAAGGGGTAGGGGAGCTACGTTACCGTCGATTTTCACCGGACAAAGGTAACGCCAACACGTAGAGGAGGAAGATACAAACACTTTTACCGGATTAAATTTTTTATTGGAGTTACAGATCGCAAAAAATCGAACTCAAAAGAGGTAAGGTTCCATGGTTTCTGATTCCTCTCACTCACGGCTTACTCTCTCTTTTTCTTTCAAAGTTGGTTCGGTGATGCATGAAGGAAAAGAAAGTATGATTAGTGATGAGGGTGATTAAAAAGGATTTGTGGTAGTAAGGTTTATTAGGTGTCATTGGTTATTAAATGAATGTAACATGTGTCATGGTTGCATAGATATATGTATACATATAAGCCACGACCCTTTATTTCTCTTTTTCTTTCTAAAGAGTTCGGCTATAATGAATAAAAGTGATAAAAGAAAATGATGCTAATGAATGATAGTTTGTAGTGTGAAAGTATTATTAGGTGTCATGAGTATATATAAGTATAATAGCATGCAAGCCACGTTCTTTTCTTTCTTAGTCCCTTAATGACATTAGTTATATATATATATATATATATATATACTTGTAAATGAGCCACATTTGGCTTTTCTTTATTCTTTTTTTTTTTTAATGGCTTCGGCCAAAAGAAAGAAGTAACTAATAATAATAATAATAATAATGATAATAATAATAATAATAACTATAAAAGATTAACTTAATTTTTGCCTATCAAACTAATTTTTAATAAATAGTTTAAATTAATAAAATAAGTTATATTTAAATTAAACTTCAATAATAATTTTTTATTTAATTATCTTTGTTAAAAAAATAGATTTCTTAAAAACAAAATCTCAATATAATATGATAACTTATAAATAACTAATTATTTAATTTTAAAAAAATCCGAGATGTTATAACTTCTATCCACAGTAGTAGAATGTCTAAATTGAGATATATTCATCAAACAAATAATCAATAAAACACTCATCTGTACTTTCTCATTTTGGGTACATTTATATATATAAAAAATTATACATAAAGAAAAAAAAAAGAAGAAAAGAAGAGTTGAAAACTTGAAATAGCAAGAGTGATAAAAATCACGATTCTTATAATTTTGTGTGGCCATTTATATATAGTAGACCAGACAATTATTATTATCTAACAAAATTAATTTGTATTTATTGCACTCAATTTGAATAATTAAGAAATTATCTCATTTTAATTTAGTTATTACTTCACATAATTTGAATTTAGCTCAATATATATGATTTGATTTGATTTAATTATTAGTTGAAAATATCTCAACTACCTATTTTATTTATAGATTTATTATTTTATTGACTAATAAATTAATTAAATTAATTAATTATTACACACAATAAATTTTGTTTAATAAATTAAAAAATACTAACAGAATATTAAAATAAATAATTTAAAAAATATTACCAAATTAAATTGATATAAATTATAATAAATTATATATCTAATCAAATCAATTAGTTGATATAGTTAGCTTATCGTAATAACTTGTATTTAATGAATTGAAAGAAATAAATCGGGAAACACTCTCAGAAGCATGCCACGTCAGCTCCATCATTAAGTGTAGAAATTCAATTTTATATAATAGAGTAGATTATAGTATTGTTTTTCTCTCTAATATTATTATATATTATTCCTCTTAAAATATTATTACGTTATTGTTAAAAAAATTATACTAAGATTAACTAAAAAAATGCTAGGGAATTTTGTTACGGAGCTTTTAACTAAATCACATTCTTCATTAAAGCCATAAATAAAATTTACATACAGAGAAATATATATAGAATTTTTTTATGGGTTATGTTAGATAATTAATAATTTTTTTGAACAACATGAACAATGGTCTTTAAATTGGCCCAATCTAAGTAGAACACATTATATTTTAAATTATTCACCTATATTTTAATATTAGAATAATCATTCACATACCTATTGAATTGAACATCTAATATATCTATTATTTACATTATTTAATATTTTCATTGTCTATACGTGCTTTTTCTTTTCTTATTTTTTCAAGCTTTGATAAGTTGTCAAAAGTCTAACGACTTAATTGACCAATTTTACCATTGACTTGAATCATTTTCCAAATTCTAGGCACCTAGAATGGCCATTAGAAACATGACTAAGAGCCTCCATCTCCTCCTGCTGCTTAAGTGTGTCATACAAAGGAGCATTCCTAGTCTCAGGAATCCAAATGCTCAAAACGCCACTAGCAATGGACAACACCCCAAACACTATAAAAGAAAGTGATGGGCTCAACCGACCCACTACCACGAGCAGCGGCGCCACCGACCCCCCAAGCATGGCAGTTTGCCTCAACATTGAGACAGCAAAGTTCCTCACATTTGTAGGAAACAACTCCACACAATAAATGTACAAGATATCATAGGCCAAGGAAGAGCCCATAAACCCAACTGCCTCAACAATCAACTGCCCCCAGTTCCCGCCAAATTTGCCACGCGCCTTGGAATTTGAATACCCCTTTGAGAATATTAGGCACAGAATGCAAGAAACGCCTGCCACGTAGGATGAAACAGAGAATAACAACCTTCTTTTAGAAAATCCCAACAGAAAAGAACCAGCAAAAACAGCAGGGATTTCCATAACCGCATTTATAGCCACCGAGACATAAAGATTGAAATTCAAATTCCCCATGTTGAGTTGAACTCCGTAGTAAACAAATCCAACCCCAAGCCCAGCAATCATAACAAGAACCATTCGCTTCGCAGCCCATTTTGTGGTCCAGAGATTCTCTCTCTTGTTCGAAATTGTTCCGGATTCTTCATCTTTCAGTTCAGAAGGATTTGCTAAGGTTAGATTCTGAGGGAATTCGTCTTTGCCGTTTATTTTGGCGAAATATTTCAGCACTTTCAATGCATCTTTGCTTCTGCCTCTTACTAGAAGCCACCTTGGGGATTCAGAGACCCAAGGGAGTATTATGATTGCGTATGCCAGGGGCAAAATGGACAAGAATTTGTACAAGTTCCTCCAATTTATTCTGGTTGGGTATGCGAGAAGAGGGAGTGAGAGGAATCCAATTGTGTAGAAGAAGAAGCTGTATTGGCCGGCTTGGCCTCGCCACTTGCGTCCCACTGACTCTGTGGCGAGGACAATGCAGCTTATGCCAATTCCCGATCTCGCAAACCCTGTTGCGAATCGGAAGAAGGCATAGGCGTAGATGTTTGGGGAGTAGGATGTGGCAAAAAATGTTACGGAGGTTAAGATGCATGAAATCATCACTGCTCTTTTTCTTCCAAGCCATGTATCTGCTAGGTGCCCAAATATAGCAGACCCTGAACCAAAATTTGAAGAACATGTTATTTAATGTTGTTACAAAATAACTAATTAGTTAATTACTAACACAATTCATGTTTACAGCATCATTACTGTCTTTGTATTACATGCTTGTGTATGGCCAAATTCATATCCAATAATTCACTTTTGCAATGGGTGAAAAGTTTATTACATGGAACCAATTATTTTCGCAATTCAGTTGAGTCCAGAAAAGGGGATATAAAATCACCCTCTTTATGCAGATCAACACATGTTTATAACCAAAGATCAGAAAACCCTGTATCCTTTACCTTTTGTACAAAATGCAAGGTATTTGTTTATGTGTATATAAAAAATTAATCATCACGTATTTATCTATAAATATATGTATTGTTTTATATACTTTTAATGTATATTTTGTATTCTAACATTTATACAAATGACTGACTTTATAATTAATTTTTTTGTACACATATTGACATTAAATATATACGAAGCATGGGAACTATATTATGGTGATATATGATATCCTATATTAAAAGTATAGAGTAATGATTTTAGTATATGTATATTAGCATAAATGAATAGTAATTAAGATTCTAAACAGGTATATACCTAAAAGAGAACCAAGGAAGTTGACAGAAGCAGGAACAGCAGCAAGAAACTTCCTATCACATATAAGTCCCCATTCAGCTACGGTGGAGCTTCTATCTCCACCAACCCATTCCCAGCTCCCAGGCACCAAGCCACAAACAGAACCGCCGTGGCCGGCGGCGCAGTACACCCCATTCTTGCACCTCCAAGAAGGTGGCTGTGCATCACTGAAGATTGTGACCAATGTGCTATGTGCATCAAATATCCATGCAAATGAAACCACAAGCACATGCAAGATTTGGGATAATCCAAGTGAGCCTACATAAGCTTCCACAACTTCATCCACAGTTAGCTCAAGTTTTGTGCCTTCTTCACTTTCCACCAGGGTTGTGCCTCTTCTTCCATGACTCTCTTCTGATTGATCCTGTTCCATGATGCTTTCTACAATAATCAAAACACAATGGAAATAATTAATTATTATTAGTGCCTATTGTTTTGCTTCCTTCCTAGAATGCACATACACTCTTATTTATAGTGTTATTGTGCTCTCATTCTATATTTCTAGAACATTAAAATAAAGTTGCAACAAAAATAAAATACATATAAATTAGACATGGGTTTTGTTTGTTAATTAAAAGTCTCCTCATTAAAAGCATTAAAGACATAAAAGTGGGATCTTCTAAACATTTTCATTAATTCGTAGTCATTTAATATTAAAGGTTTTTTTTAATATAATGAATTTCTAGTTTTTTTATCGATAGATAGTGTCCTAAGTTATCACAAATTTCAAAAGAAAAACAGTACTCTTTTTCAAAATATTAGTTGTTTTGTATCTATAGCAATTTATTTGTGGCTTTATGTTTTTTTTTAAAAAAAATACTACATAATTAATAAAATTTATTTTTTTATTTAATAAAAATATTTTTATACTAAAATAAATCCTAACTTTTAATAATATAAAAATAAGATGTTAATCTAAAATATTAAGTAATATTAATAAAAAACCATTTTTTAAAAAAAATGTTGTAATACTAAATTTAAATATATGTTATTTAGAATATTTTTGAATTTTAAGTTATTGAACTTTGTAAGAATATCTTTTATTTAGAATATTTTATTTTGTCATTTAAATACAATATATAAACCATTGAATCTTAGAGTTGGTGTTATTTTCATCTTACGTTTTGGTATTCATCAATTTTTTTAGTTTAAGTTTAGGTTAAATTAAAAAAATTTAGTGTTAGTTCTTTAAAATAATAATAATAAAAAACTTGTTTCTACTCAAATTTCATTTTATATCAAATGTACTTTTGGAATTACACATTTAGGTAGGGCATATTGGTCTATTAAACTTAATAGATTTTGATGTCAAATTATTAAAATTCAGATTAAATTATTTATCGATCTAATTTAATTCTAAAAGTTAGTTTAAGAAATAGAAAATATCTCGTATATATACCTATAAATTACTACCATATCTTGAAGAAGGTATTGAGGTTATAAAAAATAAGACGTTTTTAAGTTACAAAGAATGGAATAATGCTAATATATTTGATTGTTGATGGTAATATCTGAAATGACAATAAATTAATATCACGTATGTTCTAATTAATTTTGATTTCTTTGTTTGTGTAATACCTGATTTTGTTAATTCATTTTAGTGTATTAAACTTTTTTTGTTCAAAAAAAAATAATAATTACAATCATTTAGAGTTAAGATATTTATATAAAGACGCATGATTCATTTCAATTTTTTTTAAGGATAAATGATCTATTTAAATTTCACACAACTAGATTCTGTATAATAATCCTCGTGACTTATATTTTGTTATATATTATATTAATATTGATGTTTGTTGTGATCACAAAAGAAGTAATAAAAAAAAATCAAATTTTTTAAAATAAAAAATTAATAAATAATAAAATTTATATATAATAGAGTTATAAATTTAACTAATAATAATTAATCTTTTAATTTATCACTCTATCCATCTTCTCACTTGTATCTAAATTTCTAAAGAGAAATATTTAGAGTAATTTCAGCGGGAGTGGGCTGATTTTTATGTGAATTTTATCCGTAAAGTTAAAAATTCAATTCTTTTAATTTTTTTTTTGTCAAATTCAGAAAAAAACCCTATTATTTATCCTTCTAGATTTTAAAAAGGATAATGCTAAAAAATCAACAAATTTTGTTATTTATAGTAATCAATTAGTTATCATTAGTGTTTGTAATAGTCTGAGATTATATTCAATGGTATGAAATTATTTATTTATTTTTATAATTAAGTATTGGTCAAATTTTAATAAAAGTGTTGACCCCTAAACTTTCTCTTTTAAAAATTAGGTTGCCACCTAACCTTTTCAATCGGAAATAATTGTTTTTTAAAAAAATATTGATGTTTATTGTTTAAGTTATACTAGGTGATCAATGATTTTTTTGAACAATATGAACAATTACTAATTAAATAAAAATATACTACATCTCTAAATTACTCACCTAAATTTTAATATTAGAATAACCATCCATACACCTAGTAAAATAAATATCTAATATATCTATTATTTATCTTATTTAATATTTTTATTGTCTATCTATATCTTTTCTTATTGTTTTTTTGGTGTTGATGTTACATCTATGTGGAATCAGCAAACTTGCCTTATCCATTTCTTTTTCCCATACATTGGCTGTAAGTTGTAACCTCACGGAGAAGGAAGTTATAAAATAGGGATAATGTACCAACTTAGCTTGCTCATTTTTGTCCAAAAGTACCACTGCATGTTCTAAAATAATGTGAAGATTTCTAAATGAAATTTCTACAGCTAAAAGAATTTGAGAGAATCCAAGTAACAATATTTAATTTGAAACTTATCTGAGAAACCTAACGACATACATGTGTCCATCAAAAATTGATTCGCTTTAATAATTAAAATGTTAAGGAAAAGTATATGAACCAAGAGATTATTAGTCAAAAACTAAACAAAATCACATTAATTTATATTAATTATTAATTTTAAATTTTTAAATTTAAAATTTTAAAAATTTAAAATTGATTAAGTAAACCTAATTAAAACATATAAAAACATTTCTCTTCTCTCTCACATTAACCTACCCACCTCCAACAATCATACATACAGACTTTTCTCTCTCACCAATGCTGCTTGAAGCGCCGACGACTTCCATGCTCTCCGCGACGCTCACAACAAGCGCATCCAAGACAACTACTTCAACACGAAGTCTACCTTTGACTTCGTCACCGACAAAATCTTCTTCTCTTTCCTCCTCAACCACCTCCTTCAAACTCTATCCACCCTCAACCGCAGCGTCACTCGCAAGAACGCGTTCGATTCCCTCATCACGCGCTTCTACGGTGCCGTTTGATTTTCAGCTTGGGATCTCGGTGGGGCTTTCCACTATCGCCTCGTTTGGAAACCCATTTGATGGTGATGCCTCGAAATCTTCGTTTCCCACTAGTCATGTACGTTAATTATATTCACATTCACATGCCAGCAACACAAGACAACAAAAAAGTGTTGGAGCCGGCTGCAACATTTTCTTCTCAAGCACATGCTCCAAGTCCCCAACTGCCCAGCGCAATTCAATCGTAATCAATATTTAATATTTATTTATGTTGAACAAATCAACATTTTTGCAGTGATTGCACCATACTTAATTAATGTACTCGTTTTAGGATATTAGATGCTGTTTTAATGATTAAAGAGACTGCAAACTACACAATTACAGAATTATAAAAAAATATTTATTTAATATGAAAAAGAATTCTAATACTTAACAAAAGAAATATTAAGTTATATTTTAGTAAAAATAATTAAATATCTATAAAATTAAAAAAATATGAAATTCTTAAAGAAATAGAGACATTCATATTTGCAATACAAAAAAAATCAAAAAATATATAAAAGAACATCCATTTAGTATGAAAAAGAAACATTCTGATATTTAGCAGAAGAAACATCCATATATATTAACTCGTAGAAATTTTGGATTCACCCAAAAGTATTTGGCTGATTTTTTGCTAATACCCTTTTGGTTCCCTAACATTGTTCAAATGTTAAATGCTTTCATTTGATGGAAATATTTAAAACTCAAAACGTAAGTTAATATATATTCTCAGACTAAATTAATTTAACTAGCTTTAAAGCACTCCATTTATTCAGAACTCTACAAGATGTTATGTGTGAGTATTATGGATCATTCTATGAAAAAAAATAACAATAATAAAATACATATTAAAATTTTCTACACTATGTTGCAATTATTTATTTTAGAATACTCTAAAAGTGCCATGATACATGGCTTGAGTTCTTAATGCAGAAAAATATTTATGAATAATAATATTGATGAATAATGCAGAAATTAAGGGGGTGTAGCTGCAGAAACAATAATCAACAATAATTTAAGGGATTTTGCTAAAGATACTTGTTAAGTTCCTCAATTAAAAATGTTTACATGAAAAGTTTCAAAATTTAAGTATTTGTTATGTATTTATCAAAAAAAAAAAAAAAACTAACAATAGTATTAGTTACTTTGGCACACTTTTCTTCATAGCAGTTTGTATTTTTTATTTTAAATTAAACTATTATTATTATTATCATTAAATATATGCAGGATTAATTTTTTTAGATTGTGTTTGAATATTATTTCTGAGATATAAATATAAAATTAGTAGAGATATAAATTTACTATTTGGCTGTGAAAATAGGGATAGAGATACAAAAAATTTCATGTCTCAAAAAGACATAAAATAAATATTCATTTTTAAATTTTTTATCTTCTACACATAACAATACATTTTTCGTTATTGATCGTGCAAGTTTTTCAGACTATGTCTTATTTTATATGAAGGCTCTAAATATTTGTGTGTTAAGAGGTCTTTTATATCAAGTATATATATTATGTACTTTGTGATATGATAAATGCCAAAGAAGCTTAATTAACTTAAAAAGAAAAAGATAGATAAATTATGTGAAGAGAATTATTTCCACGTGATGAATTTATTGATTTATAGGTAGCTCTTTTTAATGACCATACTAATTAAAGAAAGTTCGTTAAAGAATAGGCACCACAACTTATAGAAATTGGGTTACCAATGTGGACGGTAACAATAAACTTAAATATTGATGATATCAACATATACAATATAGTCCTACAAATTTAAAGCACATACTTACTCACTTAAGCATCATAATTTTGAGTAATTAAGCTTATGAAATACCTTTTTGATTTGTGGTTGAAGTGTAACTCGTACAAACTAAAAAAACTTAAATGATGGAAGGTGTTGGTGAGTTCGGTGAAGCTATATATCAATAAAATAATGCTATAGATAGTTAAAATATTATAGATAATAAATAAAAGTATATGATTAAGAGAGTGTGAATTACTTTCCAAATTTAATTGAATAATTAATTTTTTTCTATAACTATATTTTTTTATTTAATTACACTAAAAGTTAATTTTAAATTTAATGTAAATTAAATCTCAAAAAAAAAAACTCTTTCATTATTATTACATTCATAATTCTATAAATTTTTTCTTAAATAAAAATTTTAAATTTTGATATTTTTAATCTTACAAAAATCTCAAATCACCTCAATACAATTAAAAAAAATAAAAACATCTTATATTTGATTAGTCTCTATTTATTAAAAATGTTCAAAATTATTAGTTTTCAACCTATAAAATAAGATAATAAATAATAAATTAATACCAATTTATTAATTATAGATATTATGTGTTTAAAATATAGATGTTATACATATAAAATTATAGATGTTAAATTAAAAAATTTTAATAACTTTTACTATACAACACATATTTTACATATAGACTATTAAAAAATAAAAAATAAAATATAAATTAGTGGTTACAAAAAAATCAATTAACATTAGTGACATTCAAAATATATTATTATGATTAATTTTTAATGCAATAGTATATATGAAAATCAAATTATAAAAAGTCTCATTAATATATGATATATTATATTTTAATATTTAGAAATATAATGTAATAAGTTGAATAATAAAAAAATAAAATAAAAAATTAAAATATAAAAAAATTATATAAATAAAATTAAACTAAAAATTTTTTAACTAGTTATAGCTGAGTTATTTTGGTTACAAACTTTTTTTTATATCATGTCGTACCTTAGCTGGTACAACAATGAATTGGTATGATAGCATTGGCTTTTATGCTTTGACTTTAATAGCACATACACATGTGGTTTAGAGTATTTCTTTCGCCTAGTGGTTATTTGCACAAAATGGCTAATATTCCTTTTAGTATTTTAGGATCTAAGGCATGGGTAATTGGGTTAATATTAAATTATTTGCTTTGATTCCTTTTTTTTTTTGTGGTTTAGGGCAAACAACATATTTGGTTGTTCGGGTGAATAATAATTTGGGTAGAGTCGGAGTTGGAACAATTAGTTGAGATGAAGGATTTGGATTTGAGTGTAAATTTCGTGAGTAAGATGATCGTCTGAGTCGTTAGTGGGTCGGCGGGTGGGGTTACCTGCAAAAATATTCCGATACTAAAGTAAGTATTTGTACGATGAAGTGGCTAATCAAGGTAAAAAAGATGACGTACCTCTGAAGAATGGTAAATTCTTTTTCATTTATACTCCGTATTCGGATGAGCTTCTTCTCTTGGGCCCATCTGCCTGGAAATTTTTGCTAGCTGTGTAGGTCTTTTCAGCAGAGCATGAAGTGGCACGCGGGTCACCTCTAAATTCGGATCGGATACTCGACAAGTCGGTGGTCTGTAATTGGATCCATAGCCCTCATTGGGTCAAGTCAGAACAATGCCCCCAACTTACCAGGCCGTGAAACTCGAAACTCGTGCTTGGTACGTTCGAGTTACTTGTGCTTTTCCGGGTCAAATCTTGAAGTTGCGTGTGGCGTGTTAATCTTCCAATAAATGATATTTCCTTTTAATTTCAACAAAAATTGTTATGTTTTACTCATTTTTATTTGTTGACGGAAGTTTCTAAAATTCAAAAGATGTATGCGTCAACCTGATTTTAAAATTATATTAAATATAAAATATTTTTTAATTTAAAATTCTATATATTGTAAATAGGGTTAGAATTAAGTTCGATTGAGTTGAGTAGACTAAACTCAAGTTTAACTCGTAAAAATGAGCTCAACTCATTAATAATCGACAATCTTTGTAAACAAAAATTTAACTCATCGAAAATTCATAAATTGACTCAAATAACATAATTATAATATATACTTTTATATAAATAAATTATTACTTATATATAAAAAATCTATCAATTATATATATTATTTCTATTTATTAATTATATTTAGCGGAATCTATAATACTTATAATAATGATGTTTACGTGACTAAAGATATTAAAAAATATTACTAAAATTAAAGTTATACTATTTTATATTAATATTTTTTCTATTTTTAAATTAAAAAATTATTTTAATTTTAATAATATTTTTAAAATATTGTTGAAATTATATAACTATCATATCCATCGTAACTATAAACACTATAGTGTACAGCTTATAGTTTATGTCTTCTATATATCAAAATGATATATAAAAGATGGCTATAAAATTTTATATTAAAACATTAACATATAGACATATTATTCTTTTCTATCTTAAATAATAATTTAATTAGACTTGTTATCCATTCAATTTATATAAAATAAAATAAAATAAATAAAAATATTATAATTTAGATATGACAAAAAATATGTAAAATTTTAAAAATTAATAAATAATTAACTAATAAATTAATTATGAAAAAAAATCAAAAAATTCAATTATATATTTTAGAGAAGTAAAAATATTTAGAATGCGTATTAAAATATTAATTTAAAAAATTTTGCTCTAAAATTAGACCAACGGTCAAACCGATTGAATTGGGCTCGTATTAGACCCAATGTTTAACATATAAAGCCAAGACTCAATTTTCTCTTCCCGTAACACGTATGAAATATGTAAATCTCAAAAAATTAATAAATAATTTATTAATAAATTAATTATTATTTAAAAAAAATTAAAAAATTAACTTTTATACTTTAGAAAAGTAGAAATATCAAAAATATAAATTTGAATATTAATTTTAAAGATTTTGGTCCAAAATTAGACCAACGGACTAATCGGTTGAATCGGATCCATATTAGGCCCAAAAACCCAAGCCCAATTATATAAAAACCATTCCCCACACTTTGCAACTCAAATTGCATTGAGAGGGGGAGAGAACACGGTAAGTTGGGGAAACAAAACCCTTGAAAAAATACTATTCACTTTAACGTTCTTTTATCCATAACTTTTAATCCGGAGCTCTAATTGATCAATCGTCAGCAGCCATGCGTTCATCTTGGAATTCTCTTCAAAACTATACAAGAATTTTGGTAAGAAAATTGATGTTTCATGCCCAATTCTCATCCCTCTTCAGTTCATGATTTTGGGTTTTGGATGTTGAGGGTTTTGGTGTTGTTGATGACTTAAGTGAACTCTAGCGACGGATGATTGTTGGGTTTCACCCAAATCATCCGTGGGAATAGTAAGAAACCCTTGAACCCTAATGAATTCTTTAATTATATAAGGTTTGGTATTAAATTTGTGAATGTGTATGTAATAATACAAAATTAGGTGGTATAAATGTGAATTGGAACCAAATTTGATGAAGTTGGAGGCTTGAGTTTGAGTATTGGGAGCTGGAAATGTATTTGGTGGAGGCTTGGAGCTTGTAAATTGAGGCAATTTGAGGTGTTTTTGGCTAGGGAGAAATCGACCAAGGTATGGTTTTGGTTTTTCGTAGTTAATGTTTAATGTCACGTAAAAACTTAGGCTAAAAAACTATAAGATATAGGAATGAATTGAATGAAATATGTATATGGTATATGACTTGTGTATGAAGTGGTGGATGAGTTGGTATGTGTTAAATTATGATTTTGATGAGTATATGAGCTTGCATGTAGTGGATTATGATGTTGATGATTTACAAATAATAATAGTTGTTGTTGATTTTTGGTTGAGGAATTGTTAAGTATATAAATATGGAATTGTTGAATAATTGAATGAATTGGGGTAGTGGAATGTTAAAAAATGAATGGAAGGTGTTGAATGGAGTTTAAGGGTTGTTTTGGGATTGTGAACCACTGGTTTGAAATTGAAAAATTTGAAAAGTTAGAAATTATGTGAAATTGGTAAAAGTTAATTTTTGACCAACTTTGGCAGGTCATAACGTGGCTTCCAGACCCCAAACTTTATAAAACTTATTTTGAATAAAAATTTGATTTATGAAGTTTATAACGTTCGAAGAACGGATTAAAAACAATTTCTAACGAAAAAGTCATGCGCGTTCGAAATTGGGTGTGAAAAACTGATTTTCTGGAACTTAGCAGCTTTTTTGAAAAATGCAAGGCATGCGTATGCGGACGCATGCATGCGTATGCGAGAATCCTCTCTGTTTCATACACTCGCGTACACATGAGACAGATGCATATGCAACTTTGCCAAATTTTACAATCATGCATACGCATCAAAAGCCAAGTTTTGAAAATACGTGTACGCGACGATGTTTACGCGTACGCGAGGCACCCTCTCTGTTTTGAGTACCCACATACACGGGAGGTACTCACATACGTGAGTTTGCTAGGGTCAGACCCGTGCGTACGCATGGGGTAGCATGCGTACGCATGACCACCCTGTTTTGGAAAAATGATATTTTGAGTTTTGAACGTACTTACTAGCTTTCCAAACCTCTTTAACACTTGTTTAAGGTTTGTTAGCGAGCTTTTAAGTCTTAGAATGAGGGTGAGTATGTTAAATAAGTTTAGGAATATTGGGAAGGGTTTTGCAAAGTGATAACTGAACTTATGAGGTGTTGGTAACGTTGAATAAGAAAAGATGGATAAGGATGATGAAAGTAATGATGAATTGCAATTAAATGAGATATATGTAACCGGGTAAGAGGCAGTGGCGTTGTCTACCTTCTCCGGGTAAAATACAGTGGCATTGTCCACTTACTTCGGGTAAGAGGTAAAAGCTTTCCATTATTATACTAGTCAATTGCTTGTTGAATCCATCTTCCCTCTGCACATGCATTTCGGGTAACATTCTTCTTAGATTTTCTTTCTCCTCATAAAGCCTTTCCAAAGAGAGAAATGAAGTGGCAAATCGGGTGACTGCATGCCTCACCAATTCCTTGCCATTTGTGAATTGTCTCAACATGGATAAAGTGCTAGAGTGGCTATAAGTGAAGCTAACCAAAGAAATGGCACTTTTTATGATTTTTTGGATTAATGGTAACTTTCCAATGTCTTCAAGCATCAAATCCAAACAATGGACAGCACACGGGATCCAAAATAAATTCAGTCTTTTCTCCATCAGCAACTTACCGGCTAACACATAGTTGCTCCTGTTGTCAGTTACTACTTGAACAACATTTTATTCCCCAATTTCCTCAACAATACCGTCAAGAAGCTCAAACATTTTTTCACTCGTCTTCACATAATCAGAGGCATCAATAGACTTCAAAAACATTGTCCCAGCAGAAGAGTTTACAAGAAAATTGATAATACTCCGTTGTCTCTTATCCGTCCAAGCATCTGACATAATAGAGTAGCCATACTTTTTCCATTGTTCCTTATGACCCTTCAACAAGTCTTTGGTGTATTCTAACTCCTCATTAAGGAGTGGAACCCTTAGAGCATGATAAGTGGGAGTAGGTAAATTAGGACCAAAGCTTCCAACAGTCCACAACATTTCTTGAAAACTCTTCAACCTCACTGGATTCAATGGAATCCCAGCTTGGTAGAACCACCGGATATGTATCGATGAACTCTACAAACCGCTTCCTTATTACATGCTTCCTTGATATTCTGTTGCTTCAATTTCTCCTTTTTGTTTCTTGCAATGGCAGTTTTGGGTATTTTCAAAAACAAGTCCATTGGACCTCTCATAGAACTTGTCCCCCCTCTAACTACTGCCATTGGAGTTGGATTTGAAATTTCATCAATTCCTTGAGCATCTTCCTCTGACAATCCAAAACCCAAACTATCTAAATCAAGCTCCCTAGCATTGACACTATGTTCCTCGGTGCTTACCGGCGTAGAACTTTGTCTTCGTCGATTTTTTTCTGATTGTAAAACTCCCATAATTCAGCAATAACATCCTTTGGGACCATTTTACATCCAACAACATTCCCAAGCTTAATCATTAAGTGCTCCTTTGTCCGTGTAATTCCTCCTCTCATAATTTTTCCACAAAAATTACATATGGTGCTATTGGTATTTCCCTCTTCTACAACACTAACATATTTTCACCCAGGATCAATCCTAGTGGCACGGACAGCAGCTACAAGACGAGTAGCAGTTCCAGCAGCATGGCTAGCAGAGGCAGAGGCAGGAGCAGGGGCAGGGGTAGAGGCAGAGGCAGGGGCATCAGAGTTACGGGCTAGTCTAGAAGTTGACATGGTGAACCTAGCTGAAAGGAAAAAAAATTAGAGGAAGAGAGGTTTATGAGGGAAGAGAAAGAGACAGTGAACTAGTGAAGTGAGTGAACTGAATGAAAAAAAAGGAAGAGTTGTTACTTCTACAAACCAGAAAAAAGAGGGAACTGTGGTGATGAGTGGCGGTGACCACCAACGGTGTCGGTCGACGACGAGCGGCAACAGGCGGCGGCGACGGACGACGAGACAGGTGATGGCTAAAATCAGCTGCGATGGGAGGTAGAGAGAAGAGAGAAAGAGAACAGAGAAAGAGTCGTTTTGGATGTTCGGAGAGGAAGAGTCGTTTTTGAATTGGAGCGGCTGAACTGGTTAATTTGTATCATTTAGGGTTTTGCAAATTTACCCAATTACCCTCTATTTTTTTTTAAAAAATCCGGAAAAACCCGCCATTTTTGCCATTTTCATGGCGGCCCGCCATGGCGCCACTGCAATTGCGGCGCCTTTTGCCCCGCCGTGATAAGCACATCGCGGCGGCCTATGTATGGCGGCGAGGCCAAATCCCGCCACGCCATTCCACCATAGCGCCGCCATGACCGCTATTTTAAAACACTGTCTTTCTGTATTTGAGAAAAAAGGTAAATCATGGTGAAGTGAAAAATGAAAAATTCATGAGGGAAAAGAGGCAAGAGAGATACATTGAAAAAGCCAAAAGAAATTTCTTTGTATTTGGTTAGTGATGAACTAGGATTAGTTCTCCTTACCAAATTGGGATAGCATTTGGTGGCTGTTGAACCAGTTGGGTTCTCCTTTTCCAAGTTGGAACAACACTTGGTGGAGACTAGGCTTGGTTAGAAGTTTGGTGGTTGATACTAGATGAATTATGGTGAAATTCATTAGTATTAGTGTATGTAATCTGTTTGATTATAGTAAAAATTTCACCATGGTTGTGATGAAAACTGGATGTAGATTTAATTGCACAAGAAAACTAAACTAGGATAAATGCTTGCTTGGTTCTCTTTTCTTTGCTCTGTTGTGTTTTGGTTTTAGAGACAAAATACAAAAAATCTCTTGCATAATCTGCTTATGTAAAAATAAAGCAAAAAAGCTTTAATTTTGAAGTTAACTTGATTCAACCCCTCCCACTTCTTAAGTTCTAGCATTACCATCAAAATGGTTGTTTGTTACACTTTTATGCTATTAAATTGGTTCCTAAGAAAACACAATATCCAATCATAGATCTTCTAGCATCAAGGCTTACTTCCCAATCTACATCAGAGAAGGCATAAATTCAAAAATCAGTACAAGGTGTAAAGAGCAATCCAACATGTTGAGTTACTTGAAGATATTTGAGAAGCCTTTTCCCTGCCTTCCAATGATTTAATGTTGGATTGTGCATAAATTGACAAACTTTGTTGACAGTAAAAGTGAGATCTAGTCTGGTTAGAGTTAGATATTATAATGCTCCTACTGTGAACCTGTAGAGCCTAGGATGGTCAAAGGGCTCAAAGTCATTAGTATACAATTTTAAATTAGCAACCATGGGGGTGTAGGGACAGGTTTAGAGTTATGCATATTTTTGTTTTTTTGAGTAGTTCAGAGGCATATTGCTGTTGTGACAACATAATGTTACAATCAGATTGATGAGTAACTTGCAATCCGAAAAAAAAGTTAAATTGGCCATGATCTTTTAATGAAAATATAGTATGTAGTTGTTCAATAAGTTTGTCAATTTCATAAGAATTATTACCAGTAACGAGAATATCATCCACATATACAAGTAAATATATCACAGAAGCATGCCCTTGGGGCTTGTTTAAGTCCATAAATTACTTTATTCAAATGGTACACTGTGGCAGGATTTGAAGAAACAAAACCCTGAGGTTGTTCTATATAAACATCTTCTTGAAGCATTCCATTTAGAAATGCATTATCAAAGTCAAACTGTTGTAGCTTCCAACATTTGGAGAGAGAAACAGTGAGGATAATCCCTATGGTTTGTGGCTTGACAACTGGACCGAATGTTTGATCAAAATCAATTGTGCCTTGTACTTGAAGATACGACATGAGGGATCCCTATTAATGGCAAAGACCTATTTACAAGATCAAGATGAGATGTCAAAGCTCTAGGTTCCATTCTTGTAGTCTTCATTAAGTCCATCACGGATTACTTGAATATGATCATCTTTAGGATAATGACAATTAAGATCAATGATGGAATCCATCAAGTGTCGAATATTGGTCAAATACTTAACCACTTTCTTAATAGACCTAAGCTGAGCTGTTAAACTCTGAATTCTTGCTTTTCAAGAAACTATAAAATACTCATACAATTTATCCCAAATTTCATAAAAAAAAAAAGGTTACAGTGGAACACCTTGTTCTTAAAATTAGGAGTCATAGAAGCATGAATTCATGTCTGATGAAAAAGATCCTTTAAGAGCCACTCGTTATATGTTTCTGATTTTGTTTTCGAGAGTTTCCCAACTTCATTAGCAAAACAAGCTGGAACTTTTTCTTTTAGAAAATGATTTTGAGATTGAACCGTGATTAAAGCAGATTTGCGCCAAGTGTTATAATTGTTATCATCAAGCTTGTCACTAATAATTGGTAAATGATACTTGGAGGTTGAAACTGACAGAAGAAAGAAAAGCGAAGATTCTTGGAGAAAAACAAAAAGTGATTTGTGACTGAATGTATTATGAGTATATTGATCAATGAAGAAAAAGAAACAAGAGTATTTATAGAGGGTTCGCGGTCTGTTAAGTAATAACAACCCTTCTAACTAACTTTCCTTCCAATTCTAACTAGTATAATTAAAAATGAGAAAGTCTAGGGGGCCAACAATCCTATTGAATTTTGGTCAGCATGTAACCAGCAGAGAAAGGTGAGCCATTGGATGAAATCTCACACCAATCTCACACCATCAAATCATCATTGATGGCTAGTTGATGGTTAATAATCACAAAAGTTGCTGCCCCCTAGCATTGCTTATTAAAAATTACCAAACTTAGCATCATACTAGCATAACATTTTGAATAAAATTAATCTCCGAAAGATCACTTATTCTCTAAATTAGTCCCCAAAATTTTTTTTTTAATTAAATTCGTCTTTCAAAAATTTTAAGTTAGTCATTTTAGTCCTTTTGTCACTTCCGTTACTAACGACGTCAAAATATATTGATGTGACACATTAAGTGACATCATAACACACATCTTGTAGTCTTAATTGGCGGTTAACATGAAAAATTTATAAAATTAGATCAAATCAATCCCAAATTGAGAAATTCCAATGTTACTTTAAGTTATTTCCTCAATTAGATTTTGGTTTGATCTAATTTCATAAACTTATCATACTAATAGTCAATTAAGACTCCTATGTATGTGTTGTAGTATCACTTAACGTCCATATTAACAAATTTTGGTGTTGTCTACAAAAAAATGACAAAAAGACTAATGCAATTAATTAAAAATTTTTTAAGGATGAATTTGATTAAAAAAATCTTTTGAAAACTAATTTAGAGAATGAATAATCTTTCAAAAGACGAATTTGACCATTTATTACTCGTTTATCATCTAATTACTAATTTTTGTAAAATAACTTGTCAACTTCTGATGTATAGAAAAGATTTAGAAAAGAGTTTTGAGATAATTTCTAAACAAAGGACTATAAAATACTTGAAAACTTACTAATGTAGATATGAATTTAACAAAGTATCATTATATGTACACATTTCACAAACAAGAATAAAGTGAATTAAACATTAATTTTTTACATGCATTAATTTTTAAATAAAATTGTAGAAATTAAATATTCATTGAGAGAAGTCAAATAGAAAATCTCTATATTCAATCACAAATCATGATTTAGCCAATTGACGTGAGAGTAAATAGAATTAGTAGATTAAGTATATATTAGTAACTATAATAAGAGAATATAAGTCATATTTTTTAAGATGATAAACTTTGTGTTATATATTAATCTTATATCATCTAAATTATAAAAGTTTTTTTCCCTACTCCTATAAATATACATTTGTATTCTTTTGATTATAAAGTGAAGTTGATATGTGGATATGATATAAGTTTTA
Source organism: Arachis stenosperma (assembly GCF_014773155.1). Lineage (NCBI taxonomy): Eukaryota > Viridiplantae > Streptophyta > Magnoliopsida > Fabales > Fabaceae > Arachis > Arachis stenosperma. The sequence goes on along the minus strand of NC_080381.1, from coordinate 128,075,352 downwards.
TGCTTATTCTTTTTAAGCTCTCCTAATAAGAATAATACGTCTAGTTTAGCCAATTAAAAGGAATTTATGACTATTTTTTTATCATAATAGAGTTGTTAATCTCGTAAAATTTTAAAAATAATATAAATTACGTTACCATAATGGAATTGTTAATTTTTCCAAAATTGGTAATCCAGATGTCTAAGCGTCACCAACCTTTTAGATACTTGTGTATGTACACATATATATAATTCTAAATTAGATTTAACAAATTATATTAATAGAAAAATAATTTGATCAAAGTTCATCATACCTGTTGGGATGCTACTCGAGTACTCGTGCTAGTTTTAGAACTGTTTCCATATCTGTAATAATATTTTTGTATACAAATACTAAGAATTGGATTAATATCCATTAAGGTAAGTTGATCAGTCAGATAAAGACATTTATTTTATTTTTTATTAAAGATATTTTTATATTATATTTTAATTAATTTCTGTATAATTTATTTGATATTTTTTATTATATATTATTAAATTTTTCAAAAAAAAATTTTTCTAAAAATAATAAAAAGTATTCAATTTAGATTAAAACCAAAATGATAATAAAATAACTATTAATTTTTTTAAAATTATTTATATATAAAATATATTACATTCATCAAAATATATATATATATATATATATATATATATATATATATATATATAACAAGTTCTTAAAAATTTTACAAATAAAAAAATAATTAATTTATATTTGTACGATATATAAAATAATTACTATATTATTATTATATTATAGATTAAAATTTACTAATTTAAATTTTTAATATAAGCATTAGAAATAAATAAATTTTTTATAATAAGATATAGTGTAACAAAATATATATAATATTAATTAATTTTTAAAAATTTTTTGAAAAAATAGTTTTTTCTAATAAAGTATTATTAGCAAATTAACATTATAAAAATTAATTTCAACCAATATGATATAATAGGTTATTAAATATATTTAATACAAAACACATTGAATATAAATTTTTATTAAGTTTAAATTTTAAATAATTTTTAATTGAATTTCAAATATTTTATTTTAAAGAGTTAGACTACTTTAACATCATCTTTTTCGTATCTTTTTAATTGAGTCTTTGATTTTTTAAATTATATATTTTATTTATAATTAAGAGTAATATTTTAACACCACCAATTAGTCACACATATAAAAATACCAGAACAATTCTATTGTCATAATTATAATATAACTTTATAAGCAATACAATACAATGAAACTATATATAAGTAATATAACTAAATTTTATCTACATCTATAGTCACATTTCATAAATAATATAATCAAATTATATTTATGTTTATAATTAAAATATGAATAAAAATACAAAAAATTATTATGATGGTTAATTTTTTTCGTTCATAATTTTTTTATTATTTTTGTTGTGAAAAGTTTAATTATTTTAATAAATATATTTTTTAAAAAAGATATTGAATAAAACAAAAAAGTTTTATTAAGAATAATTTATTTATATATAATTAAAAATAATTGAATAATTGTATACGGTAAAAAATTAATATTATTAAAAATAAAATTAAAATTTATTTTAAAATTAAAAATAAAGTTTATTTAAAATAAAATTAAAATCATGCTTTTTTATTTTTTCTAAAATTTGTCTACGAGTAATTCTATAAATATTTTATGATGAATAAAAATATTAAACTCGTACTAAAATTTATTCTAATAAAATTTATTTTTATTCTACCAAATATTAAATAAACTATTGAAAAGAATTTTGTTTCCTCCATTAAAGAAGAATGATAAACTTTCATACTTCTATTATGTTATGGCAATAATTTGGCCTGTTATTTTTTAATGTACAAAATAATAATAATAATAATAAACAAGTATGTCACAGTAAAAAAAAGCATGTCACCAAATAATTTATCATCAGAACTATATATGAATCAAATTGATAATATGAGAGCTAACACTACAAAAATTGATAACAATGTTAGAGACTTACAAAATTTTTCTTAGGCTCACAAAAAAACGTTTATATTTGTGTGATATATAAAACAATTATGATATTATTATTATATTATATTATATATATATATATATATATATATATATATATAAAATATAATATTTGAGTAAAATTATATATATAATATAAAACAATTGAGTAAAATTTTCTTTTAATATTTGATTAAATATTTTTGTATTTAGTACTTTTTTTTTTTGCACTTCCTCTTAGTTAAAAATATAATCATTATAATTTTTTAGTTATTATTATTAGGGGTGTTCACGGATATGGCTAAAATTTCGATCCAATCCGCACTAAACTCATTAGATCAAATTCGATATTTGTACTTTTTATATTTGAATCAGATATCAAATATATCTATAAAATAAAAAATAATAAAAAATTTTATTTTTATAAAAAAAATCAATAATTTTTTATGTTTAATTTTTTAAACATGTTTACTTCTATTTGATTAGAGTGTGGATTTGATTCGATCCGAGTGTGAATTTGATTCGATCCAATCCGATCATCTTACAAATAAGATCATATCCACAAATTACAGATCAGATACATATAAATACTGTGGATTTATAGATATGATCTAATCTATAAACATCCGTAACTACTACTATATGTTCATTGTTGCAAAAGAATTTTTTTTTATTATAAACCATTATTAGATCTTAATTACCATTAAAACAACTTAATTGTCAACAAAGAGATAATTCTTATTGGTCTATGAAATTATGTTAGTATTTCAATCTAATTTAAAAAATTTCGATTTACTCAATTTAGTCTTCCAACTTAATAGTTATGACTCACATTGGTTCCTGATCTTATTTTTGCCACTGTCTCACAAAATCATTAACGACATGCTGAGATGGACTAACAACTGCTACATTATATGTTCTAGCGACTATCTGATGTGACAATTGAAATTTTTTTTACCTTAATTTTTTTTAACTAAACACTTAAAACCATAATATGAGTAACGGATACCTAAGTTAAAAAATCAAACTAAGTGAATTAAAACTTTAAAAATCAAATTAAAGCTCGAATATAACTTCAAAACAGAACTTTAACTTCTGTAGTGATTAATTTAAATGAGAATCAAATAAATTAAAATTTAACATAATTTTTATCAATGTTTTCAAATTCGAAATTTCTATCCCAAAATTAACTAGGATTTCTCTTTAAATTAAAAATTTAATGAAATAGTGACTTTAATTATCTTAACCAAAGTCCTAATTAATTACTTTTATGTCTTAAAAAAATTGTATATGAGAAGAAAATAATTAATTTGTCTACTTTAATAAATAGTTATTTTACTAAAATGAAAGAAATTATTTTTTTAGAATTTTTTAAGAACTAATTAATATTATATATATTTTATTACACTATATTTAGTTATAAAAATTTTATTTATTTCTAATGCTTATATATATTAAAAATGAAAAAAAAATTAAATTATTGAATTTTAATCTATAATATAATAATAATAATATAGTAATTGTTTTATATATTGTACGAATATAAATTAATTATTTTTTATTTGTAAAAATTTAAAGAGGCTTGAGCTTGTATATATATATATTTTGATGGATGTGATATATTTTTTTATATAAATAATTTTAAAAAAAAAATCTAATAGTTAATCTATTACCTTTTTGATTTTAGTCCAAATTAAATGTCTTTTTATTGTTTTTGGAAAGAAAATCTTTTAAAGAATTTAATAATATATGATAAAGAACACCGAATAAATTATACAAAAACTAATTAAAATACAACATAAAAATATCTTTAACAAAAAATAAAATAGGCATCTTTATCTAGTTCAACATCATTGCTATTTATATTAATACACGAAACTTTCCTTTCTATTATCGCAATATTGAATTCTTCATACTTTTGGAAAAGCCAAGTGACATGTAGTTTTATACCTTTGCCAGAGTAGCCTCAATCCTCATGATATGATACCCACATTTCGGCTTGAAATAAAATTTATCCTGGATTCAATATTATAATATTGAACAATTAGAAAGGTAGAATTGAGCAATGCAACAAAAAATTGAGTATTCTTCCTAGTTAGTTTCCACTACTTAACTTGGGAATTGGATGTAATCATGAGTTCAACCCTCTTTATAGTATTTGTAGCCTATAATCCCTAATAGTAATTTTCTTGTGAGAGAGCACGTATTAGTTGTCTTTTCCAGTATCTTCTCCATGCAACTTGAATCCGTGTTGCTGCAACGGATCTCAAATAAGGTGATTCAAACCTAAATATCATAAATTATCAGAGATTACATCAGCAATACTGTATTTTAAAATAATATACTAATGGAAATTACATTAACGTAATACAACAATATTTTTTACAGACGACGAATTTATTTAACTCTCTAAGGTGGACTCATCTACACTATTCATAAACATAAACTATTAAAATTATCTCCAATTTTTTAATACGTTGACAAAAAATATCCATCACTTTTAATAACCATAAAAATATTTTAAAATACAATAAAAATAATATTTTTTTATAAGTGATAAATAATTGTTATATTTGACAAATTACTTATGTATTTGACTTAAAATTTTGTAAAAATATTTGAATAATTATGTATTTAAAAAAAGAAAAAGTCTAGGGAGCCAATGGCCTAAGCGTACAATGTGTACAATGGAGGTTTAAGAAGTATTAGAGATATGACCATTAGTGTTACATTGTCCTGTCAGGTTACGCTTTTGGGATGAGTGGTTTCGGATATGGTATTAGAGTTCTAGATTCGAAAGGTCAAGAGTTCGATCCTTGGTGAACTCGGTGAACTCCAAAATCAGTTTAATTTTTTATTGAGATGTTTATTATCCTTGGTATCCGGATGGTTATCCTTGGTATCGGATGGTTATTCTAGCTAGTATGGTGATGTTCATTTTATTCATGGACCAAAAATTTAGCCCATTGTACACATTGTACACTTAAGCCATTGACTCCCTAGCACTACCCTTAAAAAAAGTTTATCCTTATTTAAAAAAGAGAAGTTAAAATAACGAAGACTAAAGATATCTCAGCAACGAGGCTATGAGGTTAATTATAATAATCCTTATGGAGTTATGGTTAAGTATTTTTCATTCATTCATGAGGAGCATATTAAGCTAATACCTAATAGTAGTGTTCTAGTTGTAGGGTGTGGATAGTATTTACGAAATTCCCATGAAAAAGAAAAAAAACCGATGAGGCTCACACCGAACCAACTGCAAAATATTGAAATATAAGAAGATAATTTAATGACCTCAATGCTCTTTGAACAAGTGGATTTCGCAAGAATCTTGTGAAACGGATTGTAATTGCTTCTAGGTCAGCAGCTCCAATTGAATATACCTCCACATTCGTTAAACACGTTACTGTCCTTCTGCTAAGTAACCTTGGTCCAGGAAGCCATGCCTTTTTACCATCTGCAACAAAAATTAAATTGTAAAAAAAATATATTAGAGATATAATCATTTATATATCTTTTATTATTAGTTTTTAAAGTTTTTTTTTTTAAAAAATCATAACATAGTGTCAGAATTTTTATGACTTAAATGTCTAGAATTCAATCCTTCTTAACTCCAAAATACATTTATCATAAAACAAATAAAATAAATCACACGTTTTTAAATTTAAACAAAAATGCTATTTACATATCAAATCGGCTTTATATATTTATATATAAATATATATAATTTAATTCATTTTAATATATATTTTATATTTTTATATTGGTAGTTGATTTTATATACACGTGACATAATCAAAATTTCAAATACTTAAATGAAAAGTTGAAGTTGTTTTCACAATATTGAATATTCATGTACCTGTGCTAACCGAAGAATTTTCAAGACACCATACTAAAAGTTCTTCACCACAAGCATCCCTTTCGGTTAAAAAAACTCTAGTTCCATCTTCGCCAATGCTCTTCAATTCCCCACGCAAAACAAAGAACATTTTCTCTACCAAATCACCAGGATGCAAAATAGTACTTCTTTTGAAGTATACTTTTTGCCTAAGCCTCTCACAAATGGCATCTAAAATAGGCTCATCCATTAAACTGAAAATTCGAATCTGCATAAAATATAGATCCTCAAACTTTTTGCTTTTTCTCACATAACTTTAATTTAAGGGTTTTTTTTTTCAAATATACCGGGCTAGTGTTTAGTGTTGTATTATCATAAGATGGTTTTTTTTTTAAATATTTTTACTTTTATTATTAGAAATTTATTAAACACGCCAAACAAAAATATGTTTTCAATAAAAAAATATCTTTTTTTATTAATTTAATGGTGTCCAAACAAACATTTTATTTCATTTCATAATAAATATAAAATAGGCGTGCCTTCAAAATAATTTTTATAGTTAATTACCCTTATTAAATATTTATATAGTCTCACTTCATTTTTAGTTAAATTGTTATGGTTTAAAAGTTTATAATTAACCTTATAAAACATTGTTAAATCAATTTATCTTCTACCTCTTTATATTTATTTTCTATATCTTTATAATATATAAAAATTGAGATGAAAGTCAATTCTATAATGGTGTTGTCTATCATGTATAATTTTTACACTATATGATAAAACAAAAAAGTAAAATCTACACTTTTTTCTCTTACCTTTTAGACAAATTAAGTTCTAATCTAATTTTTTAGGCACCATAAAACTTCCCTTCTATAATAAGCTAAACACTTTTGTTCCTTATAATTTTAATATTTTATCATTTCAGTACCAAATTAATTTTGTTACAATATAAAGAGTAGCAATTACATAACTTACTATAATAAGATGGAAGATATTATATATATGTCCAACCTTACTAATCTTCTCTAATCTATAGTTATTTCTCCTACTCACCTTTCACTCTTTCTTTTATATTAGTTTCTAATATTCTCTCAAATTGTTTTTTGGTGAAAACTCAGATGAAGTCGACTTCACGTGAACTTGATAGTTAGATGAAAATTTAGTCAAATCAGTCAAATCGTCTAACGACTCTTAGGTATCAAAACTTCACGTGAAGTCGACTGCACCTGAGTTTCCACCTTGTTTTTTACCACTCCACCACCTACATGATGCTAGTTATGTTATGACGAAAATTTTCAAACTGCTCCTAAGGAGTAAAGCCTTGAACAATATGCTACAAATACATCATTTTCAACATAGGGTGAAATGATAAAGTTTATCCAACATCTAAACCCCAAAATTATGATTCACTTGAAGTGTAAAGATAGTTAATTGGTGTTAATATATGTATATATATAACTAGTCATATGCTATAGATAGTGCTTACTTTCTTAATAAATTCGAAGAGATGACGTCTTATGTCTCTCTGCAGATCTTCTGGCATATTCTCCATAAACATTTGTGCATTCATCCCTATTGTTGCCATCCAATTATACCTTTCGGCATGTCTGATCCTCCTGCATCATACAAATATTTTCTCTCACTCCTTTATATATAATATGCTCATCATAACATTTTCATGAGGCAACCCAAATAAAAATGAAAAATATAAGGCATACTATGTGTTAAGATTTGGTTGAATTAGTCCCACATTGCTTAGGATAGCAAATGGAGTGGGTGGCCTAGGCTATAAATATGAGGCTAAGTTCTCCATTTGTTTTTGCACCAGTCAGAAATACTTTAAGCTTGTATCTGATTTTTTCTTTTCCTCTATACTCTTTGATTAGAGAGTGTTGTGAGGTGTAGTTAGATATTTGCTTTGAGAGAGTGTGGGTGTACTGACGTGCCGGTGTTAGAGAGAAAGAAGTCTATGTGTTGTAACAATTTTCACATAGTGATATTCTCTGGTTGTCATTTGACAACGGCCGTGGTTTTTTTCTCCGGTAATTGGAGTTTCCACGTTAAATTCTTGTGTTGTGATTGTGTCTATTTTATTTCTCTGTCAAAGGTGTTTTCTCAAGGGGGAATGGTGTTTTATTCCCAACAAGTGGTATCAGAGCTTCGGTTTAGTGAGATTTATTCTTAGTATGCTCTGTGGTTGCGGTCTAGTCTGACCTTCCACATCAGAAAAGAATTTTGTCCTGTGGCTTGAGGTTGATCTTTGGTTGCTGTTGTTGTTGTTGGAAGGCAGTGTGACACTGTGAGAGTGCAGTTTGAAAAGGTTCTGGCTAAGGAAAGACCTGGTATTTAAGTGTGTCCATTGTGACCCACCTCTCTTTCCTGGGGACTCTTCCTAGTACACGGTTTACAGTTGAGTTATATTATTCTAGTATACGGTTGCAACAATGTCAGGATATTCAAGTGTTGTGAAGCTTAAAATAGAAAAATTTGATGGAAGAATCAATTTTGGCTTGTGACAAATACAAGTCAAGGATGTGTTGATACAATCAGGTTTGCAAAAGGCGTTGAAAGAGAAGATCTCTGGTTGCTCTCTCTATGAGAGAAGATGATGTTCTCTAGAAGGCAAGAAGTATCCTCATGGTATTACCGCACTGCCATGGATAAGGATAAGATGTGACAATCGGGTCCACAATTGCACACGGGCATTGGTTGGCGTTGAGATGCAAGGTGTGTGGCGGAGTTAGGTCGATGGCTGAAGAACTTCCAGAAAAAGCCAATTTGAAAGTTGCACCATGAATTTTCAACAAGGTTTCGATCTGTACCAAGGCGAAATGCTTGGAGTGGTCTAATTCCAAGTGAATATACTTTCATGGTGGAGTATGATAGTTCTCTGAACTATGATTGTCGGTATAGACAATGGCAGCAAAGAATTGTCGGTGTTGACAATGGAAGCTGAAGATGTGTGACTATTTCAATCAAGGTGGAGATTGTTAGGATTTGGTTGAATTAGTCCCACATTGCTTAGGATAGCAAATGGAGTGGGTAGCCTAGGTTATAAATATGAGGCTAAGTTCTCCATTTGTTTTTGCACCAGTCAGAAACACTTTAAGCTTGTATTTGATTTTTGCTTTTCCTCTATACTCTTTGATTAGAGAGTGTTGTGAGGTGTAGTTAGATATTTGCTTTGAGAGAGTGTGGGTGTACTGGGGTGCCGGTGTTAGAGAGAAAGAAGTCTATGTGTTGTAACAATTTTCACATAGTGATATTCTCTGGTTGTCATTTGACAACGGCCGTGGTTTTTTTCTCCGGTAATTGGACTTTCCACGTTAAATTATTGTATTGTGATCGTGTCTATTTTATTTCTCTGTCAAAGGTGTTTTCTCAAGGGGGAATGGTGTTTTATTCCCAACATTATGTATTCATAGCATTTAATATTATAGACGACAAAATACAGGGAATCAAATTTCACTTAGCTAACTTTAGTCAATTATTTTTTATGATTTATGTGGAAGTGCTTTGTTGAAATAATTTCATTGCGTGCCTTCTTACTTTCTTAGATCTTCTGATAAGTGAAACTGGTTCATCCATTGCTCAACTTCACGGCTTCTAAGTTGCATTTCTAGTGTTCTGTAAATAAAATGGATGAAAACACATCAAACACATTATTTTATTTAGCAAAAAAAATCATTTTATAAGGAATAACGTGAAAGCAGAGTATATGGGAAACTCTGAATATTTTACTTGTTGAGGAATAAGAGAAACATTGTGATGAAACAAGTAAGGAAGAGATGGAATGAAAGAGCAGAATTTTACCTTTGTCCGAGACTCTGAAGAAAGTTTTGTATGTTTCCAATGAGAAGCGCAAAAAGCAAGAGCCCCAATCCTATGATTATCATTGTGAAAAGGACTTCCAACTCAAAATCACTTGGGGTTAGATTACCAGCAAGAGTACTGATTTGCTGTATTCAGGAAGAAAGAACAATGATATTAAAATTAGTCTTACAATTAATATTAGCAATAGAAGAAGAACTATACCTGGAAGCCCCAAAAAAGTGCATACAAATATTTTTTGATCAAGTTGCTTCCTGTAGTAAGTCGAACAACATTGGCATAGATCCCATAATAAAAAGCACCAGACAAAGAATTCAAACAAGATGTGGCATTTACGTTGTTTGTCCACAAATCTTGTGTCTGGTGAGAGGAATGTCCTTTTCCACAATCCACATATTTCATGCAACCAATGATGTTAGCATTATGGCAAGCGTCTAGCAAACATTGATTAACTCTCTGCAACAAAAATGAGGGAACAAAAGGTATTGGTTTTCCTTTAATGAAACACATTTATGATTGAAGAGGGTTTTAGAGGGATGATTCCTTTTCTATTTTCACAATAGAGATAACAATTAAATATATAGTTTCTATCTTTTAAACAATTATCAAACTAAGCTTCCTCCAAAGATACTTTAATTTTTATGTTTGTTTTGACTCACCTGAAGTCCAAAGAGATACCAACAAGAGCCAATAATATGGCCAGAGAGCATAAAAATGAGAAGATTGAGAGTGCAACTTGCCCAGGCTGACTCAAATATGATTCCTGCTGGAGATTGGCCAATTAGCAATGGCAAGAACCTGAATAATCTGGGGATGTATTGCACAAGAATTACTACAGATATAAGATTCTTTGAATGATTTGCTCCTGATGAATCCAAGTATTTTGGTAGCACAAACAATATTATTATCTGCACATATTTCATTATAGAATTACAACACAATAAATCCATCATAAATTCTATCTTTTTCAAAGTACTAGTCCTATATTCATGTTCAGGTTTTTAAACCTCACGATTCACATAAAAGAAGCGGTATTATATATCTGCGGATATCCAAAATATTAAATACTAATGGTCGTTTGGATAAACAACTTAATTAAAATTTAAAAAATATAAAATATAAAAATTTATAAAAAGAGTTTATGAATAAATTATTTTGTATTTAGTTTTAGTCATAGAAGTATTTATTATAAATTTACAGTAATAGATAATTTTTAAAAGAGAAAAAATCACTTTTTTTTTCATAAATACTTTAAATAAATTTTTAGAAAATCACAAGTTAATTTTAAAAATGGTACCAAATAATAATAATTTTTTGAGAAGTCAATGATAAAAAAAAAAGTAACTTCTACACCTTTTCAAATTGTTGTAAGTAAAATGTCAAAAGAAAGGAAAATTTTACCTGAGACAAAGGAATCACTACAAATAAATCAAGAAGAAAATAGCTATGCAAATAATGCATAGCAATCTCTTTTGGATGGTCAACTATATCAATCACCCTTGATCCAGTACTAGCAGAAAGATAAGCCAACCTAAACTGTAAAGATGAAACTTGATAGAGTTAGAATTGCACAATAAAATTCTTACTACACATGACATTCATTATAATGACAGCAATGGTAGCATTCATAACTTCTATGTTATCATGCAATAAATTAAGAAAAAAAAAAGACTTCAAACACAAATGGAAGTGTCTATTACTTTAGTCTCTTTTTTCTCAAAATGTTATCAAATAAAAAAAATTACCTTAATTTGAATTATATTTTTAAATTGCAATCAAAATTTCATAGCTACTATAATCATGATAATAACAGACCTTATAGCATTTTCCTATTTATCATCCCTAAGAATGTTGTATGATGTACTAATCTAATGAACAATATGATAGATGTAAGAGAGTTTGTAGACTCTGTTCCTTTGATACCAAAATGTTTATTTTTAATAAAAAGGTTTTGCTAAGAGATTATCTGAAGAAGTATGTTCAAGAAATACACTAAGGGTATGTGTGGTTCAAAGATTAAATTTTATTACCAAGTCATTTCATTTCTAGGCATTATATTCCTAGGAATGAGATTACTTGGAATATATGATTCCCATATTTGGTTGTAAAATTTAATACATTGGAATATTATGTAATAATCCTAGGAATGACTAAATTTTTGTTTGGTTGAGTTTAAATATCTTGGTCATATTATGTAATATGTCAAAATTACCCTTAATCATTCAAATTAAAATATTAATGACTAAAAGTTAAATATTTTTTAAATTTACTAAAATACCCCTAATAACAAATATCTTAGTTAAAATTATTATTGATTCTAAATTTTTTTAAATTTACTAAAATTAAAAGTTTTTAAATTTACTAAAATACCCCTAATAACAAATATGTTTAGTTAAAATTATTATTGATTTTAAATTTACTAAAATATCCCTAATAACAAATATGTTTAGTTAAATTATTATTGACTCTAAATTTTTTACTAAAAATACCCCTAATAACAAATATGTTTAGTTAAAATTATTATTGAGTCTAAATTTTTTTAAATTTACTAAAATATTTCTAATAACAAATATCTTTAGTTAAATTATTATCGACTCTAAATTTTATCTCTACTAATAAATTTACTATAATACCCTTAATAACAAATGTTTAATTAAAATCAATTTTATCATAATTAAATTAGTGACTATGACAATGTAAAAGGAGCAGTGTTCATCTTAGATGATCCTCAACTAACTAAATGGCGGCATTTCTATTCTCCTAGCATTGTAATTACTTCCAAAGATGCAAAATCTGTGATCAATTATACACAAAGCAACAAAAATCTAAAATCCACCATCAATTTTCAACAAACATTTCTTGGAATCAAGCCATCACCAGTTGCTACACATTCTAGTTCAAGAGGAACTTTAACTAGTTTTCCATGGATCTTAAAACGCGATATAATGGCATTAGGAACTAGGGTTTTAGCTACTTATATTCCTCACAAAACAACAGCAATAATTGGCACAAATGTCTTCCTATCTAGTCACTATAATATTCAATAAAAATTCAAAAATATCAATATTTAAAGCAATTTCTTCAAAAATGGCAAAAGTTCCCCCGGTTGAAGTTGGAACACCATGTCGATCAGACTATTGTCCCTTAGAATGCTAAGGCCAGCCTTCATTCTATCATCACCACTCAAACCAGGAACATCTCTCAACAGTGCCATTAGCTTCATTCTGCGCTCAGCTCCTTCTTTCTCATGCTTAAAACAAGAAACCATATCAACTAAAACGGTTGTGTGTTCTTGATAAGCACCTTTCATATCTCTCATTGATTCTACTACTATGTCAATCACTTCCTTACTTTTGCTCCCTCTCTTTCTTTTATTCCTTTCTATATATGAAGCACTAGGAGCAGCAGAAGAACTAGGAGCAGCAGAAGCACTGGGAGCAACAGGAACACCAGGAGTTGGAGGCTCCTAAAAATTGAAAGCAACACCAGCAGGAACATCAGAAGATTATTCAATATTGATAGAAATGAAGAACAAGTAGCCTAACTGATTATACATGCTCTACACTTGTATATACAAGTATTATCTCTGCCTTGGCCAGCAAGACTAACAACATTAACTAACTAAACAGAACCTAATAGAATATTAACTACCCTGATTCTAATTCTGTTTGCATAATTACATTCATATTCTTTTTTTCTTTGTTATTATACTCCACAGAAATGAAGATCAGTATTTCTATCTAAATGCTCAACATGATGAAAATAGTTAAGGCTAGTCACAGGCACATATTAAAGTAAATGAACTAATGAAGAATCACTCCAAAATCCAAGAATACACAGCAGTAAGATCAACAATAAGTGAATTTATGTACATGAATTAAAGTCAATTGCTTACGTACTTGAGAATCAGCTTCATATTCCATTTCGGTCTCTTCCAAATTTACTTGGGTGTTTTCATTCACTTGCCGATTACTCAAGGTTGCTTCGCACTCAGCCTCCATTGTAGCAACTGCTTGAGTTACATTTTCTGCATTGCCTCCTTGAGCCCTATCTCTACCAAATGCTATTCCCAACTCCTCAAAATGTGGAAATGGTTTATTATAGAGGCCATTAGCATTAGGATGGGACTGAAATTAAAAGAAAATAAATAAGCAATTAATATTAAAAAGCTTAAGATAAATAAACTTGTATTAAGAAAGTTATTTAGAATTTACACTCTTCCATTCATTGAAAATTTGTCGCTCCACCACAATCATTTTATCTTTGTCATTCCAACCAAATTCACTCCCAGCCGTGCCCATCATCTCAACTATTGCAAAATATTATCTTTTTAGTAATTTCACCCTTGATTCAATGTGTGGATTAGCCTAAACATAGCAAAACAGTTTAGAATTATTACTACTCTGTATATGACACCACAATTCATCCAAGCATAACTAAATATAGTGAATGTATGGAGCAGTAATAATCATTCAGTTTTTGAATAACCAACTTATTATGAATAAGGTAAAGTTTATATGTAAGTTGAATATAAAATTTTTTTATTTAATTTTAACACTACAATTTTTAAATATTCAAACTAAATTCTTTCTGGTCCTTTCATCTCTATCCCATCATCATCTTAAAAATAAATGACAACAGTAAAGCATCTCAATATAGAAGCATAAATATTTTGTAAACTATACAATTATAACACAAATACAGAATTATAAACAAAGAAAAAAAGTATTTTGTAAAAAAACTGTACCTTAAGATCACATCCAGGAATCTTTTCATGCAGCATTTTTTCCAAATATTTTCCATAACCGGATTTAAATGTGCCATTGTCACACTTCCAAGAAGTAGTTGCAAGCTCTACCAAACACTCAACTAATTTTTCATCTTCGTGTAGCGTCCATTGACGCTTAGTTTGCTTTGAATTAGGTCGAGTATTCTCTTCCATTTTCTATAGAAGTAGAAAATAACACAAGACAATTTTTTATCATCTTAAAGCAGGGAATCACACAAGTATGAAAAGAACAGCAATTAACAAGCATTTCATAGAGGGAAAGCATTAATTAGGCCAAACATGAAATCTCAATCAATAATTTCTATACAAGCATAAAGGCAACGGAAATTTTAGTAAACCTATATAACTTAGTCAATTATGGTAAACTTCAAAGTCAGATTATAACTGTCTCTAAGGTTACTACCTACTATTATTAGAAAGTTGTTAATTAGTTATTCAATATTGTACTCTGAATATAGGAGTAATAAGTAATTTTGTATTTCCCTGAAGTTGCAGATTACACGAGTTTATGTTATCCATACTATGATTTTTAGGAAATACTAAAAAATCTTGAGTGAACAAATAAGCAGAACAGAATCAAAGCCACAAAATTTTGAACCCCTTAAAAAAGAGTAAAATATAAATTTACAAAAACTAAAATCTCAACGCGGTACTCACCAAGAAGGATAAAGGTATATAGAAGGATAAAGGTCTTTAAAGAAGTTCTCAACACTATCACTAATGCTGCAACCGGGGTAAGTAGGAGTGCTGCGGGCCAAAATGGTAAACTGATGAAGCTGAGGTTTGGATGAATAAAAGAAAGAAATTCTTCTTGAAGATATGTGTCTATATTCCTGGAAATTAAAAATAATGTTGACAAATGAGTAATAAATTCAACTGTTGCTTCTCAGATAAACTATATCTACTTGCATACAACAATCAATGAATAAGACACAACTATTATCATGTTATTATTTTTTTTTCTTTTTTCTTTTTTTAATATTCTATATACCAGCAAAAGAAATAACAAATATTTATGCATTGCATATTCGTCTTAAAATGTGTCTCTTGCTTCTCTGCATTTTGGAGGTTCAAAAATTGACTTAAAAAATTATCCTTGAAACATGTCATGTATGTTCCTATATTTCGAAAGTATATAAACTATCTGATAACTATGAGGACAGTGACAGTTTTAAGTTTTTGGTCTCTAACGTCTGTCTCTTATTTGTGTTGGAACAGCAACCAAATGCTACCTAAACCATGGGGATTTCTTCCATGAGCTACGAGATCATGAACTTACATAAAACAGTAGCAAGCAAATGAATCCATTGACAAGATATATAGCAGAGAAGTGGACCCACAACCTAAAATAAAAAAGATAATAGGACAATAAATCTCACATAGATCTCAATACCATATTGCAAAGTAAGAAAAGATAAGTGCAGAGTTGATAAACTCTTCTATAAATAAAGTTCAGTTCTCTAAGGCCACAGCTCAATTAAGGCAACAAAACACAAGCAACCAGAGGCACTGGTATACTACTAATAATAGTCTAATGAACCCACTCAAATAATAACCATAACCTCATTGAACTCCCATGTCATCATAGGCCTAGCATTTTTGTATACTCGTATAAAGTTCACATACATATTAATAAAGTTCACACAAGAAAATATGTTCTGCCTAAGAAGTAACTACAACAGTAACTATTTGAATTTGTGCAATGAAGATATTAAGAATAAACTGAAACATCAGAACAATGCATTTTTGAATATTTTAAATAATACAATAGTTGTGGTTTTTAGCCAACTTGAAAATTGACAGGCTCCTATGGCTCAAACTTAACAAGCTCCTCGACAGAATTTCGGTAATTAGCAATCAAGTCTCTGTAACAAGAAAAAAAATAAATACGTGTTTAGCATCAAAATTTAAAGCTGCTTTGATTTCTTCCAAATGTTACAGAGCATCTTCACAGATATGTATGCAGTTCTCAGTTGTCACACCCCACAGAAAACATATGATAAGTAAAACCAGGTTAGAGTTATCTTTTTTAGCTCTCAGTGACATAATTGCAAATATCTGGCAGAGTAAAAGAATTACAAGCAGTTTTGGTTCTTGAAAAACAATAAAAAAACAGCAAACACATGACTAGGTGATGTGCTCCAAAACTCAATCACCAATTCACCATCTAACATTCATTTTCTCCCCTTAAATTTCAAACACCAAAACTCAAAAGCACTCACTGTGGAAAACAACTTTTCAACTTGTGACCTTATGCAAACTTAACAACGATGTTAACTACCTCATATCAGTGTCATCATCAAATCATCAGAAATTTGGTGTCAAAAGCATCGTAATCATCAACTTACATACCTTATTTGGAGGGTAGCCCCTGTTTCCAGCATCAATAGCAACCAATTTGCTCTTATTTAGTATCCCCTGCAACTAACAGAAGAAAGTGAAAGAGGGCAAGAGAGAGAGAGAGAGAGAAAGAGAGAGAGAGATCGAAAGTGAAAGAGAGACAGAGGGAGAGAGAAAGAACCGTATGCGAAGCACTAGAGAAACAGTGGCAAAGCTTCCTCGTCGACGGCGAACTCGACACCAAGCAAGCGAGTGATGGAGGAGAGAGACCAAACGTGAGCACGCGACGCGAAGGATCCGGCTAGAGGCGCGGCAGCGACGACGGCAAGCATACAGTGGCGGTGAACCGACGTGAGCTGCGATGATGGAACACGAACGCAAACGAAGGATTGAAGTGAATTTCCTTCTAGAATAAGGTGAGGGGTGGTCGTGCAAACTCAAATCGGCGGCGAGACGGTGCTAACGCCGGTGGAGCCTCCATGAATTTGGGGAAGAAGTTCGGCTAGGTTTTAGTTTCGATGGGATTGGGGCTCTGCTAGGGTTTGGGTTTCTGATGAAATGAGGAGTAAAAATCTGAGAAGAAGGGTTGGAGTGAAATTAATAAGGGCATTTTGGTCTTTTCACTTTATTATACACATTCCATTCCCATTGGAATGAAAGATAATCAGGGGGGAGATGGGAATGAAATGGATTGGATTTTAATTCCAGGGAATAAAACATACACAGGAATAATTTTTTATATCTTGAACCAAACATGGGAATAAAATATTCCCATCTCAAAATTCCTGGAAATATATTTGTATTCCCTCCAACCACACACACCCTTAATCATTCAAGCTTCTAAGTACAACAAGTGGTATTGTCCTTGTCCAGTTGATAACAATGCAGTTGAAATCCTATAGGATGAATAGGAAATATATAGAGAAAATCAAGAGTATTACAGAAAGATTAGTAACTACAACTTACAAGATTATGCACTAATTAAGTTACATGAAAATAATTATACCTTTTGTACATACAGTATGAAGAAAAATAATGGATCGAGAAATATTGCCACCAAACAAAAGATAGCTATAATCTTGTTCCATTGCTTGACCCGTTTTGAGTGTGGGCTTATAACTTTAGGAATACATGAAGAGATGAATGATAACACTTTTTTGACAAAATCCTCTTCATCGCCATGAATGTCATCGTGGTACTGTGAAATTCAAAATAGCGGGAGGCGAAAATCATCATAATTGGTTATATAAATAAGAATTTAATTTTGATTTTTTCAAGTCATTTTATCCGAGTTAAGTTCTCATTTGATCTTTGAGATTGACGAATTGCACTGATTAGAACTAAATCAGAGTGTAACTTGTCAATCTCAAAAATCAAAGTGAGCTTTAACTCGATTTTACCCATATATTTACAATTATATAATATCACATAAATAAAAATAGCTATAAAAATTATAAAAGGATGTGATTGAATGATGGTGTAACATGTCAATGACTGAATATACTAAAATAAAGACAAACATTCATCTGTAATTATTTTGGTAAAAAGTTGATAGCTGAAAATTATTAAAAGATTTAATAAGTTTAATTAAATTGTCATCTAATCATTTTTAACTATCAACTTTACATCAAAATTACAATAGTTAAGATTTTACATAAAATTAAACTCTGAAATAAATATTGAAAAAAAAGAAAAAGATTACAAATAATCTACTTCAGAAAGAAACAAGTATATACCTCTTGATCAAATCTAGTCGGAGTTCTTGGAATTCCTTGGTGAGCATTATCATGAGTACCGACCCTAATACAAAAATAATTATTACAAATCAATCCCTGCGGGTGGTGTATGTTCCCAATCATAGTTGTCGTCCCAGTTGTTTTCACTGTTTTCAGTCACAGTAACTCCACTTTGTTTGAAAATATTTTGGGTTCCAAGGGTGGCATATAGTTCATCAATCTTGGGCGGGAAGGTTCTGACGCTGTTAAGTTGACGACGACTATGCTCTCCAAGACTTGGTTCTCTGTTGTAATATGGGTCCATAGACACCATGGGAATGTACATGGATGCGCTTCGTCTCCTTGATAGGATCCTCCGGAAACTAGAATACTTGAGTTCATGGGATGATTGTGCATTTGATGATAGCATTGGCTCCTCTTCTATTTCCAACTTAGCCATGTTTACTCTGTATTCTTTCATAGAGAAAACAACACATTGGATATGTTTTTAAGTGTGTCTATGTTCCATAATACTAGTCATGTGAGTCTAAGTAGCTGATAACCAAAGAGAAGGTAACAACTTAATAAGAAAACCAGCAAATAACATAATAAAATATTGAAGAAATTGCACACACAAAAAAACACTGAAAATGTAAATAAAAGAGAAATCCAAACCAAATGTGTCTTAAGACTAAAAGTATTATGTTGGAAAACGTAAAAACTAGGGCATACTCGAAATTATATAAAGATTCACGCTCACATACATATTACAAGAGTACATAGCATACAGAGACGTGCTTTGTATTTATTATTATTTTTTTGGGTTAAAATAAGAGGAAAAAAGACACCCAGGTGTTTTCTTTTTTTCCTCTTTATCTCTAGCTAGGGTAAAACTCAAACAAGTTGAGTGAAAAATTGAGTTTGGCTCCCAGCGCTTAGTAAGTAAGCGGCGCGGCGGTCTAACGACCCCCTAACCTAACCTAGGTTGGAGCTATGAAGCTTACCTTATTGAAAGGACTTTTTCATTTCAGCTTGCTGACTAGGGTTGGCAGCTAAATTCTTCGCGACCCTATAACATAAGAGAAAGTTGTTTCGTTTAGTACGAGATCGCTTCACACCTCGCGGTGCTTACACCTCTCGCCTATCGAAGTTCTGTTCAAAAACCTCGTCCGAGAACTTGTATAGAGAAGGATTTCCCGCGGCGCAGCAGTTCTTCCATACCAACTTAGCAGCCCGGCGCTGCTATTGGCATAACAACCGGTACACCATAGGTTGGGCTCACGATTCGACTTATTAATAATCGAGTTTATTTTTAAGTTTAAAAATAAATATAAAATTTTAAATAATTAAAATTATTAAAATATAGTAAATTTTATTATACCTTTTAACTTATGCTGTGTGATGGGTTATTTTTTAATTAGTTATTAAATTAACTATAGTTAAATTATTTTATAATTAAATTAATTTTTAAAATGGATAATTATGCAGTTTTTTTAAATATTAAAATTTGAAATATGACTTTTTCTTCAAATCATTTTCAAAAGATGTATCCTAATCTTCTGTAATGGCTTTCAATCTTTCGCTCTCCCCTCATTCCTTCGTCCTCGTCGCTCCTCTCTCATTCCTTTTTCGTCGCGCTTCCTAAGCAGCACCGTTTCGTTGGTTGTAATCAAATTATAAGCCAACTAAATAATTAAAAAAAAAACTGATAGGAAATTTCAAGAATGCAAAGAAGAGAGAAAACCAACTTGTCTAAACACGGCGAAGTAGACTCTAGCTCGGGATGATAGCAGCGAAGGACGAGGACGTGACGACGAGAGACGCACTGGAATAAGGAGACGCGACGACACAGAGTAGGGGAGCCGGACGACGCAGTGTTGGAGACACATCGGAGCTGGTGAGACGAATTAGAAGAGCCGGCGATTGTGACTTCTGGACTCAAGAGTTCGGTTTTTTGAGATTTCAGGAGAGGCTGATTAGTGGGGAAGAGTTGTTGAGTGACATTAAGAGAGAAAGAGAAAGAAGAATTTAGGATTAAAGCCACCGTTAACGTGATTTGAAAAATTAAAAAAATAAGTTTCTAATCTTTTAATAAATTATATATTTACCCCTTTTAAAAATTTAATTACAATATAATCTAATTATGGTTAAGATAGTAATTCAAATTAAAAGCAAATATTCAATTAAAATGTGACACATCATAAAGAATAATTTACATATTATTTTAGTAAATGTTGAGTAGAATTCATCCTAATATATATATATATATATATATATATATATATATATATATATATATATATTAAAAATATAGATTAAATACGTATAAAATATATGTATTAATAATTTTATTTATATATATATGAAATCGAGTTACTCACGAACTAATAAATTAAACTTATCTAAGTTTAATTGATTTAATTTATAAATTCAATTTTATGTTCAAACTCAACTCACTATCTTACAAATTTAACTTATTAAATTATTAACAAATCGAATTTAAATAGACTAATGAGCTGATTTGATTTATGTTTTGCCCTAATCTCTGCCGTAAGCAAAAGCACCTTATATAAAAGGAGTAAGAAAGCATTGGTCCAAACAATTTAAATTTTTTCACTCGTATCTTTTTATGAGTCTATGACACAATATCTTACATGTTTATCGCTATTCATGCAACCAAATATGATTTTGTTGTTTCCAACCAAATATAATAACAATTCTGCTGAGAAAATTAATAGGTCTAATCAATAATAAACTAACAAGTATTTTTGAACTATATTTTATACTAATTAATTATTATTAATTAATAAATATTTAAATTTTATTTTTTAAAATATATAAAATTAATAATTAATAATTATTTTTTTTATTTTAATTCACTTTTTAGTTTTTATTATTTATTATGCAAATTCTAATTCCTTTTGTTAAAAAAAATTTTAAAATTCTAAAAAAAATTCCAAAACATAAAATAAAAAATCATTCAAATCTTAAGAAAAAAAATATATAAAATATAAAAAAAAGAATCATCCAAAACTAATTAGAGGTGAATGCGGATCGGATCGAATCCAAAACCCGCAGTTTTTAAGTTTGGATGCGATCTAATCCGCACATTTGTAGATCAGATATCGGATATATTTACAAAACACAAAAATATTTTTAAAAACTTATTTTTATTAAAAAATATTAATAAAATTTATTTTTTATATATTCTTTTAAATATGTTTAATCTTAGAATAATATTAAACATACTTTTTAAATAATAAATTAAAACATAAAAAAATTGTTTATTTATTTTTTCAGATATTCGAATATGCGGATCGGATATGCGAATACCTACACAAAATTCTAATCTTATTAATCGTAATTTCTTTTTTATTGTATTTAAACTTTAAACGAAAACCGCTATACCCTCTAACGATTTACGTATAAACTTAATCCGATTTGTGGATGCAATCTTTAAATATTATAATTCGATAAAATTAAAATGTAAATGATTTATTTTAATAAATTGTCATCAAATAAAACTTAAATTTTCTCGCTTCAATTATATTAAAAATACACTCACGACACGAGCCACTGCCACTCACCGCAAACGCTCTCTTTAGTTACTATCTCAAGCTGCTCTCTCTTTCTTTTCTCTTGGGCTTCATTATTGCCCCCACAGGATGCACACATAGGGGTAGGAAAAAAATCCACACCCACGACATAAAAAAAAAAAACTTAACAGAGTGGAGATTAAGGTACTCGTTTTACAGGAATTTACAAAATGTTTGCCAAAAAAATTTATTTAAATATTTTTATATGTATAAATTATGTAAATAATTTTAATTTATTTTATTTTAATTTATATATTAAAAATTTTATGTGTATATTATTATATTAAATTTATATTTAAATTATATTTAATTTGATATATTTAATTAAATTATATAAAATTTTATTATAGTTGTGTTTTATTTAAAAAAAATTAAAACTTAATAATATTTATAATATTTTTATTTAAAAAAAATTAAAACTTAATAATATTTAGAAGTTTATAATATTTTTATTTAATTATATTATTTTTAATACTGCCTAGCGATAAAATATTGTGTTCAATTCCACTCTCATTTTACACTTAAATTTTAGTTGCGTTGGTTCATTTTAGTATCCACCAACATAAACAAAAGAATTAGACAATGGAATTTAATTATGTATTCAAAGAGAAGTGATGGGATCTACTCTCCTAAATCCTCTGAAGCCTGAAAGAAAACAATAAGACACACTCTGAACCTTATATTAACTGCACAATGATCCAAATACATGTTCGACCCAACTTGCTATATGCCGTTCATGCACAAGTTCTTGTTTTGTGTTTAGAACTAACACATATGTGCCATACTATATAATTAACGAACTATATGAAAGCATTTGCTAGGAATATTTGCACCTGGTTTAGGAAGAATTCAGGATCAAGCGGAGTGTGTGATGAGTTAAAAACAAAAAAGAAAAAAAGAAAATACACTTACAGTAAATAATAAACAGTGAGGAAAAAGTTAATAAGAATAAGAGAAAAGAAAACAGTAAAACCTGTGTACTGATGAGGTTCCAGTCCAAGCCCACCAATTACTTTTACAGCATTAAAGCAAGCAGAGAGTAGTCTGTGGTGCCAGGAATTGAAGAAGACTTTGTAAGAGAAGTCAATGGAAGACTTGTTATTAATGAAGTGAGAGTTGCAATAATTGTCTATGTGCGTCAGAGATGACATGTATTTTTATTGGTCACTAATTCACTATCCTTTTGCGACAAAAAAAAGGGGGCTATTTTTTCTATATGAAAAAAATAATTTTTTTTTGGTGTATATACAGTAGAGGTGACAAATGGGCCTAAATCTGTCGGGTCGGTCTGTGTAACTCGTCAAAAAAAAATGGGCCAGACTAAAAAATTGTAACCGCCAAAAAACAAAAAACCCACCTATATAAATTATGTTTTGCATGGAAGGACCGAAAATTTTTTGTTTGGAAACGGTTGTTTCATTCTCGACAAAGATAGCAATGGAATCAGTTAGCACTAGGGAATTTGAAGTTTTGTGCTTTTGGCTATGCCATTCACAGGTTTTAGGTGGTTTAAATTATATGAATTTCGGCTAGTAAGGCTTCCAGTGCCATATTTTACTAGAGTAATACTCATCTAGTTCATTCTTCATGTGCCCAAGCTTATCTTGTTGATTTGCTTTGTCGTCCTTTCTATAAATGTAGCACAATGTTATCAAACATATGTGATTAGTTCATCTAGTGAAGATGATAAATTCTTTTGGTATTACTATTGGTGACTTTCGCAATCTAATACTATTGCCATTACTTGTTTAGTCTCCGGAACAAGTTTGGTATATTACCTTTGAATCGTAGAGTTTTCATTATTTAGGCTTAAGCCACTTAAGCTTAATTAAGCCCCACTGCACCTCTCCCTTCTAAGTAGAGTTTGGATTATAGTTATCTGAGCTTGTTGGATTATAAACAAACCAGTGTTTTAAAACAGCAGCCACGGTGAAATGGCATGGCTATTTTTGGCTCCGGCCGCCATATGGGGGTCGTTGTGTTGTGGGAATCACAGCAGCTACAATTCTGTCAATGCCGTGGCAGTCCACAACCTGAATAGAGAAATGACGGGTTTGTTGGAAAATTTTTCTGCATTTGAGGGTTTGGTAATTTAGAGAACCTAATATCTAAATTAGAGAAAGATCTTACCTTCTTAGGAAGCTTCAGGCAGCTTTATCCTTTCCTCCCTCACCAACTCAAAATCTCTTCCTCCTCCTCTTTCTCCCCCTCCTCCCTTGCTGCTAGTGGCGTCAACACATCATCGGTGCCGCTGCGGGTTAGCCCTCCTCCACTCCAAGTGTTTCTTTTTCCAAATCTTCCTTTACTCTCTTTTCATCTGTTCTGCTAACCCCTTTTCTCTGTTTTGTTCCTCTCTTCCATTACCTCATTTTTTATATCCTTTATTTTGATTTACATAAGTAACTACTCACTATCTACTTTAAGACAACTAACAGCCCCTTCAAGACAACGTCTTTGGTGTTTCTTTTGTGTTTTTAGTATTTGACTATATCATCATTGACATTTAAATTCTCTGTCTTATGTTATTTGGTGCGTTAAGACTTAATGTTGTGTCTATTTGCTGATGAATTTACTGAAAAGTTGCTTGTGTTGCCTAGATTTTATAATCTATTACATTGCAATTTTTCTGCATATTGTTTTACGCATATACATTTTGGTTTTAGTCCATTTGGCATAATACTATGGTAGATTTTTGGCTCTCCACCATGAGCCGCTATCCGCAATAAAAAACTATGAAACAAACTGATTCTTTTTAATTTGAAAATTAGTTAAGGACATTGAGATTGATCTTGATGCTCATGAAGTTTATTAGATGTCTTAATTGTTCATGTTACATTTTTATTTCCTACTCATTCGATTGGTGATTAGTAATGTTGGACTATTATATTTGACCCTCTAATCTCGCATAATTTAACAATTTTTACTATCTATATAGACATGGACAAGGAGCACGAAAACATAAAGAGGCCTCAGGGAGCATAAAATTAAAAGAGAGTAGGTCAATATGTTAGAGAATTTTATAGTATTCTTTGGTCGGATCCTATTTAGGATGGACTGCCTTTCAGCCCCTCGTGTGCTTAAAATGAAGAAATAGAATTTTCATGGTATATATAGAATCTTATGTTTTTCTCTACGAATTTATTATCTTCTCGATCCGCAGGAGATAATTACCCATCATATGGCTCACCAACTTCACTTGCCTCTATGGGAGGAGATCATAACTTAATTCATTTTTCCCATTCATCTCATTCCTAATGAATTGAATACAAACCTAAAATTATGATTTGCATAAGTTCCACTTTTGCTTACAATTTTATATTGCCATTCTCAAATCCATTTCTAGATGTGTTTTGTGGGCAACATTAAACTCAAGTCAAAATTATGAAACTTATGTATATGATTTTCCGGATCTTATATAATTACTCCTTGTTTGAGTTACCACAAAATCACTTGTATGAATTCACCTACATGTACCGATTTGTCTCCAGTTGCTGCTTGTTTGAAGGAAGCGGATACGATGAATAGAGACTCCAAGGAAGAATCTTCCTTGGTGAAGATAAAAGTATTGTTTTTTGCAAGAGCACGAGACATTACTGGCTTGAGTAAGATGCCACTTGAGGTTTCATCTAGAAGCACCACTCAAGACTGTTTGAAGAAACTTCTTGTAATGTTTCCGAGCTTGGAAGAGATTCAAGGGTGCAAGGTTTTGGCGTTGAATGAGGAGTATGCAGTAGACACAACAGTTGTTCAAGACGAAGATGAGTTGGCCATAATACCTCCAATTAGTGGTGGTTGAGGTGAAACTAGGGATGTCAATGGGGCGGGGGAGGAGGATGCCTCCCTACTCCCCGTCTCTGCCCCCAGAATTAATCTCCATTCCCGCCCCGTTCCCCGCCATGGGGAATAATTGTCGCCATCTCTGTTCGCCGCGTTCTCCGCATTTCCCGCGGGGCCCTTTCCCCATCTCCTTATGTTTAACTTTTATATGGAAATTATAATAAAAAATATAAAAAAAAAACAAATTACAAAATATTATTACAAACACACAAACATATCTTATCTAAGATTATAAGTTCAGAAATATAATATAGCAAATCATAGTCCATAAAATAAAATCTTGAACAATAAGGTTAGGATTTTTCAATGAGTGAAATTACTAAAAAAATCCTATATTAGAAATAAAGTAAGGGTTATTAAGTAAGTTCAAAAATTCAAGAAATTATCGGGGATAGGGCGGGGATCCCCGCTCGGGTCCCTACGCCTGTCTCGGGAAAATTTTGCTCCCCATCTCCATCTCTACGAAAAAATTTTCCACCATTGGAACCCCATTCGGGGCGGTCCCCGCGGGAATCCCCACCTCCTGAAGATTTTTGACACCCCTAAGTGAAACAAACATCTTTATTTGTTGCAACAGGGTATTTTTTCTACTCTTAAAGACATTCAATATTAATAAATGCTCATGAGCTTGTATATTATCAAAACATTTTAAGCAATGTCTTCAGCCTCTTGAGAAGTTCAAGTCTATGAAATGTGTTATCCTACCATCAATCTACCATGTATATTGAAAATTATTGTATAATAAGAGTTATTGTAAACTTTTATCGTCTTCTACATCTTGTCAATTTAAACATTCAATCCATAAGCAATTGAGGCTTGGTATAGACTATCTAGATAGAGGATATGTTGGCCTCTCATCCAGAGTGGTTGTTTGTGCTGGCTATAAGTAAAAAAAAGTTCTGAGAGTAGTTTCAGTCTTTCAGACTCAGATGTGATAAGCTCACTTGTTGTTTTAGGGGTATCAGCAGTGTGATATATTGCATTTCTGATTTGTTGAATGTTCCTTGGTATAAATACCCATGTCATGTGCAGGGCGGACCTTAAATAATAAACATGGAGGACCATAAAAGATAGATAAGATGTATGTGACAATATGGTGATGTTATATAACTAAGTTATTTTGGGGGGTTAAGTACGATTTTGGTCTTGAAGGTATAGTTTAAATTTTTTTTTGTCTCCAACCTTATTTTGCATATAAAATTGTCCCTAAGGTTTAACTTAGTTTAAAAATTGTTCTTTTTATCAAAATTTTAATTTTTATTACTAAATTACTCTTAACTAAAAAAATTATATAAAAAAAGAAAGAAAACAAATGTGAAGGGGAATAGGAAGGGAATCACGACAGAGGGGGGGGGGGAAGAAGGGGGAAGGGAAGGCGGGGAGAAGGGAATTACGCGAAGGGGGAAGGGAATTCGCCGCTTCGTCGTTCTGCTCATCCTCCTCTTGCCAGTTGTTGCTGCTCACCGCTGCTCCTCGTCTCGCGAGGGAGAGAGGAGATGCGAGCCTTGTTGCCACGTCTTACCGCAGTCGAAGAGCTCGTGAAGAGAGAGAAAACGCACGGCCAGGGAAAGGAAGAGGGGTGGCTCATCGCCGTCGCGTTTCGCCACTGCCGCCGATGCTTCTGATCCTCCCTGCCGCTTCTGATTTGATCTTCTGTGTTTGATTATAATTCTAGTTTTACTGTTCATTATTTTTCTACTTTTAATTTCTTCTACTTCTGATTTGATCTTTGATCTCTGTATTTTGTTCTTCTGATTTTTTGTGTTCTGATTAGTTTATATATAGTAAGAGATGATGCATATATATTTTTGGTGTTGATCTGGTCATTATAACTCGGATACAAGCTATAATTCGGAGATTAGGTCTGATCTGTTCTTATAAGTCAGCCACGTAAGTTATAGTTCGACCGCTTGCAAATTCAAAACAGAGTAGTTCGTGATCCATCTATATAAGTCAGCCGCGTGTGCTATAACTCGGCCATGTGTAGCAAATTCAAAAAAGAGAACGATTACTTGCTGATAGCCCTAAAAAGACCTTTTCAAAGAAGCCACCAAACGATTCTCTCCGAGATTCTCGGACCGTATCCATGCCTCATATCTCAGAATGAGGAGAACATACCACAATCAAGTCATATACAAATCTTATATAAATAGAACCAAGTAAACATAGCATGATAAGTACACAGAAAACTCTCCCTTTTATTTTCTCTTTCAAAGAAAGCTAAAAAACTCTTTCTGACTTGAACGTTGGAGTCTCTTTGCAGGTCCCAACCTCCTCCAGTGTTTCTCTTTGCAGGTTCGAACAAAAAAATTTTTACAGTGGAGAATTTTATTAGATTATGATTTTTATATGTCACGACTAAAAAATCATGACCTATAACTCAAAATGTTGTGTTGATTTTTCTCATATTTTTTGACGAATTATCAATCATCCAAACATTCTTTTGGAAAAATATATACTAAGTTACTTTTCGAGAATCAACAATTTTTTAGTCCAGTCGAAGATATGATTAAGCGAGTTGTGAATTCGACAACCACGCCAAGTGAAGCATATAAACTTCGTGCATAACAAAGTAATGAACTCAACTTCACTACTCCGGTCTTTGAGATGCTTAAAAAAATGAAGAAGAAACCATATAAAACACACCTCTTATTATCACAATATATATAATTGATTATAGGTAATACAAGACTCTGGATTTTTGAAAATTTAATTATGAGTTATATGAGATTTCGAACCTTATTTATGAATGACAAAAAATATTTTTTGAATAAAAATCGAGCTGTTATCTTAAAGGTATTGGCTCTGAGTGAGGCTAAACGGGCTAAAAATTGAACTGGACCTTCAATTGGGCCCAAGCCCCAAGCCCATGACCTATATAAACTCTCTCACTGGACAAATTCACTTATATATATATATATATATATACAGGGGCGGAGCTAGAAATTATTTTGGGAGGGACTAACATGAAAAATATAAGTTAAGAAGAAAGAAAAATTAAAAATTAAAAAGGGGTTAAACTAAAAAATTAAAAACTTATACATACATCTTATTAGTTTGGGGGGGGCCATTGCCCCCCTTGCTCATAACGTGGCTCCGCCACTGTATATATATATATATATAGACTTTTGTGACTATTCATTCACCATTTCAAATATTCATTCACCATTTCAAATCACAAATCTTCTAAACCGTAATTTCGATTGATGACTTGTTTATGGTTACGTGTTCGTCTTAACTTCCTCTTCGATTACTTCTAACTATTATGGTAAGAAACTTCGAAATTCTTGCTCCATTTTCTATTTCTCTTCTGAACTCGCGTTATGGTATATGTTCGGTTAAAATATTGTAATTTTGATGTTTAGGAAAAATTTAATCTTAGATTTCTAACGGGATTTTGACCCACGAACTCTTTTTTCTTTTGATTCTCCCTTGTATGTGCAAACTCTAACTTAAAATGTTGAGATAATTGATGTAAAAATAGTGTATGGGATAGCTTGGGTACTTGGTTGATCTTGGTGTGAATTTTGGCGCTTGGGTTGATTATGGAGTTCTTGATGGAGGCTTGATGTCGTTGATTGAGGCTTGGGTATGATTGAGAAGGGAATCCAAGTGTTGAAAAACTACCGTCAACAAGTTAGGAATTTTTCTTAAAACCATTTTATTACTAAGAATTGTTATAAATCGATATTGATATGGAAATTATATTTTTGGTGATCATGTGAGTATTATGAATTCGTATGTTTGATTGTTGTGGTGATTAATTGATTGGATAGTAGCTTGAATTATGATGTGGATGTGTGTGTGTGTGTAATTATGATGGTGTGATTTAATTGTCTATTATAATTATTGATATGAGAGTTTAGGTCTAAGACCGTGATTAGGGTGAGATATCCCCTATTTGGTAAGTTATGGTAAGTGTGTAAGTTTCATGTAGTTGAAATAATGAGTTTGGATTGATAATTAATGAGTTGTGCTTATTATACATGTATATTTTAATTATTTAAGTTATATGGTTTGAAAGTGGGTTGATTAGGCTTGAATGAGTAAGAAGCGATTGAGTATTGAGGAATATGTATTGTTGGTGTCTAGAAGTGGTTTGTGATGGTGTGGAATGGAGCAAATTGGAGATTTTATGAAAAATGTCATTTTGGAGATTTTGGTAAAAATGAGTTTTTGACCAATTTTGATGGGGTATAAGTTGGCACTTGGAGTTCGAAATTTGATGAAATTTGTCTTAAATTAAAGGTGATGATGAGAGCTTTAAAATGGTTTAAGAACAAAGAAAAATATAGTTTTGTAGAGAAAGTTATGTTTGTTTGAAAAT
The DNA here is from genome assembly GCF_014773155.1 of Arachis stenosperma. NCBI lineage: Eukaryota > Viridiplantae > Streptophyta > Magnoliopsida > Fabales > Fabaceae > Arachis > Arachis stenosperma. Next base: position 128,045,069 of record NC_080381.1, on the reverse strand, counting down.
CGGCATTAAAAACTAAATTTTGCAGAAATTGCAGAAAAGTGGAGTCATGCGTACGCATGAAATTTAAACAGAATTGAAATGTGGTGGACTTTGCGCGTACGCACCATGTAAGCGTATGCATGATTCAGGATTTTTGCGTACACACGAGGCATGCATACACATGACTGTGCAACCCGAATTGAAAATGTGCGTACGCACAACTGCCCTGTTCTTCAGAAAATGCTGATTTTAACTGTTGTGGCCTATCTAACCAGCCTTTTTACCCCTGTAACCCCCAATTAAGGTCCGATAACTAGTTTTTAGACTTTGATATGAATGTGAGCATACACTACAAAAAAACAGGGTTAAAACGGTGGTTATTTTTGGTAATTACGGCCGTTAGAACCGCCATTATTACCGAAAATGGCGCCTCCAAGAAACGCCATTATTCTGGGCGCCATTCTGGTTATTACGGCGGTTTTCAGAAAATCGCCACAATTACCAGAGGTTAATACGGCGATTTTTTGAGGGTTAAAATGGCGGTTTGTAACCGCCATTATTTCCGTATAAAATGGCGGTTTTTGAATTGTTTAAAATGGCGGTTATAACCGCCGTTTTTACCAGGATGTTGTGGCATCATTTTCATTTAAAATGGCGGTTTTTAACCGCCATTTTTACCATTATAACCTCCATTTTTACCAGGTTATAATGGCATCTTTTGGGTTTAAAATGGCAGTTTCTAACCGCCGTTTTTACCCGGTTATAATGGCATCATTTTCGTTTAAAATGGCAATTTTTAACCGCCATTTTTACTAGCGTATAATGGCATCGTTTTCATTTAAAATAAGGGGGTTTCTAACTGCCGTTTGTATATAATTATGATGACAATTTTATGCTTTTTAAAATAAGATCGAAACCACCAATTTAAAGTGATATTTTCGAAACTCACTTAAAAATCTCGTAATAACCAAAAGGCATAGCCATAAATCAAACATCATAACATGATTTTTTATTCATACATGATCCAAAAGTCATAATCCAAATATAAAGTATCAAAGTAACATTTTTTAATAATACGTCTTAACATATAATCCTTAATATACTCCTTAATATACGTCTAAACATATCAAATAAGGTCATGCTTCCTTGTTGCTTGCTCCAGAAAATCTACTTCCTAACTCTTTTGGTGATGGAATCTCAATCTCCTGATCCAATCTCTACAACAAAAATATAATTATTATGAGCACAAAAAGTACAAGAAAAAGGCATATATTAATAATAAGTGGATATTTATGAATTTGAATTCATCTAAAAAAATTCACATATAAGAGCAAATTAAATATGAGAAAGATTTCAAACACTCATCATACACATTAAATTAAAAAAAAAATCATATGCTAATTAATTCTGATCTCTAAAGAAAATTCATATGCTTCATCACTGTGAGATAACTTTCTTATTCATTAATTAACAATTAAATAAGCAAACTAACTCATCATCCATGCATGCAAACTGCTCCCTATATTTGCATGCCCCACAAGCATCAATATTGCTGAGAATTTTTTGTTACTGAGCACAAGCTAATGCAGAAATCATGGTTTTAAATTGAAGTTACACCTATTATTGTTGTAATATTTTTATTAAGTCGTGCATATAGATTAAAAGCCGTTTCAAGCAAATAATTTAATTTTGTTAATAGGCGCTACTGCTATATGTAACCTACTAACATTAGTTGATCTCACAGGAACACCAAAATAATAGTTGAAAATATAATAATTAATAAGTATATATAAAATGTGAATTATAACTAAGAAGCATAATACAAATCAAATAGAGTTTGGTTTAGGTTTGAAGAAGGCAGAGTATAAGTGTAAACAAAGTTAAACGTGAATGATTGATATTGATTCAATTGTGTATTGCCTAAGTTAAACTATTGGATTGTGATATTATCATGCTTGTTTTGACAGAAAATTATATGCCTTAAGAAAGATAGACACAAGAGAATACTAATCCATTATTGCCTACTTTTGAAGTGTACCTGAGATAAGGCTATAAACAGTATTAGCATGGGAATTCCAATTTCAACTCAGCTCCCAACCTAACACAAATAGTTCAGATTCAGAATAATATACTAAACTATATTAGTGATGAGAAAATAATTGTGAATTTCACTATTAATAATGCAGTAAATGGGGCTGGTGTTATATGTACCACAAGGAATTCTCTGTCAAATAGTCCAAAACCAACTAATACATTGAGAAACCTGAAGATCATGGAGCTTGACTCCAGCAGCAACGGAAACCAATAGCTTGTTCTTTTGTGAGAAGCGGGTTCAATTTCAAGACCACATCCTTGACTGCAGCAACACAAGGAGAAAATGGAGTGAAAATGCAGTAATACTTTCATTTATCATTTCAACACAAGCTGCTAATTGAATTCATGCCTCTTCCACCAGCTAAGTAATAATGAAAAAAAAAAGTGAGAAGCCCCAATCTCTTTTATAATACTTTCATTTATCATTTCTTTTATAATAATAAAAAAAATCTGAAACAAGTCATCATATGAGATACATATAGTATTTACTAAGTACTAGTATTGAACAAATTCATATCGTGAACTTGAAATCTCTTTCAAGTATAGCAAATGCGCTGAACATCAAGATGGTAAACTGTAAATGCAAGCTAAGGCTTAATTATTAGCTTGGTTAATTAGATTATTAATAACTTCTAATATATAATCCATTAGTAAATAATCTAGAGATATTATTTAACTTAGTATTTTTATATTGTACGAACTAGGGTGCTTGACTATTTTAGTGGAGCTAATCAAATGTACTACTAATAATAATGTAGCATTTAGCTTTAGTATCTTCTTAAATCTTAAGTAGTCATGTACCTTTCTTTGATCTAAATTTTATATAATATGTTTCATCTACGAACAACTTAAACAATTAACAAAGACGCCATAAAACAAGTGCCACCAATCACATAGCCCTTCTTTTTTAATAGCAAAATTTAATCAGTGAACTTTAATTTAATAATGAGACATGTAGCGTTTATTTTTATATTTTTCCATATATAATAGAATAAGATTTTATACATGCGATATTTTGGCACTTTCTTAGAAGCACCAACTACTACTGCTCTATATCATGATGCATATGAATCTAGTTTTAAATTTTAATCACTCAGAATCATCATAATATAAATCAGATGAGCATAGAATATGACTGATTCCATGGAAAACAGAATAGAATAAACATACCTTGGGTATGGCATCAGGTTAGATTTTGTTAAGAGCACTGCAATACCCTCTTACCATGATCAAGATCCCCTTTAATTTCCTGTTTTGGCTACATGATTTAAGACATATTATAAATTGGAAATATCAGTACAGAACTACAAAGTAATAATCTACATAAACTGATTCTCTCATGTGCCAATTGCTTAACGAAGACGTATAAATAATTGTAAAGTAATTGAATATTTACGAAAAATAGAAAATTATTAGTATTTTTCTATGCTATCATACATACCATTTACAGATGCCTCAGAAAGAAGCTCAGAATTCAAGCTTGATAATGCTGTAAGAACTAATGGATGGGTACTGAGAACAGATCCGGGAATCCTGAAACGAACAAAAATTTAAAGAGAAATAGTAAAGCCAATGGAAAAAGAAACACATAAACCAAGATAATAAAGTTGTAATATTCAAATTAAATACATATCTCCCCCATATTCTTCATTAACTTTATAAACCCTTCCTGAAATTATACAGCATTTGTGGAATGCATCTATGCTTTCCATCAGTTTCATTTGACAAGTCTGTTTCCTATAAGTTGAGATACTCATTCCATTCAACATTCTTTTGTTTAAAAGCCAACTGTCAATTATATATTTGTGATTTTAAAAAACCCAAATATATACATATAGTTGAGAACACTATAGATCGCCCAAAAAAAATTAACTAAATGCTTGACAGGAAAGCACACTCATCTGACAAGCTTCCTCCAATATGCTACACAATTCAGATGATTCATTTATACAAAACAGTTCTTGAATAATTAATCTTGATCAGAATAATATATTAATACATTCAATAAAAACAACTTAGCCGAACACTCCAATATGCAAAGAGGTAGAAAAAAATTAGTACCCATGCTTTAGGCGAAGCCACAAAGCAAACGCTTCAAGAACCTGAATGATAACCAAGAAAAAAATACTATCCGACAAGGCAGCAACTTTGAAAATTATAACAACTTGTCACTTAGTAACTCAAACTTTAGGCATTTGTCTCATTAATAAAATGAAGAGATGACACATAATTACACATATCATACTATGACCTCTGGCAAAAATGTTAGTAACTCCAAGAATCCTGGTATATATTCCGGATGAGAATCCATCTCGTCCCTAAGCCATTTCACTATACCACCATCTCCCCAATCTTCAGCAGGCACATGCACAGCCAATGCAGCCACAGCAATGCTAATCTACACATTAAAAAGATTTGAAGAATACATTTGGTTACCCTAAACTTCCATTTAAATATATTCAAATGATAATAAAAATAACTGTAAGAAAAGATAGAACGGTGCAAAGGACTTCTAGATGAACCTGAGTTCTGACTTTTGGATGACCCTTGTGGAACTTTTTTAGCAAGTTCTGTGTTCAAAACAACAATGAAAATAAAGCCTTAGCAAATTCATTATTTATTGTACATACTAACGCATCTGAATTGTCATAGCTGACAGACATCAAAAGATCAAATTATAATAGTGTCCTTACGTACCGATTTTGTATAATGTATTATATTATCTTTTATGTACTTTATTAGCTATGTAGAATTGATTTTCCATAAGATCCAATTACATTCTTGCAATTATATTAGTACATGCATATAGAAAGCAAATCAGGCAAGTGTTTCAACTTTCAATTACTAAATCAAAGATCAAAACATAACATTAGATCTCCTACTTCAGCAAACAAAAATGCTCAGAAGCAATTATCCGCCTAATTTTATATTGAACAGATTTTCTATAATCACAAAATTTAATATTTTCAAAATATTTTTAAGCTAATAAGGCATTCTGGTTAGATTTTTGAGTGAAAAAATCTAAGAGCAATTATAGAAGATCTAACTGGAATTGTGATGATCCTATGCCTTCAGTAATACTGATATTATATATCTAAGAGCAATTATATAGAGAGGTTAATCTAACATTAGAAAATTTTATCAAAAGCCTAGAAATCAAGGAAATTAGATTCTTAATTTGACAGTAAGCAAAAGCAAACAACAATTGATATTAAATTAGGAATTTAAAAACCCTAGCTTTCAAAAAAAAAGTGAACAGAAGAAAGGAAGACCTAATGTGGCACTGGCGGATCAGAACCTGGCGTGGTGGATTGACTTGGCCATGCTGGGATTGAAGACGAGAGTCTGGAGGTGGCGCTCGAGGAAGTTCTCGACGGTGAGAGCAAGGACGTAATCACAAAAGTGAAGAGATTTGTCGAAGCTCGCTAAAGCAGCAACAATGTTGCTTGCGGCGGCGAGGTGATAAACGAAGCAGCAAAGGAGATGAGTGGCGATGGCTAACCTTTAGATCGAAGCCAGAACAAGATCGTAGAAGCTCATTGAAGGCAGCGGCGAGGAGATGAACGATGGCGGTGAACGGTGAGGAGATTCTAGTCGGAGGAGAACGCGGCTGAGGAGATCCTTGGTGGAGAGAGTTGTCGCTGGAGCAGATCGCGCCGGAGTAGATCCTTACAGAAACAGTGTATGCGGCAGCGCGTTATTTCTTCAATTAGGGTTGGAATCAGATAGTGTGTGGGTATTTTAAAATCATGGCCCCAGATAAGGGCGGTTTTAAACCGCCATAATCATTGAAAACCGCCATTTTGCACAAAATCATTACGGCAATAACAGATTATGCCATTATATCCGAATATTATGGCAGATTTATAAAACCGCCATTTTATTAATGCCATTTTAAACCTTTTTTTGTAGTGATATGGAATGGATTAGAATGAGACATTTAATAAGATTGTGGATCAAATGTTAATTATTATTGAAGAAAGCTTGTGGTTGATGAACCTACTGAATATGAAATTGATTTAAAGATATTAATGTTGACTGATTATGATCCGAATGACTGTAATGGAAAGAACATTCAATTAGACATAATTATGGAATATTTCTCCCATGTCTCTCTCTGGTTGCAAGGTGGTAGTGCACTATCCCACGAAATTTTATGACATCCAGGGGAAGGTGGTAGAGCACTCTCTTACGGAACATTTCTCCTAAGTATACCTCCAAGAGAAGGTGGTAGGGCACTCTCCCACAGAATTATTCCTCTTGGAATGCGCAATTGAGAGATTAATCTAGGAGATGCAACCGGATTTGGATGGGGTTCTGACAGTTTAACCGACACGTGAGCTCATGACTAGTAGGACAGGCATGCATCATACTGCATTTGTTTGCTATTATTTGGGTGTACCTAAGTGTTTTGGTTTGCCTATCTGATGAATTTTGTCTAACTGTTAATTGTGTTACTTGCAGTAACTACTCTCTAATTGTGTTTGCCTTGCATTGTTTCCGCCTATGATTGATTCTGTCTTGAGACTGAGTATTAGTGAAAGAATTGATGCTTTTGAGATCGTGATTTGATTATATGTTGGGTCGGAGGCCAAAATTTGATTATTTTGGGTTGGAGACCGTGACTAGTTGGGCCGGAGGCCGTATTTTGATTAGTTGATAAATGTTGATATGCACATTGACTTGTGGTGGATTGTGTGTTGATTGATTATGTGATGGGTCGAAAGCCATGATTGATTTGTGTGAAGTTTAACAAAGTATGAAAAATCTAACTGGTTCAATATAGAATAATGAACTTATGCTTGAAACAGAATAATCATTCAAACAGCTTAGGTAACTTTTAAGATTTTATAAGAAAAATATGAATTTGGATTTTGGATGATTAAATTTTGGTTTTTAAAAAAGGTTCTTAAGACGAATGATGATTGCTACGATTGAAAATGGTTTTTTTTTATATATATCTTCTTATAATAATTCTAAAACTCCTATAATGAGACTGTGTGGTTAGGTTCTCACCCTTTACAGACTTCTCTTTTCAAGATAGATGAGGATTTTTATGAAATTTTTCCTGCGCCTCTGGTTATGTTGTATATTTATATATTAGTTATAGTTTTTTCCTTTTCCTTCGTAAAGAGGGATAGGAGTTGTAATTATATGTACGTTTATAATATTTGTAAGTTACTTGTATGAGAAATTTCATATGTTTATGTATATATACGTATATAAAGATTGTGATTGAATTTGTTTATATATGCATGTTTGTAAAATGAAAAAAACACTTTTGGCTTTTTAAAGAAAACAGCGACATGATTTCAAGTTAAAAAGGCTCCTATTTTATTATTAAGTATATGAAAGTCGTCGTAATATCTTTGATATCAGAATGGCGCAACCAGAAGCGTGATATTCTGGTTGTAAGGGTGTTACAATACATATAATTTATTATAATTACATTAGCTATTTCATATTATATGACTTATATAGATGATCTCATTTATTATTATAAATATTAAATAAAATAATATTATTTTTTATGAGTTTAAATAAAAATAAAACAAAATATTCTATTTTATTTCGAACTTTAGAATTTAATGAGAACCAATAGCCACATATAAATACAATTTCAAAATTTTAGTTTCTAATGTACTAAAATAGTCTTGCAATCTTTGTTTTATTAGAAAATTGTTATTCAATCTAAAATAAGAATTTAGTAAATTTTGATAGAAGAAAATTAAAGAATTATAATAGTCAAAATTTCTCTATCATATTCACGAATTTAAAATATGCTTCCATTTTCATATATTTTTTTAATAATTTATCATGAATAATCTTCAAATTTAGGAATAATACAAAAATTCCAACGATCACACTTAATGAAATTATTATACGTAAATCAAAATTCATTTCTTATATAGTATAAAATTTTATTTTTTGTTATTATCAAGAATACATTTCTATAACATCGGAGTTTAATTTATTAAAATCTATTCCAACGCCTATATAATTTTATATTTCTCCTCTATACTACTAGGATAGAACCTGCATGATGATGGCACACTCCAAGAATGATAATAATGTGCCTTTTTGCCTTTCATGTTTTGAGGCGACGCCAGGTACTTGCTCCAATCCTCAAGAAAGTTGCTAAGATCATGGATTTTGTTCTTCAATCCAACACAACAATTAGCATGCATCGTACAAAGCTTGTTAAAATCCTTGAAGTACTCGCAAAATCCGCCAAAATATTCTGGGCTAAGAAACCTAATTTTCAGGTTCATGCTTGAGATTTGAGGGAGTCTTTTGATCTCGTTGAACACATCTTGATCATGCATGTTGGGAAAATCCTTCCTAGAATTGAACCAAATCTTGTAGAGCCAAATGGTTTTTTCATTGGATTTTACATAGCTGAACCCTGTATTTGGAGCGTTATCTAGGTCGGAGGAGTCGCCATTGAAATTATCACAAGAAGTTTGAAAATCTGCATCTTCTTGAAAATATTTGAAGGGGTTCCTTAGCCACATTATATCAGTATCCTGCAAATTAAAGGAATATATAAAAAAAGTTCAAGAAATTGTGGCGGTAGTAGTGTTAAGTGATAGGTGTGTATAAGTAATTTTCAACCTAATTAAGTTTTTTAATTAAGTTAGATGTCAAAACAATTCAAAACTTGCTACATTTCAAAATAAAGATTAGAATATGGGAAACAGTTAAAAATAGTTTTCATGTTTTTTTTTTTTTTCTTAATCCTACGTAAACGCCATAAGATCATCAGTCATCATGAGTTATTATTAGTGGTATATAGAAATTCAGGCTAGCTCCACTATACGAAAAAAAATACACAATATTTGGTTTTGAGACTAGAACAAGTTGAGATATGACATTTAAAATAAGGCACAAAAAATATAAATATAAAATTAATTTTTTTAATATTTTATTTAATGATAAATAAAATAAAATAAAATAAAACAATAAAAAATCTAATTTTTTTCTAACACAATTTTTAAAAAATAAAATGACAAAAAATATAATTATAAAAAATTGACATAACAATAAAAGAAAAATAATTAAAAAAAAAACATAAATGGTGACTGCGTTCAGTGTTTTTATATTTTTTTGTTAAAAAAATATAAAATATATTAATTCTGTATTTTGAATATAATGTTACTGTTTATATCTCATTTGTCAATAATATCATAATTTTGTATTGCTATATTTATATCTTAGTATCTTATACTTATAAACAAACATAATCAAACTGAGTAAAATTATGATTATAATTATTAAATAAATAAAATTATGAACGTTAGGTTAAATAAGTTAATTATAAATTATTATATTTTTAATATAATATTACCGAAAGAATAATGCAAACTAAACTCAAATTTATGATCAATTTCATAAACAATATAATGAAAAAAAAATCACAATTATAAACAAACTCCATAACTACATATAATCAAAGTGGATATATATAACCAAATAGAGATTCACAATTATGAAAAACAGTACGTACAAAGTCATGTTTGATAAAGAAATTGATTATTTGAGATAACAAAAATTGACGTACCGTAAAGACAAAGTTGTACCCCATTTGAAGAACAAAGCCAAGAAACTCAATTTTTCTCCACACAATGTGGAGGTAGTCTTTGGTCATAAAAAATGCTTCCTTTGATGTGGCATTCTCACTCTTTGATTCAATCTGATAACAATATGGGTGTATGGCTTGGCAACGTGCTTGTGCTTTTTGGTCCCAATTTATTACCACCAAATGATTTAAGAAATTTTTTGTGTCGTTTCCAACTCGAAAACTCTCTCGAAACACATCAAATATTGAACCTGGTTTTGCCCATGCTTCATTCAAACTTGTGATGATAACTGTGTTATCCTTCATGGATGCATTTCTTAGAATACTTTCTAGCTTTGAGTCATACTTTTCCTGATAAACAGTTCAAATTTTGAGGAGAATAATATCAAGAGTTCAAATATCGAAATTCATCAGCATCTCAATAGATATCACAACATAGTATCGAAATGAAATGGGAAGTGAGAAACACGAATAAAAGAAATTAAAAGTAAGTCATTACTATAATAGGAATAAAATAAAAAACAAGAATAATAGTTAGGGTGGATTAGGAGTAAGAGCTCATAAGCTGATCTAGCAATGATTTAGAATGACACATGATAAATGACAAATTTACCTGCAGATGAAAAATGGATTAGAGTGAAGAAAAAGTACAAGCCCAATAGTTTCAAGACAAAGGAGTGTAAGTAAAAGGTATCGATTACTCTGAGATATTTGAGAGATTTGTATGATTATTTTAGTTTTGACTTAAAATAAATAAAAATACATGAAATGAATGTTAAGTCAATATTTTTAAATAGTATTTTACAAGAAGATGGATATACATAAGATAAATTTTCTGAAGAAAAAAAAGTAAAGTATACTGGTTAAATATAGTTTTATATGGGTTAAAACAAGCAAGTATCAAGAGTATGGTTATTCTTATTTCATTGAGCATGGTTTTAGAATATGTTTATTTGAGTATATTCTTTGCATCACATTCATTGATCTATCTGGATGATACCTGATTATTTATGCCTATGTTAAAGATTTGATCTTTACGGGTAAAAATTGAAGATAATTATAGAATTCAATAAATTATGATAATAATTTTAAAATGACTGACATGACATTGATATCTTATTTTTTTGGTATAAAAATTATTCAAAAAGATGGAGAATTTTTTGTTTATCAGTAAAATTATAATAGTAACATTTTGAAAAAATTTCAAATGAAACATTCAAAATGATCATGAGTTTCTACTCTGATGAAAAAGAAGTGTAACTTATTGACAAAAGACAAAGAAAGAATGATAAATTCTACTTATTATAAGAGTTTGATTAGAAGCATCTCATAATAAACTGCAATCAGATCAGATAGTGTTAGTAGTTACTAGTTAGATTACTTAACATATTTATAACGGAGCCTTATTCCTACTATACGCAAATAGAAAAAAAAAAGATTGGCCGTTATTTGAAGGTATTTTAAATGATGGTATTCATTATAAAAATACTAATTAACAAAGTAAATATTGTGAGCTAATGTTGTTTAAGGTAATAACTATTAATGGTTAAGGCTTCACTACTATGTCTTCTCGAGGGCTTAATTATGTGCTCTTTCAGAATAGTTTAAAACGTTAGAGGTAGAGAAGAAATTAGGTAAGAAGTTCAGTGGGATTCTTGATGTTGCCTTTTTTAGTGTTAAGAGAAAAGAATCTCGAATTTTAAAGGCTAAAATTCTAAGGATCTTTTTAAGGAGACAATGGACTACTTGTACAATATGTACAATGGGCTATTGAGTTACAAAATAAACATCTCGTACTATTTAGAATAACAATTCGAGTACTAGGGATAATAAACATCTTTCCAAAAGCTTAAACTGATTTTTGGGTTCACCAAGGATCAAACTCTTGGCCTTTCGGATTTAGCGCTCTAATACCATGTCATGATACCATTCATCCCAAAAGTTTCAGCTAATGAGAAAAGATAGCACTAATGGTTATATCTTTAATACTCCATAAACCTCTATTGTACGCATTGTATAAATATTCTATTGGCATAAGGGGAGAAAAAAATGCGGGATAACATGTGAATGAATGCTCTGAATAATAAATTTGTAGAAGCGGGTTTGAGATACAAACGAGTTGAAATTTTTTACACTTATTGCGCTTACTTAAGACATGATAGAAAAGTTGTACGAAGTTTATGGATAATTTTACTGCAAATCAGATTAAGCAAGACTAGATTGGTGCTTGACTAAAAGCAGATCAAATGGGTAGGAGAATTGAGGAAGACTATAGATGTGACAGTGCTAACAAGAGCCAGCAAAATTTTTCCTCATCTCAACCTATGAGGAAACCACCTCCAGCTTGGCTTTTATACGGTTTTGTAAATCTATCAGTTCGAGAAGCAAGAAAACAGGTGAGCATGAAGGAGAAGGAGGCTTAAAGTAGGTCCATGAGGCATGATAGAGAAGAACCAATGGCTATTTTGAAAGAGATTGAAGTTAATAAAAATATCTCAAATAATTTTAACACTGTCAACAGATCAAAAACCAGGAAAGGAGTACTAGAAGGGACTAAACTACTTTGTTTTAATAGTGGGAGTCATAAGAAAAATGATGAGAAAAATAGAATCTGAAAAAGATGGAAGAAGATCTCAGTCTAACAGCCTACTAACCGGGGTTAAACGAGGTTCGGAAGGAAAGAAAGTGAAGTCAAAGACGAAAAAAATCTACCATAATCACATGATGGTGAATGAGAAAAGGGAGGGTGCCACCCAAAAATGGCATTCAAAAATCCATGAAGATGATAATGTAAAATTGTAGGGATTTGAAAAAATTTCTGATAGTTCACAACATTAAAGGATTGTATTTGATTCATTCTACTGATGTGGTATTTTTATGCGAAACAAAAAATACTTCTTTGACTATGGAAAGAATTTTTGGAGGTGTTGGTTTTATAAGAATTTCTTGTGTTGATCCAAGATAGATGGTAGGAGGTTTAATGATGGCATGGAAGAAAGAGGAGAAAATACAGAGTATGCAATATGAAGACTACTTAGTATATTTTAAATTAGAGGACTCTATAAGCCAAAAGATATGGGATGTGATGGGAGTTTATTTGTACATTGACGAGAGACAAAGAGAAGCACAATTTAGCCAAATTCTAAATATTATGGCTAACATAAGTGAGCACTATTTAATTATTAGTGGCTTTAATTCTATAACTACTTACCATGAGAAGGAAGGAAGAAGGGTGAAATTTGTTACTCTCATTCAGAATATTTTTAATTTTATCAACAATGGAAGACTAGTAGATTTGGGATTTAAAGGAAGAAAATTTACTTAGAGTAATAGATAATTTAATGGTAATCTAATCTAAAAGAGACTAGATAGGAGATTGGCCTCAATTCAATAGAGAGAAGACTATCCTAAAACAATCATTTTTCACTTGAGTGATGTTGGTTCTGATCATTGCCCTCTCCTACTTAATTCCGATATTAGTTCCTTCAAAGCAAAACACAGATTTTGTTTTCAGGAGTGTTTGTGTTATAAGAAAGAGGTGAAGAATATAGTTCTACAGGTATGGAGAATAAATGTAAAGGGTTCTCCAATGTTCAAACTGTTCCAGAAGCTTAAAAAATGTAGACATGTCCTGATGGAATGACAAAAAATCTCTAACTATAATTCAAATTAAAATACAAATCAATGTCTATTCTACCAAACTAATTGCCAAGAAAGATAAAGGTGAGGATTCCAATAGTAAATTAATTAGACAGATGAAAACTGATTTGGAAGATGTGTATGAAATAGTGGAAAGATTTTAGAAAGAGAAGTCTCAGGTTCAACGGTCAAGTGGAGTGATAACAATGTTAAATTCTTTCACTCTAAATTCCAGACTAAAAGTTGCAAGAGCAAAATCAGTAGTTTAGAAGATAAAAATGAAAGAATTATAGTACTAATTGAATGTTAACCAAACTGGTCTCAGAGGAAGAAGTGAAGACAATTGTCTTTTTTATTAATCCTTTCTCATATCCAAGTGATGATGGTTTTACTGCAAAATTTTTTCAATCCTACTAAAGTATTATTAAAGATGATGTTTTAAGGACTATTTTTATCTTCTTTTATGGTAGGTATATGTTAAGGATTTTTAACCACATGTTTTTTATTCCTAAGACGGATAATACCCATATTATGAAACAAATCAAACCCACCAATTTAAGTAGTATTTTTTATAAGATAGTGTTTAAGATTCTGATTTATCGCATGCAACATAATGAATAAGATAATTATTGATAATCAGAATGTATTTATTATAGACTAGCTTATTAGTAACAATATTCTATACTCATAAATTCATGTATCATTTGAAGAATAAGTGATATAGTGATTATGAGATTGCTTTTAAATTGGACATGAGCAAGACGTATGACAGAGTTAAATAGAGTTTTGTTTGGGCAGTGATGGAGGGTATCGATTTTTTATAAAAAGTGGATGGGTTGATTGAAGGAGTGTGTGACAACTATTTTGTACTTTGTTATTACAGAATGTCAATCTTATAGTTTTTTTAAGTCATGTAAAGGACTTTGATAAGGAGACCCTTTTTTTCTTATATATTTTTTTTATGCAAAAAGGTTATCTTATCTATTCTAAAGAAGAGAACAGAAACATCAAATTAAAGGTTTGAGATTGAACTAAAGGTGTTCTAAGATCAATCATTTATTCTTTGCAGATAACTCTATACTGTTTAATTAGTCGAATTTTATGGAAGGACTATCTGAACTTGCTTAATACTCTTAACATTTATGGTCAAATTAGTATCCAGGTGGTTAATTTACACAAATTATTTGTGTTTTTTAGCAGTAATACCCCTGAAGGAGTGAAAAATCATTTAGTAGTCTTATTACAAGTGTCACATGTGGACAATTAAGACAAATACGTAGCCTTCCTTCCGTGGTTCTTCACAGATCTAAAAAAGCTATTTTTAACTACGTGAAGGATAAGGTGGCTAAAAAATTACAGTAGTAAAAAAAGTCCCTACTATCGGCTAGTGGCAGAAATGTTCTTATTAAGGCAGTGGTATCAACTATCCTTATATACACTCTTAGTTGTTTTAAATTATCGGAAATTTTGCTTGATGAGATTTATAAAATGATTATATAATTTTTGTGGGACAACAAAGATCAGAAAGAAAATTACACTAGTAAAATGGAGTACTGTCTGTCAACATAAGAATCAAAGAAGGCTCAATATTAAAGATATGAAAGAGGTTTTAACTTAACAATGCTGAATAAATAGGGCTGGAGATTACTATCCATGACAAAATCTCTGATTTTTAAGGTCTATAAAAATAAATATTTCAGATTCTCAAAATTTTTGAAAGCTGAGATTGGTACCAATCTGTCTTGGGGATAGAGAAGCTTTATTAAGGACAAAAAAATTTTTGAAAAAAGATTACACTGAAATATTGGAAGGGGTAATTATGTGGGAATAGTTGAAGATATGTGGTTGACAAACAATTTTTTAATAGCAAGCATGGATAATCTGAACATCAACCGCAACTACAATGGATCTTACAGCTTATTACACAAGATAGACAATAAAATCATCAAGTAATCTCATAAAATTTCATCCCAGAAATAGCACAACTCATATTGCAAACTGAAATTAGAGAAGAAGAAGATGTACTAATCTGGAGAGAGAACCAAAGATAGAAGATATACAGTTACTTCAGACTACTACCTAGCTTTCAAAATTTTTCAACCTCTCGTCGAATTTCTGTTGGAGCTATGTCAGGAAAAGTGTTTATTGTTTTCAATCTGGGATCTCAAATGTCAGCCTAAAGTTAGGATTTTTTGTGGAAGGTGATGCACAGTGGTTTATTGATTGGTCAAAGACTTCATCAAAGAATCGCAACAATCTCTCCAATTTTCTCTCAAGATGCAAGTAATTGTAAGAATCTATTGAGCATTGCTTAATCTTTAATTTTGTGTCAACTCCAGTACTTTTTTGCAAGAATCAGAACTCCAAACCTTCGATATAAACCCCAACACAGTTTTTTGAAAAATGGTGGATGACAATAGTTGATAATTTGAAGAAGAAGAGGAATAGGAAAGAATATTTATTACTCACTGTTAATCTTTTCTAGATGTGAAAAGGATAAGTAAAGAAAATAAATATTATAGATACATTAACTAAGTTTTCTTTTTCTCTTTTAGTTTTTTTTCTTACAATTTAGTTACGATAGAATATCTCATTCTTCTATTGTCTTAAGCTTTTTTGGTCCAGTTTTATTTAATAAATAAAAAAATTAACTATTTTTGACAAAAAAATATTATCCTGTTTGGACATATGGCGGTTTAAGATTATTATCATGCAATTTTACGTGAAATATTTATATAGTGACAGTTATACTAATAGTTTTTGAAAATCGCCGTAGTAATTAATTCTCGCGAGCTAATGAACGAGAGTTGAGAAACCCTTGAAGAGCAATTTTATAAGGGTTTAAAATCTCCCACAAATAACAAAAAAAATCACCACTAATTTCTGCATTTATTGTAGTGTTATGAGTTATACTAATGGTTAATGACTGGGCCGAAGACATAAAAACAAGAAAAAATAATCCAAAATTTACAGTTAAAAAAATTTCTTACAGAGTTGAATAAGAAACAACATACTCTCACACCAATATTTTATAATAACAAATTAGTTATTGTATTTTTTAAAAATTTAACATTTCATGAAAAATCAAAATATATTGATATTCTATTTTAAAATATTAGAGATTTAGTAAATGAGAAAAAAAAATATTGATAGAATATTGCTCTTCTAAAGAGCATGGATCAAATATCTTACAAATACATAAAAAATATAGTTATTTTACAAATTCACCAAGAAGATGCTTCAAACAAATAATTGTCTTATTCATATCACTAGAAATCTCATGAAGCTACAAACATATGTGTGTGTATCTGAGTATGCAAAAGAAAATATTGCAAGTTATTTTGTGTGTTGAGTGATCTTGATGAGTCTGTTAATTGTGGACTTTAAACTTACATTATTCAAATTTGTTCGGCTAGTTTTCACATAATCTAAAATGCTCTTATACCATGAAGATATAATAAGGTTATACATCTTGGGGAGAGGGAGAGACACTAATGTATATTAGAGAACAAGGCTTGTATACTTATGACTAAGAGTAAGTGACTTAGAATATAAAACAAGATATAGAAAACCGAATAACCGAAATAACCGACAATATATAAGAGAAAGAGAGAGAGACGCTCACATTTGTTGACACATGAATGAAGTAACGAGTAGAAGCATAATAGTATAAGAGAATCATCCACAACAAGACCAATCCAACAAAAAGCATGTGCATGGATCTTCTTAGCCAAAGGAAGTGGTTGTATCCATATCTTGCAATGAAGTTGTTAATAGGGGCCTTCTTCATTACTTACTTTGATAGCAAAAAGTTGGGTGCTGAAAATAAATAAATAAGGTCATTTGCCCTTATTAATGTCATTGTGAACTTTCAATTAGACATAATTAAGAGTTGCACGGTTCACCCAACCAAAAAAAATTTGAATGCTACCGAATGCTTACAAAAAATATTAGAGTGAACCATTCTACCTTGACAATTCGGTTTCTGATCAATTTTTTTTGGAATTGATTAGCTCATGTACCAAAAAAAAAACCACATTAATATTTTTTGGCACAGAGATCTCGTTATCCTTTCAAAGTAATTATCAGGAGTTGGGTTAATTTTTTTTCGTTAAGGGTCTCGTTGTCTTTCGAAGTAATTGTCAGGAACTGTTTTGATTTTATTCAAAATATTATATCATATTTGCTTATGTGTGTATTAACACGGTGCATTCGTTCCTTTAAGAAGTACAAGTTTCACTGAATTTCGATACAAAGAAATATAAAAATTTATTATGCTTGGGGAATAATTTAGACATGATCAGTCTTGGTGACCCACGATTATTGATTAAAGTGAACTCTCTTGTTTTTTTTTTTTATTTAGAATTTATGTTTGGAATTAGGATTTAGCATACAATTTGGATTGAAGTGATAATGGAGTGGCCGGATATCGACTATATTTACGTTTATGGTGGTTGTTTTTTTATATTTTAATAATATTTTTTATTTTACAAAAATGTTAAAAGATAAAAAAAATACTACTTTAATTTTAATTATATTTTTTTAAGTTATTATAGCATAGACATCTAATATACAGCTTTATATAATTCAACTTAATATATTTTTTCATCTACTTTCTTAATATTAAAAGAAGAAACTATAAGAATTTTTTTATTTTGGTTTATAAAATGTAACCAAGACTAATAATTAAAAAAATACTTATTATTTTAATTAATCTTACATTAAATGCCCATTAATTAATCGACTAGTATATAAAAAAGAATGGTCAACATGGAGTGGTCAATAAATTCATGTTATTACATATTTAATTTATTAAAAAATATACGAAATTAAACTATCAGATATTTTCATCCCTTGAATCTGAAATTTAAGTATTATGGAAATTTTGAAAAAAAAATTATCAATACTTTTCTGGAAAACCGAGGCATTACCCAAAAAAATAAATAGGAAAAAATCAGTAAAGATAAACAATTTTATTAGAATGGAGAGTGAGATGTGTAATTTCTTTTAAAATATATTTTTTATTTTTAAAATTTATTTTTTTAATATTTCTAACGTTTTATTTTTAGCGATATCTGGACGTTTTGAGTTTTGTCTTTAACATTTTAGATAAAATAAAACACTAAGAATATTATTAAAAAAATATAAATATTAAGTAAAAAAAAAAATCCATTTTTTTCTGCCTATGAGATGTAATAGGTACCCAAAAACAACAACTGAAATTAAAGCAGAAGATATTGAAACTTGTCTCAGAACCTGGTGTAGACGACACTGCTGGAAAAGCCTCAAAATGTGTATGTAGTTCTCAGTTCCAAAGATTGATCAAATAAAGGAGCATCAGTTGTGGTGTGCTTCTCTCTCTCCATATATATTTGTGAAATGTATGTATGTATATAATGAAATAAAAACAGTCTACTTCTCACTATATTAAAAAGGTAAGATAAAATTCCCCAAATGTGACTATCAATGATCATCATTAAATTGGTTTGACCCAATTTTCTTTTGATTCTTTTCTTTAATTTTTTTTCTTTTCTGTATCAAGTCAATAATTCTTCAATTTATTATATTTAGAAAAGTTCATTGTATGTCATAACTTTTTATATAACTTTTGAATTTGTTTCCTTGAGTTTCTAATAAAAAAATTTTTGTAAAATATTTTTTTAAAAAATTAAAGTTTGTTGAAATTTGAATATCATAGGGTTAAGTACGATTTTGGTCTTTAAAGTATAGGTTAAAAATTTTTTCGTTTCCAATCTTTTTTGTATATAAAATCATCTCTAAGATTTAAAACCAAATTTTAAAATCGTCCTTTTTACTTAAACATTAAAATTTTAGACTAAATTATCTATAACAAAAAATAATAAAATTAAAAAAGTAAGAGAAAGAGAGTATTTCTACTCCTGCGAAGCAAAAAAGGAAAAAAAAATATGGGAAAGGGAAGAAGAAGTTGTCCACGATCCACCTCTGTCTCCATTTTCGCCGGCACCTCCGTACGATTTTGGTCTCTAAGATAATGACGATTTTAAAATTAAACTTTAAGAACGATTTTGTATGTAAAAAAATGTTAGAAACGAAAAATTTTTTTGACATATATCTTAGAGACCAAAATCATACTATTAATTATGTTTATTTATTTATTATTAATTAAAAGTATTATTAATTATGTTTGGATATAATATTAATATAAAAGTATCATTTTATTTATTTATTATGTTAAAAATATCTTTTATTAAATAGAAAAAATGTTTAAAAAGATGTAAAATTATAATTTTTAAAACAGATATTTTTTATTCTTTTAATGTTTTTATTTTTATGATTAAAAATTTATTAAATATATTAAAAAATAAAAATAAAAAATTATTTTTTATTAAAAAAGTAAATTTTTAACAACTTAATGACATCAAAATAAATTCTTTGTATATTCTTTAAAGGATTTCTTTTAATAAATAAAATAAAATAATTATTTACCAATGTATGTATTTGCCAATTTGTCATTGTATTCATGGTTCTAATTTCTAGAATAAACAAACTTGATTAGTACAACCGGGTTAACTAAAAATTGGCAACTAAACCAGTATAGAAGACATGATAAAACGTTATTAAAACCAATGGTTAGATAATCAGTCAAAAAAAAGGGTAAATCGATCGAACTGATTCGATTTTTTATCTAATAATCGTCTTAAAATAATATCACAAAAGATATCACTTTTTTTTAAAAAGAGTATATTTAATACAAAAAATATTATTTTATTATATCTAATTATCTCAATTTAATTTTTAAACTTTTAAATCTCTAACCATACATATAATTCCATATTCATAAAATTAAATCAAGTCTTTGCTTTCTTCCAAATTCCTAACTTCTCTCTTCCCTTTTTCTCTTCTATCTTCGCAGATTCTAGTTGTATGGAATTTCTTCAAGAACTCAACCAAACGATTGGCATGACAACCTAAATCCTTTGCTGTGATGAGTTGAAGACTGGGTGAAACAATGCTCCAACCTTCAAAACCTATTCTTAGAGTTAACAAAAATCAGCACTTGAATGGTGTTAATTGATGACCATTCCAAAAAATACATAATCTATTTAATTTTATACATCATGAATTTCAACTAAAGGTATCACTTTTGCAATAATTTATTGTGTCATATTACATGTTTACTAAAATGAGCTATCAAATCAGAGACCAATAATTAATTAAAATATAAATATATATTAAAAATATATATATGAAACAAGATATATATAATTATACATAAAATACAGGGGCGAAGTTACATGGAGAGAAAGGAAGCAACAGCTCCTCTTAATTTTAATTTTTTACATGTAAATATAGATTTCAATTTAGTCCTCTCTTAAAATTTTATTTTAGTCTTATTTTATTATATAAATATTTTTTGTCCTTTTTTAATATTTTATCTAACTCTATCCTTATATATAAATATATGATAATTGATCTAATTGGTAATTTTTTATGCATGCACAATATTCTTGAAAATCATTATAGATAAAAATAAATTTTGAAATAATTGATTTGAATAATATATATATACATAATATTTATTGGATTCAAATAATTTTTTTTTTTTTTTGTAGTTAACTAGTTATACCACTCAACACGTCCATGGGAGTTGAGGGAGGTTATATTACATAGAGATGCATCAACCAAAACCAGAAACCTAATAGAAATTCAAAACCTCTGAAAAATCTAACCAAGTAATAGTAAATATAAACAAATTGTTCCTACAATAGTAGTACGAAGCCTCCCATCCTTTAGACACCTTTGGTCTTAACTTATTTTTAAATAATTTTTATGATCTTCATTCTCTGCCTTGCTTTTGGATACTTGGCTCTAAAAATAATTGCACGATTATTCTCGTACCTTTATAGTTAATTAATGTATTGTTGTCAGTCGTCATGGTCAACGTTTATTGTGCCTCTGATGCATTCGTTGGAAGGAAGTCCTTTCATAATGTCAAAATTGTTAGTACGTGGACAAGACTAGAAGCATAAAATTATGGGGGATTAGGACGATTAATACAACATAATAAATTAAAGGACTAAAGGAGGATCCATAAAGAAGCGTAAAATTTTTTTTAAGACATTTATATATCATATTATTATTGGACGTATTAATATATCGGTTATTTTTAAATTTTTTAACAAATTAAAATAAAATTAATTTTTATAATAATAACAATAAACTCAATTCTTATCAAATTCGGTTAAATCGATCAATTTACATAACCTACTAGATCATATTTTTTTTTAATTTTTTTTAAACAAAATCAAGAATATATTTATTTTTTTATCAAAAAGTTTAAATATGATTCAGTTTAAATTGTGTAAATCGATTGGATCAAATCGAGTCTAATAATTATAATGCGAACTATTTGATTTATTATTATTGCTATAATAAATCGATTTCGTTCTGATTTATTAAAAAATAAATTATTAACCAATTTAATAAAGATGTCTAATAATATCATGACATATGTAAACGTCTTTAAAAAAAAGACATTTTTAGTGTCTTTATCGAAATGATCTCCTAAATTAAATCCATCCTTAAACGATTTTTCTTTGAGAAAAATACAAAAAAATCTTTTTTTTTTAAACTTAATTAGTAGTATATAATTAATCACGTATATAAGTATATAAGTAATTAATTAATAACTATTTATATCTTAATTAATAATTATGTTAGATATACATTAAAATTATTTATTAATATAAAATATATTAAAAATAAATTAAATACGATCAATTTTAGTGTGTAAATAATATTTTTTAATTAATGGTATTATAAAAAAATTCATGAATTAATCTTATCTATCTTTGTGGCACATGTTAATTAACATAAGTTAATTACGTTACCTGCAAAGTTGAGGAACAGTCCAAGAACGATGTGATTGTTGTTTCTCAATCTGAGGCAGTGCCATGTAATTTTTCCAATCCTGAAGCAAGATCTTAAGATCATTGACTTTGTTGTCCAATCCAACACAACAATTGGCATGCATTGTACAAACTTGGTTAAAGTCGTCACTGGGCCGGCAAAACCCACCAAAATATGTTGTGCTTAAGAACCTAATCTTCAAATTCATGCTGGAAATGTTAGGGTGAATCTTGATCATGTTAAACGCATCTTGATCATGCAAGTTTGGGTAAAGTTTGCTAGAGTTGAACCAAAACTTGTAGAGCCAAATGGTTTTTTCATTGGATTTTACATAGCTGAACCCTGTGTTTGGAGCATTATTCATATCCGAGGAGTTTCCAGTGAAATAATCACAAGAAGTTTGGAAATCTGCATCTTCTTGAAAATGTTTGAAGGGGTTCCTTAGCCACATTACATCGGTATCCTATAAAGATATCAAAGAAAAATATTTAGTTTCTTAATTTTTTTTACTACAAGAAAAAACAGTTTTAGTATACATGGCATTTATTTAGTTAATTTTTTAGGGACAATAAAAATAATTCTTAAGACTTTTACCAACAATTGGAAATTAACCAACGAATTTCTCACTAGAAGTTCTTAGCACGGTTAAAACTTTTGTTCCAATATTTTTGGTGACTCTGTCTAAATCCTAGTAAAGGTGTATGTGTATTCAATGCTAAAGTTTGGAAATAAGGATGGTATTTTCATACAACCTTTTTCTTTCGTAGAAAAGAAAAAAAAAACCATAAATATTATATTTTCCTTTAACACGAGCATTATAATGCTGCTTCCAATTGTTCTTTAGGTAAAATATTTGAAATGGAATATTTTTTTATTTTAATTTTTTAATTAAATTATTATTTTTAAAAAATACTCATATTTTTTTTTATTTTAATTTTATTCCTTACAGATAATTTTTTGACAATTAATTAATCAACTCTTTCTTTCAATCCCTAAAACATATTCATTATTATCATTTCCGTTCGAAAACCCTTCCTTTCTTCTTTGCAAACCCCTCTCCCTCACACCATCATCTCCTTTCTGGCTCTTTCATGCACCATGCCCTGCCATCGCATTTACCTCCTCAATAATTCGCTGTCGCTACAACCACCTCGGCATTTTTCACCTCTCTCGTCATGACCATTATCCACCCTCGTTGCTATCACAACCTTTATGTTTTCCACTATTTCGCTTGTCGTCGTTGATTTTCTCGCCATTCGCTTATGATTTTTGTTTCTATTGTTAAAATCTGTGTTGAGTGGTGGTTGTTGTTCTTGGTGATGGTAGGTTGTAAGTAGGGGTAGAAAAAGGCCAGGCGGCCTGGGCAGCCTGGCCTGTGTTTGACCTGGTCTTATAAAATAGGTATAGATTCAGACTTTTTTAAAAGCCTTAATATATTAATAGACCAGGCTCAAGCACACTAATTAGTCTTATAAGCCTGTCAGACCTGTTTGGGCATGTTAAAATATAATTAAATATATAAATAATTATTTATTATTAATAAAATTATGAGATATTTTAAATTTATTATATTTTATTATAAATATTTGTGTATATTTTAAATATGTTAAAAGTTTAAAATTTTTTATAAATATTAAATATATGACATATTATATATAATTATTTTTATAAAAAAATAATTTTTTTAAATAATATTTTTATTTTTGTAAAAAAAAATTATCAGGCCTTTTAACAGATTTTAGGTCAGCCTAGTACTTTATAAAGAGCCTATAACAGACCAAGCTCAGGCCAATCAACTGTATGACAGGTCAGACCTATTAAGAGCAAAGCCTAGTCTGACCTGTTTCACCCTTAGTTGTAAGAATGGATAGAAATTTTGGAAGGGGTGGCAGTGAGTAAAAGGAATGATAACAGAAATGTGGTGGAGGTGATCGATTGAGTTTCTGATGAAGTGAAAAGGGTTTATGGTGTTGCGACGAGTATGAGAACGAGGTGTGATGGTAGCAAGGTTGGGATTTGAAGGGGTAGTTGGGGCAGTGCTGAGTGTTCATGACAGGTGGCGGTGATTGGGGGCAATGGTGATCATGGAGGGAAAAAGTAGTGATAATATTAATGATTGTTGATATTTATGGGTGGAGTTGAAAAAAAATTGATTAATAGTTGACCGTCAAAATTAAAATTTATAGAAATGTTACGGACAAAGTAAAATTAAAATGAATTAATCGTTAAAGGATATTTTTAAATTTTTTTAAGAATATTAGAAACAAAAAGTAATATAATTGTGGCGTGCAAGTGCAAATGAAGAAGATATTGATTTGAGATAAAAAAAAAAAAAAAAAGTGTATGTACCGTGAAGATAAAGCTGTAGCCCAGTTGAAGAACAAGGCCAAGAAACTCAATTTTTTTCCACACAATGTGGAGGTAGTCTTTGGTCATAAAAAATGCTTCCTTTGATGTGGCATTCTCGCTCTTTGATTCAATTTGATAACAATGTGGGTGTACGGCTTGGCAACGTACCTGTGCCTTTTGGTCCCAATTAATTACCACCAAATGATTTAAGAATCGTTGTGTCTCGTTCCCAATTCGAAAACTCTCTCGAAATACATCAAATATTGAACCTGGTTCTGCCCATGCATCATTCAAGTTTGTGATGATAACTGTGTTATTCTCCATCGATGCATTTCTTAGAATACTCTCTAGCCTCGACTCATGTTTCTCCTGCTAAATGAAAGAGGAGACGACAATATTAAATTAAACCCCATATTCACAAAGTGGTTAATATAACTATGTATATTCTTAAACAAATAACGACACGGACACAATTTCTAATGGGCCTAATTCTTTTTCTTTACTTTTTCAATACATAAATGGGCCTAACTTTTTTTTATTTTTTACGTATTTTTCAATTTGATAAGTCAAGAATTAAAATTTTATTTAAAAATTTATCGTTGAACAATAGATTGTTGTATATATAAAACGAGATTCGAATTTCCAACACTTATTTAAACAGACTAATGAATTAACTACTAGACTAATCCAACTTAATTTAAAAGACCTAATTTTAATAAGAACCTAATTTATTTGGGCCAACTAGGATAGACTCACGGATGGAGAGGAGTGGTTGGAAGCTTGGTAAAAATAATTTTTAATAAAAAGCGAATGTTATTCTTTTTATAATAGAAATAAAGATTTTTTTGTGTCTAAAAAATAAAGATATAATGTGTAATATATGATTTTCTAAAAAAATTAGCTAAAATTTTCACTTTTCATCCGACATTATTCTTTTCCAAAGAAATTTCTATAATTCTATGTATCCTAAAGCAAACCATACTATGTGTTCAAGGTGGCATTAGCAGGTTAATAAAAAGAAACTCTTCTTGTAGATGTGTACGAGTATGTAGTATGTCATATTATGATTAAAAAAAGATAAAATATTATTATTTCTCGTCCTATATATTTATATCTTGAACATTTTAAAAGTGATTCAATGCTATTTATCATAGTTGTCAGAACCGAATCGATGATCGAACCGATCAGATTATTAGATCACTAGCACTACAAGAAAATAGAGTTATTTTGACACTTTATTTTTTAACACCATAATTAAATGTCAAAATTAATATATATTTTTGACAAATATCACAAATGTCAAATTTTCTATGTTTTCTTGATAAATAATTTGACCGTAGAAAATTACTCCTCAATTTTGACACTCATTTGTTTTCAATTTACTCCACTATTTTTCTTCTTCTTTGGGCTCTGTTAATTTTGACATCACACTGCTCTCAGTTTAGGATTATACTACTCTCTCTTTATCTTCAAAATTTCAATTTATTCTTTAGTTTCAAGATCTCATCTCATTCTTTGTTAAAATTTTTTGTTGAGAATATTTTATAGCCAATAAGTGTCAAAATAAATAGTATTTTTGACAATTAATAAGTATCACAGAAAATATGTTCTCAAAATTTTCTAACAAATTATTTTTGACAGTCAATATTTATCAAAATAAGATTTAAATTTTTTTCACAATCACTTATATGTTAAAAATACTATTTTTGACAAAACTTTTATTAACATATTTGCAAAATTTATTTTTTTGACAAATTTTAATTTTCTTTTACACATTATAACCCTCAAAAATAATCTATATTGTTGTAGTGTAGATCACTAGTTCAATGGTTGAGTTACTGGTTGAACCAGTTGACCTAGTATTATGTAAATAAAAAATAAAAAATAGTCAAAAGTTTAAAATTAAAATTTAAAATATATATTTTTATTAACATTTTAAAAATATCAAGTTATTTTAAAACAATATGGAACATGAATAATAAATATTTTATTATTTTTATTCTATCATAAATATTTTTATTTTGTTTTTATATTAAAATAACTATTATTTTTAAATTTTAATAATTTATTAATTAATTTATATCTTTTATACTATTATATATTACAAGTATTTATTAAAAAATAATATTAATAGATATTATATAATTATAAAAAAATAAGTGAATTTATAATTATTGTTAAATAAAAATATAATTAATTTAAAAATGAGTGAGTTTATAATTAAAATTAAAATAAATTAAATAAAAATAAACTATTTGATGGAAGGTATTTATATGTATTATAATTTACATAAATTTTAATGGGAAATATAGCAGTCTGATGATTGTGGAGCCTTTTGATTTTTTTGAGGGCAGGGGTTCGAACCCTACCTCAAGTATTTTGGAAATATTGCCTCATCGAATTTGACCGATTTATACCGATTTGATTTTTTGTACGGTTCAAATATCGGACCGAACCGATATAAAATCTAATTCATCAATTTTTCAGTTGAACCGACCGATCAATCCAATTTTTACTATATATGCTATTTACCATTAACTCAATTAAACATTACTAATAAAGGTGGTGAAATATATAATAAATGTTGTTACAAAGTGGCAAAATCTTATAATATTATTATTGTGAATATATTTAAAATATAGTTAAAAAATAAAAATATATAAATAAAGAAAAATTAAATTTAAAAATTTTAGGATAGCATATTCTTCTTTACTCTACACCAACATCAAGTTCTTATACCATATAAGACCATGTTTTTCCTTCTATACTAAATTGCAGAAAAAATTAGAGTTTGAGAAAATATACATCCTCTATTAGTATTTTCAATGAAGAAAAGTGAGAATAACATTGAATTAATTTTCAAACACGGGAAAAAAATGAACAAAAAAATGTAGCTAGACAATTTTCATATTTAATCCATACATTTGGGCCAAAAATAATATTTTATATTAAAAAACATAAAAAAAAGTACTTTTACCTAGATATTCTATAATCTGTGGGGAAAAAACTTTAATCATGTGGGAGGTATAAAAAGTCAATGAAAGAACTAGAATTTACCCTTAGCTAGCTTAGAAATACAAACTATGATGCACCGATACTGACACGAATATGGACATGATACGATATGAGATACATCGACATGCAAATTTTAAAATCTTATCTCACACGAAAATACGTATATATATAAAATATAAAATATTTTTTAGATAAATTTTAATGATATTAAAATATAAATTAAAATTTTTAATTATTTTTAATGTCTTATTTTAATTATATCAAATATTTAAAATATTTTTTTTTGTTTTAATAAATAATAATATATACTATATCTAAATTTATTTTAAGAATATATGTCAAAAATAAGACTGGACACGCTGACACGTGATGGTATTTAGGCGTGTCTAGATGTGTCTGGAGAAGAATTTTTTATTTTTTATTAAGACAATGTTGGACACGGCAGACACGCGTGTCAGACGAGTGTCGATGAGTATTGTATCCAAAATATGTCTGACACGCAGACACAACAATTCAGCGAAATATCCGTGTTTTATAGAATACAAGTAATAACAAGGGTTAAGCAATATATAGAAGTAATAATATATGTGCAGTCTCACTTAGCTTCTTTGTGGTCATTGTGATTTATAACTAGATGACCTAAAATCTGATTTATTTTAAAGCAAATAAATGAAATACATATTTCAGGGTTTAGGGTTTAGGTGATAATATCCACTATTTAGATACATAGTTATTTTTTAATATTTCCTTTACTTGAAAAAAAAAACTGAAATGTTTTTTAGAAATTGATCAATAAAATATGATAATTCACGTTATTGTTTTATTCATGAGTAGTAATAAAAAGTATATGATTTATTTTTTATTCACAATTTGGATTTCAATTTGGCAACTATGCCTAGAAAACCTAAAAGTCAATGACTTCTAATTGCGTTCAAGCTGTAACTAAAAAACAAATTAAAGGACGAAAATTAAAGTAATGACTTTCCAATAAAAGTAAACCTAGTTTTTTTTTTTTAAATATTGAAAAAAGTTAAACTTTTATAAAAACGAATATACAAATATATATTCAAAGACAATGAGATAGAAATAGAGACATAGAGAGACTTGCCTTTGTTGAGACACCGTTGAAGTAGTTTGAGATAGTAGAAATTCTAAAGGGAGAAGGATAGTTGCATATCAAGAACATCAACAACACAGCAAATCCAATACAGAACACTGTAATTTGCATGGGCCTTCGCACTAGGAGATTACTATAACCACTACCTCTTGTTGCAACCAAGTCTTTGATAGAGTGAAAAACTTCCATTTCTTAATTATTGGATAGCAAAAATGTGGGCTGCTAAATAAATAAAAAGAAAAGAAAAGTGGAGAAGAAAGGTGGAAATTAATTAGTCCATTTGGCTTTAATTTGACATTGAGAATATAGAAATCCAAATGCACACGTGCTTGTGTATAATGAACATGATGAAGTAATGAAGAGTTAAAAATAGGTTTTGAAATAAAACCGAACCGGTTATTGAATTAATAAAATAAAAAATTTAATTGAAGTTGTATAGGATATACTAAAATAATATATTTATGTATAAAATATATTTTTTTAAAAATAATTTTTTGTTATTTATTATTTTAAATTGGTTAACTGCTAATAAAAAAACATAATTTCAATTGGTTAATTGATTTTTTGATTAATTTTTTCGATTTTTGACAAATTCGCTACTAAATGATTTTTATTTTAATTCGGATAAATTTAATAGTCGATTTTCAATTAATCATATCTAAACGAGTAGTTCTATTCAATTTTAACATGATGTGTTGGATAATGACAGATCCTTAAATGAAATTCAGATCTGCGACCAGTCATCCTTAGTCTATTGGTCTGAGAAATACTGTGGGTAACCAAAAACAGAAAACCCGATAAGTTAATGCAAAGTTTTAAAATTGATTAGTGTGTTTTTTTTGTTTAAAGAAAAATATATGTATGTATGTATGCGTGTATGCATGTATGTATGTTGACGCGTGAATTGTGAATAAAGAGGGCTGAAAAACATCAAAAGAAAAAAGTGTTAGATCTCAAATGAGGGTGGAATAGTTATATCTTCGCTGTTATTGATTGTCTTTTAAGTATTAGTAGTATATGAATATATAATCCATGTTTATAATACAAATAGGAAGGTGGAAAATGGAGAAACAAAAACCAGAAAAGTGCACGGATCAAAGTCACGTTGAATGGTGATTTACATGTTAAATAATGGCAATACTTGGGAGAGTTGACGGAATGAAAAGATCGGATACGGTCCCAAAAATGAATAATAAATGAGGAAATAATAATTAAGGTTGAACCAAGCAGTAGAGTAACGGTGAGATAGTAAGGGGTATCTATATATAGTTATATACACACCATATCATTAGAAATGTATTGTAATATATTTAGAAAGTGATCATATTTATTTTTATAAATTTGATGATTTTGAAATTGATATGCTTATATTTCGGAAATAAATTAAAATTATATCTGTCTAATATACG
Organism: Arachis stenosperma; assembly: GCF_014773155.1. Classification (NCBI taxonomy): domain Eukaryota; kingdom Viridiplantae; phylum Streptophyta; class Magnoliopsida; order Fabales; family Fabaceae; genus Arachis; species Arachis stenosperma. The sequence goes on along the minus strand of NC_080381.1, from coordinate 128,014,996 downwards.
ATGAAAATCTCAATTAATTATTTTAGACCAAGTGCTAAAATTAAAATAAATGTTAGATAGAGTTGATATAGGAATAATCTGTCACTACTCCTATAGATTGTAACGTTCATGATCTCATTTGGTGAATCAAGAACCAAATTATTCGTTATCAATATTAAAAAAGATAAGCAACTTGGGTTAGTCGAGTGATTAGCTCACTCATCAATTCAAATAAATATTGGTCTTGTATATGCAATAATTTATTAACTAATGTCAGATTTTTAAATAGAACTTAAAAATTCATGATGGATGAATTTTTGGCTTAACTGAAAAATACTATGAGCAACAAAAAAAATATTAAAAAAAGATTTTAATATATGGTTAAAATTTTCCAGTTCTTGGTAAGGTGTTCTTCTTGAATAAGTTCAATGTAAAAAAAGAATGTTATTATGGTAATAGGTGTTAGGTTATATTATTGATCTTAGCAATATATGGAAGAGATTATTTAAAGAAAATATGATAGGTGTTTTGCTCTTTTCTATTTGCCCGGTTGTATTGGTTTTGTCATGACGTTATGGCATTATCAAAGTTTTTCTCCCCTCTTATAATTACACAAAGTTTATAACGGATTACAAAAGTGTATTTGGGATATCCCAAAGAAATACATAAAAAAAAAAGGAAATTACAACACATAAAATAATAATCATAAAAAATTCAGAAAAATAAAGAAAAGAAAAAAGAAAAAAAGAGGAGCTTACAACACTAATTAGCAGATGAGAACATGAATACTTCCACATATGTTTTTGTTAGATCCTTTGCCAATGTCACTTTTAGTGGAAAGGCATACTTTGTTGGTGTGCGATATAAAAAAATCTTGTAAGAGTGAAACCTACTTATAAGCTAATGTGATCTGAATAAATTGTCATTTCGTGAGGGTTTAATCTTTTGATTTCAAGATTAATAATCACCTAGCGTGTAGTGAACGTAGTATAGCTGTGGTATATACTATTAATTAATATTATTAATTTGTGCGCCTCACGTTCTTTTTTTTTTTTTTTTTTGACCAACACCTCTTGTTTGAAAAATTATTGATGGAATTATATAATTTTTTGAATCAAATAAATAACCTTCCATCCATATTACTACTATTTTCAATTAATATGCAAAAAATAGGAGGGGGTTTAAATATGTAAAATATTAAAGCTAAATCAAATTAAATTTAACTTTGATATATTCCAAATAGAATATATACTCGTCATATCAATTTAAATCTTGTCTTATAAATGAAATGAAATCATTTAATGAATTCAATTAATCAAATCATCATTTTCATATTTCTTAATTTCACTCCAACTACACTCATTTTGTAAATAATACTTTAAGGCTCAAGCTACGACCTAGGAGTGTGTTCATGTCTAATGAGTTATAAAAGAAATAAGGAAAGCGAATGGCAGACTTAATTTTAAAAATTACAAATTTAAAATAATAGATAAGGGGAATTACTATACTTTTCCGTTGTATATATATTACTATGTTTTAAATCTTCTCTTTTATTAAAACAATTTATGGTAATTATATATTTTGTAAATTGTTACAATAATTTATTAAGAATAAAACATAAAATAAATCAAAATCTAATGAAAATCTCCTAATTTAGAATATTAACTTTCAATACTTAATTAATACACATTAAAAGTATATTGAAATATAAAAAAATCAATAAAAACTTTGCTTTTATATTTTCTTAATAGGTGCCCTTGTTAACCAAACCCTTTTTTTTTCTATTATTGGTAATGAAATTATTATCATGGTAAAGCAAAGACGTAATATTATTATTCTTCGTTTTGATTGCGTTTAGTTCTAAAAATATGATAAAATAAGATATTGAGAATAAGAAATATAAAATTTATTATTTTTGTATTTTATTTGGTGATAAACTAAAATAAATTATAAAAAGTTTAATTTATTTTTTATTTAAAAAATTAAAAAAAATATATAATAAAAAATATAATTATAAAAAATTAACAAGAATAATAAAAAAATAAATTTATTTTTTGTTAGTATCTATATATTCTTTCTGTCATGATAAATATAAAATATATTAATTCAATATCTTTAAATATAATATTTCTATCCATAATTCATCTACTAAACACAATTTTATATAAACTAACTTGGATTGGTCGACTGGTCAGCTCACTCGTCCACTTAAGCAAGTGTCGGGGTTCGAATCCCGCCTTGTGCATGCAGCAATCCATTGGCCAACGACAGACCCTTAAATGGAGCTCCGATTCGCGACGGATTAATTCTTAACCTGTCGGATTAGAAGATACCGTAGACAACAAAAAAAAATAATTTTATATTTTTGTATTTCTATCTCAGTATTTCATATGTATAAACAAACAAAACCTTACAAATCTAATTGCATATTATTGTTCATGAATGTTGAATTTGACAAATAGCCGCACAGTGAAATCCATCGTACTAAAACTCATCATCAATTAATAAGTTAAATGTATTTTAAAATTAGAATTAAAATTTATATGAGTTATATTCATTTCACTTCTTCATGGAATCACAGTTGCAACTAAAATAGTCAAATTCTCGTCTTATTATTACTTAATGGTAAAATATGTCAAATCTATTTGTTTTTTATGTTTGATTTTTATTGATCACTACTTTTCAACATGGGGACCTTGGAAACCTTGAATCATAATGTGAGAAGTACTGGTTTGGTTTAATTTAAAGAAGTGTGTACCTTGTTAGAAATTGACCTCCTTCCAACGTCATTGAGGTTCGTCATTTTGATTGTCTACGCCAATATCGTGTTAAAATTTTTATTTTATTTATAGTCTAATTTATTAATATAAAAATTAATGTGCATGGTATTATAATTATTAAAAAATTTATATCAGTTAACTGTATTAACAATTAATTAATTTTTGATAGAAAGAATATAAGTATTAATAAAATTTGGGTCTCTAATTCTGGCTAGTATATTAGATATAATGATTTTATTTTAAGTTAATGGTTAAAGAATAGGAAGTTTTAAATTTGAATTAAGAATAATTGGCCATAGCTAGAAAAAAGTAGGTAGATTATTGGTTTTATGAAATAGATAAGATTAATAGTTAAATCAATCCATAAAAGATGGATCACTTTTTAAATTCGTTCTTAAAAGATTTTATCAATGAAATTTGTTCTTCAAATATTATACATTAATCATATTTATCTTTCTATTATTTCATCAACAATTTTTATCAATGATTGATGATATAGGATATTAATTTATAACATAATTGATACATAGTATATCTAATTAAATGCTGATGAGATATATTTATAAAAATTTATCAATTTAATTTTAAATTATATTGGAATTAAGATTTATGTAATTAAAAAATAAGATTAAATAGACTAAATTGATATATTTTCATTGTCACAACAAAAAATGATATATTTTCATAAACATGTATGATTAACGTCCAATTGGACATGCTAAGTATTGTATATGCTGTCAGTTAACGTTCCACATTATTAATGTTGACAAAAATTATTAATGAAGTAACAGAAAAACAAACATGACTAATTTGTAATATTTAAAAGACAAATTTAATTTATAAAATCTTTTAAGTATGAATTGAAAGAATGACCCATTTTTTAAAAATTAATTTAACCATTAATCTAAATAGATGACATGTAATATCATAGTAAACAATTATCTCTACCTAGTTATTATTTGAGGAAGTATGAATAGTTTTTAAATCCAAAGGAAAATTTTAAGTTTATTATTAAATTTTAAAAATTACTTAACATCATTCATGTTCATACTTATTTTTGAATTGTGAGCATTTAATATTTGTAATGCAAGAATAGTTTTTAAAATTTAATAAAAAAAATTTAAATAAAGAGAAAAAAATAAAAGTAAATATTTTTAAAAGATTTTTTTAGACTACTATGACTTAAATGTCGCCTCTTTGTTTTAGTGGTAGGGGATGAGGGGTTGTGGTCTTGGCGTGTTTATTCTTCTTTTTTGGTTCTTCATCTTTTTTTTGCGTCAAATAAGGGTGTACATGATCCGACCTGATTCGAAGACTCAGCTCAGATTCAAATGTTTTAGGGATTAATTTAATGTGATTTCATCTGGTTTAGGATCGGATAAAGGTCTTAAAAATAGTTTTAATCATTATTTAGGGTCAAATTCGGTTAAAGGTGATCTGACTTCACCCGATCCATGTGCACCTTAAAATAACTAAAAAAGTTATGGAAAAGTATATGGAACTAACTCCTAACGAGACAAAAATTAAACAACTCAATTAATTAGAATTATCTTAATTAATTTAATTTTTTTAATTTACAATATTTGTTATTAATTATTGTTTCATTAAAATCAGCTTTTGAGTAATATGTTCCAAAAAATGCTCTTGGGGATCACGGAGCAGAAACAAGCCCGATTCTTCGCCCTCTATTCTCTTTAGTGGCTACGGTGCATGATTCTCTCTTTATATCAATGACGGTGCCGATCTCATCCATCCGACCATCTAAGCGGTGATCCCTTCTCAGGGAAGATAAGGCTCCCGATTCTTCATCCTTTCTCCCTCTTAGTGGCTACGGTGCATGGTTTGCTCTTGGTTACATCAACGGTGCCAACCTTCTCCATCGGACCATCCAAGCGCCGCTCCATTCTCAAGTGAAGTCTACACTCCCGATTATTCACCCTATCTCCCTCTCGGTGGCTACAGTGCATGGTTCGCTCTTGGTTACATCAATGGCGCCAACCTCCTCCAATCAACCATCCAAGAGAAGGGTGCGGTGCAACACTTCCGGAAGAGAGCATCTCTCATGGCGTTTTCAACCCCAAAAGGCAGATCGATTAGTACATTGATCAATCCAACCCAAGGCGATGAACAATTCAGTGTGGGTGAAGTAGTTATTCAAGAGTAAGAGAGGTCGAAAGTATGTTGCATAAGCTGCTCCTGCATCGTAGGAAATTTTATAATAATGCGTTATTTGAATGTTTATTATTCATGCTAATTAGATCTTTTTTCAGTTCAAAAAGTATATTTATTTGAAAAATTCTGGTACAGTGATATATTTAATTGAACAAAGTATGCTTAAAATTACTATTAAATACTTACCCAGCATGTTCGAATCATAAGAATTGCCATCATTAAAGTATGCTTGACTCCCAGATTTGTTTTGCAATATTTTTTGATGATTTTTATTGGACTCGTTCATTATATAGTAAGGAAGGATCTTAACTTGATAATAATTTTTTTCGGTGTCTTTAATTAAAGGTCGACGAAATTACCGACGTCGTTGTGACTAAAAAGGATGAGTTGGACTCCGGACACGAGGTTTGAATGTGCTATGTGAATGTTTTTAATTCATGCTAATTAGATGTTTTTTAAGTCACATTAGATTTTTCACTGTGTTAATTTTGTATTATTGACTAAGAAAGAATATGTGCTCTTTTTGGTAGTATTTATGCCTTGGCAAGATTTTGATGAGAATATGCTTTGATTTTACTTTTCATCTACTTTCTTAAGGTAGGTTACATCAATTCGGAATATGCTTCCAATATAATATAACTATATTAGTGAGTGCTATATGAATCCTGAAATGGTATCAGACCATATAATGGTATAAAAGAAAAAAAATAGAGTGATGTTTGTACACTTTCCTAAAGTTCAAATATCATTTCTATATTTATAATAATAGGATTTTACTGAAAATCTTCGCAGGTTACTATACAAAGGTGTTTTGTGATTTGTGAACCTATCAAATGTATTGGTTCCTTATGTGATTAACTCGTTAACCATATAAATTCAAATCATAATCCAACATTCAATATATTGGGTTGGGCTAAAGTTTTGGTTAGTATTTATAGTGAAACAAATTTGTATAATATAAATGTTTTTTAAGTTCAAAAAGCTTATTTATTTGAAAAATTTGGGTACAGTGAAATATTTATGTGAGATTTTATTAAAATATGCTAAGAATTGGTATTAAATATTTACTGTGTTAGTGCTAGTTTTGATTCCTATCTAATTTTGTGTATTGACGTTACAGTTGCCAGATCATAGTGGGGTCGGTGAAGAGGAAATTCCAGTCATAGGAATGAGTTTTGGTTCGTTGCCTCTCGCACAGAAATTTTATGTAAACTATAAAAAGAAAGTTGGGTTCGTTACTAAAATCAGGAACATGAATTTTGACAAGATGCGGAAGGAATCAAAGATACCGGTTAATCAATCTATTTACTGCACGCGAGAAGGTTATCGAGAGTCTAGGGTGAACGCAGCAACTCGAGCAAACAGAATTACAGCCACGAGATGCAGAGCAAGGATATATGTCATGCTGAATAGGGAGAAGAAAAGTTGGGTTGTGTCTAAATTAGAATTGAGGTATTCTCACCCCTGTTTGGCTAAGAAAGTTGTCCACTATCATCAGTACCAGGAGTTGACCATGCAAGCTAAGTGCGTCATTACATATAACGACGAGGCTGGAATAAGACCTAACAAGACGTATCTAACACTAGCAAACGAGGTTGGTGGGTCCTCAAACCTTGGTTTTTCAGAAAAAAATGTCAGAAATTACATCACAAGCAATCTCCGATGCTTCGATGACAATGAGGACTTCCAGGGGATGATGAATTATTTCGTTCGAATGAAGGAGATTAATCCCAACTTCTTTTATACCATAGATGTTGACGATGCTAATAAATTTAGGAGCGCACTATGGGTAGATGCAAGGTGCAGGGCTTTATATGAATATTACGGAGATGTGGTGTCGTTCGACACCACTTACAGAAGAAACAGGTCTGTATATTTATTGGTGAATTACAAGAGCAGTTATTTGTTAAATTTGTCTTCTTGCCTTACAGTTGTTTTTGCTCTTTTCACAGGCATGGTTTGCCGTTTGCATCCTTTGTCGATGTAAATCACCATGGAAAGTCTACTCTTCTTGGCTGTGCTTTACTTGGGAGCGAGGAGATCCCTAGTTTTGAGTGAGTGTTCACGCAGTGGGTGAGATGCGTCGGGATTGCGCCAAGGGAGATTATCACTGACCAGTGCAAGGCGATGGCTGGTGCTATTAGGAAGGTCCTACCTGATACTATCCACCGATGGTGTATCTGGCACATAATGAAGAAATCATAATTCAAGCTCAGTGGCTACGCTAGGTACAGTGAATTGAATGCAATGATGAATCACATTGTGTGGAATTCTCCTTCAACTGAATCGTTTGAGGTTGATTGGGCTGGCTTCATCAAACAGTTTAACTTAGGCCAGAACAGATGGTTAGCAAGTCCGTGATTGTTAAATTAAATTTCGTCTGTTGGTTTCTAGTTGCTTATTTATTCACTTCATGTTATTTTTGCCGACTTGATACCGTTCTTATGTTTTTGCTAAGAAATGTAGCTGAGTTTTCTACCCCTATAGTCAGTGGATGTTCTTTTCAATATATAAACAGATATTTTTTTCTCGTAGTGTGTCTGGATGTTTTTTATAATTTATTTTATCATTGCGTTGGAAGCTGTCATCATGTTGTTTATAAGCAGCACTCTTTTGCTTTTTTTTTTTTGGCAGACCTTTATGCAAATCGACGAAAGTGGGTTCCAATATTCTTCAAGAGTGAATTTTGGGCAGGCATGAGGAGTACACAACGTAGTTAAAGTATGCACGCATTTTATGGTAGATTTCTGCATTGCAAGAGTGGGTTGGTTCAGTTCGTCCATGAATACGATAATGTGTTTGGAAATAAGGAGCAAAAGTAGCTAGAAGATGATGCTGCGGACTCGAAAGGAGTCATCCCATGAATAGAGAGCACGGGCATTGAGAGACAGTTTCAACAGGAATACATCAGTAATATGTTCAGGACCCTTCAGCTAGAGGTAAGAAAAAAAACCGATTGCGTGGTTCAATCAATTGAACAAAAGGGAGATACAATTTCTATTAAAGTGGACGGGCATAAGGTATTCTGGGGGAAGCTTGTCTACCATACTTTCATAGTCGAGTTTGACCCTTTGAGTCAAAAGGGTCAGTGCGAGTGCTACAAATTTGAATCCGCTGGTATATTGTGTTGCCACACCCTTGCGGTGTGGTCATACTACAGAGTTGACACAATACCGAGTTGCTATGTTATTCCTCGATTGAGTAAGAATGTCATCCACAAGCATACTTACATCAAGAGTGGCCATGACGTGGCTCGGAATGATGAAAGCGATAACTTGTTCAGGCATTTGTGTTCAGAGTTCTATAACGTTTCTCAGGAGTTTGTTTCTTGTGATGAGGAAGCAGTCATCTTGCGAGCTGCCCTTTGCGATGCAAAGTCCAAACTGACTGATTACCGTGCCAGCATGTGTTCCACTACTGTTGCTGCGACTCAGAATACCATGCCCATATAGAGCACAGGCGATACTATTGTACATGACATACAGGGACCCTCAAGAGTCAAAACCAAAGGACAGCCGAAGAGTAAGAGATTTGGAGCAAAGTTGGACAAGTCAATTAAGAAGTCAATGCAAAAAAGGAAGAGGAAAACTTTTCTTATGCAATGGTGTTCTTGATTAATGTATGTTGTTCTGTTTATGTTATGCATCTTGTAGGATGATGTTGACCTTCAGTCAGATAATAATCACCATGGTTCTGTAAATAAAATATTTGAGGTTTCTACTATATGAAATTCATTGGATGGTGGCGGATTCATACACCTGTTGAATTCTTTTAGGCATATATAGTTAGGTTTCTTGGCGTGAGTTTGGTGTCATTCTTTAGATACAACTTAATAAACTATTCCCTTTTCTGTTTTGTCACTTGCATTTATCCTGTTTTGAAGTATTCATTCAAAGAAACAAAAGCACAACTGTTGTTATCTTTTCCCCATTTATATTTTATTAAGCTTTTAAAGAAATGAATTGTCACATATTTGTTCGCAAAAAACATATGGATTAAATCCGCCCTGAAAACGGTTGAAGAGTATAAAAAAATAAAAGGCAGCGAGTGGAATATCAAATCTGCAAGCACACTCGCATCTCAATGAAGTGCACGCAGTCGCTAATGCTTAACACATGAAACAAAGAAATCATATACCAAACCATCTATTTTACAATGAGAAGAAACATCCGAGTGCCTACCAGAGACAGCATCCACTTAAAATCCTACTTTATGTAGACTGATCACGACCGAAGGCCGTGCAATGCTTTGATTTCCAGCAACTTCACAATTTCAGCAATAGAAAACAATGATAAAAGAATAAATAACGCCTCCATTTAGTTAACACCACGCTAGCTAATGGAAAGAATTGCCACTTAAGGATAGACATGAACAAAAGGGTTATATATACCGATCAGAGTTGACTCAATATTATAAATATGCAATGCATTGCTTAATGAACTAGTGACATCACTAACTTGAAAACTTATTGCTCGAGAATCCTGAAATACCTAATGTATAAAACTTGCTGAGGAGTATCTAACAAAACACGAGCCACTCACTCCTCAATGAATTACTAACAAGTTCAAATGCCTTAAACATGATAAATCAGAAAACAGATCCAGAACCATCTAATTTACAAATAAAAGAAACATCCTAATGCCTAGCATAAGCACCATCCACTCATAAACCTGCAGTGAAACAGGATTTATCAGGCTCACACGAAATGAGTTTAAGTCGGAAAATGCCATATTAAGCTATATAACTCTATCACAAGGAAACCTTAGATGTAGTAAGGCAGGTGTATATATTGATGTTTTCTTACCTAGTCAAAAAGTCTTCTTCCGTTGTCTTGCCCCCTTGTTTGGCTTTCTAGTGGGTAACCCCGCACGCTACAACATGCTCTTTGTGCTCGGTGCTGTGAACGGTGATCTCACAGCCTTAGTCTTTTTCCTTGGCTGGTTGCGGGGCACAGGATCGCTGTCCAATACCTACAACGCCTTTCCAATTTGTGAATTATGAGGACCCTTAAACTCCTATACAACGTCCTGCATGGCAATTACATGTTGGAGGGTAATTTTAAAATCGAGAAAGAAATTGACTAGAAAGAGGTTCAACTTAATTGTTATAACATATTTAACATCACCTTGTCCCAAAGCTGCAAGGGTTTATCTAAACTCCAAAACTGCATGAACTTGATTATGAATACACCCCAATCACAGCTATATGTACAAAAAGAGAATATTATATCCAACCATGATATCATTATCAAGTGAAGTGCTGTTAAGAGTATTGCTAGGTGTTTTTTTAACTGACACGTTATCTTGTTTTGGGACGCTAGAATAGAAACAAGGAAGGCCGTTTTTCGTGTGCTCATATGCAGGCATAGAAACTTTCGCCATATCTTCAATGATTCTTTCCTGGAAAGCAACAACACGTTAGCAATGATACATTTTCAATAAATAAGGCTAACTGTGAACTAATTGGTTGATATATACTTACCGCATAAGCATATATTTTTAATCTTTCATTATTATGCTCTCCTGTATACATACTATCCAGCACCCACAGCCTTTTTTGAGCAATCTCAAAGGCATACAGCCACCAATGACAATCGATACAGACTGGGACAAACTACTGCGATGAAAACAGAAATATCAAAGTAGTTACATGATCAAGTTAATCACCAAATATAGATAGTTGTGAAATTTTTAAAATATTTAACGTGTTGCAGAACATCTAATGAAACGAAAGCCAATCACACATCTCAATTAAGTACACGCAGATTCAAGTGCCTAAGACATGAAAATTAAAAACCATATTCAAAACCATCTAATTGGCAATGAACGGGAACATCCTATTGCCTATCACAAGCAATATCCAAGTAATAAACACGGGGTTGTAAGCACTTAAACCAAAATATCAACCTTCAAGTATTAGCTCATACAAAAACCATACAGTTTTTTTCAACTAGCACATTAACTTACCCATTTTCGCATGGAAGCTGCTATCTTGTCAAAAAATCTAGAATCATCACCAAAGTGAGGACTCAGCCCCACATAACTAACGGTAGGAACCTCCCTGAAGGAATTCAAGTTCCTCTTTTGCAACACAGTTTCCTGTTAAAAAAGTACTATTTAGGTTCATACCTCAAATCATGATCGATAAGAATACACAAATTTGTCCATACCAAAATTCCTGGAGGAATACAGTAAAAAGTCATTCTTAAACCGCAACGATTCTGAATCATTAAAGGTTGAACACATCCACTGAACGATCTGCATAAAAATTTAAATTGCGTTAGGGTCATCTGTTTGAGCCACGATATACATTAAGAAAGATATTCGTTCTATCAATGTGTTAGTATGTTATACTTACGTTGCTGGTGACCCAGCGTCGGGGTAGCAGTGAGCAGATGTCCTCTCGGACCAATGATATATGCTGCCTTCCTTCATAGGACGTCATAACCTGACTTTGCTCCAATGAACCATTGGCCGCCCATCTTCGCAATCGCTCCTCATCATCCTCTTCCACCTTTTGCTCTTTTAGTTGTGGATGCACTTTTATAGGAGTACATTGGGTAGATTTCTGTTCCGTCCGAGTCATGCCTGGTGAAATCTATTTGCTTGGTGGGCTAGGAGTCATGCAAGACGGAGTGGCTGGCATCACGGTCTGCAGTGGCCTCGTGTTCTGTAGTTGCTTAAAGTATTGCCATATTCGTTCACTCTTGGGGTCTCGGTTCGACAAGAAATTGGGATTACTGCAAGAAACTCAACCGATATTAGAGAAAATGCATTTGTATACGGATACAATCCCTAATTCACTAACAAGCAAAATAGACCACAAAATGAAATAATTTTGCTTAGGAGACTTGCCCGTCAAACTCCCATTCTTCATGTTGCACTAATGCAACGGAGAGTGTTCCTGCATCGGGAACTATAGAGACAGGTGTTTCATGGGTTCCCTTATCTTGATGATTGAGGTTGCCTTCGGTTGGATCGGCACTTGGTTTTTGTTGGTCAACTCCCTGGTTATACAATCGGCACATCCTCTTGGCAAGAGGCTCATTCTCCTCATCATCATCTGTGCTAATTGGGATATCCCTTTCCTTAGATTGTTTTGGGCTGGACCTACGTGATCGGTCCTTTTTAGCCCCCCCATTTTTTGCGGAGCTCCCTTGCTAGGCTATTTTACGCATAACGAATATGTTGCGTAAAGAAACATCCAAGTACATTGAAATAAACCTAATAAACTTATGCAAAGCTAGTCGATGATTTAAACCGTAGACAACAATAAACGTATACTCACTCTTGGGCTAGTTTTTTATCCTTCGGCGCTCCGTGAACTTCTTCTTGTTGGAGGTGGAACTGTTGTGCGTCCACTTGGTCGTCTTTCCTTTGATACCTGCTTACTCTCTCCACCGATTGAGCTCCCCTATTTGAAGTAATAGCATGAACCAAATTAACAATAATGAAGTAAACTTGTTAACATGCTAAAGCCTTAAAACGTGCTTACCCTTGGCGGCACCGAATCCTTTCGCCCAGGCTTCTGTGGTGCTTTTTTTCCCGGTTTTCTCCTCGCAGCTTGTGGTGACCGGCCCTTTATGTCTTCACCTCCCCCAAGTCTAGTCAAAAGGTGCCCCTAATTTAAGAAACAAAGAGAATCAATGATTTTAATCAAACCCCAAAGCACCACCAAGCCAGAAACCAGAAACAGCAAAATAAAAAATAAATAAAATCTCAAACACACGGGATCAGTGACATCTACCTAGCACATCTGACAAACAAAAAACATACTTAGAGACAACAAAAAAGCAAACATAAAAAACATCTTGAGTCATCTGATAGGCAGCTTCGACTTACATAATGGCATAAATTAACCGATTACGAGAGAAAAATGAGTACCTCGGATAGAATATACTGCGCCTTCTTTTCTAGCCTCTCTGAGGTCCATGCATCGAGCCATGGCTCATGCTCAAGACAGTCGTCAAGCAGACCGTATTGCAAACGTTGAAAATAAAGGATCTACACAGAGGATGGGCAGAATTTATGTTATACATGACGAAAAACCACGTTGAATATACTCTTAAGTTGAACAGTTAGTATCAGATATGGTTCAAGATTGTATAAGGTTCGCAATCAATTGGTATATAGCAAGGGACACAGAACTAGTGACAGGAAACATTCAGATGGAATTATACACTGAACCATCCAAAATTGGTGAACAAAGATTCAAGTAATTCAGCAACATATCAGTATATCTCATACAAATAGCAATACTAGAGCTTGAACTCTCCAAACTAATGTATAGGATATTAATTTTATACAAGTTATGTTCTTCATAAAAAAAAGGCATACTGAATTTAGTAATGGTCATTGCGTCTTACCAGCATGACGAACATGCAGCAGCCTTCACACGTTTTGTTCCCTTTCAGCTTATACTTCTCGACTACCTTGCAAAACCACTTCAGAGTTTCCAACGGCCAGTTGAATCTCCGTGGATCAGAAACATCTAACACGGGGTAGATGTGTCATGGAGAAAGTACCTGTAGAGTGGTGGGGCACAGGAACACCTTCATCACCACCAGTAGAAAATATCTCCTGAACTCCATCCTATCTGATTTTGTGGCCATTGACAACTGTAAACTAAATCCCAGAGTTCGGTTATTTTCCGTCTATGGAACCATTTTTTGATGGCGACGTGGCACGGATTACTGTCATCCAGTGCTGGAAATGGATCCCCTACAACATATTCATGTGTTATTGCATGTTAATATATCCATACCCAAATATATTTACACCAGCACGCCTACGTAAGACTAGGTAATTAAGAAAGCAGAGGTTACCTCGAGACGGAAGGCCGAAAACCTTCCCGATTAACTCGGCATTGAGGCGGATGTTGCCAATGTCGAGTATAAAAGTTCTCTGCTTAACTTGATAGGACTCAGCTAGGTGAACCATGATAGCTTGCTTTACCGACCAATTTGGAACAAGCCTCAAGAATCCGAATCCAATCTCATAAATCTCTGTAAGCTTCTCAACGGAGTTGTTTTTTGATAGCGTACTCATCATGTCATGTATGTAGCTGGGCGAGCACCGAAACTATAACAATTTCTGGTAATTGTTACACTAGCTGTAAGTCACACATAAGATAATGTGAAATATTAAAATGTGAATGGTAGACATCATTTTACCTTTTTTCATTATGTTGGTTGAGTTTTCTGCAAATCAATCCTGTTGTAGTCTCACAAGAAACAGCCCCTAAAATCTGCATATAGGAAACATGAATGAACGAGCATTAAGCTACACCACGGGTTGTAGAAACAAATTCAGAGTTCCTGATAAATTGATGCTTGAATCATGAGTAAGTACCAAAACTTGGTTCGACACAAATCAGCCAACATTTACTATAATTTCACCATCCAAAATCTAGAACACAATTAAGAAAACAGCAACAATCAATCACCAATCAAAGTCAATATAGCAAAACCCAATTCCCAATAACAACATCTTTTGCTTTTTAATTACATAATCATCCATTCGCTAGTTATAGCAATTCAACAACATCCAACAAAATAGCAAAGGTAAACCAAATCGACTACAACCATGGTTCCTGAAGCTAAGCATAGATTACAAAATAGGAATAAATCATTTCAAATTTTATGTTCTGCGTAACTAACAAACTCCAATAGGTGTTGTAAAACCACCAACAAATCTTAACCAAAAAATCAAATTTTCTTGCTGGAAGTTGATAAATTCAATTCATACCCAAGTTCAATTAGAAAAAACATCATAATTACCAGTGAAGTACATCTCTTACCCCTTGTGAATTCAAATAGATAAAACACTACTTAACCAAGAGCACAACAGTGATTGGCAATTATATTTGTACATGAGGACTCGCTGCTAATTACTTCAAGGAATAATTATTGCTTGCCAAAAATGACAGCATTAATAAGCGGACCAATTTGAAAAAGCAAAATAGAATTGAATATGAGAAAATCTGCCTCCAATTTTTTTTATTACTTTTGTCTATTTGTTTCAATGAATTCTTTGTATTATTTCATCATTAACACCCCAGTGACAGTCATTTAAAAACCTTTTTATAGTAGAACCAATTAGCAAATATGCAACAATAATCTATTAGTCTATAAAAACACATGTCATAACAAAATTTCTTCCAAAAGTTTTTCATTTAGGGGTATATAGCAACATCTCCCTAGCAACTTCATGCCATAACAATGCAGAACCAGCAAAAAAATAAAGCAATAAAAAATAGGTGAAGTTTACCTTTTGATTGGGATGTTTTCGAAGAGTTTCAGACAAATAATTAAACTAGGGGGATATCTTTTTTGCTCTTCGAAATCATCAAGAAATAAAACTAGATAGAACAACTATAGAGTACCTCCATCAGCTCTTATATGCAATTCAAGTATAAAATTAATTTACAGTAATTGATCATAATCGTTAACACATTATGACGGTAACAATATATAGACTTGCAATACATGCATACCTATGATGAGCAAATAGTGAATAACTAATCTTATAACCATAGTTGCTGAAACTAATTTTTATTACAAATCACAATTTATCAAAGTTCTAATTTCATATTCTTGGTAACTTAACAAACTCCAACAGATTTTGTGTGAAACCTCGTACAAATCTTAATCAGAAAATCAAAATTTTTCGCTCAAATTTCATATAATCAGAATCCACCCAAATTCAATTAGGAATAAAAAAACATACTTACCTGTGATCAGCCTGTTGCAAAACTCCGAAAACAGGAAAACATGCAGCTGCTATTTTTGACAAGGACCAGTGATGCACCAAAATTATATTACCTGAGCAATACAACTTGAAAAAAAATCCATTTAATTAAAATTTACCGGAACCACTACAACAAAATCATGTCCAAATCTCTTTTCAAAACATGCATAGTAAATCAGAGGAAACATCTACCATCCTTGCCAATTAGTGAGACGAAGGGAGGATTCAAGGCTAGAGAAGTGGAGGTCCGCCGGCGGACGGTGCAGCTGCACCAGGAAGCTTCAGAGGCGCCGGTAAAACCCACATGAAACAGCAGAGTGGCGTCGCTTTGGTTCTGTCTGTAGAGGTGCGATAGGTGGAGAGGCTAGGAGCAGCGTCGCAGCGCCCGGAGAAGAGAGGGAAGAGGGTTGCGTTCTGGTACCGTGTGTGGAGGCGCGATGGGCGGAGCCGCTAGTAGCGACGTCGCAGTATCCGGAGAAGAGAGGGAAGCGGGTTGCGCGATGTTTTCGGAGGCATGGCGCGGGTGTAGATGATTTTCAAACTTCTGTGTGGTAAAACGGTGAAAGCAAGGGTAGAGTTTTTGGGGAGGGTTATTTTGGTTTATCTTGGGTCAATTTTGGATGGTACTGAAGTGTATTGAGCTTTCAGGTCCCAGCCCAAAAACATTTGGCTGGTTTTTTGTTGATATGCTCTTGATTCCCTAGTATTGTTGAAAAGTTATATATGTTTTAAATTAATTTTAATATTATATTATATTAATCATAAGTTTATTATTTTATTTTTACTCACATTTGTTGAATTAAAAAATAAATAAAAAAATATCAAATTAAAATTTATAAACAAATTTAAATTTAAATATGAATATCAATTTTTCATTAATAAATTTTTTTAAATTAAATAAATATATCATAAATAATTTTTTTATAAATTATTATTAAAATTTTAAAAGTCTAATTTTTTTCGGATTCATTTGGATTCGATATAATTATGACAAAAAAATATTTAAGTTTTATTGGATCTATAAAATTGAATTAGAGTTAGATCCATTTATATTTAAAATTGGGTTTAGATAGATTAGGACAAATCAAATTTAATTCAACTCATATACATCCCTAGCGTTGGGAAAAAAAAAAAAAAAAAACCTTACGAAGCCTTAAGAACCTGGAAGAAGTAGAACGGAGTCAGCAGCTATGCATGAATTATTAGGTTCATTGAATTTTCTTTCATTAATAAATATTATTATATGTTCTTGAAAATTGTATTATGTTTGAATCATTACTCTTAGCTTGTTTAGCCACTGGATCATATTCAATTTTATTATATTATATATCACTATATTTATTTATGTGATGATGATTATATTTATATGTAATATAAATTTTTTCGTTGTATATTATTATATTTGTGATTAATACATAATTTATTAAAAAATAATCATAATATCTTTTATAATAATTATATTTAAAAAATCATAAATATTAATATAATATATTTATAATTATTATAAATAATATAGTAAATTTATTTACAACAATTTATTATATTATTTATATATAATTAAGTTAAAATAAAAAATAATATTTTATTTTTTAATTAATCCACAAATATTAAGAAACAGTATTTTTTTTTTAATTTCAGTTCTTTAGTTAATATATATAGTGAATATTATGTGTTAAAACTTTTACTTATAAATAAATTTTAATAATACTATGATTTATATTTATTTTGATATGACTTGTATTGACATGTATTATTATATGGGGCAATTTACATAAATAAATAAAGTGGGAGAATTATTTACGTAAATGTGCAAATCTGTTTCTTGTTACCATTTTGTGCAAAATGCATTTTTATGTAAACCGTGGCAACCCACCACGGTTTCAAAACATACATAAACCGTGGGAGGTCACCACGGATTAGGAGGAAATTGGTTTACATGTAAACCGTGGGAGCCCATGACGGTTTACTAGGGAAATTTGGTGTGCATAAACCGTGGTGACTCACCACGGTTGTTTATGAGGAAACAAATTTGAACGTAAAACCCGGTAACCCACCGCGGTTTACGTGTATCTATATATATATGTAATCCGCTGAAGGTAGGGACGGATTCATTTGTAACCTTTGGCAAAAAATTGGATTCATTGTGGTAGAGAGAGTTTGGAAAAAGGTTTGGAGGCAGTGAAGTAGAAGTAGGTGGTGGGGCCAATGGAGGATGAGGATCGATTGTACCGACTAAATGGCATCGCTCACGTGGCAGGAAATATCGACGAAGAGGTTAGTAACTGTTATTGTTATTATTATTGTAATTAAATGTAATTCTAATATAGCAACTGATATGTTAGTAGGAATATATCTAGTAAATAGTTTTACTGCAAAAGAACCGGTCGGACCGGCCGGTTTACTGGAAAACCGGTCGAACCGGCCGGTTTTTTAACAGTTTTTTTTACGGTTTTTTATTAAATTCATGTATTTAAAATTAATGTTAGGTTTTTCAATAATTTTATTTAATATTTAATTAAACCGGTTGAACTCCGGTTTAACACCCGGGGGAAGCATTAAACCATTGAACCAGTAACCTCACCGGTTCATTGACCGGTCCGGTTGTCGCAACGTTGGTTTTTAGTATTTTGCACAATATTTTGTTATGATTATTGTATTTATTCAAAGGTTTTTTCATGAATTTAAACTGTTAATTTGTTGTTGTGAGTGCACAGTTATCTTAGCAGGAGTATTATGTATGTTGTTGTTTGTAATGGTTGTATGTTAAGGGATTTATTTATTTCGAATGTTTTGCAGCCTAATAGGGTTATTACAGCCGTTAGGCGGCAGCAGAATATGCCGTTACATGACCGGATTATACCTTATCTGGAGACTGCGGGGTTGTATCATCTTGCTAGGCTAAACAGTCAGTGGTTTTGGGTTGATGAGTCTCTGATTAGCGCATTTATTGAGCGTTGGCGTCCGGAGACCCACACGTTCCATATGCCGTTTGGTGAGTGCACCATTACTCTACAGGATGTCGCGTATCAGCTGGGTTTGCCGATTGATGGTGCACCGTTAGTGGGTGCTTGACTGAGTTTGAGAATCTGATGGAACACGGTAGACGGCATGGTGTGGTTCCGGGAGTTGTTCGGGGAGTTACCACCGCAGAGTAAGGTGAAGCAGATGACAGTGTGCTACACCTGGTTCCACGAGAGGTTCCGTGTTCTCCCTGCAGATGCTACTGAGGAGACCGTTCGTGTATACGCACGCGCTTATATCCTTATGCTGTTGTCGTCTCAGCTGTTTGCGGACAAGAATGCAAACAGGGTACACCTTCGCTGGTTGCCTTATTTGGCATCATTGGATGACTTGGGCAGATATAGCTGGGGATCCGCTGCACTAGCCTGGTTGTATAGGTGTCTTTGTCGTGGTACAAACAGGAACGTCGTTAACTTGGCTGGGCCGCTACACCTACTACAGTCTTGGATTTTCTGGAGGTTTCCCACTCTGAGGCCCACAGGTTTTGACCGGTTTGGTTTTCCGCTTGCTTCTAGGTATGATTTAAAAATATGCGTTCATATATTGTAAAAATTGGTACTGTGTTAAGGTTTGTTTTGACATGATTTCAATTTAAATGGTAGGTGGGCGGAGTTTGTTCCGAGGAACGGCAGGGGCACAGAGATTAGTTTCCGCACGCCTTGCACTTGATCGGTTGCTTGTCCACGATGTGAGTGACTTATTTATTACTTATGGTGGATCTAGTTTTCTTACATGGCACTGCCTCATGAACGTCTTACTGATTCTATGCAGTTTGTGTGGGAGCCTTATTCTTCTGCTGATGTTACTGCTGCTATTCATCCGGAGATACTAGTTGATCAGCACCGACGGCTATGGACGGCCGTCACTAGCCTCATATTTTTGCTAGAGTGGCATCAGGTGGATAGGGTTCTACCCCAGTTCGGCGGTGTTCAGCTCCCCCAGATGTAGCTCTGAACATAGATTGGCTACATGCGAAGGATGGTAGGGGTGGGGACCGGTGGTTTCCTTCATATTATCGGGAGTGGCACCAGTATTGGGAGAACCGGCATCAGTCGGTAATATGGGTCGATCGTGTCCTCGACCCTGGTCCATCATCAGATTACCTAGAGTGGTGGTGCCGTGTGGCGCACAGGTTCCTATCCCCAGATGTAGCATTTCAGGATCCGAGGCCGATTGTGTTGACTGAGGAGGCGCGTCACAGAGGGTCGTCCCAGGCACCCTAGAGTTCATGTTTATGACAGACCAGATAACAGACGAGTTGATAGGCGTCGCCGTATTGGGACCCGGACCACCGATCGCGAGTGGAGGGAGTTTGCCGACCGATTGGCCCAGGACGTTCCTGAGATCTGGTGGGTTCCTCGACGGAGGACCACCGCGAGCAGGGGGGGGCGGCCACGGTCGCTGAGGAGGGAGTGGATCGGCATCCCAGACTAGCCGATCTAGATGTTTGGGAACGTGAGCCCATATGGTTTTGCCGAGTTTACGCGGTGTTGGGGTGGACATTGACCGTTACTGAGTCCTCCTTTTACAGAGACATTGCTGACATGCTTAGGGATGATGATCAGACCCATTATAGGCCACAGATGCCTGAGGAGCATGCCCAGTTTGGTGCTCAGGAGCAGGCAGTGACGATGTTCAGGCTCAGTTGGCAGTTGGACGAGCACCGTTCGCCGTCCGACCCATGGTTTGCTTTAGGAGGTACACCTGCCTCCGCTTTCAGCGCGGCTCACACCACAGCACCAGCGCCAGATCAGCGACCTAGGCGGGTTAGACGTCCTACTTTGTGTGGCACCGGAGGGCACTTGCTTGGCCAGTTCGATGACGATGACAGTGACCCATTGAGGATTCTGATTAGTTATGCTATATGTTCCTGTCCAGTACTTTGTTTCTTTATTTATGTATTGATAATGGTAGTTAGGTTATGTGTTGATGATGTTAGTTATGTTATGTATTGATCTTGGTAGTAACGTTATGTATTCAGCATGCTAATTACTTTATGTAATGTGCATGTTAGTGTTATGTATTTCAGACTTACTGTTAAATAATATTTATCTTCAGACTATGGTGAGTGCCTGATTAAGAGTATTTCATGTGTTCCTGTATGGTTTATATATAATGCACATGTTAAAGATAGCTAAAGTGGTTTAATGAAACTGATAATATAAAAGGTTATTATACTTAGATTTCGTTCCTACTGAAACACGTTGAAAGTGACATATGTAACAGAGGACGCTTGGGCTAACATTACTTAGACCTAGAAACGAATAAGAAGGCATAGAAGAGGGTTACACAAAATGACATCTACGCATCCCCTCCACCACTTTGTGATCGCTGCTGACAGTTCCTTCGCGTATGCCCGGGCTGACGGCATAACCCACAACGCTTGGGCTGATTCTGTTGAGACTGATCCATGCTTCCTCGGATCCTGGTTGACTTTGGACGGCCTTCCTTTGCACGCCGCAGATTAGGGTCAGGAATAATGGTTGGGCCACCATATGGAGGCCACATGCCTTCAGGAATAGGTGGGAGAAACCCATGATTGTAAACGTTGAACACCTCAGTCATACGATACACTTCATGAACATAGGACGCCCAGTTTAGGCGGGAGTAGGCGCAACAGGCAATGGCGTGGCAACATGGATAATGCAGCGCCTGGAAGTGCCCACAGTCGCATCAGTGATCTTTAAGGGAAACTCTATAGCTACCAAGAGAGAACGTCCCCGTTGGTGTTGTCTCAGCCACGGTGTACTCTAGTTGATGCCTGTCGTATAATGTCACAGTAAAGCACCTGGAGTCTCTAAGGTTCCGATCAATAGCCTTGACCAATGCCTGACAGAACTCATGGCCGGCTCCGAGTTGTGCCTCTGCTGTCTGACCCCGGACCACAAATAGCTGAGCAAGCCTCCCGTAGGTTGACTTAACCAATGATGTGACAGGGAGGTTGCGAGTACCCTTTAGCACGGAGTTCACACATTCACTGATGTTTGTGGTCAGTGCCCCCCGTCGACCATCCTCATATTGGGTCCATTTGTCATACTCCATACGGTTGGCCCAGTCACACATTGCTGGATTCAGTCCGCATGATGTCGAACCAGTAGTAAAACTCACCCTCAGTCTTGGCGTAGGCAGCATTGACCAGTAACCTCCTTGAGTCCTTTAAACGTTAGGGCGAAATTCGCTGCCACATGCCTTATACAGTAGGCCGGAAGGCACGAGGAGGCAGCCATCCATTCTCAGGTGCCTCAAGGGCCGCCTTGATCCCATTATGCCTGTCTGAGATAACTAGGATACCCTCCTGAGGAGTCATATGCTCTCGTAGGTTGGACAAGAAGAATGACCACGACTCTGCATTTTCCCCCTCAAGGGCGAATGCTATCGGCAGGATGTTCGAGTTTCCGTCCTGAGCTATCGCCAACAGGAGCGTCCCTCCATACTTCCCATACAAGTGGTACCGTCAATACTGACGAGTGGCTTGCAGTGCCGGAATGCCTCGACACAGGGAGGGAAATGTCCAGAAAAGTCGGTGAAAGTACACCCTCGACTCATCAACAGCACCACCAATCTGAACCGGAGACGTCTTCAGCACCGTGATTGTTCCCGGCATTGTTGCCTCGATCCCTAGCATCCAACGGGGCAACTCCGCGTAAGACTCTTCCCAATCTCCATATATTTCAGCCACAGCCTTTGCTTAGCCAACCAGACCTTCCTGTAACTAGGCCTGAAACCGTAATCAGCTTCTGTCGCTTGTTGAAGTACCTTTACCGTAACCGCAGCATCCCCTAACCATAGGAAGAATCCTCGCACATAACGTTATAATCCAGCTGACGGTGATCACTTGAAACGATCCCTAGCATCCAACGGGGCAACTCCGCGTAAGACTCTTCCCAATCTCCATATATTTCAGCCACAGCCTTCTGCTTAGCCAACCAGACCTTCCTGACTAGGCCTGAAACCGTAATCAGCTTCTGTCGCTTGTTGAAGTACCTTTACCGTAACCGCGATCCGCCCTAACCATAGGAAGAATCCTCGCACATTAACGTTATAATCCACTGACGGTGATCACTTGAAATAGAAGTTGCGAGGCACGTGTGTGGCCCGTTGTACCTCCTAACCTCCCAAGTTCCCTTTCGTGCACGAAGCGCTACACGAATCAACCAAGTGCAACCCTTGCCGAATTCCTTGCATTTTCCATGATACTTCAAATGATCCGATTCGAGACTCTGTACTCAACACCTCGCCGGATGCTATAGCCTTCACACTGAGCACAGCTTCATCTTTACTCTGGAAAGATTGCCCAATCTCAATTCTAGAAGATCTACCACTCTGTTACCGTGTCTTCCTGTTGACCAAGAGCTTCCAAGTCTAGTGTCGAGAAGTGTGGAGGGTATTGATGAGGAGCAGAACTTGAAGGCCGATGTTGCGCATCAGGATCGCCGCCTGTTTTCGTCGCTGTCACCATCGATATCAACAGGCTCCTCGTCAGATCCATCGTCACGCATTGCATTCTCTACTTGATCAGGTCCACCAAAGTCTTCAAATAAGGCACGAGGCCACCACCGGTACCCACTACGTTGGGAGGCTCAATGACTGCTGCTCCAAAGGGACAGAACCGACAACCTCCGTTTGTTCTAAGTCAGCCGCAAAGAAGGTGATTGAACCGGAGGAAGATGCGGTCTGACCGCAGGCATCGAACTAATGCACCACCCGCGGAAGCTACGCAAGGAACTGGAGCGGATGCCCAGAACTATCGACGCCAACCTCCAAACACACTCATGGATTCTGATCTCCGGAAAACTCCTTACGTAGTAGAAGAGAACCCTAATATCTTCATCAGACTTAACGGGAAAGGTTTCGTACTGAACACCGTCGAGACAACCCCATGGAATCTTGTAGAATAGTTCTTCACCCACTTGCAACCCAACACGCCAAGCTTCTCCAAGATGCTGTTCTTTTCCGACAAACTCATTGACGAACTAATAAAAATACTTAGTGGTTCTCTGTCGGTGAACTTCACACCTTTACTTTTGCTTTTTTTATTTTTCCAGAGCAATACACCAGAGCAAGAAAGCTCTCTCCTCACTAGCCTTGTGAGAATGATCTCTTCTGCTGCTTGAATCACCACATATATATAGATTTTCCGTCAGAGTAAACCGTGGCAAGCCACCACGTTTTTCTACTCTACATAAACCGTGGTGACTCCCCACGGTTTATGCTCAACCATTTTCCTTCGTAAACCGTGGTGACCTCCCACGGTTTACATGTAAATCAATTTCTTCCTAATCCGTGGTGACCTCCCACGGTTTATGTTTGTTTTGAAACCGTGGTAGGTTGCCACGGTTTACATAAAATTCAATTTTGCACAAAATGGTAACAAGAAACAGATTTGCACATTTACGTAAATAATTCTCTAACTTTATTTATTTATGTAAATTGCCCTATTATATGTTATGATTTTTTATATGTTTATTGAAAGTTGAGTAATGTTGACATGCTTTATTATTTGCAACAATAATATCTAAAAATGTCTCTAAAGTTCATTTATTAAATATATAATAGCAATTATTAAGAGTAAAAAGATAATGTTCTCTTTTATTTAGAATGTGCATACTTTGACTATATTTTTTCGTAAGAAAAAACTTCCGGTACCTGTTGATATACTTCAGCTTAAGTAACATCATCCTCGATGCATTTTCTCTTCCGCGTCACACCCATCCTCATCGCCACGCTTTTTCTTGTTGTCGTTTCGTCTTCTACGCCGCCTTTTTCCTCGTCATTGTTTCGTCATTCTTGCTACCTTCTTTCTTTTATTATTTTGTATAAATTTTTTTATTTTTGTGAAAACTAATGAAATTCAACATATATATATATATATATATATATATATATATATATATATATAAAGTTTAAATATGAATTTAAATGAAAATGTGAGTATTCTTAGAATTTTTTTTTCTTTGAGAAAATTATGAATAGGAATCAAAGGCATGAACTTGAACCATCTGAGGACATAGAGATTGAAACTTTGATGAAGGTTGGTGTAAGTAACAAAGGGATTTAATTTGTAATAATATTAATGTATTTTTTATGTATAAATACTTAATTTTAAATATATTTATATTATTTGTTTAATTTTAGATGTGTTTATAATTTTGTTGTTTATTTAATTTTAGATGTGTTTATGTTATTTATTTAATTTTGGATGTATTTATGATTTTTTTATTTTAAGTTTATGGATGTGTTTGTGGTTATTATTTTTTTCACACATCTATTTGATTTGGATTTTGGAGTTCGTAATGTTAATATAAGTTAAATATACAAATATCTAATTTTGGATGTGTTTATGTTATTCATTTAATTTTAGATGTGTTAATAAATAAGATATTAAAATACCAAACAATAAAAAAATTTAAATAAACTAGAATGAATAAATGCTCTCTTTCACAATCTCTCTTCTTCTAAAATTAGATGTGTTAATAAATAAGATATTAAAATACCAAACAATAAACATATTCAACTAAATAATGAAAAATGTCAACTAATAATAAAATGAAATATGACATTTTATTTTTGAATCATAAATTTTATTTGGTTAATTTTCGGATGTCTTCAAAAAGTATTTTGTATGCGACTGTATTATTTTAAATGTTATATTTTTACGCAATTAATTAGTTTGTAAAATTAGTTAAAATACCAAACAATTAAAAAATTATAATGAATAAATGTTAGTATTTTAATAAGTAATAAAAAAATTTAACTAATATTAAAATAAAATATGTTAGACTTGTTTTTATTGAGTAAGATATGAAAAAATTTAACTTTATTTTTAAATTTTATTTATATAATTTTAGATGTATGAAAAAACTATTTTTTATATATTTAAATAATTTTAGATGTGTTATATTCTCCTTCATTTTATCGTGTGCAGAAAATTAGGTTGCTATTTTTATGGATTCATTGAATTTAATCTATTAATATAAATTAATAAATGAAAAAGAAAAAAAATTCAAAGTGAATGAATCTAATGTACGTGAAACAATATTTGAGACTTGAGGAGAAAAAAAAAACCTTAAATGCCTAATGGTGATGATGTGTTACTGTAGGAAAGAGAAAAAATAAAAGATAAAGTACAAAGTAATTTTTATTTTATCGAAAAAAATTAGAGAAATTTTAGTTGATGATAAAATTCAAACTAAATTTAATTAACAATGTATTTATCTAAAAAATAGAAATGTGTTTTAATTTAAAAATAATTAAATAATATTATTTAAATTAAAAAATTGATTAAAGACTAAATTTTAAAAGACAAATAGTATTTTCTTAATTTAAATTGGCAAAAATAAAACTTTTGAAATGTACAAAACCTTTTCTTTTGATAAAATTTTTGTGTCTTTTTTCTTAGATCATCAAGCCTAAAAACTTTCTAACCTTCAAACACACCGGAGGTAATACATACAAGCAATTTTTCATTTTTTTTTGTTCCAAAACTAATTATTTTGCTTCTTTTTTCATAATATGTAAAAGCCAATTTTTAACCTCCAAGAAAAGGGAAAAACATGAGAAACTAAAACAAATAGAATTATTTAGCCTCAACATCAAGTTCTATTAAACAAGTCAAACCCCTATTTTATTAATCTGGTTCATTCATGAGTTTTTCATGTAGGGCCGACAACACCACATGCTAATTCATGCATAATCAACTCTAGCTACTAAGGCATCTAGACATTTTAATCATGGCTAAAGTAGAACTTCTCATTTAAATCAAACCATGTATCATGTCACCAGCACATGTTGCTTCGGGCCTCGAGATCATAGATGATTGTGCTGTTTGCTAAGGCTTTGTGGAGTTCATAGAACGTAATGTCTTCTTGTTTGGATGAATTTTCATTCTGCCTCCCAACTGGGGACAGAAAAAAAAAAGGAAAGAAAAAAAAAAGTTATTTTAACGATATTTTCTAGAGTAAAGTACATAACGTTTAGTTTGATTTAATATTTAAACAATCTAACAAATTTTAGTGATAATAATAGAATTAGGAAAAAGTTTCGAGAGCCAACATTTTTATTAAAATGAAGTCAATATTATTAAAAGAAGAATATATAATTTTATATTATTAAATATAATTTTATACTATTAAAAATATTAATAATAACTAATTAATAAATACAAATTTCAAACCCCCAGCGCTACTGTAAAACTAAAACTTATTTTGAACATCAACATTAATTGTCACTGCTATACGTTGACAAACTCATTTTGGCACCACATGAATACTTGATGATAAGATGATTCCCCGAATTACATGGTTACGTAACTTATGACTTGACGTTCACCTTAAGTTTATGTGAAAACAAAAATCTTGAGATTAGAATTAAAATTAATAATATTTATGATAAGAAATATTAATTGGATTATGAATTAATATTCTATATTGGTGGTGCGGTTTATTTGAGGTGTGTTTTATGTGCTAATTATTAATTAGGCAAATTTTCTAGCGTAGAAGTACTTATGATTTTTATACATGTAAAAGTGCAGCATTATTGTGAAATTTTGACAGGTATCCGTAAAAAAAGCATATTTTGCATTGTTGTAGTATTGGACAAGACGTATACAACGACTATTACGTAGAGGAGGGTGTTGGTTTCTTTTGGAGATTAAGTAGATTAGCGAGGCCGTGAGATGGGCTAAATTTTGTTTTTGGTAAAGTAGGTGTATTATTAAGTAAAACAAAATTCAGCTCATTAACACTGCGTGTTATTATTAATTATTAATTAGTGCTAATCTACTTAATCTCTATGAACACCTGTCAAAATTTCACAATGACACTGTATTTTTATATGTATAAAAATTATAAATATTTCTACACCAAAAAATTTATCTATTGATTATATAGTAAAAATATACACTAATTTTATTAATATTATTTTAATTTTATACTCACTTATATTTAAAATAATTATATTTTTTATTATTCATAATTATTAATATAAATATTATTAAACATATATAAATAAAAATATCAAATATTATGATTTTATGATATTTATTAAATATTATTTTTTAATAAAAATAATATGATAAATATAAACTAATTAGTTAGTTATTAAAATAAAAAATAATTATTTTAGTATGAAAATAAAATTAAAAAATTTTATTATAAAAAACACTAAAATTCTATATATTTATTTAATGATAACTGGATTATAACTTGTTGATTATAATTTGTTGAAGTTTGATTGTTTTTAAAATATTAGTGAAGATATTTATTTTAAATTTTAATTTTAGACTTTTGACTATTTTATATTTTTTATTTATATAGGACTGGTTCTATCAATTCAACCAATAACTTATCAATTGAACGAATAAATCAATAAATCAATAGTCTAATCGGTTCAATCACCAGTTTAATTTTACGACTATGTTACAAACTCAAAATTAATAAGTAAAACCCTAGAATGAAGACTAATCAAAATTGTCTCAAAAAGCCAAAATATTAGATTAAGTATTGAAATTGAAAAGGGACAAAGAGCACTAATATTCTTCTATTTTTTAAGTTCTTTCTTTTTTATTTCTACCTCATTGTTAGAGTAAATTTTAGAAAGTTAGATTTAACGGTGTTTATATAGTTTTTTAGAGTGTTTGAGAATACTCTAAATAGTTTTGAAATATTCTAAAATATTATAGAATCGAAGGTACCGAAACATCCTAGAAGGTTTTAGAAGATTCTGGAAAGTCATAGAGTATTCTAGAATAGTGTGTATATATATAGAAGTATGAGAAATAATATGGGATAATCTAGTAGTATTTAAAAAAATATAGTAGGATGGATATTTGTAGTAAAGATTTTGGATGATTAATCTAGATAATTAATTAGATTTAATTCTAACTATCTGTTAAGAAGATAGATGGCTATAAATAGAGGATGAGAATTAGAGTTTGAGTGTGTGAGTAATTTGTAACAAACACTTAAAAATTAAGAGTGTTCATTAGATAACTACTGATTTCTCATTCATGAAAATTAAGTGTATTTCTACTTTGTTGAAAGTAAAGGAATATATGTTGAAATATATGCTGCTAATTATTGTTATCAATTAGTGTTTGTGATTTTCTGTCTATACGGAGATACCCAATGAATTTCTTGTAGTATCAAGTGGGAGATAAGATAATGATTAAATTTCTTCTACAAAAATTTAAGGCCTTTCACAAGGTTTATAAGGACTTGATCTGCAAATATGAAGGGCCATTTGAGATTATTGGGCGTGTTAGGGAGGTTGCTTACAAAGTACAATTCCCTTTCTCTATGAAGATCTATCCCATCTTCCATGTGAGTATACTTAAACCATATCATGGAGACCAAGAAGAACTGAGCAGAGGTGACTCAAGTCGTGTTCGGTCTGGGATGATTAGATCCTTTGATAAGGAAATCGAAGAGATCTTAGCTAATCGCATTGTGAGACGCAGAGGAGTACGTACCACCAAATATCAAATACTTGATCAAGTGGAAAGGACTCCCGATAGCCGAATCTAGTTGAGAAGCTCGAGAAGATCCGTAATAGTTCCAAAAACACCTAGAGTACTATCATGAACAAAACGCGATGAGAATATCTTCGCAATAGGTGGGGGAGAATGTCACGGTAAATTTTAGAAGATTAGATTTAACGGTGTTTGTATAATTTTTTGGAGTGTTTGAGAATGCTCTAGATGGTTCGAGAACGTTCTAGAATGTCTTAGAAGGTCCAAAAATACCCTAAATGATTTTAGAAGATTCTAAAAGGTCGTAGAGTATTCTAGAAGAGTATAGATGTATATAGACGTATGAAGAGTAATATTGAATAATATAAAAGTATTTAGAAAAATGTGGTAGGATAGATATTTGAAGTGAAAGTTCTGGAGGATCAATCTGGACCGTTGATTAGATTTAATCCTAACCATCTATTAAGGAGGTGGATGACTATAAATAAGGGGTGAAAGTTAGAGTTTGAGTGTGTGAGTCATTTATAACAAACAAGTGAACAATAAAATATTTTTTTCACTAAAGCTTTTTTTTTTTGTGTTCTTAGTTTTCTTGTTAAATATTGAGGAATATGCTGACTTGATCTTAACTCAAGAGGCTGAGTAAGTCTAAGTGCTGATACAGTAATATTGGAGTGTATCTAAGACTGTGACATCATCCTTATATAAAAATATATCTCATTTTATTTTATTAGAAAAAAATTTCATAGGATGTTTTTTTTTAGTTATATATTTTGCTTTTTGTTGTCGATCATGATCAAATAGAGTTAATAAAAAGTCATCAGTTGAAAAAGTAAGCGAGAAAGGAAGGAAAAAAAAACATTAATTTGCGGTGAACTTAGTTTTGACTTCACCAGTTTTGCGGATTATTTGATTTGAACTTTGAATTCATTGGTTTTGCTGAGCTTGGTTTGAGCTCACTAGTTTGATTTGAATCTATTGGTTTTGGTAAGCCTGGTTTGAGTTTACTATTGGTTTTTATGACCTTAGTTTAAACTCATATATAGGTAATTGATAAATTTGATTTGAATTTGTTGAAACTAATGGTTATAATTAATTTGATTATAATAAAAATTCGACCGTAATTTATAATGGAGAGCCTCATTGTACTTGGAGGATAAACTAACCATGATATATAGATGCACTGTTGTTTTTATTATCTTTTTCTATTTCATTTTTTATTTCTGAACGTGATTAGATAAAATATAAAAAAATCTCTTGCATAATTTAATTTTTGCATTAATTTAGAGCTGAAAGGATAACAATTATTGAGTGTCTTTGATTTAACCCTTTTCTTCTATTTAAAAAATTAAAATTTTGTATAAAATTTAATCTCAAGATGTAGCTTTATAATTTTAGAGAGATTTGTCTCTACCATAAATAAACAAGGTAAAAGAAATTAAATATTCTATCTTATACACAATATCTTTTACTTCGATCATTTTGCGCAAAATTATCTGCAAATAATGTTCCATTGTGTAATTTGAGGAGGATAAAAGTAAAACTGCTTAACAAATTAAATATTAATTAAAATGGGGGAATAACAGATATATTAAACCAAAAGATATTGAAATTTGCAATTGTATTTTAAACAAAATTATAAAAAATTCGTAGCACTTGAACAACATTTTCTCCGTGTCCTAAATAGTATTATCAATTTGCTTACATCCAGTTTATGTTCCAACGAGAAAAAATTGGCATGACAATCTAGATTAATCCTTTGCTATGAATGATTGGTGATACAATTCTCCAAACTTCATTACCTATTCATAGAGATAACAAAAATCAACGTAAAAGTGTTATTTAATGACCTATCAAAAAAGTAGAAACTATAAAAAAAATTAACAATGGGTTTATTTTTTATCGGTAATACTAAAAACACAATAATCCGAAGTTAACTTATTTAACTTAATGTATATAATTTCATATATATAATATCTATAATTATATACTTATTAGTTATTACATATAATATTTACATACATTTATTCTAACAATCAGGAACGAATCTAAGTATAATGTTATGGAGATAAGTGTCTCTATTATAATTTAAAATTTTTTTGAGTAGTACAAGATAATAATATTTATTTGTCTTTATTAGATTATTAAATTTGACTCCATAATAATTTTTTACTCAATTATTGGTACTTAATTATCAATTTAAAATTTTTTTATTAGATATTCGTTAAAAAGATCAATTCTCAATTTTAAATGAAATTAGTATTCTTTCTTAAAAATCAATTCAAAAGAATATTATTTATTCTTTTTTAAAATTAGCTTTAATTTTTACGTAGAAACTGTATTAATTGAAAGAACCTTTTTAACTATAAATATCAATAAGAGTAATTGCTTTGGGAAGTAAATTTTTAAATAATTGTTTAGTAATATATAGAAAGAGAAAAATTTTGATGGTAGTGTTAAAAGAAAAGTTACTTAATTTTTTAAAAATATAAAACCTAAAACAATAGAATTTTAAATTATATATTATTATTTAAATTACTATTTTAGTGTTTTAATTTATATATTAGATATTTTGAAGGCTAATCGTATTTTACAATAACAAAATATAATTATAACAATAATCATATTATATGTACATAAAAAATAACTATTTGTATAAAATATATATTAAAATATAAAACACACATTAAAAATAAGTTAAACAATATATATATATATATATATTTATACATAGATATATAGTGGTTAATAGATAATTTAATATTTAATTTTTTATGTATACATACTATTTTTATTATAAAAATTATTATCATATTATATAAATTTTGGCTCCACTACCAAAATTTTCTGGATCCTCACTACCAACAATAATAATTAATAATTAAAAATATGAGAGTTTTGAGTTGATTGGGGTTGATTTCTTTTATTTCCTAAACATTTTTTAATTTTTATTACATTAATTAAGAAGAAACTAAATAATGACACGATATAAGTTAGTTATTATTATTAATATAACATTATTACCTGCAATGTTTTGGGACACTCCAAGAATGATTTGAGTAGTGTTGTTTCTGATTCTCTGGCAATGCCGTATAATTTCTCCAATCATCAAGCAAGATTTTAAGATCATCAATTTTATTCTGCAACCCTTTGCAACAATTGGCATGCATTGTGCACACTTGGTTGAAGTCCTTGCTAGGTTGGCAAAACCCTCCAAAATATGTTGTGCTTAGGAACCTAATCTTCACATTCATGGCGGAAATGTTAGGGTGCATCTTGATCATGTTAAACGCATTTTGATCATGCATTCTTCGGTATATTCTGCTTGAGTTGAACCAGAATTTGTAGAGCCAAATGCTTCTCTCATTAGACTTCACATAGCTGAAGCCTGTGTTTGGAGCGTTGTTTAGGTCCGTCGAGTTTCCATTGA
Source organism: Arachis stenosperma (assembly GCF_014773155.1). Classification (NCBI taxonomy): domain Eukaryota; kingdom Viridiplantae; phylum Streptophyta; class Magnoliopsida; order Fabales; family Fabaceae; genus Arachis; species Arachis stenosperma. The sequence continues at coordinate 127,982,398 of NC_080381.1, read as the reverse complement.
AATCGTCACAAGAACTTTGGAAATCTGCATCTCCATAAAATTGTTTGAACGGGTTCCTTAGCCACATTATATCTGTATCCTATGAAAAAATCAAACATAACATTTTATTCTCTTTATATAATTGATTCATCATTCATGTATTGACATGCACTTTATATGTAATACTGGAAAATTTTTATAATAATTTTTTTTATTAATTTTGATAACTACTATAGCTACACTGATTACAATGCCTAATTGATTTTTTAGTAACACTTAAAAAATGTTACTAAAATTAAAAATATATTTTTTAAAAGACGTTATTAAATAGTAAAAAGGTATTTATTAAAGTTTTATAATCACCAATATTATTGTAATTATATATAATTATCATTACATGCACCTTTTAAATATACAAATTTTATAATTTTAAAAGATGGACCAAAACAGCTAGTTTAACTGAGTTAATCGAGAACCAATTACTAAATCAGTTCGACTTAAGTAAAAAATTTATTGACAAAAAATCAATCAAAAAGTCGATCAGTTAATCGAATCGATACAATTTTTTAGTGAATAACTAAATTAAAATAATAAAACATGAAAAAATATTTTTTTAAATTATATAGTTTATAGATAAATTAATATATTATTTTATTATATCTGATTTAATTCCGATTAAACTTTAATTAAACCTCTAATTCTATGATTCAATAACGGGTTCAATTTTATTACCTGACAAATTTTACATTTGAATATATTTTTAAATGTGCATTTTACTGAAAATAAGTAATATTGATTATTATATGCAAAACTAGCTCCCAATGATGCATTATTTTTGTTAAGAACTATATGAGTGTGCAAAGAAAGAAGAAATAAATGTATATATGTACCGTAAAGACAAAGCTGTAGCCGAGTTCAAGAACAGTGGAAAGAAAATCAATCTTTCTCCACACAATGTGGAGGTAATCTTTTGACATAAAATATGCTTCGCTTGCTGTGAAATTCTCACTCTTTGATTCAATTTGATAACAATGTGGGTGTATGGCTTGGCAACGTGCATGTGCCTTTTGGTCCCAATTAATTACCACCAAATGATTTAAGAAATGTTGTGTCTCGTTCCCAATTCGAAAACTCTCTAGGAACACATCAAATATTGAACCTGGTTCTGCCCATGCATCATTCAAATTTGTTATTATAACTGTCTTATCCTTCATTGATGCTTTTCTTAGAACACTCTCTAGCACCGTCTCGTTCTTTTCCTGTTACGTAAATTAAAGATGATGATCATGAGACAATATTATTTACAATGTCATTAAACACTGAGTAATGCTAAAAAATTAATATTGCATTGTAACAGTCAATTTCAATTAACATTATAGTAAGTCGTAAAAAAAATTAATATAAAATTTACTAAAAATAAGTTTTTGTTCATTTTAAGTGTTTTATTTTTAAGAATGTCGAAATTTATTTTTTCTAATGTTTAATGTTCACTGAAATGTTGATTTTCAAGATTTTTTCTTAAGCACCTAATAAACAAACATTAAGTTTAATATGTGAGAGATTGATAAGGGGCTGATTCTAATTAATTATTATAGCTTAATTAATTTGAGCCTAATTTAGTCCTTGCGTCGTATCTGGGATGGGGCGGCGGAGTTTATTTTATCTAACATATTCTTTAATCATGTGAGAGATTGATAAGTATAACGTGGACATAGCTATAGCCTATAGGGAAACTTTTAAGGTAATGAACAATTTAGTTTGATAATTATTATATATGATTTTATTCGTGAATCTTCGAAATATATGGGATTTTTATTTTTTAATTCACAATTTGAATTTCAATTTGACAACTATATATTATATATGGATTAAAGAAATGCCTAAAAGTCAATGACTTCCAACGTTGTTTTGGGTTATAACAAACTTTTATGTGTACTATATTTCTAATTGCCTTCAAGCTCTCACTTAAAACAAAATAAAGGACGAAAGCAAATTTAAACCATATGACTTTTAACATCGTTTTGCGGAGTACTCAAGATATTGATATTTATTTGATTTAATTACTTTATTGATATTTATAATTTTATTAAATTTAGAATTAAATTTATATTTTTTAATTAGATTATTATATTATTTTTTATTTTGTAATTAAATATTTTTATCATAAAAATATTTAAATTAATAAAATATTCCTCTCAAAAAAATATATTATTAAAAATTTAATTAAATTTTTAATTATAGATTTTAATTTGCAAAAAAATATTTAAATTTTAATATTTTTTATACTAATAAAAATCTAATTACAAAATTAAAATAATATAATATAAAAATTCAATTAAAAAATATAAAAATTTAATTATAAATTTAATAATTATAAAGACCCAGTAGAATAATTATTTTTTTTCATCATCACTTTATTATTCTTATGACTAATTGGTATACTTAACAATAATATTATGACATAAATTTATCTAATACATATCCTATTGTCCATTGCATCTAGATATCTTTTATCAGAATGTCAAATTCCCTATACATACATATTCTAATATACTGAAAAATTATATGAAACTAATTTTAGTTAATTAATAATAATTAGTTTAAAATTTATAGTGTATAATTTAGGATATAGAATTAATTATTTATGATTTAAAATTTAAAATTTAATGAATAAATAATTTTAAAAAATAGCTAAAATGAACTTAAAAAATTAATTTTCCAACATTACTCATATAGAAATAAAAAAAAAGTGAGATAGAGACATAGAGCCTTGCCGTTGTTGAGGCAGTGATGAAGTATTCTGAGAGAATAGGAATTCCAAAGGGAGAAGTATAGTTGCATAAGAACATCAACGCCAAAACAAAACCAACAAAGAAGATGAAGATTTGCATGGGCCTTCTCACCAACAAGTTACTATGACCACCTCTTGTAACCAAGCCATTATTAGAGTCAACAGTTGTCTTCATTGCTGAAAAGTAAAACCATAACATGGATTAATTAGAATGTGCTTTAATTTTCCTTGTTAGGGGAGTGACTTATATAGAGAAAACAAAAATGAGGTGTAATAATAAATCATTTCTCTGGATAAAAATTACATTTTACGAATAGTTATATATTTAATATATTTTTTTATTCAAGAGTCTTTTATTTATTTGTGTAAATTTTTTATATATATAAACTTTTTTTTATTTACTTTATGTTGATTTTTTTTCTTAGAATGAACAAGAATTAAATTCTAAATTTTTAGATTATAAAAATTTTGATATTATATTATAATATTATTTTTTTAATAATTTATATTAATAAAAAAAAACATATAAATGATTATATGTCTAAGTAAAGAATTCGGTGGCTACTCTAAGAGAGAGGTACAGTTAGCCTTCTGAAAATATTTACAAAATTTAGCCGAAATTTATTTTAATAAATTGCAATTTCATTGAGTTATTTTATGTATTTCAACTTTTAATAAACCTCCTCTCTCTGAAACCCTCCCTAAAACGTTTATCTCCTTTCTCAAGTTGTCACCATCTCCCATGCATGACATCTTCTTCCTTTCTCAGCAATTGAAGATGGTGTGGTTCGCACTTTCGAGGACAAGCTGGCACTAATAATCTATCTCTTCTTTTTGCTTTCTTTTCCCCTCTCTACAAAGTATTTTAGTTAAGGCATAACTAGTATTTTAGTTCATGATTATCCAAAACTGAGTGAGAAATCAAAATGACATTAAGTGTAGTACTACTTTCTCTTTGTCATAAGCACCTCAATACATGGAAAAATAGATTAAAAAAGTGGTAATAATTATTCATTTAGTCTTTATAATATTTAATAGATTTAATTACTATGTTAATCCATGTACTAAATTTTTAATTAAATTTTTATATTTTTTTAATTTAATTTTTATATTATTTTTAATTTTATAATTAAGTTATTTTTACGTTAAAAATATTAAAATCAACCGACTGTTTTTCTTAAAATATATTCGATAAAAAATTTAATTAAATTTTTAATTATGAATACTTTTAATTTGTAAAAAAATATTCATTTAATTTTAATATTTTTTATACTAAAAAAAATTAATTATAAAATTAAAAATAGTGTAACAACTCAATTAAAAAAATATAAACTTAATTATAAATTTAATAATAATTAAACTATTTAATACGAAATAAAGGTTGTTTGTTTTCTCCAGAATGAATGAAGTTGCCTATACAGAGGGTTTCAGTCTTTTGGAGGAAGAAATTATTTAAAATTGAGAACAAAAAATAGCGTGGTGAAATTGTAAGTTGTGAAATAAATTTTGTGAATATTTTTGGGAAGGTTACCAATACCCCTCTCTTGAATAGGGCCACCAAATCCTTGGCCAAATCTCTAACATAAAAAAAAGAAAAAAGAATAATAAAACTTGAAACAGAAACACATACAAGCTAAGATAATAATTTTCATAAAGGAAGAGCTTACAGTACTTGAGAGATGAGAACGCCCTTCGGCCACTTGAATACTCCTTTCAAATGTGATAATTAGTTCCTTTTCCACTTTCACTTTCTTGGCTAAAATTCATACTTTTTAGACTTAAACCTATTTATAAGTTAATGTGATCTAAATGAATTATCATTTCGTGAGGGTTTCATATTTAGATTTGAAGTGTTTGTGCTATATATACTATAAAACTGTTGCTTTATTTGTGTATCACGCGTTTAATTTGAAAATTATTAAGGGAATTACATATAATTATTCTGGAGTCAGATCATCATAACCGTCCATATTATTACTAAATATGTACGAGAGACAGAGAGAAGGGAATTAATATGTAAAAGAGTAAAACTAAATCAAATTAATTTTCATATAAATTCAAATCTTATCTTATTATAATTTTTTTTCAAATATCATAAATTAAATAAAATCATTTTCATTTTTGTTCTTCATTTCACTCCAAATTAACCAACCCATGTTATATTTAATTAATCATGTTAAATGTATATAAAAAATTAACTAATAAATTAGTCATTTCACTCATTTGTATAAAATATATATTAAAATATAAAATATATATTAAAAATAAATTAAATTATACATGTATTTATATACTAAAAAAATTAATAAACTAGTAAGTGTTTCTTAAAAAATCAAAACGTGTATTAATTATTATTCATTTCTCTTCTTTTTCATAGTTACAAAAGAGTCAAAGTTTTTTGTCTTATTATTACTTTTTTGTAATAATTATTTTTAGTTTGCTTTTAATTTACTACTTTGTAACATGGGTGTCGGGACCATGCATTAAGAAACTGGGAACCTTGGAAGAGAATGTGAGAAGTACGTATTAATATTTGATTTAATTTGACTAAGTTGAGAGGACAATTTGAGATACTGCTCAAATACATTGTTTGCTACAAAGATACCATAAAGAAAATTTAATGCAGTTACTAAACATTTCCGATATATAATATAGAATAAATGAATTCTGAAACTGAAAACCTCGGATCGGATGACCATGTGAGAAATAGGGATTTTGGTTTGACTTATTGGTTGAAGTAATAGTGAAGTCTCAACATTATTATTATTGCGCAATACTACATTATTAATAAATATTATTATTTTTCATTAATATTTAATTATTAATAATTTATACTCATATTTATAAATATTTTATATAAAAATATATATAATTTATATTTATATTTATTAAAATTTTACACACATAAATTAATATAATTTATACTTATATTTTTTTAAAATTTACACATATAAATTAATAAAATAATATTTTAATGTTTATATTGACTAGATAATAATAAAAAAATATTAAAAGTTGCTGAACTCAAAAAATTTGTTATTATTATTATTATTATTATTATTATTATTATTATTATTATTTATTTTGTGACATTGCTCCATCTTAAGTGACCTGTTGCTTAGAAATCGTTGACCTAGCTCCTTGCACGGCCATTGATGAGGACATGAGGTTGTTCACTTTGCAATTCTCTGCATCATTATCATTCTTATCACAGTTACATTCTTTTTTGCTAGAGAGAGAAACAAACAATGCAAGTTACTATTTTTAATTTTTAATTCTAAACTGGGTAGTCATCCGTGTTTTTGGAGAACTCATATATTAAAGTAAAAGTAATGACAACAATGTATGAACTCTGTATTTGATAGTTCACACCAAGTAAGATTTTCAAGATTTTTGTCTTATCTCATTTTTTTAATGGAAATTCACCGCAAAATATCTTCTTATAAAAATAATTAAACAAATAACTGTCATAAAATTATTTTATTCAAAAATTTTAGATAGAAAAAGACAGATAAATAATTATATATATATATATATATATATTAGTTTTTTATAATATTTTTCAACTCGATAAGTTAAAAATTAATTTATTGCGGATTAGAACTCCATTTAAGGGTTTGTTGTTAGCCAATATTATTGCACGAGAAAGTTTAGGAGGTCAGCACTTTTATCAAAATTTTGTCAGCACTTAACCAACAAAAGAAAAGTGAGTAATTTCACACCATTAGACGAAAATCTCACATCATTAAAAATACCAATAATAACTAATTGATAACTAAAAATCACAAAACTTCTCTTCAAACTCTTGACACTTATTTAAATAGACTAATAAATTAACTACTAAACAAACCTAATTTAATTAAATAATTATATTTCTATTTCTAATACGTCTCTTTAAGTAAGACCATTTTTTTTAGTCCATGTAAACTTTTGCATAGACTTTTTTCTTTGTATTTGTCTTTGACTGAATTTTTTTTGTCAACAACAATTAAATTTTGGATCTTTAGCATATAAAAATTTTGATATTATGTCATAAAATTATTTTTTTTTTAAGTTTAAAATGATAGAAAAATGATATAAATAATTAAATATCTAACCAAAAAAATACCAAAACGGAAAATATACATGGTCAGGTATAAATAGATGTTTCTCTCTTGCTGCATGCTTTTGCCTCTTCAAAAGGATATGTGACTTTGTTGCCTTATTCACAAATAATGTGTGTACACAAGATAAACAAATCTTGAGTAGTGGTAGACCTTTTGGAGGAATAAAAAATTTAACATTAAAATTTAATAAATATAATTATTTTTTAAGTTTGTTATTAATAAAATAATAAATAAATAATTTTATAGATAAAAATATAAAATAATTTATAATAATAATTTTTAAATTTTTAATAACTTAAAATTTTTAATAATTGAATTATAATTAACTTTTTAATAATTTTTTTTATTATTTTCATTGCTGAAAATGATTACTTTTTAATAATCTAAATCTAATATGTTTTTAATGTTTAAAATTAAAAATTATTATGTAATAAAAAAAGATAAGAATTAAACCTAAATACTTTAAGTCATAGTAAAATATTTGAACTAATTAGATTATTTTTTATTTTTTTAAAAAGTACAACTAATTTTTTTATAAAATATTTAGAAAGTTATAATTCTCCATTATATCAATTAAGCTTCGCCTCTAATCTTAAATGCAAGATCGTACAATTACATACACAATAAAAATAAATTAAAATCAAATTAGTGGTTGAATGAAAAAGACAATACTGGCTTAAAAATTTGTTATTATATCGTATAATAAATAATAAATATTATTAATTACTGTTTATTCTAAAATTCATTTTAGTTCTAAACTACTTTTATTTATTTATTTTATAACAATTAGTGTGTGTGTACTAAATTATTTAATAACACGTGCTTGGATAGAAATAACTTATAATATCTTTAAAAAATAATATATAGAAAACTGTTGCTTAAGGGCCTGAAAGTTGATGCAAGAAAATCACTCCGGTAATCTAGCTTCTTAAAAGTTGCTTAAGGGACTATTGACTAACGGTGTGCCTAATTATATTGCTTCTTAATTTGGGTGTGTCAGAGCACATGCCACATGGCTTCTTAGTCCACACCATCAATTTTGATAAGAATTTCTTCCTCAAGTGAGAAAAATATCAAGAGAATTAAATCCCTATTGAACCTATATCTCCATGCATTCTCAAATATACCAGGTCCAGCTGTACTTCCCATTCTAACTTCCAATTGTTTCCATTTATTTTTCTTTTTCTAGTGTTGTTTAAAAAAATATATATTTCTTTTAAATTATTCATTAAAAAATATATTATTTCTGAAAATATTATTTGTTATAAAAAATTCAAATTTTTTATTTTCATATTAAACTTAACATTTATATTCTTTAATTATTATATTTATTTTGATATTTGAATATTATTCACTAAAATATACTTTATCTATATCATTATTACTAAAATCTTTTATTCTTTCAATAAAGTTAGGCATATAAAAGTTTTGTAAACTAAATTTCTAATGTTTTTTTTCTCTTTTATATTTACGTAGGTACCTTTTTTTTCATTTATTATTTTTTTGTGTATTTTTTTTAATGTCGTTGTCATCATCATTATCACTATCATTATCTTTTTGTTGTTGTATTATTATTGTTTAATTTTTATTCATTCTTCTTTTTACTCTTTATTCTTTTTTATTTTCATAGTCATCATCATCATCTTCTTCTTTTTGCTATTGGTCTTTTTTTTCTTTCTCTTCTTCCTCCTCATTCGTTATCTTTTTATTCTTCTTTTTTTACGTGTTTCTTTCTTCAACGTCGTTGCTATCCTCATCATTGCTACCACTACTTTTTTTTCCTTCTTTTTACTCTTGATCGTTCTTTATATTATCACCATTATTATCGTCATTTTCATTATCATCATCTTCTTCTCTTATATATGTTTAGAAAATTAAAGTACAAAAATTTTGATATACAATACAAAAATTTCAGTGCACAACACAAAAATTTTGATGTACAGTACATAAATTTTTAAAGAATCACATATCTCAAATATTGATATACAACTAATAAAATATGCACAATAAATAATTTTTGGTGTGCAACACAGAATTTTAATGCACAAAACAAAAATTTTAATGGACAATACAAAAATTATTAAAGAATCACATGCCTAAAACACTTATTCATCCAATCAACAAAATATATTTACAGTAAAAATTTGTGTTATGTACAAAAATTTTCGTATTATGTATAAATATTTATGTATTATATACAAAAATTTTTATATTATATCAATAAATTTGTGTCATTTACAAAAAATTTTTGTACTATATTAATAAATTTTTGTGTTATCTAACAAAAAATTATGTACTAAAAAAACACAAATAAAAAAGCAGTAATGCATTTGCGTGTTTTATTTTTTGTTAGGTTTATGCCTATTTAATTATACTTAATTATAAAAATACTTATACATATAGTTATTCTTTTATTATTTTTATGAATTATATATAATAAAAAATATTATTTTTTAAAAAAATTGTATTTTAAACATCTCTCATATTCTTATTATATATACTAAGTAGTAGCATAACAAGAGTGCTTGTTAATCATTTTATTTAATATTTTAAATTTTTTTATTTAAATCATTTTAAATTTGATATAAATAATGAAATAAAAAATATATAAAGAATGAATAATAGCTGCTAGGTTCAATTTATATTTATATGAATAATCTTATCAATTAGAAGTCTAATTTTTTTATGGAGGTTTTTTTTTACGGTATTTTTTAGCCTAATTAGATAAAGGCTAATTTGTCATGGACTTGAACTCTATTTAAGTATCTATCACTAGTCAATGGGTTGCTACCGCTATTACAAGAAAAATGATGAGTACTGTCGGATTTAACGTTGAAAAAAATTAAAATCAGACAGTAATTAAATTACCGTCAGATTTATCATCGGAATGAATTATCGGATAGTATAAACCTCACTAGTAAATAATTACCGTCAAATTTTTTGCGTTCGACGATATTTACTGTCGGATTCTGTTACAGAATATAATTAGTACGAACACAAAATCTGATAAATGGTACCGGCGAATTTTTTTCGACAGTAATGTTGGCGCCAAGTCATACGTTACCTGCCAACTTATCGTCGGATGAATCCGACAGTAATTTTGACGGAAATAATTTTTATTTTTAAAAAAATGGTTGGGCTGTTACCGTCGGAATATTCTAACGGTAATTTCGATGGTAGTTTTTTATTTTTTAAAATAATATTTTTTCGTCCACCTATAATGTATTCCTGACAATTAATAATTGAAATAGTACCTTAAACTTGATTTGAAATATCAAAAATTTAAATTAAAGATATGGAATGATTTAGAGTTGTAATATCTAAAACAAAGCTAACTATATTACATTTTCGCAAATTTTCTTAAAGAAATACATATCACAGAACTATATTTACATTAATTCTATTCAAATTCATTATTTTCTTCTTCTGGTTCACCATCTTCCTCTTCTGAGGTAGTTTCCTGATTATTATCGAACTTGTCTTCCTCTTCTTCATTGCCATCGACTCCGTCTTCTTATTGAAGATCGTCGTCCTCTGGTGGAAGTGCATCGGCATCTATTCCAAAGTCAATGATATCATCATTCATAATATCAAGCCTAAGAGTAATCGGCTCACTGGTATCAGCCATCATTTTCGTACGAGTTAGATCATCAATCTGGTAAAGTTCCTGACCCTTTGTCTTATCATCAAACTTGATGCGGCCTCATGGCTTAGTCTTAGCCACAACCACCCAACTAGACTTGCATGAATAAGGATAAAAGAAATAGTATACATATCGTGTATTTTGACGTAGAATAAAAGGACCGTAGTGCCTATATTTCCTGGTTACATTAACTTCAGTGATATCGTATTCCTTGTGCTTTCGTGTTCCTTACCACAAATTTGGATATACCATTCACATTTAAATATGCACACCCTGTATGTGGTGTGGCAAAAATATTCTAATTCAATTATGTTGTGCAACACACCAAACCAATCAAAGTGATCCCACATGAATCCCCGTACACCAAAACTCCAGTGTTATCTATTTTTTTTCAATCGACCACTGTATAGTATGAAACTGATATCAGTAACGACTTGCATTTTTTAAAATCTAAATATAAGTAAGTCATAATTTATTTTATTAATTAGAACTCTTTATTTTTAATTAAAAACTAATTTATTAAAAATAATTAAATTGATTTTTATGATTATTATAATTATTGTTTAAACTATTTATTAAAAACTATTTTAATAGACAAAGTTAAATTGATTTTTATGATTATTATAATTTGAATTTGCATAAATTAAGATTATTATATAATTTTATTATAATAAGATATTTTACATAATTGATTTGATGATAATTAGAGTTTAAATTAATTAGGATTTTTATATAATTTTTATTCTAACAAAATATTTTGAGAAAGGATAAAACTATTATTATTATTATTATTATTATTATTATTATTATTATTATTATTATTATATTGAGATTTTATTTTTTACCTGCTTTATTTAAAATAAAGATTAGTTTAATAATATTATTATCGAATTCAAAATCGGTCGATATGAGTAAATATTGGTATTTTTTGATGAACTTAGCTTTGTTAATACTTTATTATATATCTTTTCTGGAACAAGATGGCGCTAAAGTCAAAGTCAATTCTCCCGCTCCTCCCAACCAAATAGCTGCTTATACAACCACAAGTAACCATTGCGTGAGTCATAGACTTTGGCAGCAGACCCAAACCAATACCAACTCACTTCCGGACCTGCTTGTACATCTGGATTGTAAGAGAGAATATTACCTTTCAGATTTTGAGATAAAAGAGAATAAAGAGTATCCAAATGTCACCTACCAACCGACCAAATATCTTGTATCCGGATATTCAAATTAGAAATGTGAACCTAATCCATCTCATTAGATAACCGTCATTCTCTCCTCCAGTTAGAAAACAAAAAATTTTGATTCAAATTTCTAATACACCAAGCAAACACATCCTTCAACACTTCCTAAACCTTGCAAAGACTCCTCCAAATGGGAGAGTCCTTGTTCGTAGGACAACTAAAACATTCATATAGAGATGATCGGTATTTAGCATCCAATAATTGGACGCATAACTTGTTTGGCTGCTGGAAAAAAAAAGTCCAAACTAACTTCTCAAGAAGAGTAATATTAACACAATAAGAATCTCTAATTCCCAAACCTTCATATTTTTTTGGAGTAACCAGTACCTTCCAACTAACAAGATTCAATCATCTTCCATCAACTTGTCCTTTTTAAAAAAAATTATTCATCATAGACATGTTTAAAAAGATAATATTATAATTTAATGTCGTATCTTTTTTCGTAATTATCTATTTAAAAATAATTTTAACTAATATTATCTTAACAATATTTATTTTATTAAAATTAATTTTGTAGAATTACTAAACATAAATTGTGTTAGCACAAATTTATTTTTACTCAAAATCAATTTTATAAAATTAAGTTCATTCAAACTCTATTTTAACAACACCAATCGAAACACACACTCTGTCTCTCCTACAAAGCTTTTGTTAGTTTTCTTGGAACCCAGAAATATGAGTGATTTAATTTTTTTTTAAGTTAGTATATATTTGGTCAACGTCCGAATTTGGGTTAAGGTCAGAAGGTTAGAAATGCACTTGTGTGCTAACAGAAAAAAAAAAATGGACTTGTGTGTAGTTTATAGTTTTTTGTGGGCCCATCAACCGCCCTTTTAGTGTTTTTGTTACTACTGTTGGGCTGTGTGTAAATTTGGTCATTTAGTCTAACATTCAGAGAAAGAGTCCCATGACTTTTTAAAGAAAAAAGGGAGAGTCCCGTCCCAGATAAATATAAAAGAGAGAGAGTATAAGTGTATAACTGATTGACAATTATAGCATCCAGATTCAGATATCCCAAACATAGTAGCATGAATTTTGTACTTCACTCTTCGAGAACGAATATTTTTAAAATTTAATTTTGATATATTCGTAATTTTATACATATATTTAATTATATATTATTTTATTAATAAAAAAATAAAATAAATATATTAAAAATATTAATAAAAATAATTTTATTTATAATTATTATATAAATAATTATTTAAAAAATAGATATAATTAAATAATTATATATTATGAGGGTCTCTACCAGTCTTTGGGTACGAAAGAAGGAGAAAAATGTATATATAGAATCGCAAAGAGTTGGGAAAGAAGAACGAGAGATTTGGATCAGGTTAAGTGCATAAAGGATAAGGATGGAGAGGTGTTGGCTCAAGAGGAGAAGATTAATGAAAGGTGGAAGAGCTACTTCTACGAGTTATTTAATGAGGGACAGAAGACTCTTCCGAGCCTTGGTCGATTATGCACAAGGGAAGAAGATCAAAACTTTGACTACTATCGAAGGATTCGAGACTTCGAGGTAAAAGAGGCTCTAAAGCAGATGAAAAATGGCAGGGCAGTAGGACCTGATAATATCCCGATTGAGGTTTGGAAGGGTCTTGGAGGAAAAGGCATCAACTGGTTAACCAAGCTTTTTAATGAGATTTTAAGGTCAAAGAAGATGCCTGATGAGTGGAGAAAGAGCACCTTGGTACCTATCTACAAGAATAAGGGGGATATACAAAGTTGCGGAAACTATAGAGGGATTAAGCTTATGAGTCATACTATGAAGTTATGGGAAAGTGTGATAGAACGGAGGTTGAGAAAAGAGACACAAGTAACAGAGAACCAATTTGGATTTATGCCAGGCAGATCTACCACTGAAGCGATATACCTATTAAGAAGGATGATGGAGAGGTATCGTAGTAATAAAAGGGATCTGCACATGGTGTTTATTGATTTGGAAAAAGCGTATGATAGGGTACCAAGGGAGGTCTTATGGAAGGTTTTAGAAAAGAGGAGAGTAAGGATCGCATATATTCGGGCAATCAAAGACATGTATGATGGGGCCACAACTAGTGTGAAGACTCACGGTGATGTGACAGAGGAATTCCCTATTGGTATAGGATTACACCAGGGATCATCCTTAAGTCCATACCTTTTCACATTAGTCTTGGAAGTACTCACAGAGCACATCCAAGAGCCTGTGCCATGGTGCATGCTTTTTGCCGATGATATCGTCCTTATGGGAGAGTCAAGGGAAGACCTAAATAAGAAGTTGGAGTTATGGAGAGAAGCTCTAGAAGTGTATGGTCTGCGCATAAGCCGTAACAAGACGGAATATATGGAATGTAATTTCAGTCTGAGAAGGGAAAACTCCAATATAGAGGTGAAGATTGGAGAAAACATCTTACGAAAAGTTAAAAGTTTTAAGTATCTTGGGTGCATCATACAGGATAATGGAGAGATTGAACAGGATGTAAATCATAGGATCCAAGCAGGTTGGTCAAAATGGCGGAGTGCATCTGGTTTTATATGCGACAAAAAAGTGCCTTTAAAACTTAAAGGTAAATTCTATCGCACCGCTATAAGACCGGCTATGCTGTATGGTACGGAGTGTTGGGCGGCTAAAGGGGAGTACGAACATAAGCTGAGTGTGGCAGAGATGAAGATGTTGAGATGGATGAGTGGTCATACGCGATTGGATAAAATAAGGAATGAAGATATAAGGGAGAGAGTTGGAGTAGCACCAATTGTGGAAAAGATGGTTGAATCGCGGCTCAGGTGGTTTGGACATGTGGGAAGAAGACCGATAGAACATCCAGTCAGGAGGGTGGATGAGATGGAAGATGGACAAAGAGCGAAAGGCAGAGGAAGACCTAAGAAGACCATCCGTGAGGTGGTCAAACGAGATCTACATGTAAACGGTCTCTCTGTAGACATGATACATGACAGAGCACAATGACGTCGTTTGATTCATGTAGCCGACCCCACTTAGTGGGACAAGGCTTTGTTGTTGTTGTTGTTGTATATATTATGTATATTTATATTGTTAAGGTATTAAAATTAAGAATTTAATTTTTAAAAATGAAAAAAAGATTTGATAAAATATTGACATTCTTTTAAGCAATACATTTACTTTGTTAGATTTTTACATTTACACATTTAATTTGAATATACAATTATTTGTAAGTATAAAATTCACAATTAATTGACTTTAGGATTAGTCACTTACATAAGTGACACTATTATATTTTTCGTTTCTCAAATTTATTAACACTCGTATGAAAGAATGGATCAAAAAACATTTCTCAAAACCATGCTTAGTTTATTTCAATGGAACACACATATACAATCATGCATATATATGCTCTTTATATAGGCAAATATTAATGCTAATAATTTATGACTCTACTAATTTCTCAGTACACATACTTATTTAATTTTGTTTTTAATTTTGACTATTTAAATAAGTAATTTTAACATCTTTTTTATTTAACTTTATTAGTTATCATCTTGTAATTTTTAGCACAACTATGAACATCTTAAAAAATTTTTCAAGCTTTTAATATGACTAATTTTTAACAAAATCTAGCAAATTGATGGTTGTAGTATTCAATTAAAATTTTGCTTCATTAATTCTTTGACCATTTTGACTTCAATGCTCTTTATGAATATTCTAATTATACAAGTTGATTTATAGTTACTAATATTATCTCTCTTAAATCAAACTTGTAAAATTAATTATTTCAAGCATCTTTTTTAATTTGTTAAAATAGTTCAATCTTTAATGGTTTTTTAAATATATCGGTAACTTATTCCTCTATAGGATAGTACTCGATTACAACTTCTTTCTCATTCACCAACTCTCTAATTTTGTGAAACTGAATATCAATATGCTTCGATCTTTCATAGAATATTAGAATTTTGCAAATTGTAATAGATGACTTGTTATCACTAAATATTATTTTTGGAATACTTTGTTTCTCGTTCGATTTCTCATGAATTTTTTAGTCAAACTACTTGCGTTGCACAACTTGCTACTGTTATATATTCTACTTCTGCTGTAAAGAGTGCTATTACTGATTGTTTTTTTAATAACCATGAAATTGCACCAGAACCAAGATAAAATGCAATTTTTGAAATACTTTTTCTTGTTTCAATATCTCCAACCCAATCACTATCAGTGTAACCGACAAGATTTACTTCATTAATATTTTCATAAAAAATACTATTATTTAAAGTGTCTTTGATATATCAGAGAATCCGTTTTGCTACTTGCAAATGGTTGGTACATGGTTTTTTCATAAATCTGCTAAGCAATCCAACTCCAAACACAATATCTTGTCTAGTTGCAGTTAAGTACCTCAGACTTCCTATCAAACTTTCGTAATAAGTAGGATTTATTATTCTTTCTTTATTTTCTCTCAACAACTTGAACTTCTCTTCTACCGGAGTAGCTGATTTTAAATGTTCCATCTGAAATTTCTTTAAAATATCATTTGCATATTTCTTTTGAGAAATCAAAATTCCATTATGTTTCTGAACAAATTTGATACCAAGAAAATAAGACATCAAGTCCATATCCATCATTTCAAAGTGCTTTATCATAGCCTCTCTGAATTCTATAATTATCTTCAAATTATTTCCGATAAAAATTAAGTCATCAACATAAGACACACGATCAAGATATCTTCAAGCTCAACAAACTTGATATAAAGTGTATGCTCAAATAGACATCTTTTGAAATCATTCTCAATAAAATAAGAATCAATTTTCTTGTACCATGCTCTTGGTGCTTGTTTTAACCTATATAAAATTTTCTTCAGTTTGTAAATTTTATCTTCTTCTTCAGGAATTTCATATCCTACAATTTGCTCAACATATACTTCTTCTTCTAAAGATCATTTAGAAATGTAGACTTAACATTCATCTGATGTATCTTCTACTTATTTTGGGCCGAGAGTTAAATAATAATACGAATAGTGTCTAATCTAGCAATAGGAATAAATATTTCAAAGTAGTCAATACCTGATTTTTGTTTGTATCACTTAGCAACTAATCTTACTTTGAAATGATCAACTTTACTGTTGGGTTTGTATTTAGTTTTGTAAATCCACTTTATTCCAATCAACTTCTTATCTGCTAGTAAATCTCCCATGTGTCCTTTTTTTCAATGGCATGAATCTTCTGATCCATTACTTTATTCCAATTATTGTCTCTGGAGGCTTCTTCAAAGTTCAACGACTCACAATCTGAAAATAGAGCAAAATTTATAATTTTTTCATCAAACAAATCGTTATCATTGCCAACTTCATAATTTGCTAATCTAGCAAGTAGTCTCTGCTCTCTTTGGGTCTTCTAGATGATTCTGGTTGTTTGTTATGTCAATTTGTCTTTCTTCTAGTTCATTACATGTATTTGGAATTACAGTCGACTACTTTTTTGTCTTTGTGTTCCAGTCCCACACACTTTTCTTGTCAAACGTCACATTTCTGCTGATGATCACATTCTTTAATTTGATTCTGGATTATACATCTTGTATGTTTTTGAGTCTGTGCTATAGCCAATAAAGATACACCTCTCGCTTTTGTCATCTAACTTCTTCTTTAACTGGTCTGGTACATGGGCATAAGCATACTCTGAAATGATGAATGGAATGTCGCTTTCCACTCCAGGCTTCCTCTAGAGTTTTATCACGAATACTCTTTGTTGGACACCTGTTTAAAATATGTACTGCTGTCGCGACTGCTTCTTTCTAAAATTTTTTAGGCATTTGTTTTGACTTGAGCATGCATCTGACCATATCCATGATAGTTCTGTTCTTTCTTTAAGCAACTCCATTTTGTTGAGAAGTATATCGGGTTGTTAGTTGGTGTTGAATTTCATGTTGTTTAAAGTAGTCTGAACATGAAAGATATTTTGTCCCTCTGTCTATTCTAAAAATTTTGATTTTACAGCCACTTTGTTTTTCAACAAATTTCTTAATTGTCTTAAAGACATCACATGTTTCTGATTTTTGTTTCAGAAAGTATACCCATGTATATCTACTAAAATCATCAATAAAAGTGATAAAGTACCTACTATTGCTGTTGCTTGAAACTTCAACAGAACAAAAATCTGAATGCACAATTAATCTTCTAACTCTCCATGACTTTCCAGTAGGAATCTGATAGAAAATGAATCTATGTGCTTTTCTTCCAATTGACAAATCTCACAATTAGAAATATGAACTTGTGGTAGACCAGAAACAAGACCTTTTCTTGACAGACACTTTAGGCCAGAAAAATAAAAATGTCCAAACCACATATGCCATAGTCAGCTATCATCAAGTATCATAGAACTCATGCAAGAGGGATTAATAAGTTGAATTTTCACTGGAGATATTTTGTTTGAAGTCATCTTTGCTTTATCTATGAACCTTTCGTTGTTGTTAAACACAGTGCAATATCCACGATATGTTATCATCTTATATCTCTTCTTAGATAATTGTCCATACTCAATAAATTTTAATCAATTTCAGGAGTATAGAAAACATCAGAAATGTAACTCAGAGAACCATCTTTCAATCTAATTGGTATTATTTCTTTTCCTTCAATAAGAATCTTTGTACTGTTACCAAACTTTAATAATAGTTTAACTAAATCATTTAATGGAGAAAATAACTCCTTTCTACCAGACATATAATTACTACAGGTATTATCCAAGTACTATATATTTTCATCTTCA
Organism: Arachis stenosperma; assembly: GCF_014773155.1. Classification (NCBI taxonomy): domain Eukaryota; kingdom Viridiplantae; phylum Streptophyta; class Magnoliopsida; order Fabales; family Fabaceae; genus Arachis; species Arachis stenosperma. The sequence goes on along the minus strand of NC_080381.1, from coordinate 127,963,921 downwards.
ATACATGAATCACTTGTAAAAAATAAAGTTTGAATACTTGGATTATCATCAGTATTTTGATATTGATTTTCTACAACGTGTGCTTAATTGTTATTCATCATTTTGAATCTGCAATCTGCTGCTTTGTGTCCATACTTTTCATAATGAAAGCATATGAAATTGGTTCTTTCTTGATAAAAATTGCCTCAACCTTTTCCTCGGTTGGCCAGTCTGAAATTTGTTTCACGTCTTCTTTGATTAGGCGGTGTAAATTATTATAGCTTCCTTGGTTGTAATTGCAACGACCTCTGCCTCTGAAACTTTCTCTACTTCTACTTAAAAAATTGAAACCATGACCTCGTCCTTCTTGTATATGACTTGATTCTGCAACATTGCAATTGTTTACATTCACCTGCTTTTTAGGACTTTTCGGTTGCTTTTTTTGACTTCTCTAATATTCTCCTGATGTAGCTTTCCATGCTTCCTTGCAACTCTATAATCGTCATGGTATCCATATCGTGGAACTCTAATATCGTAGTCACCACATGGTCATACTTCATCTACATGGTGCAACAAATTTTCTCTACCATTTTGCTATCAGACATATCTTTTTCACTTTTTCATAGGCTCTCATCTTATTGACAAGATCTGTAATATGAGAAAAATATTGCTCAACCGTTTCTAAGTTAGACATCTTATACCATTCATATTCTCTTCTCAAAGAATGTAACTTTTCTTTCAGAGCTTTATCTACACTTTTGTACGACAACTTCAACGTGTTTCAAGCTTCTTTTGACATTTGCTATTTTGCCAAACACCGTATAATCTACTCCTTGATAAATTTGAGATAGTGCCAATTGATCTCTCCTCTATTAGACAGCATCTGCTTTTTCTTGCAAATCCAATTCAGTGAAATTCTATAAGTTCTAATCCTTCAAATGGGTAGATATCAAAGTCTCCCAATAATTATAATCGAATTTTTTTATCTAATTTGGGATCAGACTACAAAATATTAAAAATGTTTGTTGTTAGAGAATCATTAGAATCAATTTAGATCAATTAGTATCGTCTATATTTATATAGCGTATCTGTACATTAATTGTAGGATTCTATGTCTTTATTACTTTGATTCATTTAGCACCTATAAATACCCCTTGTATATTGTACCTTTTGAACACAACTCAATAATACACTTTTCATATTACTCTCTCAGTCTCTTGTTTATAACACGGTATCAAGAGCTTAGGTTTTTTTTCAATGAATATTAGTTCATCGCCCCATTGTTTTTTTTCTTTCCGGCAGTGTTCTTTGGCCTCTTTTTTCGTTCCTTTTTCGACGCTTTGGTTCGTCACTCCCGTAACCATCTTGTTCGTCTTGTCGCCATGATTCCAACGCAACCAAAACCTCTGCCATACGCCTCCAGACGCGCCGCCGAAAGACGCTGTCACGACCAGGTTGATCTCCCTTCCAAATTCCACCCGTGCCTCTTTGCTCGCATTTTTCGATCTGTTTCCGACGCTTTGGTTCATCACCTCTGGCATCATTGTGATCTTCTCTTTGTCAGCTTTCCAACGCTGCCGACATCTTCGCCATCAGCCACCAGATGCGCCGCCAGAAGTTCGCTGTCCACCTCCGTTATTTCTCCTTCCAGAAGCTTCAGCAGCCGTTAGATCTCGGCGCCAATCGGACGTTCCTTGCGCTCCCACGTGTCGTGACGTCAGCCTTCCTCCCCTCCAGTTTTCAGCAACCGTTGATCTTGGTGCAGATCCAACACTCCAGGTGCTGCCACGTGTCGCCCGAAGCCATCCTTGCTTGACCCGCGCGAGACCCGGCCCGACCCGCGCTTGACACGCGCTTCCACCTCGCTGCCAGCGTGTCTCTCTCCCTCCTCTCAGGTGTCGCCACGTGTCATTGTCTTGCTGACTTGGCACTAACGAGACTGCTGACGTGGCAGACAAGTGTACCCTCCCTAGGATTTTTTGGTGAGCTCTTTTCGATTTTGCACTCTGATTTCTCATTTTCTGCTCCAAAATTGCTGTTTTCTCTTCTCTCTTTGATCCTTGTGACTGCTATCATGGAAAAGCCAGATGTTTCTGCTACCACTGACAGAAAGGGTAAATTCTGTCGAAACTGTAACCGTTCTGGGCACCTCTTCCCCGACTGTCCTTCTGTTGAATGTCGCACATGCCACCAGAAAGGTCATATTAGCTACCATTGTTCACAGCTGTTCTGCCATTACTGCAAGCTCTCGGGACATTTAATTACTGTCTGTCCTACTCGCCCACCACGTCCTAGTCCACTCAACTCGTCTCTTGTCTCTCTTTCTGATATTGCATCTCTTCTTCAGCGTCTTCTCTCTATTTCTGGTAATATTCCTGCTGCTTTTTCCACCCCTCCAGGTAATTCTAAATGGTACTTTGACTCGGGTTACTTTAATCACATGTCTCCGTTGCGTAATATTTTCTCGTCTATGTCTACCACTACAAATGGACCTTCTGTCAATACTGCAAATGGCTCCCTCTTGCACGCAACACACAAGGGTTCTATATCCCAATCAACTCTTAATCTTCCTGATACTTATTATATTCCCAAATTAAACTTCAATCTTATTTCTGTTGGTCAACTTGTTGATCTGGGTTTTGAAGTCACTTTTTCTATTTCTGGTTGTTGTGTACAGGATCCTCGGACGGGGCAAATCATCGGGACTGGACGTAAGGTCAGAAGGTTGTTTGAACTAAAAAATCTTCATATTCCTCCTGTACCAAATCTCTGTGCTGCTTCTTCTCCCTCTACCCTCCACTTATGGCATCAGCGTCTTGCCCACACCTCCTTAGGAAAACTGCGTCATCTTGTTTTTCAGGGTATTTTAGGTCAGGTTCCAAATGAATCTTTTGATTGTATTTCTTGCCAAACTGCCAAACAACCTGCTTTATCTTTTTATAATAATTCATCTCTTGCTTTTTCTCCTTTTGATCTCATTCACTCTGATGTTTGGGGCCCCTCTCCCACTGCCTTTACGGGCGGGGCTCGATACTTTGTCATTTTCATTGATGATTATTCCCGTTTTACTTGGGTTTATTTGATAACTAATCGCCATGAGTTACCTCAGATCTATATCAACTTTGCTACTATGATTAAAACTCAGTTTTCCAATGTCATTAAGGTTTTCCGACGTGATAATGCTATGGAATACCGTGTTTCCAAACTCTTAGCCTTTCTTGCAGAACATGGTACTTTGTCTGAGTTTTTTTATCCTGGTACATCTCAACAAAATGGTAGAGCTGAACGCAAACACCGTCACATTCTTGACTTCGTCCGTGCAATGCTCCTTTCTTCTTTGTGTCCTGAGCGTACTTGGGGTGAAGCTGTTCTTACTGCAGTTCATGTTATCAATAGACTCCCTTCTTCTGTCCTTGGTAATGTTACTCCCTTTGAGTGTCTTTATCATACATCCCCAGATTATAGTTCTCTTCGAGTTTTCGGTTGTGTATGTTCTGTTCTTCTTCAACCTCATGAACATAGTAAACTTGAACCTCGGGCTCGTATGTGTTGTTTTCTTGGTTATGGGATTGAACACAAGGGTTATCGTTGTTGGGATCCTCTCTCTAAACGTATTCGTATATCTCGTCATGTTGTCTTCTGGGAGCACCACATGTTTTCTCGATTCTCATCCTTTGAGTCCATTCCTACTACTCAGTCACCTTTGTTTACTAACCCCAATGTTGATCTTTTTCCTAGTGATGATTCTACAGATTCTATCTCGAGTGACCCTCCACAGTCTCCTGTTCTTCCACCTTCTCCATCTCCCGATGATTTCAGACCGGACGATGATCATGCTCCTATAGTCATGCCTCCTCCTCCCGCTCGTTCTTCTAGGGTAAGGAATCCACGTCCTCATCTTCTTGATTACAATTGCTTTTCTACTATTCTTCATCAACATGAACCTAAGATATTCAGAGAAGCCTCTTCAAATCCAAATTGGCAACAAGCAATGCAAGAAGAATTACAGGCACTTGAAAAAGCACACACTTAGGATTTGGTTGATCCTCCTTCTGATCAAGAAGTTATGGGCAGTAGATGGATATACAAGATCAAGACTTGCTCTGATGGCTCTATTGACCGCTATAAGGCCCGCTTGGTTGCTCAAGGTTGTACGCAAGAGTATGGTATTGATTATGAAGAGACTTTTGCCCCTGTCGCTCGTCTTACGTCTGTTAGAGCTCTTCTTGCCATTGCCGCTGTTAAAAAATGGTCTCTCAATCAGATGGATGTGAAGAATGCATTTCTTGATGGGGATTTGAAAAAGAAAGTCTATATGAAACCACCTCCGGGATATCCTTGTCCTTCTAATAAGGTTTGTCTCCTTTGCAAGGCACTTTATGGACTTAAGCAAGCTCCTCGTGAATGGTTTGACAAGTTCAGCACTACCATATGCAGTCTTGGTTTTACCTCTAGTCCTCATGAGAATGCGCTCTTCATTCGTAAAAGCGAACGTAGAGTTGTTCTTCTACTTTTGTATGTTGATGACATGATCATTCATGGGAATGATGTTGATGGTATCTCTGATCTCAAGGCCTCACTTCACCGTACCTTTGAGATGAAAGATCTTGGTTCTCTCAGCTATTTTCTTGGTCTCGAGGTCATCTCCACCGTTGATGGCATCTATCTCTCTCAGGCTAAGTATGCTTCAGATCTTCTTGCTCGCGCTGGGATTACAGATAGTCGCATTGAGTCTACTCCTCTTGAGCTTAATGTTCACTTTACCCCTATGGATGGCACTGTTTTGGATAATCCGACTCTCTATCGACAGTTAGTTGGCGGTCTCATCTACTTGACTGTCACCCGACCAGACATCGCCTATCCGGTTCATGTACTTAGCCAGTTCTTGTCAGCTCCTCGTACTACTCACTATGCGGCAGTTCTTTGCATTCTTCGCTACATCAAGGCACTCTATTTCATGGCCTTTATTTTTCTGCACATTCCTCTTTGTCTCTTCAGGCTTACTCCGATGCTGATTGGGCTGGTGATCCCACTGATCGTCGTTCTACTACTGGTTACTGTTTGTTTCTTGGCGACGCTCTCATCTCTTGGCGTGCTAAGAAGCAAACGTTCACTGCTCGCTCAAGCACAGAAGCTGAGTACCGTACCCTCGCTGACACCACTGCTGAAGTTATCTCGGTTCGTTGGCTTCTCGAAGATTTGGGTGCTCCTCAGTCGTCCCCTACTGATGTTTTTTGTGATAACCGCAGTGCTATTCAGATCGCCCATAATGATGTGTTTCATGAACGCACCAAACACATTGAGATTGATTGTCACTTTGTTCGGGACTGTATCCTTATTGATGTTGTTCGTCTCATTGCTGCTGGAACACTAGATCAGACTGTTGATATCTTCACGAAAGCTCATTACCTGACTCGTTTTCGGACTTTGTTATCCAAACTCAAGTTGGTATCCTTAGCTCCCACTTGAGTTTGAGGGGGGATGTTAGAGAATCATTAGAATCAATTTAGATCAATTAGTATCGTTTATATTTATATAGCATATATGTACATTAATTGTAGGATTCTATGTCTTTATTACTTTGATTCATTTAGCACCTATAAATACCTCTTGTATATTGTACCTTTTGAACACAACTCAATAATACACTTTTTCATATTACTCTCTCAGTCTCTTATTTATAACATTTGTCATATTAACTCTATAAATAAATAACTATGTGAGAACTCTCCCACACCTTATAAACTCTCAAACACCTGGCGTTGGATTAACCAATTCTGATACTAAATATAAGTATAAAATCCACAATTGATTGACCCTAAGATTACTCACTCACATAAGTGACACTATTATATTGGTCATCTCTCAAACTTACTAACACTCATGTAAAAGAATACAACAGAAGAGTATTTCTCAAAACCATGTTTAATTTATTTCAATGGAACACACATACATAGTCATGCTTTATATAGGCAAAAATTAATGCTAATAATTCATGACTTTACTAGCTTTTCTATTTAAATAAGTAAATTTTACATCTTTTTTTATATAACTTTATTAGTTGACATCTTATAATTTCTAGCACAACTATGAATATCTTAAAAATTTTTTTAAATTTTTAATATGACTAGCTTCTAACAAAATTTAGTAAATTGATAATTATTGTATTCAATTAAAATTTTGTTTTATTAATTTTTTGACCATATTAACTTTGACGTTCTTTATGAAGATTCTAGTTGTACAAATTGATTTATAGTTGCTAATATTATTCTAAAAAAATTAAGAAAGATTTATGTACACGATAAATAATAAAAGAAAAAAAGATGACAATAATATCAATTTAACTTAAAAGACTATAAAGTTCAAAATTGTGAGTTTTCACATAATCAGATAATTTGAACAATTCTCCATGTCCTCCATTTTTTTTTTCCTTTCAATTTGTTTACTTCCAATGAAGAAAAAAAAGGTTTGACAACCCAAATCTTTTGCTGTGATATGTAATGTGATTGATATATAGATCCAACCTTCGACACCTACTCAGAGAAAAAAAAAAAGGGAAAAAGAATGAGTACAAAATGTTATTTGACCAAACCAAAAATAAACATTATTTATAAAAAAAAGTTATTTAAATGATTTTAGGTTACACCATGAATATGAGTATTGGAACTTAAAAGTCAACGGAAGTATTGCTTTTATTAATGTAGTAATGTATAGATGAAAAATGATAATATTTCAAAAATTTTAAAATAGAGTAAATTACACTAATCTTGCTCTTTGGATTATGCAAAATTACACAAAACACTTAGTCATTTATAATAAGAATATATACTAACTACATTCTACATTAATATTCAAGTTATACAATACAATTTTAAGAAATATGATATTGATATCCGTTGTACACAACACTAATCTCTCTTTTCAAATATAGCTTTTCTATTAAATATAATATTATTATGAGTGTATATTTATTTTGGTTTTCAAAAAATTTCAAACCAGATATTTTAGTCCCCAACTAAAATTAATTATTCGATTGGTCCTTAACAATTAAATTCGTCAGTCACTTAAGTTTTTAGCTCCGTTAACTCTAACAGAAGACAAAATGGTCCCTGAAAACTTTAACATAGAACAAAATGATCCTTGACAACTCTAACAAGGAGCAAAATGATCCCTGACTCCTTTATTCGAAAACGACACTTTTTCCTCAATTTTTTATCATATTTCGTATAACCTTAACATTCATACTCTCCTTCTTCACCTTCACAGTCTTCTTTTCCATGTTTTTTTTCCTCCTCTTTAACTCCAAAATTATGCCATGGTGTAATTGTCATGCATGTCGCACCTACCTCAACATGTCATGGACCACACACTTCCTAAATTTTTGTGACTGGTACATTCACCTCCTCTGCACTTCACCCACCAAAACATCCACTTCCACGTCTTTGATAACATCACTTCCAACCCCGACAACGTTCACGACATCCTTAAGACCAAATTCCACAACTACTCCAAAGACACGCCTTTCTCCACTCTCTAGCAAGCAATATAGATTGTTGGACATTAGGACATCATGAAAAGATTCTCCTTCGATATCATATACAAATTCTCATTTGAAATAGACACCGAGTGCTTCATTCCTTCTTTCTCAGAGTCCAAATTGTTAGACAGTTTCGACCTCGCATCCAAACTATTACAACAAGCAATGTCGTCGTTGTCACTCATATGGAAACTGAAGCGATTACTGAACATTGGTTCGGAGAAGAAGTTGAAAGAAGCGATCGAAGTGGTGAACAATGTGGTCATGGAGATGTTAGGGCAGAGGATGAGGGAGATGGCAATGACTTCAACGAGTCTTAACAAATTAGACTTGTTGTCTAGATTCATGGGATCTATCGAAGACGACAATTAGTTGAGAGACATAGGCATTAGGTTCCAGAGTATGAATTGGTTGAGAACAAGTTGAAGATTTTTTTACTTGTGAACATTAAATTTATAGAATGTGCATTGTGTAGTTTGAAATTACAGTGTTAGACTGTTAGTGTTATGCGAGATATGATGAAAATTGGGAGAGAACAGTAACGTTTCTGAATACAGGAGATCAGGGACCATTTTGTCCTTCGTTAAAATTAACAGAATAAAGGACATAAGTAACTGACGGAGTTAATTGTTAGGGACCAATCGAATAATTAATTTTAGTTAGAGACTAAAGTGTCCAATCTAAAATTCTTTGAGAACCAAAATAGGTATTACTCTATTATCATTTAACTCGAAAGAAGCATCATTTACTCTTGCAATTTCCAGATAAATAGTTGGCACATGCAGTAGTGTTCTGTTCACCATTTATCAAATAAATAACAACATAGGCTTTGCAAAATTTTACATACCTTTATACAATCATCAAGCAGCAATTATATGAATTGTTGGTCATCATCATCTGCCTTTGTTTTTCCTGTTTCTACTACGCTGAAATGATGTCCTTCATGTTGTTAATGATGTGGAAATCGTTAGAAGACAAGACAGAAAAAGTAACATGGAGGATTACTGACATCAATATATAGGTTACATTAAAACCCATTTAAATTATTTTGTTGTAGGAAAATCTTCCGTAAACTACTATTCATTTTTGAGGTCAATAATTTTTAATATTTTTTGTTATTATTTGACTAACATAAATAGTAAATTATTTTTAATAAATAAATTTTACTTATTTATATGTACAAATTTTAAAAAATATAAGTGCACACTATATTGATTTATGTGTGAAAAATTTTGATAAATATAGATAAATTATATATTTTTTATGTATAAAATACTTATAAATATAAATGTAAATTATTGCTTTGCCATGTAGCATTGCTAGAATCATAGAATGTAGTCAATTCAATGTACTACTTATTTCCCCTCTGTTTAATATGACAAAGAAATTTACTAAGAATATATGTATTACTTACTTGCAACTTTGTGGCACAGTCCAAGAAGGATGTACATTTGGTTTTGTATTGTTAGGCAATGCCATATACTTTGACCAATCGTCAAGCAAGATTTTGAGATCATTGACTTTGTTGTCCAAACCAACGCAGCAATTAGCATGCATTGTACAAACCTGGTTGAATTCCTTGCTGGGCTGGCAAAACCCCCCAAAATGCATTGTGCCAAGGAACCTAATCTTTAACTTAATGTTTTGAATGAGAGGGTTCATCTTGATCTTGTTGAAAACATCTTGATCGTGCATCTTGGGGTATGCTTTTCTTGAATTCAACCAAAACTTGTAGAACCAAATTGTTTTCTCATTGGACTTTACATAGGTGAAGCCTCCATTTGGTAGGTTATTCAAGTCATTGGAGTTTCCATTATAGAAATCACAAGCAATTTGGAAATCTCCATCATTGTAGAATTCATTGAATGGGTTCCTCAGCCACATTATATCAGTATCCTGCAAAGCCAGAAAACAAAGACATTCATATATAATGTTTCTTAATCTTGAATTCAATTGTTTTGTGGTAAGTAAAGTGAATGTACCGTGAAGACAAAGCTGTAGCCCATTTCAAGAACAGAGCCAAGAAACTGAATTCTTCTCCACATCATTTTCAAGTAATCTTGTGTCATGAAAAATGCTTCTTTGGTGAAGTTGTCACCCTTTGTTTCAAGTTGATAGCAATGAGGGTGCAAAGCTTGGCAACGAGCATGTGCCTTCTGGTCCAAAGTTATTACCACTAAGTGTTTCAACAATCTCTCCGTCTCAATCCCAAGGTGAAAACTCTTGAGGAATATGTCAAATATTGAATTTGGCTCTGCCCATGCATCATTCAAAGTTGTAATTATCACTGTCTTATTCTTCATAGAAGCATTTCTTAGAACACTCTCTAGTTCTGGGTCATAGCTTATCTGTAACATAATAACAGTGATAATGAGATAACATTGTTATTAACGATAAATACAAGGAATTTCGTCAATATATAACCAACCAACATGAAATTTAGACGTTCTGTTTTCATATTTTGGATTTGCAATTTTTTTTATTATTGAACGATTACAGTTGATTTTTGTTGTTAGTATCACATAACTGTATCATTGTTAATTAATTATTGACTTGGTATAAAGAATTTCATATTTCACACATCCTTTTTCAAACACATGGATATATATAACAGAAGATTAATTTTAATGCACCCACCACCAGTATAAAATATTTTATGTAGTCATATAATTACACATTCATTTTTTAGATGATCATTTGTACGTTAACGTAAAAAATAGTTATTTTTAGTTAATTTGTGCCTTAAAGATATATATATTAAAAATATAATATTAAAAAGTTTTTAATATATTCAGTGTATTAAAAATGTTAAAAAATTAATTTTTCAATAATTTTTAGTCATTTATTTATGGTGTTTTTAAAATGTCCTTAACTCTAAAAAATTAAACTTATCCATTGAAAAACATGTAACAACTACTAGTTTCGAATAAGTGGTTGTTAAATCATAAAACAAAAATACACTTAGACAAATTCTATTCAGACCGTCTCTAAAATATGCTACCTACCATCAATCCATTATTGAGGATAGAATAATATCCCAAGAGGGAGAATGCATATCCCTTTGTTCCTTTCACACTGACATAACAATAATCTAACCATGAATTATGGCCACTACTGAACATGTTGGTCCTTTCGCCTAAATAAAGTTATAATAAGTACAATTATATTTGTAATAAATGAGTTCGATTCTCACTTAATTCTATTTTATTCTTAATTAATAATAAACTGGAAAATCAAAACATGCACATATATATGCTTATCACATTGAAACCATACATGTAATGCAATGATGATAGCAAGGACTCAAGAAATTGAATTGTTTAGGCTAGGTATCTAAATGGCACTACTACATGTGATGCTTTCATGCAAATTAAATGGGAAATTAATTAAAGTTCTGCCTAACATGGCAAACTCATCATAATACAACTTGTTATAGTAGGTTTCACATGAATATTATTTACCAACAGCTCAATAGTCAATACACTAATCATGTTACACAATACAATTAAATATTATACAATAATTTAGTTACATAATAAAAATATTTTAGTATAGAGCAGAAAAAATGAAAACAATTTCTATCAAAAATCATAGAAAACATTCCTTCAGGATTCCAAGTTGAACTTTTTAAAGTTTTTATCCTCCCAACAAATGTGTCATCTTTATGAATAAATAAATTGTTTATTATTTGTTCAACAGCTGATTAATTAATTATAATTAGTAGAATTCTCTAATCTAAGGCAATGAAGAATATGATGGAGTGATGATAGGGTTAGTGTAGTCAACTTTGGTCAACATTGAGTAAACCATGTGAACAGCTGGTTATGGTTATGTAATGTCTAGTTTGCAAATATATGTCGGCACGTGGTCCACCAATATCGTCTTTTTTTTTAATAAATAAAATTAAATAATTATTTTGACATATGTATATTTTTAAAATTAATTAAATTTTTTACATTTTATTATTTATCTCTTTTATAGTAGAAATAAAATATACATGTCTTGTTTGTATTAAAAACGAGATAATTTTTACAAATTTATTATTTATCCCATTTACAAATAAAATCCTAATATCGTCTCACCGCTACCTAGCTAGTGCGCTACATTCTATTAATATTTAATAAGTACAAACCAAAAATTTAGAAGGGGAAAAAAAATCAATTTTAGTAAATAAAGATCTCATATAGGAATTTATTTTATTTGAAAACTCACTCATATAATAAGATTTTACAAGCTAACCCAGTAACATATATATTAATTAGGTTCACTAAATAATAGATTAATAGGTTATATGCAAAAAAAATTTGGATATATTTTGGTGTACACGAAAATTAATAATGAGATATAGTCAACAGAGTATTAGGGTCTTTTGGCCTTAAAATAAATAGAGTTACATCTTTTTAAGTTTAAATTTTATTTTAAAGAATAAAGTGTGATCTTTTATTTTTAAATATTTTTTCTTTTATATTTATTTTTAGTCTTATCTATGAAATAAATACTTAAAAATTCTATTTTACTCTCTAAAATAAAATTCAAACTTTAGAAGATACAAATCCAAAATAAATCACAACACAAAGCATCATTTTTTATTTTTCAATAATTGAAGCTATGTGAATGATTTTTCATTAATAATTGATCCTAAAAGCATCAATTTAATACATATGGCCCATATTAATGTGATATTCAAAGATTTATTTATAGACCGGGATTCCGAATTGAAATTATCCTTTACTATAAATCTTATCTTGGTCTAAATTATTAATCCATTATAATAATATAAAAAATCCTTTGGTTACCATATGCAACAGACAAAATTATGAGTCCTACACTGAATTATTTATTATGAAAAAATATTGTATTTGATCATTAAAATATCATTGCAAACATTTAGGACAGAAAATAAACCACGAGAGGAATTCTTTCTATCTGAAAATATAAAAGGAGAGAAAATAATTGCATATAAGAGAAATTAAAATATTAAATAATTGCAAAGCAAAGAAAAAAGGTGAAATATTTGTTTGCATCTGTAAATGGCATATCAGAAGCAAAATTCCCATTGGCATATCCCTAGTTTTGGAAGATTCTTAGGATAGAGAAATAGAAGGGACAAAATTGACCAAAAAGCCAGTTCCTAATCAAATTTGATTAAAAAGTTGAATCCCTTAAAAGCCCTTGGCCAATCAAAGAGAGAGGATTATATTTATCCATTCCCTAACACAAACAACACTAAAAAATCAAATGATCTAAAATCAAGACCATGCCTGTAACTCAACTAATCAATTTTCTGAACCCCTGTAGTCACCAATGCCACTAGTAGAAAGTTTTCAGTGCCATTATTCAAGTGGCACCAGAATGAGAAACTAGAGAAAGTGACATAGTGCACTATTTTCAAATGGTGGCCAAATTTTGTAAGATATGAACAATTTTTTGTCACTTCTGATTTGGACATGCAGGTTACCATATGGTAACATTTTTGACATAAAGTATCTAAAATAAGCCCCACATTGATACCTTTATTTATTCCAATATTTTCAGGTCCTTTTTTTTTTTTACTTCATCCGTTACAACTTCTCATGAGCTCATGGTTCTAAGGAACAAACTCAGAAAATCTAAGGAAGAAACTATTTTATAGAAAACAGTAAAATTAATAATTTCAAGAGAAAATTATGGATTGGAAGAGTTAAGTCCACTCATAATACCAACTTCTCCCACAATAACCTAACTCCGTACAAATAAAAAAAATAAAAATTTAAAGACGATTGAAATTTTGAAATATCAAAATTGACTCACAAATCCAAAAAGGATCTTTCAAAACCAATCGGAAGCCAGACATAAACTTTCATTTTTTAAGGAAAAAAATCAATACCCAGAACAAAATTTTGAATGATCATAATGAAAAAACAGAAAAAGGGCATAAAAAACAGAATTTCAATTCCAAAACAGAGTCCAAGACAGAGAAAAACAAGTAGAAAGGGAGAGATAATGATAGAAATTAAACTCACCATTGTTGAGTCACGAGTAGTGATGTAACGTGAGAAAACAGGGATTGCAAAGGGAGAAGAAGAGTTATACATGAGGATCCACACCACAACAAAAGCAACAACCACCATAATCATTTGCATCACCCTCCTCACCAAGAGGTGGCTGCCACCGCCTCCCGCCGCTGCGTCTCCGCCCGAGGAACCAGAATCCTTCATTCTTTGACTTGATGAACAAAAACTAAAAAACAAACCTTTGGATTTGTGTTATGAACAAAGCTGTGTTTATATATATATATATATATATATATATATATATATATATATATATAATCCTATCTATGCTTCTTTGTTTTCTTCACCAAACACCAACGTGTTTCTTTCTTTGTCTTTGTATATGATGAAATATGAAATATTTACAAAAGGTTTATAGGGTTTATATGATGAAATAATTACATTGGAAACAAATGGGTATTAATTAAATTAGCTTGACAAGTCATAAATACTAACGAAATTCATGCAGGTGTTAATGATATTGACATTGGAGACATGAGGTATGTGGGGAAGGCTGCAAGTTGCAACTTGCAAATAAAAAGATAACTATTCTATCAATTAGTTGTTTTGGATTTGGTTTAATTATTTTTCCTGGTTCTAGTTTGACTAAAAAAATATTTAATGAGGGAAGTGGAACGTTGCCTATTTTCTATACTGAAGCAAAATGGTTTGCACATCTTTTCTGTTTTATTTTTTTAATTATTAGTTTCATTAAAATATCACATTTTTGTTACTTTGGTTCGGCGCGTCAAAGGCATGAACAGAACATTCCAAGTAGTTGAAACTTGTAAACCGAACTGAGCAAAGTTAGAGGACTGGAGACTTGGTCGTTGGGGATTAAAATAGTTTATTTTAAATTAAAATATAAAATTATTAAACAAAAAACGTGATTTGATTATATAAAACATCACCAGCAAAAACAAAAGTATATGTCTGAAGACTGAAGAGACAACAACAAAAACAGCATTGCAGGAATATTCATTGATCAGATCTGATTAATATATCTATAATATTTATTTAAATTTGATCCGAAATTATGGATATGATGTAATAGGTAAGAAAATTGTGAATATATTATATTATTTTATTTTTATTATTTAAAAAATATGTTTAATAATATTTATATTTAAAAGAGTAAAAAAATGTTATTTGGTTGATATCTGATTCACAAATATTTGAATCAAATTGAACCTAAGTTTAAAAAGTATAAATATTGAATTCAATATGATCTGATCATTTTACTACAGATTATATTAAGATTATGATTATATTTACTGATTTGTGTACACCCCAAGATAATAGAAAAGAGGAAAAAAATTGAATTTTATATCTAAAAGTTTCACGTTTAGATTAATGGTAAAGTAATGAGTTAAGTCTTACTTTAATTCTTGAGATTGGCGAGTTGTATTAATTTAGTCATCGAGATTTTAATTACATTAAATTAGTCCCTTATATTTAAAAAAATACACCACGTTAGTCTTTTTCTTATTTTTCGTCATCGGAGCACTGACATCATGAGTGACATGGCCAATTCTAGCCACAATAGACAAAGTAACAATTAAATGACATGATATAAAATTTGATTAGCTCTAATTTAGTCTTTGTCACCTTTTATAACCTAAATTTCTTCTCTTCTTCTTTTTCTTCTTCTTCTTCTCATTTTTTTCTGGTTTTTCATCTTTTTTCTCATTGTTTACCCTTCTGATTTTAGGATTATGATTGCAAGTCGAAGCCAGAATTCCATGCAGTCAAACACAAGGATCTCCAGTCGAAGTAGAGTATCGAGTGTTCTAATAGAGTGGTGTGGGTGTGGCTGACGTCCTGTTTTCTGGTGGTCCACAACAAAGTCTAACCCTAACAAATTATTCTTTGGGTGTCCTAACTACAATGTCAGTGAAAATAGGTGGTGTGGTTTATTTGTTTGGGCTAATATTGCACAAGAAGACGTCAGTGGAAGGGTGACTTCTACTGATAAAAAGTAAGAGTGAATTTGGCTTGGAGAATTGAGAAGTTAGAACCCAAATTGTACATGTTATTATTGGCTTTGTTTATAATGTTTGTTGCTGGTTTCATGTTAGTATTTAAGATTCGAGGATGATTTTGTTTTAATGTGTTTAGGGTTAATGTATAGTAGAAGAAAGAAAAAGTGTCATTATCAAATATTCAAGTTGTTAGCCCTGTTATAAATATAAAGTAAGATATTTATGTAATGGGTATAAGTGTCTCTATATGAGTCCATGATGAGCTACTTATGACAAAATAACAAGCATGTACACAAGACATTCCTAAAAAAAATAACAAACAAATATATCATTAAAGTATTTAATTATCCGCAAAAAAGAGAATATGAATGCAGGTTAATTACCTATTAACATCCAAAATTGACATGTGCACAACCGTTTGCCCAAATTCACCACCATATTTGTTGGATATTCATGCACTGCAAACTTTTCATACGCATTATTTTCAGTCTAGATTGGCATCCAATTTTCAAACTCCTTTTTTATCTTGTTCAATCTACTTTGAATCACTGGTGATAGTGATAAACTCCAATTTTGTAGTTTATCTTGTGTTGAATTTAGTAGATTTTATCAACTTTTTTTACATTTATTCAATAAAATAGCATAGTTTTGTAATTCTTTTTAAATTGTGCTTAATGATTAAAAACATACTTTTTAGACCTTAAAATTGCTAAATTATTTAATGCCTTGATGCCTTGATATATTTGTTGAGTGATTCAGGGTTTATAAAGCAAGGATGGGATTGAAGAAGTGAAGGAAAAGCATGCAAAGTGAAAAATTTATGAAGAAATGAGGATTTGTGAAAATTATAGCGACGCGCACGCGTAACCCACGTGTATACGTGACCAAGAAATTTCGCCAAGCGACATGCACGTGTACGCGTGATATTGATCACGTGACCTCATTAATGAACCACGCTGGGGGCGATTTCTGAGCTACTTTTGCCCCAAATCCAACTCATTTCTGAAGTATTTGAAGCCAAAATCAAGAAAGAGAAATGGGGAGTAATTAGGTAGCTTAGGAATCATGTTTTAGGGTAGTTTTCTAGAAAGAGAAGCTCCCTCTTCTCTCTAGAATTAAGGGTTTTTTAGTTTTATTTTTTCTTTAAATTCTCTCTATAATTCTTGTTTTAGTGTAGTTTCATTTATGTTTCCATGCTCTATTGTCTTAATTCTCTTAATTTCTCTTGTTAAATTTTCTTTTGAGCTACTTTTATATTTATGAACTCTTGTTGATTTTCACTTTCTTTAATGCAATTGATGTCTTTTTATGGTTCTTATTGTTTTATTGAGTTATCATTGTTACTTTCTTGCAATTGGTAGTAGTATTTATTAATTCATGCAATTTTTTATATTTTTTCTTTTATGCATACTAAGTATTTGACAAAATATTTGGCTTAGTCCTAGAGTAGATTTTATGCATTTTTTGCTTAGAAAGAGAAATTAGGTGCTCTTGAGTCATTAATATCCAACTTATGTTGGTGATCTAGAGTTGTTAGTTAATATTATTTTCATTGACGCTAATCTCTTGCTAATTTAATTAGTAAGTTGATTATGACTTATGAATTGAGATTAACTAATCTTATTTGATTTTCTCCCGATGTTGGAGATAACGAAATAGGATTATCTCTTGATAATTATTGTGTTATGATTAATGACTAGGATATAAAACCTTGATTTTCAATTCTTTCTATGAATGCTTCTTTGTTATTATTATCTTTAGTTATTTGATTTACCTTCTCGTCATTTAAATTTTTTGTCATTTAGATTATTGTCTTCTTATTTGCAAACCGCCCATTGAACCTCATAACCGATAATAGGCATACCTCACTGTAATTCTTTGAGAGACGACCCGAGATCTAATACTCTTGGTAATTTTATTGGTTTGCACTTGTAACAAATAAAATCTTATTTGATTTTGGAACTATACTTGTAACGAAGTGGGAAAAATTATCAAACCGAATACCTCAAGTTTCAAATTACCAAAATGAATACCATCTCTAAATACTGAAAAAATATCATCAGGCTTTTCTTCTAAAAATTCATCTTCTGAAGGGGAATGAGTCTTCATCTCTTCGAAGTGCCAAGAGTTGGCCCTATCAGACTCTGCTTCTGGATCTAAAACATTGTCCAGATTTTCATCTCCTATGACAGAGATTCGTAAGAAACTTAAATCCACCTCACACTTCTCATAATCCATCACCAATGCATCATCATCATTAATTAATTTTCTTTTAGACTTTAAAAGAGTCTCTAAAAGTGCATACCTCAACTTAAAGTCTCTTTTCTTGGATTTATAAATTTTTTTAATTATGTCATCATCACTTACACTATCATCTCTTCTAAATTTATATGAACTATTTTCTGTGGTGTGTTTATCTTCAGAAAAAGATAATATCAAAATTTATTTTTTTTGTGGTTACTGGACTTGCCTCACTCTTAAAATAGACCTTGTACAATAGGATTTAGTATTAAATTTGGAATTTGAATTTATTTTGGGCTTGGACACACACTTGAGATGGACTAAAGCTTAGAAGATGTAGTGTTGGATTTTGACTTTGAATTGGCCTTTGATTTGGGTTTAGTTTTTGAGATAATTAGAAAAGTATTGCTAATGAACTTTGCATTAGCAGCTTAGTTAGGATTAGAGTTATATGTGGTAGTGAATTTATTGTTGTGGAATATTGGGTTATTAGTACCAAAATTTGTTAGTTCTGTGTTATTGGGTGGTAAGGTATTATCAACAAAGACAGTGGGGTTATTAATTTAGTTGGGATTAGAGTTGGATGTGGTACTAAGTTTATTGTTATGAGACAGAGTAGTTAACACCAAAATTTGTTGGTTCATAGTTGTTGGAGAATAAAATATCATCAGTAGAGGTAGTGAATTTATTAGCTTAGTTTAGGATCTTGCTTGGTAAAGGATTTATTGCTAGGTATAGTTGCATCTTTCTCATTACATTTAGGAGGAATATTTTAGGAGGGCTATCTTGCATGGGTAATTCAATGTTGGGCTTGTTTTTCATATTGACTCTGGACTCACCAGTTACTCTGAGTTCATCATGTTCATCATCACCATAAACAACAATCTCTTTCCTCTCAAGAATTTCTGGTGATGACACTCCATGCCTAAAGTAAATATCATCCCGTCCATTAATATTTTGAACCATAAAATATATCTCTTTTAATTTGTCATTAAATTCAAAGCTCTTAAATCATTGTCTAAACTCCTTCTAAAAATATGTCATCAACATTTTTCTATCTTATCCTATCCTAATTTTTATAATAATTTCTCATCTAAAGTATCTTTATCAATGTCACCAACACATGCCTTTTTATCAGGTGAATAAATAGTTATCTCTTTTTCATCTTTCTAAAACTTTCTCCTATAGTGAAATATAATATTTAACTGCACATCCATCTGTATGGTTCAAAAGAATTTATTTTCATTATCAGTTATACACATTGATCACTTTAAAACAGTTTTCATCAATATCATTCATAGATGGCACAGAAAATATCAAAATAAAATATAATTATCAATCATGAGAAAATACTCATTATTTCACCATCAGAACAGAGCATAAAAAAAATCTCTAAACACAGTCACACAAAACATTAAAATAAAATCCTAGCACAGAATCACATTAAAAAATTGTGAACTGACAATATACAAAACAATCAACCATAATAAAAAAAATCAAAGTATTCCATAAAATTTGAAAAAATAAAATTTTATTCCTCCTCACTAACTTCGGTGACAAAACAGAAAATCCTTACAGTGGCAAATGAACTCTCTAGACAAGTGTATAGTATACGTCGTGTTTTAATGATCTCCAAAAATTCTATTATAGCTACTAATTACTAATTTATGTCACTCATAAAGGAGAGAAATTTTTTTCTCTACGTCACTCATGGAAAAATTAAAGACGAAGAGAAGAGATAAAAGAGGGGTGATAACGTTTTATTTCTCAATAGAAACAAATGATATCATTCAAAGAAGTATTTAGTGCAAAATTATAAATGACACCATTTTTTTGTGTCTAGTGTGGCAAGAATTGACCATGTTACTAACGACATCAGTATTCTGGTGATGGAAAATGGAAGAAGGACTAATGTGATGATTTTTTTAAATTTGTGGAACTAATTTAATGTAATTGAAATTTCGAAAACTAAATTAATATAATTCGCTAATTTTAATGGCCAAAATCGGGTTAAACTCGTAAAGTAATAGCAATTTGATTTCAAATTTACTTTTATATTGCTACTCAAATGTTAGAAAATATTTAAATATTTAAATATTAATTTAATTGATCTTGATTAATATTATTATTAATGATAATATATTAAGTATTTATTATTTTGTTATTTTTTATTTATTCATCACTTATAAGTAAATAATAAATTAAATTGAATTTATAAAAATTTTATTATAAATTTATTATTCTTGACTTATTAATTCTAGCAAAATAAAAATTGTACAAGTCAACTCTTATTTGATTTAGTTTATTGAACTAAAAGGATGACATATTGTCGATGTGGGATGCTCCAACTATAATTTTTAATAATTTGTAATTTTTAATAAATTGTTTATATGGTGTCATTGGTTGGTGGGGTACAACCCCGAATTGAAAAACAAAACAAACTAGATAGTTCTAAAAATGAGGAATAAATATGGGTAAACTATAAAGAATGCAGTTAAATTATTTTGATATTAATAAAAATATGTTTAAATTTTATTATTGATAAATTATTTTTCAAAAAATTTAAAAATAAAAATGTCTTCTTTAATTAAAGATTTGTTCTATTAACAAAAAAATGTAATTTGTAATTTATTGGTCAATATCAAAATTTCACTTATCACATATAAATTTTTATTGAGACATCACTCTTTTTTATTAATGAACATTTCAATTTATTATTCTTGAGTTATTAAATAATTTTTGTGTTGCATTTTTTCACGTTTTTAAATATATAATTGACGGTATTTTTGTTGATAATAAAATTTAAGAGTATTTTTGTTAATAACAAAATAATTTGAATATATTTTTTGTGATTTATCCAATAAATAATATAATAAAGTTAGTGGTTAAATATTTTATTGACCAAATCCAACCAAATTACATACATGCGCTTCTTTTCAACATTATCGTGTTCTTCTTTTTCTCATTTTTTATTTTTTCTCTTTCTTCTTTTTCATCTATTTTCTCATTCTTTATCATCCGTTGTCGTTATTTTCTTCATTTATTTCCTCTTTTTTTTTATTTCTATATATATGTTTAGCAAAACTACTAAACACAAAAATTTTGATATATAATACAAAAATATTGGTACACATCAACAAAATTTTACTACACAGCACATAAATTTTTTAAAGATTATATGTCTAAAATAGTGATATACAACAATCAACAAAATATACACAGCACATAAATTTTTAAAAGATAACATGTCTAAAATATTAATACTGTTACGGTGGGTAACCGGAGATTGATGGGCTGGATGGAATTGGTTGGCCCAAATGTGTGAAGGAGGAGGATTCCGAATGGATCTGCAACTCGGGAGGCTCCGTCCGACTTGTTTGTGCGAGGAGATGGGGGTGGTACTTGCAAAGACACTCCGATGCCTAAGTTAGCAAGAGTGTGAGCAGGTCTAGAGAGTATTGGACTTAGAGATACCTGAGGGGTGTCAGTGTATTTATAGCGGTGAACCAATAACCACCGTTGGAGTAGTGCCATATTTTTAGGGTGTTAACCGTCCCATTATCTTAGGGAGGTTAAGATATGGCTCGTGAAAGTGGTTAGAGAGATTCTAGGGGCAGTTACTCATTTGAATGAGTGTTTATCCGCCAGCTAATCTCGTGCCCGACTTCTTTAGAACAGGTCGTGGTGGGTACCGACTTTATAGGATGAAGATTGATACTGGTGAGGCCCAACCCTCTGGATTAGGTCTTTTGCTTGATCATGGGCCTTTATTATTGGGCCAGGGTATGAACAGTGCCCCTACTCGAGCCCAATTTTTTCAAGATTTGGGTTCGAGTATTCTGCTCGAGGTCGTAGCCGACTTGTTGGAGGACCGACGTGATTTTCTGAAACTGACGTGACTTTCCGTGTCCTTTTGGTTCTGACAGTTACGTCTAATCAAGCGTCGTGTCCGTTAGGAATGTGCGTAGGTCTTGGTAACGGTGCATTCTAATTAATGACTGTCCCGCTTTTACCATTATGCCCCTTAGCATGTTTATAAATACTTTCCCTCTCTTTCATTTTTTCGTTTCTGCAATTTTTCAAATTTCTTCTTTCTTCGTTCGTGCTGCATTCTTGTGTTTCGGAGACTTCTGCTTCTTCCAACCTTCATTTTTGGATAAAGGTTAGGTTTTCTTCTTTCATAACATGCTTTGTGTTTGCATGCTTTTATTTTGTAGATAGATAGGTTGGTTTGTAGATTTTGGTTCCGTATCTCCTCCCTTTAGAGACCGTGTTTTTGATTTTCCTTTTCTTTTTCTTTTGTAGGTTTTTGTCACCCTTTATAAGAAAAAGAAATGGCTTCCGTAGATGTTCTTTCTCAATGGGTTGATGTCACGGTCTTAGGGGAGGAACCCTTGGTTGATGCTGAGTTTATTACCCATCTTCGTACTCACCACAGAATTTGTACTTCTGAGGAGGACGAGCCAAAGTATGAGTTGGTAGTCCCGGGTCCAGAAGACCGGGTTTGTTTTGGGAGGGCCAATGAGGCGGCCCCTCATTTTTTCTTTATGTATGAATGTATGATCACCCGTTTGGGTGTTTTTCTTCCTTTTTCGAATTTTGAGATGTCTATTTTGCACCACTATCGAGTTGCCCCTACTCAGCTTCACCCCAATTCTTGGGGTTTTCTGAAAATTTACCAATTTATAAGCCACGCTTTGGACTTTCCGACCTCTTTGAGGATTTTCTTTTATCTTTTCCACATGACTAAGCCCTTCAGTGGGCTAAATAACAAGCAACAATGGGTGTCTTTCCGAGCCATACAAGGTCGGAGAATTTTCACCCTTTTTGACGAATCCTTCCACAACTTCAAAAATTATTTTTTCAAAGTGCAAGCTGTAGAGGGTCACCACCCCTTTTTCTTGGATGAAAATTATTCTCCTCGCTTTCCCCTCTATTAGTTGGAGGCCTCCCCCTATGAGAAGTACGGTCTGGACGACCTGGATGAGGTGGAGGCGGCCATTGTGGGGTTTTTCCGAGAAGTGTGGGGGAGAGCCCCATACTTGGATACTAGGAAATTCCTCCAAGGATCGCCGACTTTTGTTCGGTCGCAACTAGGTAGCTTATATATATATGTATATATATATATATTCCTTACTTCCGACTTATATCTGCCGTTTTTGAGGTAATGACGACTTGTTGTTTTTGCTATTTGTTTCTTTTACAGATATGGCAAGGAAGAATGCTCAAGAATCTTACCAGAGAGTTCAGGAGGCTAAAGCAAAGTCCCGGGCCAGGGCTGGTGGCACCAGGGCAATCATCTCTCCTTCTCCTCCTCCTCCTCCTCAGAACGTGGGGACTCCCTCTCAGCCCATTGTGATTTCTTCTTCAGCTTTATCTCGGCCGCTCCCCTCCGCCCGACTTCTTTCTGAGCCAGAGAAGAAGAAGCGCAAGACTTTAGAGTATGGCTCTTCTTTCGATGGTGGGGTTAAGGCGGATGCTCTTGCATTCGTCCGAAAGAACATCTATCCTCATATAAGTATGGATGATGTTTCTGTTCGAAACCACCTCACCACTCTGGCTGAGGAGAGTTTTAGGGCGGCAGGTGTTTGTGGCAAGCTTTTGGATATTTTTGAGAAGACTCCTCTCAGCTCTTTGGGGTTAACCTCGAAGGTTGAGGAGCTGGAGGGGAGGCTTCTTTCTTATCAAGAGCATGAGAGGGAGTTGAAGGAGGAGGTCGCCAAGCTGAGAGAGGAGAGAGATAGCCTTTGGGAGAAGGAGAGTAAGTTGCGAGCCCAATGCAACATGGAGGTGAGTTTGAGGAAGACAGCACAGGAGAGTTATCAGAGTTTATTTCAAGATCTTGTGTCTGTGAAGAAGGATTTGCTAAACTCTCGAAATGCGTATGCCGAGTTGGAGGACTCTGTCGCTGATGGTGCCGAGGAGGCTTGGAGGATTTTCAAGGAGCAGGTCGGAGTTATTGCTCCTGACTTGGATCTTTCTCCTTTAGATCCAGACAAGGTCGTCATTGATGGTGCTATTGTGGATCCTCCTGCCCCCGTAATCGTTTCCGAGTCAGAATTGAAGACTCGGGGGCAGAGAATTATTGAGTCCCCTCCTCGTTCCAAGGACGCTTCGAGTTCTTCTGTTGTTCCTCCGACTTCCTCTTCATCTCCCGTGGTTGCCTCTCTTCCTGATCCTGGTGGTGCTCTTCCTGACTCTGGTGGTGGTGATCCATCTACTCCTCTGCAGAAATAACTTTTTATGGCTATATGGGGGCTCGGCCTGTGAGTCCCCCCCTTTTTTTAAACTCTTTGTTTGTTGGTGGCGTTTGGACGATTTCTTTTGGCCTTTTAAGGCCGTAAACAAAATATTTTAAAAGTACCATTTTTAATAAGGGTTTTAACTTAACAAAATAAATACCCTTTTTTGGATAAGGGTTTAAGTTACCTTATGCGTGTATACTTTTCTGATTTTTCGAAGTCCCCTTGATCTTTTTCTGAAAACCTTTCTCTTTGGCTTGTTTGTTTTTCTGAGCCCTTTTGTTTAAGGAATTTTTGACAGCCTTTAATCTCTTTTTTGTTATCCTTTATACTCAACTTTGTTTTATTGAGTTCTTATGACTTAGGTTATTTTTGCGATTCGTTTTCTTTTCTACTCGGTTTTTTCCTTTCGACTTATGAGTCGGCATGTTCCCGAGTTCTTTACGATCAACTTTTATAACCTCATTACACCGACTTGTACCTCGTCGTTTTATCCTGACGACCATCAAGGTCGGTTCATGGGATTTTCACGTTTTATCGAGCTTAAGTCGGCGCGTTTCGTAGAAAGACTTAGAAAATAGAAAGGAGTTTATAAGAGATATTGTAAATGAAAAAAATCTTTATTGATTGGGGAGGTACCTTCTTGCTACTAAGGGTTTTTAATAGCCTTTTTTCCCTTAGCCTCTACTATAATGCCTCGCTAAAAACCCTTCTCCAGAAAAAACCCTTTGATTTTGGGAAAAAATCATGAAGTTGGGAAAAGAGTACATCAGGGAGTAGAGTTCGCTTTTTAACAGTAGTACCTTTTCATATTACAAGCATGCCACGACTTTGGGAACTCAGTGCCGTTCAGGTCGGTTACTTTATAATAACCTTTTCCTAAAACTTCATTGACTTTGTATGGTCCCTTCCAATTAGCAGCGAGTTTTCCTTCCCCTGATTTGTTGACTCCAATGTCGTTTCTGATTAAGACCAAGTCATTCGGGGCAAATGTTCTTCGAATGACTTTTTTGTTGTACCTTGTAGTCATTCTTTGCTTCAATGCTGCTTCTCTTATCTGGGCATCTTCTTGGACTTCGGGGAGCAAGTTGAGCTCCTCTTTGTGCCCCTGTATGTTTCCGATCTCGTCATGGAGAATTACCCTTGGGCTTTGTTCATTGATTTCTATTGGTATCATTGCTTCTACGCCATAGACTAGTCAGAAGGGCGTTTCTCCAGTGGCGGATTGGGGCGTTGTCCTGTAAGCCCATAGCACTTAGGGGAGCTCTTCAGCTCAAGCTCCTTTTGCTTCTTGTAATCTTTTCTTTAGCCCTGCCAGTATGACTTTGTTGGCTGCCTCGGCTTGCCCATTGGCTTGCGGGTGCTCCACCGAGGTGAACTGGTGTTTGATTTTCATACTGGCTACTAAGCTTCTGAAGGTAAAATCGGTGAATTGGGTTCCATTATCTGTAGTAATGGAATAAGGTATCCCATATCTTGTGATGATATTTTTGTAGAGGAACCTCCGACTTCTTTGAGCAGTGATGGTGGCCAATGGTTCTGCTTCTATCCACTTTGTGAAGTAATCTATTCCCACGATCAGGTATTTGACTTGTCCTGGCACTTGGGGAAAAGGGCCTAACAAATCCATTCCCCATTTTGCAAAGGGCCATGGAGAAGTGATACTGATGAGCTCTTCTGGTGGAGCCACGTGAAAATTTGCATGCATCTGACATGGTTGACACTTTTTCACAAATTCTGTGGCATCTTTCTGCAAGGTCGGCCAGTAGAATCCAGCTCGGATTACTTTCCTGGCTAGTGACCTTGCTCCGAGATGGTTTCCGCAGATCCCACTATGTACTTCCTCCAATGTAATACCCAGTCTAATCGAAATTAATTAAATAATGAGTAAGTAGGAGCGGATATGGTTGGAAGATTTGGCAATTGGAATTTTATGATTTCAATATGATATTTGGATTCAGTGAATTTTTCCGAGTCGGAAGACATAGTTTTCTGCGTAAAAGTGCGCAGTGGAATTTTGACCGGCAGTACCAGCTGAGACCTGTCTGGTACTACAGCTGAGAAAGTTGATTATGAGTAAATAAGATTAAGAAATGAGGAATTATAATTAGGGGAGGTAGAAATATTTGAAGTGCGATTTAGAGCGCTAATGTTAAAGGTTTTGGTCCAAAATTGGGCCAACGGACAAAAATAAGTGAATTGGGCCTAAGTGGGCCAAAGACCCAACATATATAAACATTAGTTATGAGCATTTCAGCTCATTTTTACCCTAAAAGAGGAGTGTGGGGCGCTGAATTGAGAAGAGAGAAGAGAAGAGAGAAAACCTAACTCTCTTTGATCTTCAAACCACCATAACTTGAGCTACGAAGCTCCGATTGACGAGCCGTTTACGGCCACGCGTCGCTCTTCTCATCCTCTACAATTCTATCTAAGTTTTGTGGTGAGTATTCCATTCATCTCTGCCCAGTTTTCGAAATTCCCCACTGTTACACATTTTTGGGAAGTTAGTGTTGAAATCTTGTGATTTTGGGTGTTTAGGGATACTCCAACATGGATTCTAAGTGGGTTCTATCCCTACTTCATATGGGCTGAGGTAAGAAGTGCTCAAACCCTTGTGATTTATCATCTTTATGAGCCCTAGGTTGATGTATGTATGTGATATTGGTTATGTTAGTGTATTTGATGATCTTGGTGCACAATTGGGAGATTGGTGTTGCTTGAGGAGCTTTGGTGAGGCTTGGGGCTAAGGTTGGTGGAGACTTCCAAAGAAGAGGCTCAATTGATTTGGCTACAAGAGGTACGGTTTAAGTTTCATTTAAGTACCGTGTGGTGTGATGAGAATTCCTAGGCTAGATGCCCCTAGGATTAAGTTTGGATTGTGTAAATGGTTGATGCTAATATGCATAGTTGGTATGTAATGTGAATTGATGATTGGGTTGAGAATTGTGTGGCCATGTATGCTTGGTGTATTGAAAATTTGATGTATTGGGTAATGAGTATTAACTTGTGGTTTATGCATTTAAATTGTGAAATTGGGCCGGAGGCCGTAAATTTTGGGCCGGAGGCCGGAAAGAGGTAAGGGAGGTAAGTTGATGTGTGCATTGTATGATGACACAAGTGATTGGATGAATTTTATATAATGAATATGCGAATGATTGGGTTGATTGTTGAATAATAAGGTTTGAGGAGTTGAAGGGTGAAATTATGTAGATGAAGTATGTTTGGTTTTGGGTTGAGAAATATTATGTGGTCATATATGTGATTATGATTATTGATGTCTTGATGGTATGATGATGCATGAGAGGTATATGTATTGTGATATATGCTTGAGGAATGATTAAGGTTGATTTGTGGGTGAAACCACGTGATAGTGATTATGATATTGATTATGTATAATGATGGTTGATTGGAAATAGTATTGTTGGAAATTGAGATGAGGAAGGATGTATGACATGTTATTATGTTTGTAATTTAGCCATTTGCTTGAAATGGGTAAAGATGGTTATATGATGGTTTTGCGATTCGTGGTAAAGTGTTAATGTATGAGTTGAGGAGGCTTGATGTTGATTTTGGGTATATTTTGATTGGTTTCAAAAAGGGTTGAAATTGGCATGTTTTGGTTGATTTTGAAAAGAGTTGAAAATGGCTTGTTTTGAAAATGGCATATTGTAGTTTTGTATGAAAATATGGTGTTTGGGCATACTTTGACGGGACATAACTTGGACTACGGATCTTTGTTTTGTGCCAAATCTGTTTAGAAATGAAATTGGATCCGGGATGTCCATGCCGTTCGAAGAACGGGTGAAAAACGATTTAAAATGAGGAAGTTATGTCCGTCGGAAGATTGGGGGTTGAATCTGTGAATTCTGCAGCTTTTAACTTAGAAATTTTTTAGCAGAATGACCCTCCACGCGTAGGCGCACTTAGCGCGTACGCGTCGTTCTTCGAGAAGGCACCATCCACGCGAGCGCGTGGTGTGCGCGTGCGCGTCGATGCGCTGCACCCATTGCCCAGCCATTTTCCCGAGAGTTGTGCCAGAGTTGTGCCAGTCTTGTGCTTGGGGCGCAAGTGTACCCACGCGTACGCGTGGCTGACGCGTACGCGTCGTTGTCTATTTTTCAATCCGCGCGTCCGCGTGAATGGCGCGTATGCGCCGATGAGTTTTGTGGCCATCCACGCGTGCGCGTGGAGTACGCGTACGCGTGGTCCTGTTTTCATTCCAAAGTTGATTTTTGAGTTCTAAAAGCCAAATCTCATACTTTTAAGCCTCCGATCTCACCCCTTATGTATTAAATCATTATGATATGCTTAGTAATGAGAAAGGAACTAGGGGATGTGGTAACTTGCGAGTGAAGCAAGGGGAAAAGTTATGATCAATGGCGATCAACGATGATTATATGAGATATGGAGGATGACGGTAGGAGTACCGTGTATTCCATGAGCCGAAGGGCTATATCTATTGATAAATGGCTGGTTCTTGATTGAACCATGAGCCGGATGGCTGAGTTATTGCCGGGTCACGGCAAAGCCATTATTGATTATGGCTGAGTATAAATGCATATATGATTAATGAATGAATGTGTTGAATGGATAATAATGGAAAATATTGGAATGTGATGTGTAACCCCGGGTAGTAGGCAGTGGCGTTGTCCACTTGCTCCGGGTATGAGACGGAAAGGGATGTTTATGATAAACGAGTTAATTATGGAGTTTTGAATGAATGTAACTCTGATACCTGGGTAGTAGTAAGGGTTGGGGTTCGTCCCACTTGCTCCAGGTTAATGTTTGAGATTTGATAACAATGAGGATTGATAATATGAATTGAGATTGAATGAATATATGTTTGAGATACCTGGGCAGTAGCAAGGGTTGTGGCTCGTCCCACTTGCTCCGGGTTAATGTTTAAGATACCTGGGCAGTAGCAAGGGTTGTGGCTCGTCCCACTTGCTCCGGGTAATGGTGAAAAATGTTGAATGTAAGCATGCTTGTGTTTTCTCTCTGGTTGTAAGGGTGACAGGGCACCGACACCCTCTAATGGCGACAGGGCGCAGATACCCTCTAATGGTGACAGGGCACATATTCCCTCTAATGATATTAATACGCAACAGAGAGACTGTGCCCGGTTAGCTACCGGACACGTCGGGTTGGCTTGATAACCGACGGATGATATCATCAGCCATAGGGCAGGCATACATCATTTGCATATGTTTGAATTGTTTGGGTTTGCCTATTTGTTTTGGATTTCTATATCATATGCTATGTTACCTGATTACATGCTACTTGTTCTACTTGTACCTTATTTGTGTATTACTTGTCTGTATTGCTTGTGTTTGTGCAACTGAGAGATCCCTCATGATGGTGTTGGTGGATGTTGGGGGCTGTTCTTGATGAGATGAATTGATGATACGATTGCATGATGATGATAATCATTGGTTGAGATGATTTGAGCTCCCTGGGTAGACGCAGTGATGAGGTTTCACTAGCTCCAGGTGAGGGTATGATGTATTGATATAGAATTGCTGAGACAGTACGACTGACGATGGTTTTGTTTATGATTCTGAATCTGATTCGTGGGAGAGTCAGCGAGTTGGGAATCATACGAGATATGAACTAGACTTAGTATCCCCTTACGTCAGATGCCTATTTATGGATTAGTGAGAATCTAGGCTGGATATTTGGTGAAAAGGAGTTTAGGATGCTTAGTGAGTTTTTATTGCAGTGCATTGTATTTATTTGACACTTTTACCGTACTGGGAACCCATGGGCCCGGGGTTCTCATTCCGTATATATCTCTTGTTTTTCAGATACAGGTCCAAGTGCTCAGAAGTGAGCTGTGGTACGTCTGAGAGACGGCGAAGATCTTTATTTTCTCTACTTTGGGTTTTCCTTAGAATCTCTCCACTTTTGTTTTGAAAAGATTATATTATGTACTGAACTCTTTTGGAACTTGCCTATAGAGGCTCTTATGTTTCCTTTGGGAGAGATTAGGATGTACTGTTGTCAGTTACTTTCATACTGTACCCTAGCCGGCCTAAACTTCGCGGGTCGCGACTAGTGGCTATTACTTATGTTATATATATCTATCTGTTATCTATCTCTTAATCTCCTTTATGCCTTGTCTGTATATCGCGTTCGGCTTGCAGTTTAACTTTTCGTTGTCGAAACGTGAGTGAAACGTCTTCGCGATTTTATTTCTACTCTTTTCAGGCTTCTCGATTAATATTCCTTTCGAATTTACCTATATTTATATATAAAAAAAATCCACCTGAGAGTCGTACCACCGTAATATCATTGACTTATGACTCGAGCATAAGGATTTGAATATTAGGGTGTTACATTATGGTATCAGAGCAGTTCGTCCTCGTGAGCCTGAGGGATGGAACTGCTTATGCTTCAATGCATACTCTGAGTCTGTGCCTGTGCTAGTTAGGGTATCTAACTGATACATCTAGCATGAAGTCCATGAGTGTACCTTTGGTACTTTGAAGCACTATACTACCGATATTGAGACTGATCAACTTGATATCGAATGTTTGGTGTGTATAGGAACCAGATGGCGCCTTGTGGACCCGGTCGGGGACGTGAGAGAGATCGTACTAGTACTCAGGAACCGGAAATCAACCTGAATAACCCGGTAAACCTTATGGCGGCGTTGGAGACTATGGCTGCTGCTATGTAGGCCACTGCGGAGGCTCTTGGGCAACAGATAAACAATAATGGCAAAGATGGAAGTGGAGCTCAGGGCCCGATGACACTGGCAACTTTCTTAAAGGTTAATCCACCTAAGTTCAAGGGGACCATCAATCCGACTGAAGCTGATACTTGGTTTCAGGCCATGGAGCGAGCGCTGCAAGCGCAGTTGGTGCCTGAAGAGCAGCGTGTTGAATTTGCTACCTATCTGCTCATGGGGGAAGCATCGCATTGGTGGCAAGGGGCTCGACGTCTCCTGCAACAGGGGAATGATCATATCACTTGGGATGCCTTCCAGGTGGAATTCTATAAGAAGTACTTTCCGAATTCCGCCAGAACAGCCAAGGAATTGGAGTTACTGCAGCTAAAGCAAGGTGCTATGTCCGTATCTGAGTATACAGACAAATTTGAGGAGCTATTCAGGTTTTCCCGCATGTGTCAGGGAGCTCCGGGAGACTTCGAGGAATGGAAGTGTATTAAGTATGAGGGAGGACTTCGAAGTGAAATCCTGAGCTCCGTTGGACCGATGGAGATTAGGGTCTTCTCCGAACTTGTAAACAAGAGCCGTATTGCTGAAAAATGTGCGAGGAAGGCTGTTGAGGCGAAGAATGACCATCGGGAGTCCCACCGCAGGGAGCACAATCAAGAGTACCCAACAAGGGGTCAAGAGTTTAAGAGAAGGGGATACCCACAACGTTTTCCCCAAAGGCGAAATGACCTTGCGACGAATAAAAATTCCCAAGGGAAAGGTAGGGAAAAATAAATAGTGGCTGCTTCAGAAGTTTTGAGCTGTCAGAGATGTGGAGGTCATCACCCAAATAGACCGTGTCGTTATGGTTCGGGTTTATGTTACAATTGCGGAAAGCTAGGACATTTGGTCAGAGATTGCCCACACCGGAAGGATCGGGAGACTGCCAGGTCCGATTTTCATATTTGAGGTAATAAGAAAACTGATAACTTAATTCTTTACCACTTTAGATAATGCTGAAGGCTGGTATTCACTCATAATACATGGTCGAATGAAAAATTATGATCTGTTCTAGATAACCCTAAGTTATCTTAATAGAAGGTTTGGTGAGCATAAATGATTAGGTAGGCATTTAACAGAAAGCAATCTCAGAATGGAATGACTGGCGGGCGATGTCAAAGCCATCATTCGAGAACCTGTGTGTCGAGGTAGATTGGGACTTTGCCATGGTTGTAGAGGAGTTGGACATGTGTCCTAGAAACGTCCTAAGAAGGTCAACCGGAATACTACCAAGAGCCAACAACAAGGTCGTGTGTTCACTACAACAACGGGGGATACCGTTAGATCCGACAGTTTGGGAATTGGTAAGCGAAAGATTGGTAACAACGTGCTAAAAGTACGATTAAGTTGGTATGTGGTTTTGGCTATCATAGATAGAAATTTAGTGAATGCCAGTCAAGCTAAGTTGTGGTTGAGCACCTGAGGAAGTAAGTGATAGAGCTCGTACTAGACGAGAGATCAGAATAAAGCAACGGAAACTTGTGGAAGCAGTAACACAGGATAGCTACGAATGAGAGCTGTAAAAGTTTACTATAGTATCTTATGTTTGAATACTAGAAGGGTTAAGCGGGTTACTGCAAGTGATGATCCCCAAGTAGTTTGAAATGATTGCGGCTGCAAGCTTTGATGGTTCTAAAACGGATGAGAAAATTATCATTAATGCACAATTGGATTTAGATGATGAGAGAGTGCAAGTTGTGGTGTTGAGAGATGAGTACTGTGATGTTTGGTCATAGTGACCTTGGTTTTAGTTTGAGATTTATAATGATTGATTTTGAAAGACGAATGTGAAAACCATTAAATCGAAATGTCGATGCGGTATTGAGATTGGTTGAGGTAACCCGTGACGGGTGGTAAACTCCAATTTTTGGGGAGGTGCTGTTGAAAAAATTTTCCCAAGAATTTGAAGGAGTGTTGGTTATATTTTTGAAAATGATTTTTGATCTGAGTAACTTCAACAAAAGAGATGTGTCTCGAAAGCTTTGATTGATTATAGTGATGTGGGATAATGGCTATAATTAACGATGATGGCAATCTTATTGATGACATGATTTGAGATTTAATAAGGTGTGAGTTGATGAGACGGTAAAAGTAAGGAACGAGACTGTTGGTCGGCGTTGAACGAACGACCGAGACCCTCAGGAATAGAGAAATCAGAGCGCGGCAACGGAAGCGCGCAGAGTAAAAGGACCTTGGAACTGTTATGTGTTTGATATAAAGGTAGACTACGCTCGCGTACTCCTAGTGATGGATGGAATTTTCGAGGGCGAAAATTTCTGTTAGGGGGGTAGAATGTAATACCCGGTCTAACCGAAATTAATTAAATAATGAGTAAGTAGGAGCGGATATGGTTGGAAAATTTGGCAATTGGAATTTTATGATTTCAATATGATATTTGGATTCAGTGAATTTTTCCGAGTCGGAAGACATAGTTTTCTGCGTAAAAGTGCGCAGTGGAATTTTGACCGGCAGTACCAGCTGAGACCTGTCTGGTACTACAGCTGAGAAAGTTGATTATGAGTAAATAAGATTAAGAAATGAGGAATTATAATTAGGGGAGGTAGAAATATTTGAAGTGCGATTTAGAGCGCTAATGTTAAAGGTTTTGGTCCAAAATTGGGCCAACGGACAAAAATAAGTGAATTGGGCCTAAGTGGGCCCAAGACCCAACATATATAAACATTAGTTATGAGCATTTCAGCTCATTTTTACCCTAAAAGAGGAGTGTGGGGCGCTGAATTGAGAAGAGAGAAGAGAAGAGAGAAAACCTAACTCTCTTTGATCTTCAAACCACCATAACTTGAGCTACGAAGCTCCGATTGACGAGCCGTTTGCGGCCACGCGTCGCTCTTCTCATCCTCTACAATTCTATCTAAGTTTTGTGGTGAGTATTCCATTCATCTCTGCCCATTTTTCGAAATTCCCCACTGTTACACGTTTTTGGGAAGTTAGTGTTGAAATCTTGTGATTTTGGGTGTTTAGGGATACTCCAACATGGATTCTAAGTGGGTTCTATCCCTACTTCATATGGGCTGAGGTAAGAAGTGCTCAAACCCTTGTGATTTATCATCTTTATGAGCCCTAGGTTGATGTATGTATGTGATATTGGTTATGTTAGTGTATTTGATGATCTTGGTGCACAATTGGGAGATTGGTGTTGCTTGAGGAGCTTTGGTGAGGCTTGGGGCTAAAGTTGGTGGAGACTTCCAAAGAAGAGGCTCAATTGATTTGGCTACAAGAGGTACGGTTTAAGTTTCATTTAAGTACCGTGTGGTGTGATGAGAATTCCTAGGCTAGATGCCCCTAGGATTAAGTTTGGATTGTGTAAATGGTTGATGCTAATATGCATAGTTGGTATGTAATGTGAATTGATGATTGGGTTGAGAATTGTGTGGCCATGTATGCTTGGTGTATTGAAAATTTGATGTATTTGGTAATGAGTATTAACTTGTGGTTTATGCATTTAAATTGTGAAATTGGGCCGGAGGCCGTAAATTTTGGGCCGGAGGCCGGAAAGAGGTAAGGGAGGTAAGTTGATGTGTGCATTGTATGATGACACAAGTGATTGGATGAATTTCATATAATGAATATGCGAATGATTGGGTTGATTGTTGAATAATAAGGTTTGAGGAGTTGAAGGGTGAAATTATGTAGATGAAGTATGTTTGGTTTTGGGTTGAGAAATATTATGTGGTCATATATGTGATTATGATTATTGATGTCTTGATGGTATGATGATGCATGAGAGGTATATGTATTGTGATATATGTTTGAGGAATGATTAAGGTTGATTTGTGGGTGAAACCACGTGATAGTGATTATGATATTGATTATGTATAATGATGGTTGATTGAAAATAGTATTGTTGGAAATTGAGATGAGGAAGGATGTATGACATGTTATTATGTTTGTAATTTAGCCATTTGCTTGAAATGGGTAAAGATGGTTATATGATGGTTTTGCGATTCGTGGTAAAGTGTTAATGTATGAGTTGAGGAGGCTTGATGTTGATTTTGGGTATATTTTGATTGGTTTCAAAAAGGGTTGAAATTGGCATGTTTTGGTTGATTTTGAAAAGAGTTGAAAATGGCTTGTTTTGAAAATGGCATATTGTAGTTTTGTATGAAAATATGGTGTTTGGGCATACTTTGACGGGACATAACTTGGACTACGGATCTTTGTTTTGTGCCAAATCTGTTTAGAAATGAAATTGGATCCGGGATGTCCATGCCGTTCGAAGAACGGGTGAAAAACGATTTAAAATGAGGAAGTTATGTCCGTCGGAAGATTGGGGGTTGAATCTGTGAATTCTGCAGCTTTTAACTTAGAAATTTTTTAGCAGAATGACCCTCCACGCGTAGGCGCACTTAGCGCGTACGCGTCGTTCTTCGAGAAGGCACCATCCACGCGAGCGCGTGGTGTGCGCGTGCGCGTCGATGCGCTGCACCCATTGCCCAGCCATTTTCCCGAGAGTTGTGCCAGAGTTGTGCCAGTCTTGTGCTTGGGGCGCAAGTGTACCCACGCGTACGCGTGGCTGACGCGTACGCGTCGTTGTCTATTTTTCAATCCGCGCGTCCGCGTGAATGGCGCGTATGCGCCGATGAGTTTTGTGGCCATCCACGCGTGCGCGTGGAGTACGCGTACGCGTGGTCCTGTTTTCATTCCAAAGTTGATTTTTGAGTTCTAAAAGCCAAATCTCATACTTTTAAGCCTCCGATCTCACCCCTTATGTATTAAATCATTATGATATGCTTAGTAATGAGAAAGGAACTAGGGGATGTGGTAACTTGCGAGTGAAGCAAGGGGAAAAGTTATGATCAATGGCGATCAACGATGATTATATGAGATATGGAGGATGACGGTAGGAGTACCGTGTATTCCATGAGCCGAAGGGCTATATCTATTGATAAATGGCTGGTTCTTGATTGAACCATGAGCCGGATGGCTGAGTTATTGCCGGGTCACGGCAAAGCCATTATTGATTATGGCTGAGTATAAATGCATATATGATTAATGAATGAATGTGTTGAATGGATAATAATGGAAAATGTTGGAATGTGATGTGTAACCCCGGGTAGTAGGCTGTGGCGTTGTCCACTTGCTCCGGGTATGAGACGGAAAGGGATGTTTATGATAAACGAGTTAATTATGGAGTTTTGAATGAATGTAACTCTGATACCTGGGTAGTAGTAAGGGTTGGGGTTCGTCCCACTTGCTCCAGGTTAATGTTTGAGATTTGATAACAATGAGGATTGATAATATGAATTGAGATTGAATGAATATATGTTTGAGATACCTGGGCAGTAGCAAGGGTTGTGGCTCGTCCCACTTGCTCCGGGTTAATGTTTAAGATACCTGGGCAGTAGCAAGGGTTGTGGCTCGTCCCACTTGCTCCGGGTAATGGTGAAAAATGTTGAATGTAAGCATGCTTGTGTTTTCTCTCTGGTTGTAAGGGTGACAGGGCACCGACACCCTCTAATGGCGACAGGGCGCAGATACCCTCTAATGGCGACAGGGCGCAGATACCCTCTAATGGTGACAGGGCACATATTCCCTCTAATGATATTAATACGCAACAGAGAGACTGTGCCCGGGTTAGCTACCGGACACGTCGGGTTGGCTTGATAACCGACGGATGATATCATCAGCCATAGGGCAGGCATACATCATTTGCATATGTTTGAATTGTTTGGGTTTGCCTATTTGTTTTGGATTTCTATATCATATATGCTATGTTACCTGATTACATGCTACTTGTTCTACTTGTACCTTATTTGTGTATTACTTGTCTGTATTGCTTGTGTTTGTGCAACTGAGAGATCCCTCATGATGGTGTTGGTGGATGTTGGGGGCTGTTCTTGATGAGATGAATTGATGATACGATTGCATGATGATGATAATCATTGGTTGAGATGATTTGAGCTCCCTGGGTAGACGCAGTGATGTGGTTTCACTAGCTCCAGGTGAGGGTATGATGTATTGATATAGAATTGCTGAGACAGTACGACTGACGATGGTTTTGTTTATGATTCTGAATCTGATTCGTGGGAGAGTCAGCGAGTTGGGAATCATACGAGATATGAACTAGACTTAGTATCCCCTTACGTCAGATGCCTATTTATGGATTAGTGAGAATCTAGGCTGGATATTTGGTGAAAAGGAGTTTAGGATGCTTAGTGAGTTTTTATTGTAGTGCATTATATTTATTTGACACTTTTACCGTACTGGGAACCCATGGGCCCGGGGTTCTCATTCCGTATATATCTCTTGTTTTTCAGATACAGGTCCAAGTGCTCAGAAGTGAGCTGTGGTACGTCTGAGAGACGGCGAAGATCTTTATTTTCTCTACTTTGGGTTTTCCTTAGAATCTCTCCACTTTTGTTTTGAAAAGATTATATTATGTGCTGAACTCTTTTGGAACTTGCCTATAGAGGCTCTTATGTTTCCTTTGGGAGAGATTAGGATGTACTGTTGTCAGTTACTTTCATACTGTACCCTAGCCGGCCTAAACTTCGCGGGTCGCGACTAGTGGCTATTACTTATGTTATATATATCTATCTGTTATCTATCTCTTAATCTCCTTTATGCCTTGTCCGTATATCGCGTTCGGCTTGCAGTTTAACTTTTCGTTGTCGAAACG
Organism: Arachis stenosperma; assembly: GCF_014773155.1. Taxonomy (NCBI): domain Eukaryota; kingdom Viridiplantae; phylum Streptophyta; class Magnoliopsida; order Fabales; family Fabaceae; genus Arachis; species Arachis stenosperma. The sequence continues at coordinate 127,926,550 of NC_080381.1, read as the reverse complement.
TGAGTGAAACGTCTTCGCGATTTTATTTCTACTCTTTTCAGGCTTCTCGAGTAATATTCTTTTCGAATTTACCTATATTTATATATAAAAAAAATCCACCTGAGAGTCGTACCACCGTAATATCATTGACTTATGACTCGAGCATAAGGATTTGAATATTAGGGTGTTACATCCAATACCTCGGCAGTTCTTGAGGTCGGTACACACTTTAATAATGGTGTTGATATCCCCCTTCTGTAGAGAATATTTCTCACCAAGGTGTTGTATTGTGCTTCCCTTCGGATCTTTTTAGCCTCTTTCTCCTCTTTAGGGAGGATGTCGAATTTCATGTATTCGACCAAGGGGTTCATCCATCCGAGGTTTAAACCGACTACCTCAAGTACTTCTTGTTTGTCTTCTATTTTTATTACTGAGGGTTCCTGGAGGGTTTCTTGGATCAGGCTTCTGTTGTTCCCTCCTGGCTTGGTACTTGCTAACTTGGATAGGGCGTCCGTTCTGCTGTTCAGATCCCGAGTTATGTGTTTAATCTCGGTTTCTACAAAGCGCCCAAGGTGCTCCAGAGTTTTCTCTAAGTACCTCTTCATATTTGGGTCCTTTGCCTGATACTCTCCGCTTATCTGGGAGGTCACCACTTGTGAGTCGCTGTATATCATCACCTTTGTAGCACCGACTTCTTCTGCCAGCTTTAATCCAGCAATCAAGGCTTTATACTCTGCCTGATTATTTGAAGCTGGAAATTCAAATTTTAGGGAAACCTCTATCTGGGTTCCTCTTTCATCTACCAATATTATGCCTGCGCCGCTTTCTGTTTTGTTGGAGGATCCGTCTACATAGAGTTCCCATGTAGTTGGTTTTTCCTCCTGATCCCCTGCGTATTCTGCAAGGAAGTCGGCGAGGCATTGGGCTTTGATCGCCGTCCGAGTTTCATATCTTAAGTCGAACTCGGAGAGCTCTATTGCCCATTGAACCATTCTCCCTGCAACATCCGTCTTTTGGAGGATTTGCTTCATGGGTTGGTTCGTACGGACTCTTATTGTGTGAGCCTGAAAGTAAGGTCGTAGCCTTCGTGAGGCTATTACTAAGGAGTAGGCAAACTTCTCTAGTTTGTGGTATCTTAGCTCAAGGCCTTGTAGAACTTTACTGATAAAATAAACTGGATGTTGTCCGACCTCATCTTCTCTTATCAGGGCTGATGAGACAGCCTTGTCCGCTACGGATAAGTACAGGACGAGGTCTTTTCCAGATACTGGTCGGGTCAGAATAGGAGGTTGACTTAAAAACTTTTTGAACTCCTGGAACGCCTCCTCGCATTCAGGAGTCCATTCAAACTGACATCCCTTTCTCAATAAGGAGAACAGTGGAAGGGATTTTAGTGCCGATCCTGCCAAAAATCTGGAGAGGGCTGCAAGTCGGCCATTCAGCTGCTGGACTTCTCTCAAACAAGTCGGACTTTTCATCTCTAGGATGGCTCTACACTTATCGGGATTGGCTTCGATCCCTCTTTGTGTTAGCATGAATCCTAGAAATTTCCCTACCTCCACCGCAAAGGCGCACTTTGTGGGATTTAGTCTCATCCCGTGTAGCCTTATGGTGTCAAAGACTTGTGAGAGGTCTGACAGGAGGTCGACTTCTTTCTTGGTCTTTACCAGCATGTCGTCGACGTATACTTCCATTAGACTCCCAAGGTGAGAGGAAAACACTTTATTCATCAACCTTTGATATGTGGCTCCTGCATTCTTCAATCCGAATGGCATGACCACGTAGCAGAAATTAGCTCTGGGTGTGATGAATGATGTTTTCTCCTGGTTTGGCTCATACATTGGGATTTGATTATATCCCGAGTAGGCGTCTATAAATGATAAGTATTGATACCCCGAGCTGGAGTCCACTAGGGTATCAATACTTGGCAATGGATAAGGGTCCTTGGGACATGCCTTATTTAAGTCGGTATAGTCGACACATATTCTCCATTTGCCATTCTGTTTTTTGACTAGCACTACATTGGCTAGCCATGTTGGGTACTTGACTTCTCTGATGAAGCCAGCTTCTAGGAGCGCCTGCACTTGTTCTTCTACTATTAGGGCTCGTTCTGGGCCGAGCTTGCGTCTTCTTTATTGTACAGGTCGGGATCCCGGATAAACCGAGAGCTTGTGGGACATGAGCTCGGGGTCTATCCCAGGCATGTCAGAGGCCTTCCAGGCGAAGAGGTCGGAGTTATCTCTTAGGAGCTTAGTCAATTCTTATTTTAGGGTTTCCCCTAGGTTGGCTCCTATATGAGTATTTTTCCCTTCCTCTTTACCGACCTGTATCTCCTCGGTTTTTCCTCCCGGTTGTGGTCGTAGCTCTTCTCTGGCCCTTGCACCGCCGAGCTCTATTGTGTGAACTTCTCTGCCCTTTCCTCTCAGATTTAGACTTTCATTGTAGCATTTCCTTGCCAACTTTTGATCCCCTCTTACCGTTGCTATCCCTACTGAGGTCGGGAATTTCATGCAAAGATGGGGAGTGGATACCACGGCTCCGAGTCGATTAAGGGTAGCTCTGCCGATTAAAGCATTATATGCTGACCCCACATCAATGACTATGAAGTCTATACTCAGAGTCTTTGATTTTTCCCCTTTTCCAAAAGTGGTGTGGAGGGGCAAAAATTCCAGTGATTTTATTGGCGTGTCCCCTAATCCGTATAGGGTGTCGGGGTAAGCTCTTAATTCTTTCTCATCTAACCCTAGCTTGTCAAAAGCGGGCTTAAAAAGGATGTCCGCTGAGCTTCCTTGGTCTACTAGGGTTCTGTGGAGATGGGCATTCGCCAGGATCATAGTTATTACTACTGGATCATCGTGTCCAGGGATTATTCCTTACCCATCTTCTTTTGTGAATGAAATGGTAGGGAGGTCGGATGACTCTTCTCCGACCTGGTAGACTCTTTTGAGATGTCTTTTGCGAGAGGATTTGGTGAGTCTCCCTCCCGCGAACCCTCCTGAGATCATATGGATATGTCTCTTTGGAGTCTGCGGTGGTGGGTCTCTTCTATCCATATCGTCTCGCTTTCTCTTTCCATGACCGTCTGACCTTTCTATGAGATATCTATCAAGCCGACCTTCCCTAGCCAGCTTTTCTATCACATTTTTAAGGTCGTAACAGTCGTTTGTGGAGTGACCATATATTTTATGGTACTCACCGTAATCGCTGCGGCTCCCCCTTTTTTTATTTTTAATGGGTCTAGGGGGTGGTAGTCTTTTAGTGTTACAAATCTCTCTGTATACATCCACTATAGAAACTTTCAGATGAGTATAAGAGTGATATTTTCTTGGTCTCTCGAGACCGAGTTCTTCCTTTTTCTTGGTTTCCCTTTCCCTCTGTTTTGTTGAGGGAGGGGGCCCAGGTCGCCAACTCAGGTCTCTCAACTTAGCGTTTTTCTCCATATTGATGTACTTTTCAGCTCTTTCCTGTACATCACTTAGAGAAACGGGGTGTCTTTTAGATATGGATTATGAGAAGGGACCTTCTCTGAGTCCATTGACTAACCCCATTATGACTGCCTCTGTGGGCAGGTCTTGAATCTCTAAACACGCTTTATTGAACCTTTCCATATAGGCTCGTAAGGATTCTCCGACCTCCTGTTTTATTCCCAGGAGGCTCGGTGCATGTTTCACTTTGTCTTTCTGGATAGAGAACCTCATCAAAAACTTCCTTGAGAGGTCTTCAAAGCTAGTAACCGACCTCGGGGGGAGGCTGTCGAACCACTTCATCGCTGCTTTCGATAGAGTGGTCGGGAAAGCTTTGCATCGCGTGGCGTCGGAAGCATCGGCTAGGTACATCCGACTTTTGAAGTTGCTCAGGTGATGCTTTGGATCTGTGGTTCCGTCATAGAGGTCCATATCAGGGCTTTTGATGTTCCTTGGAACTTTTGCCCTCATTATGTCCTCGCTGAAAGGGTCCTCCCCTCCTAAGGGCGGCTCTTCTCGTTCGCCACGGGAGCTGCGACCTTTGAGGGAGGATTCTAATGTTAAGAGTTTTCTTTCTAACTCTTTTCGTCGTTCGATCTCTTTTAGGTTCTTTTCAGTTTCCTTTTGTCGCTCCCATTCTTGTTCTAACTATTTCAGGCGACTGTGGACTAATCCCATGAGTTCAGTTACATGGGGTGGTCCCTCTTTCTCTGATTCGCGCCCTTCTGAAGAGTTTACCTTCGGGTTTTTTACTCCGGAGGTACCTTCCCTGTGTTGATCATTAATTTCCTATTGGAGGGTGAAGTCCGCATCGTTATTGCCTGTGTCTAGATTCTCTTGTTCAGAATCTGTCTCCACATGACCTTCTTCGTGGGATCTGTCCGCCATCAGTGGTTGATCTCTCGGGTTCCCGGTAACGGCGCTAATGTTACGGTGGGTAACCGGAAATTGATGGGCTGGATGGAATTGGTTGGCCCAAATGTGTGAAGGAGGAGGATTCCGAATGGATCTGCAACTCGGGAGGCTCCGTCTGACTTGTTTGTGCGAGGAGATGGGGGTGGCACCTGCAAAGACACTCCGATGCCTAAGTTAGCAAGAGTGTGAGTAGGTCTAGAGAGTATTGGACTTAGAGATACCTGAGGGGTGTCAGTGTATTTATAGCGGTGAACCAATAACCACCGTTGGAGTAGTGCCATATTTTTAGGGTGTTAACCGTCCCATTATCTTAGGGAGGTTAAGATATGGCTCGTGGAAGTGGTTAGAGAGATTCTAGGGACAGTTACTCATTTGAATGAGTGTTTATCCGCCAGCTAATCTCGTGCCCGACTTCTTTAGAACAGGTCGTGGTGAGTACCGACTTCATAGGATGAAGATTGATACTGGTGAGACCTAACCCTCTGGATTAGGTCTTTTACTTGATCCTGGGCCTTTATTATTGGGTCAGGGTATGAACAAATACCAAACTAACAAAATACGTATAACAAAAAATTTTTTAAAAGTCCATTTATCCAGAATATTAAATTATCTAACCAATAAAATATATTTGCATAAAAAATTATATTATATATAAAAAATTTTGTATTATATTCATAAATTTTTGTATTATATACAAATATTTATATACTATATCAATAAATAATTTATATTATGTGTAAAAATTTATATACTATAAATAAAAAAGTTTATGCTGAAGAAACGTAAGAAACGAAAACATGTGATTTGTGCGAGCTTTTTTTTATTTAACTTTAACTAACTTAATTTGACTTTAATTATAAAAATATTTGTACATATAACATCACTTAAAATAATACAATTCCAATGTAGCTCAAATGATTCAATAATTTGTCTAAATTAAAAAAAAAACTATAAATTTATTTTTACAATACATTGTGATTTATTATAAACATATTGACCATGCTATAATGTGAAATTAAGTAGGAATGAAAGAATCTTTCAACACTCAACAATAAATGCAATAAATGCTAGTGAGGTCATTTATAATTCATCGTAAGCAAGAAGAATACTTTTGTTATATTTTTTATTTTCTATTATAATAAATTATATTTTAATGTATTAAGATTTTTTTCATAAAAAAATTGATTATAATTTTTTAAAATATTTCATGACTATAAAAAAAATTAGATAAACTATCAAATTAATCAACATTTATTTGTAATATTTATATATATTACTGTATACTTTTAATAAAATGATTAATTATTAGAATAATCAATTATGAGATAACAAAATAATTAAAGTTGATACAGAAAACTAATCAAATTCATTCACAACAATATAATCAGTTTTTTTTTTCATGAATACCAAAGAAGTATTTTAGAATTTGTATTTCTGCAAATTAAAATGATTTTCTTTGAAGAACAATATAAAAAATATACTTATTTTTTAAGTTATATATGGATAGAATCATATTCACAAATTTATAGTATTTATTTATATCTAATTTATAATTCATAAATATGATCCAATTTCTGTAAATTGATCATATTCAATTCGTAATCTAATTGAATTAGATCACAGATATTATTTCTATATCTACATATTTAATTTGTATATTCGTAGATTTTATACAAAATCTATTATATATTATTAATTTTACAACTAAAATATGTTACATATTATTTTCTCATTACAATTGAATTTAAATATTTTCTTCCAAAATTAATGAATTTTCGATCATTCTTATTAATTTTACAACCAAAATGTGTCACATATTACTCCCTTATTGTAATTGGAATAAAATCTTTCCCTCCAAAATTAAAGAATTCTTCTCTCCTCCCTACTAATTTTACAACCAAAATATGTCACATGTCACTCTTTCATTGCAAATAAAATCAAATATTTTTCTCCAAATTTAAAGAGTTCTACCCTCCCCACTCTTCCTTTCACTACAAGAAAAAGGCGTATTTGTAACAAAAAATATTGTTACAAAACGTCGATATTTTGACACAAAAGTTTTTTGTAACAAAAAAAAGGTCCATTGCAGTAAGTCCCGTTACAAAAAGTTTTTGTAACGAAAAATGGAACTGTTACAATTCAATACCATATTTTGTAACAATTTTTTTTTATACAAAAAACCAGAAGCCGTTACAAAAGTGGTAACAAATTTTGATCTTGAGGGTATTTTTCGTGACAGTCAATTTTTTCCTATCAAAGAATTTTGTTACAAAATGTAACATGATTTTGTAACATTTTTTTTAGTTACGAAAGCAAATTAATTATTTTGGAACAACTTTTTTTTATTACAAATTACATGCATAATTTACTAAATTATTTTTTAAATTAACTAACATATTAACGCTTTTAATAAACAAGTTTACATGTATATAATATGCAAAAATATACATAAGTCAAACAAGATCCTTTTAGCTAAAATTGTCTTCAAACAAAATAACATTAGCTAGTGAGTACATTGATTAGTTCAACCAAAACATAAAAGTCCTAACATAAAAGTTCAACCAAAATGTAAAAGTTCTAACATAGATTAGTATCTCTATGCATCAAAACATTCTTGAGCCCTCAAGATAGCATATGGTCACCATTTCAGCACTCCTATAAATAAGAAAAACCGAATCAAAAAAGTTAGAAACAAGATATAACACTAATTATAATTTTTTCACTAAGTTTTATCCAAAATGTTTAGAAAAATTTCGGCAGAACCTCCCCTAAAACTTGGATATTTCCACCGTCCACGGTTCCAACAAACACAACCAATTCACAACTTATGTCTCAGCCATACCCAACCAAATTTATCAAACCAAATAATAGGATATTTGTCATTTTTCAACCATGACACAAGTAAAATGTGATAAATAGATCCATATACAAATTAAAGTATACTAATATAAAATGGGAATCATCTACGAAAATGTATTAAAACCATAAGCAACTTTAGGAGTACCTTTAGGGTCTAGTTGGTTTCATTGTCAAAGCGCGCTATGAGAGAGTTCACAACAGGTTATTGAGCTTTCATTTGAGCTAATTCTTCCTCTTACCGTGTTCGTTGCTCTTCAAGTTTTTCTTTGAGCACATCTATTTCCTTTGTTAGCTCCTCACAGTTTTGCATTACCTCTTGAAGTTGTGCTTTAATCCTTAACTTAGACTTTGGAGCCTTTATGCCATAACTTGCACCAAAATTACAAATAAAGAAGAAAAGAGTTGAATTGAGTGTGTAAATCAACAGAAAAGAGGGTGTTTAAGAAAATTGAAATTGCATACAACCACCCCTAACTTCCTCTCCAAGTGTTTTATTTGCTTCCCTAGCTAGTCTCCTTAGTCAGCTTCTCCTGACTATTAGCTACTTTCTTTAGGAAGAAAGTAATTAAGAAAGATGTTTATTGAGAGTTTTAAAGTTGAGAGCCCTAATGTGAAATACACACAGACTGAGATTCAGTCCGTATACAACTACGAAACCACTGAACTTGCTCACGAGAACAAGAATGGCACTTATCAATGGGTTATCAAGCCCAAGACCATCAAATATGAATTTAAAACTAACACCCATGTCCTTAAAATAGGGTAATTACTTTAATTATCCCTCAATATATTTTTTCTTTGCTTCACCATTCTATATTGTCAAGTCTTTCATTTTTTTTAATCTTTGTAAAAAGGCTATAATTTTATTTGTGCTAGTTTAATTTGTATTATTGTTGACATGCAAGGTTTTTGTTGCACAGATAAAACATAAAAATAGAAAAAGCAATAGATTAAGACATAGAATGATCACTTGAGCATATTTACAAACAGATAGAATACCTAAACTAGATACCTTTGTGGCCTCAATATGGTGGTGGTGCAGATGCCCATGATGATGATGATGATGGCCATGATCATGAGGATACCCAAAGTCATAAAGTTTCATATCTTCCTCCTCTGCTAACTCCTCGGGAAGCTTGTGGTTTTTTTGTTGAATACTTTTACAAAAAAAAAAAAATAAAGTCATTGATAAATACATAAAAGAGAACACAAAAATGAGTATGAACATGGTTAAGAATCGAGTTAGAGAAACAAGCTCCTGTTATGAATTCTTAATGTTATGAGTTCTTACACAAGAAGAGTGAATTTATATATGTATACAAGAGATGGAAGCTAATCAACTTCTAGCCTCTAACAACCTTTAACTCCTGACATATATCCATCACATGTTTTAATGATTTTCATGGTGTATCTTAGTTCATCAAGGTGTAATTTTCCACCAAGTTGTCGTGACAAGTACCATCTAAAGAGTTTCACTACACTCATATTCTTCCACACCAATATTTTCAACCACAACAACATCAACAGAATCAACTAACAACATAGGCAACAATATTTCAGCTAACATCAGTAGATTATCAACTAACAATACAGGCAGCCATACTCAAATAAACTGCACTTACCTTTTCAGCAGAAAAGCAATCTGACCAGACCGGCAAGCACGACCGAACCAAACTAGAATTGAGGCCAAGACAAGAAGGATGGTGATGCTGGTGGTGCATTCACTGCAGGAACCCCTGACAGAACTGGCAGTAGCTTCAAAGAGGCTGTTGAGATCGCAAACCCTAATAGAAGAGAAGTGGAATTTGAGTAGTAGTAGTGCCGCTGGTGGCTCTGGCAGCAAGGACGTGACACCGGTTCACCTCCAGCGACGGCAAGCTCGATCGACGACGACTGGGTGCGGCGGCGGTGACAGAATCGGCTTCCCTTATCTCACGCGCTTCACTGGCTTCCGTCAATCTCTGTCAGCGTTGCTCTCCCTTTCTCCTTCAAGGTCGAAGGTAGCGAAACTAACGGCGGCGTCTACGGCAACGCATGGCGGCGGCGGAAACACATGGCGCCGGCGAGGACGAACAGCGTTTGAACGTCTCCATCGATCTCTCTCTCTTCGGGGTTCTGCTTCTCTTTCCTTCTCCCCCGTGGTGATTCGACAACAGCGCTGGTGGCAGTGACGGCCACCGCGCCGTCTCCCTCTTCCCCCTCCTTCTTCCTTCGCAACTCCCTCGCTTTCTGATTTTCGTTTCCCCCCTCAAGTTCCCCCTGTTTCTTTCTTTCCTTTCTGTATGCGTTTATGCCTTATGCAATTAGGTTAGAATTAGGTTTTAATTTAGAAAATTTAAATTAAGATAAAATATATACAAATAATATAATAATTTTAGAAAATATTTGAGATAAAATAATAATTTAAAATTTGAATTTAATATTGTTGAGATTATTTTTAAAATGGATAAAATTTTATACATCAATATATCAATTAATTTAAATTATTATTTTTTATTTAAATTATAAAATAAATGTATTAATTATATTTTATAAAATATAATTTTAAATTTAAAAGTATCAATTATTTAGATTATTGATATAATTTTTTATTATTTTTTTATTATCAAAACTGTAATTTCGATTTATATAAAATAACTAATTATAATAAAAATTATACATAAATATTAATTAACTTAAACTTAAAGTATTTATAAAAATTAATTTAATCATTCTTAATAAATTAATTTCTTAGAACTCAATTTAATAAAATAAACCATAATTTATTCATAATAAAAATTATTTAAATTAAATTATATTACTAACTTTTAATTTCAAATTATATGAATAACCAATTATAAAAAATTACACAAGAATCTTAATTACTTAAACTAAATTTGTCTATCTTAATTTTTTTCCTTTTATATTTAATTATTGTTGTTTATATTTATAATTCAATTAAATTTTTTTAAGTTTCACGAATTAATTTTTAGTTAACAATAAAAATATGATTATTAATTAAAATTATGTATTAATTTTTAAAATTAATAAATATAAACAATATATAAAATATTTTAATTTTTGAAACAAAATAAAATTATTTTGAAAAGAATTATATAAACAATTTTTTTACTCACAAAGTGTTTAACATTTTGAAATAATTTTTTTATTATAAAATATACTTACATTTTGTGACAAATAAGTAACTTGTTACAAATAATATTAAATTTTGTGACAAATTAATTTTTTGTCACAAAATAATTGAAGTTTTTGAAACAAAAAGATATTTTGTTACAAAATATTTTAAATTTTTGCAACTACTTTATTCTTTGTTACAAAATATTATAATATTTTATAATAAAACAACAATTCGTTACAAAAATTAACATAATTTGTAACAAAAAAATTAAGTTGTTACAAAATATTGGCACGTTTTGTATCAACTTGTAATGTTGTTACAAAACATTATTCTTCTGTAACAATCACTAATTATTGTTACAAAAAATCATTTTTTTGTAACAATTTTAAATTTGATACAAATTTTTTGTTACAAATGTTTCATTTTTTTGTAGTGTTTCTCTATCTCTCTCATTTCTTCAATCACTATATCTCTTTTATATATCATTATTAATGATTAATTACGAATTTGATAATTAAAATGTACAACATAACATTCTTTAATTGCATTAAAATTAAAATTGAAATTGAAATTAAAATATACCTATATTATATATCATATATTACTATCTAATTTAATAACCAAATGTCACATAACACTCTCTTATTAAAATTGAGAGAAACTATTTTTCTCTAAAATTAATAAATTCCCTTCCTAAATTTTCTCATTTTTCTCTCTCCACTTTTCTATTTCTTTCTGTCATTTTCACTCTATATTAATTTATATTTTATATTAGTAATTTGACAAATCAAATAAAATATGTCATTTAATTTTTTTATTACAATTAAAATAAATTTTTTTCTTCTAAAATTAACAAACTCTCATTCTTATTTTCCATCTTTATCTTTCTCTCAATTTTCTATTATGTTAATAGTGGACAGTTTAATAGTATATTTATATATATTTTTATTTATATTTTAATGGTTTAAAAAAATTAAATATGTTAACGTCTTTAAATAAATGTACCGGCCATATTTTTTATTATTTAAAATAAACTGTTCATCTTTTAATTTTTATTATTTAAAATTGTTTATCTTTTTTATTATTTGAAACATTTTATTTTTAAGAGTTTGGTCTAATTTAAATTATTAATATTTTTTATTATTTAAAAAAATTATATTTAATAATTTATAAATACATATATCTTGTTTACATTGTAAACTAAATATTTTTCATGTATCTCGTTTATAAAAATTAAAAAAATACACATGTCTCATTTACTGGTATATATAAAATATCTTGTTTACAGTATAAATAAGATAAAAAAATATTTATTTTAGTAAATATTTTTTAAATTATTTATTTTTTAAATATTTATGACAAAAATGAGAAATTGCATAATGTTGGTACTAGAGATAATGATCACCACTGATGATTTGTTCCGCATAAAAAGAAGGGTCCTAGACAATGAGCTGTTCCACATTCTAATATTTTTTAGGATGATATAGAATATTATACTTTTGGAACACTTTTATGTACCTCTGATATATTAATAGAATAATAATGCACAAAAATGGACCCTCACTTATTGTAGAATATTCCTTAACAAGCCGCCTTAACTTGCATTGAGCCGTTGACTCCGCTAACATAACTCAATCCTCACAATTATAAGTAGGAATGGGAGAGCCAAACTTTGATCCATATTGTAAATAAATAGTTTTAGGTCTTAATATATATATTTTTTATAAAATTTTGTTTAAATTTAAATTCGATCTATTTAAAAATTTAACAAATCTAAGAATTTATTTAAAAAGTTTATTTTGTAAATTATAATTTAAATAATAAACTTAAAAAATATTATAATTTATAATATAAATCATGATTTATAAAATTTAATTTATTTATATATACATCAAGTCACATATTATAATTATATTTATAATTTATAATTATAAATATTTAACAAAATTATAATTTTGACTAGTTTTAACTATTAATTTTTTTATTTTGTTTTATATAAGTGAATATATAGTTAAAAATCTAAATTAAAGATAATTTATTTTTACAAAAAAATTATTTTGATGAGCAAGCCAACGAATTTTATAATTTTTTTAAAAGTTTATGATCTAACTTTTTTTAATTGATAAGTTTTTTAAAACGAATTCAAATCTAATCCGTATAATAGAATTGAGCCAAATTTAAAATTAGTCGAGTCACAAATTCTCATCAAATATTTTTGTTCTCATTTCTACCCCTATGTTACATTAATAACATGATGGTATTAATTTATTAAAATTTTTATAATCAATATGTCTAATTAAAAATGACTTTTTATCTTTATTTTTAGTATTTTTTTAAATTGAAAAAGAAGAAATAAACCGACCCTATGTGTACGATGGTGATTAATATTAATTCCAGTTCTTTCTACTAGTATTCTTGTTTTCTTATATTTTAATTTTTCTTCCATCATTCTATTATTATTATTGTGATCATCATCGTGGTCGTTGTTGTTGTTAGCAAAATAAACTATTATATATATCAAATGCTCTTTAAAGCATTCGCAAAGCCATTTTACCATGCAACATTACCAATTTGATAATTAAAATTCTTTATATGTCACTTTGTAATTGTGATTGATATGATTTTTCTTTTTAAAATTATCGTTTTTCTTTTTTTTTATCTCTCTCTATTATATATTACTAAAAAAATAATTTACTTTTATACAAATATAAAAGGAACAGTTTTTAAAGTGAGGTCAAGGTTGACAGTGCAGTGGATAGATATGCTAGAAAATAATAACTGACCGCATATTATCGACTCCTATTGATTGACTAATCAACGAAGGAAAAATATATGGACCAACTACTAATCGACCAAAAATGGAACAACATAATTAATTATAATTAATTTAAGTTTATTAATTTATAAGTTAATTTGTTTTTTAAATTATTGTTGACAACCTACAAAACATGAGGGAAGATACGATAGTTATAAGAGAGAATTACGGAAATAGAACATTCAGTTTCACTACCCTAGATTACCCTTTCTAACTAGCGCCATCATTCTTTTTCTCTCCCCCAAGAAGCATAGCCGCCTACTTCCTCCACCGTCTTTACCCAATCACACAAGCTGTGTCGCTGTCGTCACTCCTTAACCGTTGGGGCCGCTTTTCATTCACTAAGTAGCCGTCGTTGATGCATCATGTCCCCGGATGCCTTGCATGCATGTCACGTTGATCATCATCACTTGCTTGAGACCGTCCACATCAAATGATATAAACCGTGCCTCCGTCCTTGCTTTTCCTCGGTTCGTGCCGCTTTTACTCTAAAAAGAAGAAGTGGCCGTGGCGGCGCAAATATTCTAGAAAAAAAATTCTCCATGAAACACTCAAATCCGGAAGGGGAACCAAATAGCACAGTAATCAATGCTAGTGAAGGCAATGATGAATTGAATGACGATGGCGTTGTTAATCAAGAGGGTTCCTTGGTACGTTCTATGTTGTATATGTTAGTCTTGAATTGATGAATTGTTATATGAGAACCTGAAGTGTGAATGTTCCTTTTCCATGTTTTTTAGATGTTTCTTAAATTTATTTCTTTGAAAAAAATATTGGACACCGACGTTGCTAGTGAACATGTTAATAAGGTATGATTGCAATTGAATATATTGGGTTGTGGAACAGGCTATAATTAGCTAATGTCATTGATACTAAAAATTCCAATAGAGATAGACATAGATAGTGGATATGGAAATTATGAGGATTGTGTGGAAGACATGTAAGATCTATGTTGAAAAAGACAAAATTATTGGTATTGCATATTGCTCCTAAATGTGCGAATAGTCCAAGATTAATTTCAATCTCACTATGTTGTCCGTCTATGTCATAATGCATGCAATCAATTACATATTGTTATTGATTCATTGATTCCTAATAGAATTTTTGTTTTTAAAATGTGTGTTGTGAAGACTTCTTATTCATGGTAATTAGATTACTAGTTTTTGGAAAAATCTAGAGAAATATATGTTTATAGTAATAAAGTCTGATTGAGTGCTATATGTGTTTCCATTTATTTGTTGATATGTTTTATTGGATTACTTCATTATATAGTAATGGTCATAAGTGGATTAAAGTTCTGTCCCGATTGTCTTTAATTGAAGGTCGACGAAATCACCGACGTCATGGTGACGAGAAATGATGAGTTGGATTTAAGACACGAGGTTTGAAGTATTTCTTATTGTGTGTTAGCACGTTATAGTTACCACTTTGATATTATCTTTAAGTTGTATTTTGGTTCTGTGAATTGGCTTTACAGTTGCCGGATTATAGTGGGCTCGATGAAGAGGAAATCCCAGCCATAGAAATGAGATTTGATTCGCTGCATTTGGCACAGGAGTTTTATGCAAGTTATGCAAAGAAATTGGGATTTGTAACTAAAGTCGGGAACACGAACTTTGACAAGATGCGGAAGGACGCAAAGATACCCATTAATCAATCTCTTCACTGCACTCGAGAGGGTTATCAAGAATCTCGTGTTAAGGCAGCAACTAGGTCAAACAGAATAACAACCACGAGATGTAAAGCAAGAATGTATGTCATGCTGGACAGGGAGAAGGAATGTTGGGTTGTGTCCAGGGTAGAATTGAGGCATTCTCACCCCTGTTCGGCTGAGAAAGCTGTCCACTATCACAAGTACCGGGAGCTGACCATGCATGCCAAGTGCGTCATTACAGATAATGACGAGGCTGACATAAGACACAACAAGACGTATCTAGCACTTGCAAACGAAGTTGGTGGGTCTTAAAACCTGAGTTTCTCAGAAAAGGATGTCAGAAATTACATTACAAGCAATCTCCAATGCTCCGATGACAATGCGGAATTCAATGGGATGATGAATTATTTCGTTCGAATGAAGAAAATCAATCCCAACTTCTTTTATGCCATAGATATTGACGATGCTAATAAATTTAGGAGCGCACTCTGGGTAGATGCAAGGTGCAGGGCTTCGTATGAATATTACGGAGATGTGGTGTCGTTCGACACCACGTACAGGAGAAATAGGTCTGTATAATTATTGGTGAATTGCAGGAGCAGTTATCTATTAAATTTGTCATGTTACCTTACATTTGCTTTTTATGTATTCTCAGGCATGGTCTACCGTTTGCTTCCCTTGTCGGTGTAAACCACCATGGGAAATCAACCCTTCTTGGCTGTGCTTTACTTGGCAATGAGGAGATCCCTAGTTTCGAGTGGGTGTTCACGCAGTAGGTGAGATGCATTGGGACTGCGCCAAAGGGTATCATCACTGACCAGTGCAAGGCGATGGATGGTGCTATAAGGAAGGTCCTACCTGATACTGTCCACAGATGGTGCATTTGGCACATAATGAAGAAAATACAATTCAAGCTTGGTGGCTACGCTAGGTACGGAGAGTTGAGTGCAATGATGAATCACATTGTGTATAACTCTCCTTCGAGTGAATCGTTTAAAGTTGATTGGGCTGCTTTCATCAAAGAATTTGCGTTAGGCCAGAATAGATGGTTAGTAGGTCTGTGATCGTTAAATTAAATCCCGTCTGTTGGTTTCATGTTGCTTATTTATTCATCTAATTTTATTACTGCCGGGTGTTTCCGTTCTTCTATTTTTTTCTTAAGAAACGTAATTGAATTTTATACCTTGTTATGTCAGTGGATGTTCTTTTCAATACACATACTAATGTTTCTTTTGATAGTGTGTCTGGATGTTTTTTTATCTGTTTTATCGATGCTTTGTAAGCTGTCATCCTGTTGGATATAAGCGACACTCTTATGCTATTTATTTTTCCCTGTGCAGATCTTTATGCGAATCGACGTAAGTGGGTGCCAATATTCTTCAAGAGTGAATTTTGGGCGGCATGAGGAGCACACAGCGGAGTGAAAGTATGCACGCATTCTACGGTGGATACCTTCATTGCAAGAGTAGATTGGTTCAGTTTGTCCATGAATACGATAACGTGCTTGGCAACAAGGAGCAAAAGGAGCTTGAAGATGATGCTGCGGACTCAAAAGGAGTCATCCCATGTATAGAGAGCACAGGCATTGAGCGACAGTTTCAGTAGGAATACACCAGTAATATGTTCCGGACCCTTCAGCTGGAGGTAAAGAAAAAAACCTATTGTCTGGTTCGATCAACTGAACAAAAGGGAGATATAATTTCTATTAAAGTAGATGAGCAGAAGGTATTTTGGGGGAAGACTGTCTACCATACTTTCATAGTACAGTTTGACCCTTTGAGTCGAAAGAGTCGGTGCGAGTGCAACAAATTTGAATCCGTTGGTATATTGTGTTGCCACATCCTTGCGATCTGGTCATATTATAGAGTTGACACAGTACCGAACTGCTATGTTCTTCCTTGATGGAGTAAGAATGTCATCCGCAAGCACACTTACATTAAGAGTAGCCATGACGTGGCTCGGAGTAATGAAAGCCACAATTTGTTCAGGAATCTGTGTTCGGAGTTCTATAACGTTGATCAGGAGTTTGTTACTTGTGAAGAGGAAGCAGCCATTTTGCGAGCTGCCATTTTGGATGCAAAGTCCAAGCTGACTGATCACCGTGCCAGCATGTGTTCCACTACTCTTGATGGGACTCAGAATACGATGCCCACACGGAGCACATGCAATATTATTTTACATGACATATAGGGACCCTCAAGGGTGAAAACCAAAGGACGGCCTAAGGGTAAGAGACTTGGAGCAGAGTTGGACAAGTCAATTAAGAAGTCAATGGAGAAAAGGAAGAGGAAATCACAACCGGTATGTGTCAGAAGTGACGTCTATGTTAAATTATTTATATGGAATGGTGTTCCTGTTTCTCATATGTTGTTCTCTTTGTGTTGTGGATCTTGTAGGATGTTGTTGACCTTCAGACAGATAATGATTGCCACGGTTCTGTAGACAACAGATTTGAGGATTCTACTATATGAAATTCATCAGATGGTGGCGGATTCATGGACCTGTTGAACTCTTTTAGGCATTTATAGTCATGTTTCTTGGCATGATTAATTTGTCATTCTTAGCTAGATTTCTTGGTCCTTTAGACACAACTGAATAAACTCTTCATTTTTCTGTTTTGTCACTTTCATTTATCCTGTTTTGAAGTATTCATTAAAAGAATCAAAAGTACAAATGTTGTTATTGTTCCCCAATATTTGGTTAGTATGGTTTTGAAGAAATGAGGTATCACTTATTTGTTCACAAAAAAATAAATGTATTAAATCCGGCCCGAAAATTGCCATTTAGAAAAAAAAATCCATTCATATGTCAACGAAATACACGCTGTCGTTAATGCGTAACACATGAAACATAGGAATAATATTCAAAACCATCCATTTTACAAGAAAAAGAAACATCCGTATGCTTATCAGTAGCAACATCCAATTAAAATATTGGTTAAAGTCTAGACGGATTACGCCCGAAGGCCGTGCAAAGGTATACTTCCAGCAACGTCACAATTTCAGCAACAAAAAATAATGATAAAAAAAATAATTAACGCCTCCACTTTGTTAACACCATGCTAGTAAATCGAATGAACTGTCACTTAAGCATAGTCATGCACAAAAGGGTTATAACAAAACACGAGCCGCATACTTTTGAATGAAGTGCTCACAAGTTCAAATGACTAAGATATTATAGTTGATAAAGCAGATTCAGAATCATCCAACCTACAAGAAAAAGTAACATCCGTGTGCCTATCAGTAGCAACATCCAATTAAAATCCTGGTTAAAACTAATTACTTGAGAATCCTGAAATACCTAACATACGAAACCTACTGAAGAGTATCTAACAAAACACGAGCAATTCACTTCTCAATTAAGTATATACAAGTTCAAATGCCTAAAATATGATAGATCAAAAAATAAATTTAGAACCATCCAATTTACAAAGAAAAGAAACATCTCAGTGCCTAGCGTGAGCACCATCCATGCAGAGGATTTGTCTTGATTGTCACCATCAACTTGACAAATTCTGCAACATGAAAACATGAACCTGCAGTGAAACAGGCTTTATTAGGCTCACACGAAACGAATCTAAGTCGGCAAATGGGTATATGAACGCCTATAACTCTATCAGGAGGCCATGGATAGACTAAGGCATGTATATTGATTTTTTCTTACCTATGCATCTGTCTTCTTCCATTGTCTCCCTCCCTTGGCTGGCTTTCTAGTGGGTAACCCTGCACGCTGCAGCATGCTCCTCGTGCTTGGTGCTGTGAAGGGTGATTTCACAGCCTTAGTCTTTTTCCTAGGCTGGTTGCGGCGCACAGGAGCGCTGTCCAATGCCTGCAGCGCCATCCCAATTTGTGAATTATGAGGACCCAAGACTATGTCTAGTACGATCTCATTCCTAAACTCCTGTACAACGTCCTACATGACAATTTTGTGTGGAAGGATAATTTTAAATCCGTGAAAAAAACTGACTAGAAAGAGGTTCAAATTAATTGTTATAATATATCTAACTTCACCTTGTCCCAATGCTGCAAGGGTTTATCTAAACCTCAAAACTGCATGAACTTGATGACGAATACACCATAATCCAAGCTATATGTACAAAGAGAGAATATTATTTCCAGTCATGTTATCAATATCAAGTGAAGTGTTTTTAAGAGTATTATTAGGTGGCTTTTTGACTGACCCATTATCTTGTCTTGGTACGCTAGGATAGAAACGAGGTAGACCGTCGTTCGTGTGCTCATATGCGGGAATCGTAACTTTTGCCATGTCTTCAATGAGTCTCCCCTGGAAAGCAGCAACATGTTAGCAATGATATATTTACCCAGGCAAAAGGTGAACTAATTGACTGAGTTATACTTACCGCATAAGCATGTATTTTTAATCTTTCATTATTAGGTTCTCCTGTATACATACTATCCAGTACCCACAGCCTTTTCTGATATATCTCAAAGGCATACAACCACCAATGACGATCGATACAGACTGGGGCAAACCACTGTAATGGAAACAGAGATAACAAAGCAGTTACATGAGCAATGGAGTCACCAAATTCAGACATAAGCAAAATCTCTAAAACAATTAACGTGTTGAGGAACATATAATGTAACGAAAGCCAATCACATCTCAATTAAGTACATGCAGATTCAATTGCCTAAGACATGAGAACTAAAAACAAATATCAGAACCATCCATTTGGCAATTAAAGGGAACATCATGTTGCCTATCACAAGCAACATCTAACTAATAAACACGATATTGTAAGCACTTAAACCAAAAAATCAACCTTTAACTAGAGCATTAACTTACCCATTTTCGCATGGAAGCTGCTATCTTGTCAAAAAATATAGAATCATCACCGAAGTGAAGACCCAGCCCTACATAGCTAATAGTAGGAACCTCCCTGAAGGAATCCAAGTTCCTCTTGTGCAACACAGTTTCCTGTACAAAAAGCACAATTTAGGATCAGCCCTCAAAGATTGATCGATAAGAAGACACCAATTCGTGCATACCAAAATTCTCGGAGGAATACAGTAAAAGTCATTCTTAAACTGCAACGATTCTGAGTCATTAAATGTTGAACACATCCAATGAACGATATGTATAAAAAATTTACATTGCGTTAGGGTCATATGTTTGTGCCACGATATATATTAAGAAACATATTCATTCTATTAACGTGTTAGAGTGATCTACTAACGTTGCTGGTAACCCAATGCTGGGGTAGCAATGAGCAGATGTCCTCTCGGACAAATGATAGATGTTGCTTTCCTTCATATGCCGCCACAACTTGATTCTGCTCTGACGAACGATTGGCAGCCCATTGCCGCAATCGCTCCTCATCATCCTCGTCCAGCTTTCACCCTTTTAGCAGTGGATGCACCTTTATAGGAGTACATTGGGTGAGCATCTGTTCCGTCTGAGTCATGCCCGGTGAAATCTTCTTGTTTGGTGGGCTAGGAGTCTTGCAAGACGGAGAGGCTGGCATCACGGTCTGCAGTGGCCTCGTGTTCTGTAGTTGCTCAAAGTATTTCCATATTTGTTCACTCTCGGGGTCTCAGTTTGAAAGGAAATTGGGATTACTGCAAATAACTCAACCTATGTTAGAGAAAAGGTAGTTGTATACGGATGCAATCCCTAATTCATTAAAAAGCAAAATAGACCATAGAATGAAATAGTTTTGCATAGGAGACTTGCCCGTCGAACTCCCATTCTTCATGTTGCACCAACGTAACGGATAGTGTTCCTGCATCGGGCAAGCTAGAGACAGGTGTTGCTTGGGCAACATTATCCTTATTGAGGTTCCCTTCAGGTGGATCAGCACTTGGTTTTTGTTGGTCAACCCTCTGGTTATACAGTCGGCACATCCTCTTGGCAAGAGGCTCATTCTCCTCGTCATCATCTGTGCTAATTGGGAGATCCTTTTTCTCAGATTGCTTTGGGCTGGACCTACGTGATCGATCCTTCTTAGCCCCTCCATTTTTTTGCGCACCACTCCTGCTAGGCTGTTTTATGCATAATGATTATGTTGGGTAAAGAAACATCCAATTACATTGAAAAGAACCTAATAAACTTATGCAATGCTATTCAATATACTCACTCTCGGGCTAGTTTTTTATCCGTCCGTGCGGCGTGAAGTGCTTCTAGTAGGAGGTGGAGCTGTTGTGCGTCCACTTGGTCGTCTTTCCTGTGACACCTGCCTTCTCTCTCCACAAATTGAGCTCCCCTGTTTGAAGTGATTGCATGAACCGAATTAACCATAGCGAAGTAAATTTGTTAGTTAACATGATAAAGCATCGTGTTTACCCTCGGTGGCACCGAATCCTTTCGCCCATGCTTCTGTGGTGCCTTTTTTCCCGTTTTCCTCCTTGCAGCTTGCGGTGAACGACTCTTTATGTCCTCAACTTCACCCTGTCTAGTCAAAAGACGTCCCTGATTTAAGAAATGAAGAGAATCAATGATCTTAATCGAATCCCAAGGCACCAACAAAAGAGAACCCAGAAAACAGAATGATAAAACATCAAGAAACATACTTAGAGTCAACAAAAAAAGGAAAAAATAGAAAAACATATTGACTCATCTGATGGGCATTTTCGACCTTCATAGTGGCATAACTTAACCTTTTACAAGAGTGAAATGAGTACCTCGGATATAATATACTGCGCCTTCTTTTCTAGCCTCTCCGAGTTCCATGCATCGAGCCATGGCTCAGGCTCAAGACAATTGTCGAGCAGACCGTATTGCAACCGCTGAAAATAGAGGATCTACACAGAGGATGAGCACAAGTCATTTTATACATGAAGGAAAACCAAGTTGAATATACTATTAACTTGACCAGTTATTATGAGATATGATAAAAGATTCTATAAGGCTGGCAGTCAATTGGAATATAGCAAGCGACACAGAACTATTGCCATGAAACATTTAGATGAAATCATACACCGAAGCATCCAAATGCACTAGACAAGGATTCAAGTAAATCATCAACATATCAGTAAATATCATACAAATAACAGTACTAGAAACTGAAACTCTCCAAACTAATGTAAAGCAAATTACTATTATACAATTTATTTTGTTCACAAAACAACAACATACTAAATTTGGTAATGTTCATTACGTCATACCAGCATGACGAACATGCAGCCTTCACACGTTTTGTTTCCTTTTAGCTTATACTTTTCGACTGCCTTGTCAAACCACTTCATAGTTTTCAACGGCCAGTTGAATCTCCGTGGATTAAAAACATCTAACACGGCGTAGATGTGCCATGGAGAGAGAACCTGTTGAGTGTTGGTGCACAGGAATATTTTCATCACCACCAGTAGAAAGTACCTTCTGAACTCCATCCTATCTAATTTCGTGGCCATTGGACAACTGTAAACTAAATCCTGAAGCTCGGTTGTTGTCCGTCTATGGAACCTTTTTTGAATGGCCACATAGGACGGATTACTCTCATCGAGAGCTGGAAATGGATCCCCTACAACATTTTCATGTGTTATGGCATTGTAATATTTACATGCCTAAAGATATTTATGCCAGCACGCCTATGCAAGAGTAGGTAATTAAGATATAGGAACTTGCCTTGAGACGAAAGGCCAAAGACCTTCCCGATTAGCTCGGCATTGAGGCGGATGTTGCCTATCTCGAGTACAAAAGTTCTCTGCTTTACTTGATATGACTCAACCAGGTGAACCATGATGGCTTGCTTTACAGACTAATTTGGAACACGCCGTAATAATCCGAATCCAATCTTATCAATCTACGCAAGCTTCTCAACAGAGTTATTATTAGCGTTCTCATCATGTTATGAATGTAGCTGGGTGAGCATCGGGACTCTAACAATTTCTGTTAATTGTTACACAAACGGTAAGTCACACATACAATAATATGAATGGTAAACTGCAAATGGTAAACATCATGTTACCTTTTTCCCCATGTTGGTTGGTTTTACTGCAAATCAATCCTGCTACGGTCTCACAGAAAATAGCCCCTAAACCTTTAACAGAAACTGCTATACAAACATCATATGCAACATCAGAATAGTTCTCAATTAATACAATATCAAACCAACATTCAAAGTAGTAATTCTAACTACAGAAACATCCATTCGCTAGTTATAGCAATTCAGCAACATCCAACAAAGTGGTTCCTGAAGCTAATCATAGATTACAAAACAAGAATAAACCATTTCAAATTCTATGTTCTAGGTATCTAATAAACATCAAGAGATGTAGTAACACCACCAACAAATATTGGCGAAGAAATCAAATTTACTTGCTGGTTGTTTATTAAATTAGTTCAGACCCAATCTCAATTAGAAAAAAATCACAATTAGTGTTCTTTTAATTAGCATGAGTGACTGATATGTCAATATATATATTCTTAATTTATTAAGTGCACGTACATATATGAAAATTGAATCCTTGCAAAGAACCATAAGAAATTAAGAAATTTGAAAAATAGTGCTTGGAGTTCAATTTGAAAAAATGCATACCATAAGAAATTTGCAGTTGTGGCTATTTCATGTAGAAATGATAGGTGCATATAGATTTAATTTCTACGATAATAATATTTGCAAATAAAAATTAAGCTGTCCTAAACAAATAAAATCATATTTAATATCAGTCATCACAGAACTCAGCAAGCTATGTTCCACCAATATGATTCACTCACTGTATGTATAGTATATAAAGCTCATCATGTATAATACAAGTACAAATTATTTAATCTTTATATAGGCTTAACTCTGGCAATTGATGAATTGCCTAAATTATATTAGTGAAAAAAACAATTTTTCTTGCTGGTGGTTTATAAAATCATCTCAAACCCAATTCCAGTTAGAAAATATATCACAATTACCATTGAAGTACCTATCTTATTCCCAATGAATTAAAAAAAAAACACTCCTTAACCAAAGATTACAAATAAGCCCATAGCATAAAGCTCCAGGGAAGAAACACCCTTCAACAATAAAATATGTATAAATAAAGACATGGTCTTTAAATATATGTTCCACTTGGTAAAGAACTACATACACCCGAAAAGGGTCAAAAAGTAACAATTACAATAACAACAATAGCACCGTTCCTCATAAGCAAATCAATTTTTCTTGCTTGTGGTTTTGACGATTGGATTTTTGACGGTTTAGAATTTCTCAAATAAAATATCGTTGTAAAGTATAGTCTCTAAACCAACAATAATCCTTTCATACAAAAATTTGTTTGTCACAAGTACAAACCCCTAAAATCTATAAACCGAAGTATTTAAACCTCGGGTCGTTCTCCCTAGGACTTACAATAAAGTGTTTTGTTATTGGTTGTGAGTTATTTTGGGGTTTTAGATGAGAAACATGAATAGTAAATGGTAAGAAAACTTTATTAAGAAAATAGTCTTGGCAAGATTTGGTTGTCAAGGGTCTTCATCATTATCACTAGCCACAAGTATGGTAGTTGCAAGGATTAATCCCACTTAGTCATCCTTAAATCAATTAACAAAGGAAAGTCAAGTGAGTTATATCAATCCTAGTCCATAAGTCCTAGCTTTCCACTAATTGGATTAATGAAGGCTAGAGTTAATGGCTATCAACTAGCAATCAATTGGACACTAGTGACTCAAGAAATCCTAAGTTACCTTCTCAAGCCAAGAACATAAGATTCTAGTCTAACATTCTTCCAAGCATTTCATCAAACACTTGGAAGGCATAAGAGGAAAACATAGTAAATCAACAACAAGAATGAAATCTAACAACAATTATTGAAAGAAATTAACAACAACAATCAAAAGAAACGCTTTTATTATAAATTACCTTTATTGAATTGGAAGGAAGTAAAAAGAAACAATACTAGATCTACAACTCACATAAGAACATCATAAAGGAAATTGCAATAAAAGAATGGAAGGAGAATGAATGTAACAACAAGGAATTGAGAAGATAGAGGTAGAGGAAGATGAATCTAAATCTAAATCCAAGAACTAACCCTAATCCTAATCCTAATTCTAGAGAGAAGTGAGAGCTTCTCTCTCTAGAAAACTAAACTAAAAACTAATCCTAGTGTGTGTGTATGAATGTGTGAACATGTGTTGTCAATCCCCTTCAATCCTTGGCTTTTATGTGCATTTTGGCGCCAAAGTTGGTTGCTGAAACCTCTCCAAAATCGCCAGGCACGTGTTACATAAATGAAGTCATGTGACATCATCGGCGCGTGCGCGCATGGTACGCGTGCGCGTCCTTGGCCTGTTTCGCAATGTGCGCGCGAGCGCCTAGTGCGCGTACGCGTACATGACCTGGATCAGCTCTTTTGGCTTTTAGTGCTTCTCTCCACTTGTATGCTTCCTTCCTTGCTTCCTTTGATCCATGTCTAGCCTATTTTAATCCTGGAATTACTAGCAAACACATCAAGGCATCTTATGGAATCAAAGAGAATTTTAGAATTCATCAAAATAAGGTTTAAAAGCATGTTTTTACACTTAGGCACAAATACGGGAGAGATAACAAAACCATGCTAATTCATAGGCTAAATGTGACAAAAGGTTATCAAAATACTCTAAATTCAATACAAGACAAAGCCTCAAATTGGGGTTTGTCAACCTCCCCACACTTAAGCCTTAGCATGTCCTCATGCTAAAATAAGAAGGAACTAAAGGTTATGACATTTATTGAATGCAACTAAACTATATGAATCCTATCTAAATGCAACTACCTAAAATAAATGCAAATGCTTAATTCAAACACATCAACTTGCCAAGAGAGTATGTGTAAGCACAAGGGCTAGGCAATAGGAATTACTTCCAAACCACAATTGTATTGAATCACCAAGAAGAATTTAAACTTGCAAGAATATAGATAATAGGGGCGAACACATGTGATTGAACTTTTGAACCCTCACCGGATATGTGTATCCGCTCTATTCACTCAAGTGTTTAAGGGTTAATTCACTCAATTCCCTTCTAATCATGTTTTCCAAAATTTGATTTTCTTCTAACAATCAACACTTATTCAATGCATGCATACATTCATCATGAGGTCTTTCATTTAGGTTGTAATGGGGCTAGGGTCAAGGTAGGATCATTTATGGTTAAGTGGACTAGGATTGAATCTTTGATTAGCATAGACTTCCCCACCTATCCTATATAATGTCCTATACAAATTTAAACTATTCTAACTACCCATTCTTCACTTTTTCTTACATATTCATGCATTCTTATTTGATTCATAACACTTATGCATTGATTCCTTTTTATTGACTTCGCTTTGGGGCATTTTGTCCCCTTTTTACTATTTTCTTTCTTTTTCTATATACAATTCCTTTTTTTTTCTTTTCTTTTCTCTTCTCTCTTTTTTTTTTTTTGTTTCTTTTGTCAAACTATAGACAAGAGCATCAATGCATAAGATCTATTCATTTGATCAATACATGAGTATGTACCCAATTCCTAAACATGAAAGTGTACTACCCCTTTTATCCCATCCAATGTTCCCAAGCCTCACAACTTTTGAATACTAAACACTCTCACTAGCCTAGGCTAATCAAAGGTCCAAACAAGGACTTTTATTGGTTTTTCGCCTTGGGCTTGTAATGTGCTAAATTGAGAATAAGTTGGTTAAACATAGGCTCAAAATTGGCTAACAATGGAGAATAAAAAGGTTGGCTATTTGGGTAAGTGGGCTAATGAAGTAATGGCCTCAATCATATAAATGCATAAATACAAGAAATAAATGGACATATAGAATCAAGCAAATCAAGGATTACAATCATAGAAGGAGAATAAATTTCACACAAGAATGGAAAATAAGTGGTTATAAAGTGTAACCACATCAATAGGCTCAAGTCTCACAAGCTTGTGTTCTCAATTCAATACATG
This sequence comes from Arachis stenosperma, assembly GCF_014773155.1. Classification (NCBI taxonomy): domain Eukaryota; kingdom Viridiplantae; phylum Streptophyta; class Magnoliopsida; order Fabales; family Fabaceae; genus Arachis; species Arachis stenosperma. The sequence continues at coordinate 127,899,887 of NC_080381.1, read as the reverse complement.
TTTCACAAAGTATGAAATTCAAGCAAGTTTCACCAAAAATTTTCTTTCAATCAATTGGGTTAATGCCCTATATTTGAACTTCTTGGAAACTTTCAATGTTTGACTAAGCGTTGTTGTGATTGAAAGATTCAAAATTTTTCTTAGTTCACCCTTTCCTTTTTCACTCAAAATCAATTTCTTATGCAAAAAGGATGACTAAATATTTGCCATTTCAAGTATGATTTCTAATCACAACCACAACTAAAAAGACAAAGATAAACAAAATGGATAGAGAAAAATCCAACTAAAAGTACGAAATCTATCATCCAAAATAAGCAATAAAAGTAATAAAAATATCCAAAGCAACTAGAAGTGCATCAAAATATATACAAAATGTGCAAAATAGGATAACTAGGCTTGAAAAGTTCACCGGTTCCCAAATAATGCTACCGGTGCCCTCCCCACACTTAAAACCAAGCATCGTCCTCGATGCTAAACTGGAGGATCAGTGGGAGGTACAACGATAGGCGCATGCTCTGACTGTGGGACCGGCTCCTCATGAATCTCTAGTGGCTCTGTAGTGGCAGGGGAGTCCTGCTGAACCGGCGCCTCTGCCTCCTCCTCCTGATGATCCGGCTCATCGGAGGCTGGAGAACCGGGAAGTGGAGGTAGCTCAGCACCCAAAGAAATCAAAGCCTGGTCCATCCTGTCTAAACGGCGTCTAACATGGCGTCGCTCGCGCTCTAGGAATCGGAAAAGACGCTGAACTAGGAGATAAGTGGGCTCAGGGGCTGCTGGAGGAACTGTAGATGATGAAGGAGCTGCAGCTGTAGAGGATGATGGGGCAGCCGTAGGGGCAGAAGGTGAAGGCGTCCCAATGGCAGCTCTAGCCCGAGATCGGCGCCGAGCAAGTGGCTTCTCGTGCACCCAACCACCCCAGGGGATAGTAACCTCCCTGTCATCAACATCAGGGGGTGGTGGTCACACATCATCATCCAACCACGGAACATCTGCCAGGGCCGCCATACTCGTGACCAATGTAGGAAATGGAAGTAGGCCACGAATATGCGCCCGCCACATACACTGTCTGATCAACCTAGGGAAAGAGACCTCCTTCCCCTCCATGACACACCCAATCAGTAGGAGCATCTCCATAGGAATCTCAGAGAAATGGGTGGTGGGAAGGACATAGCACGCAAAGATCATCTGCCAAGTCTTGGCCTCCCTAGTCAAGTAAGTAAACAACATCCCCTTCGGCTTGGTGTTGTTGGCATCCATAACCCAAGTAGCCTCTGGTAACCCAATAACAGTCCTGAGTGCCTCATAATCGAAGGTCATACTGTGTATGGCTAACTCAGCCTGCTGGTGGGCACACAGCTCATCAGGAACATGCCGGCACTGTAGTGCCTCCTCAATGGCAGTCTCGGTGATCATAATCTCCCTACCCCTCACCTGAACCGAATCCAATGTCGGACGGAAGAAGTTGCAGTAAAATTCCTTCACCCAAGATACATTGATATCCCCTAAATCCCGGTCAACAAAGTCAATACCCAAATCGATGATCCGACCGGAAATAGAACGTCTCACATCCATCGGGAGAAGTAGCTTCTTCTCAATGTTGAGCTTTGTAGTCCGATATTTAGAAAATCGGAGCTCACAATAGAGATTAGGGAATTTTTTAGGATCGGTGGAAGGTAACTGCTGATTTTCCTTGTCCACATCATTTAATGGGTTCTTGGCATAATTCTTATAGATTGAAGGAATGGAGGGAGTAGAGTGTTTTCTCTTTTTGGAGGTAGTGGCTATGGTTTTGCCTTTGTCAGTCATCCTGAAAATATGATAGGAAATATAAGACATTTAGCATTTAACAAATAAAGCATGTTCAGGATACAATTGACAAAAAAAAGAAATAACCATAATGTTGCCATGAATGTGCAATGTTGAACAAATGAACCAAGAAAGCAAATTTCATTAAAAGGTAACAACTCATATCCAAAATGCAATAATGTCATCATAATTTTGAAAGAATTGTCAAAGAGGGTTAAAGTGACCAGGAGTTAGATAGTTAGAGACATTAGTAGGTTAAGGAAAATGGATTAGTAATATGATGAAATTTATGCATAGTGAACGGAAAAGTTGTGGTTCATGTTCACAAAGAATATGCAAATCCGGAAAGTCAAAGAGAAGCGGAATGTTGCCCACTATTTGAAATAAGATAAAAATGAAACCAATCTTCTCAAAAATCGGGCAGCATTCCGGCTTAAAATTGGATGTTCCCGGATAGCAAATCACCACAATAAGCATATAAAACAACATCAAGTGAGTACATCACCACTGGTATATGACTCAGGCAGCATGAAATGCACAAAAATAGTCCAAAATTAGCATACAACATCCAAACATCAAACAGCAAATGAAGCACGAACGGAGCACTTATCAGGCCTAGAATCCTCTATCCAGCCCTAGCTACCTAACCGCAGTTATTTCTAACTAACCTAACATGCAAAATTTGAATTCGAACTATTATGCAACATACTAACTAACATACATGAACACTAAAAAGAAAACAGAAAAGAATACAGAAACGGAACAGGAACCTGGGAGCAGGGGAATCAGTAATGGAAGGGAAAATGAGAGAGAGATGAGGCTAGGCACTGTGCCGCCGTGGACGGTGGCCGGAAAGATGAGCAGCGGCGGTGGTTCGGCCAGAAAACATGAAACTGAGCAAGGGTGAGTTGGTGACGAAGAAGGCGGAGAAGGAGAAATGAATGAGTGGAAAGGGAGGTTGAGACTGGGCCGCCGGCGGTGATACTGCGTGGCGGTGGGTATGGTGGCGCAGTGGTGGTTTGGCGTTCGGGCGGAGGGAGAGAGAGCGAGTGGATGAGAGTGAACAAGGTGAATGAATGAGAGAGAAGAGAAAGGGTTGGTGGGAACAGTGGCGGAGGTAGGTGGAGCTGCGGCGGCCGGCGCTGCTGCTGCGACGGACGTTGGAGGAGAGAAGAGGAAGAAGATGAAATGAGGAGGGGGAGAAGTGCGCTGCGGCGCAACGCTCTTCGCGTATTAGGATTCCCATTTTTTTTTGAATCGGCGCGGGCGCGCACCATGCGCGTCCGCGTCCATTGAGTAAACTAGGGATCTGCGCGTGCGCGTAAAGCGCGCCTGAACGTGGAAGAGCAAAATGGGAAAGGACGCGTGCGCGTACAATGCGCGCACGCGTTCATGGAGTTGGGCTAGGGGCTTAGAGTTGGCCCAACTCAGGCCTAACTCTCTGGAGAATGGCCTGACGGTCTCGCCACCAGAACGACGCGCACGCGGCATGTACGCGTCCGCGCGCATTGAGAGGAATGGAAATCCACGCGTGAGCGTGCATTGCGCTCTAGCGTGGGATGGCAAAAGTGGTACCGGCGCGTGCGCGTACCGTGCGCGCACGCGTACATGAGATTGGGCCCGAGGCTTAGAATGGGCTTGGAGCACGCCCAACTCTCGGGTCCGTGGCCTAAGGTGGTGGCAGCACACAAGGATGCGCACGCGGTAGGTGCGCGTCCGCGTGTATTGACGAATGGTAGAGTGGCGCGTTAGCGTGATGTGCGCGCTCGCGCAGGTTAAGTTGAGCCTGGGGCTTAAGGCTAGCCCAGAAATGGCCCAACTCTCTGGGGTTTGGCTCAATCAATTGCAGCAGCGAATCGGCGCGGACGCGGCATGTGCGCGTCCGCGTGAACGTCCATATTCTTAAGAACGGCGCGCACGCACGTTGTGCGCGTCCGCGTGGATCGAGTTGGGCTCAAGGCATAAGGTTTGCCTAAGGATGGCCCAACTCTCGGGAGGGTGGCTCGTGGTGCATCCACACAAGGACGCGTGCGCGTGAATGGTGCGCTCGCGTCCAATTTCTCTTTTTTTTTTTTTTTAATTGCTGAATGCTCCCTCCAGTGTTCACAACTCTTATTCACTCAACCATCATACAATTCACAAAAATGTAATTTTGATATTATGCATCTACTACTAAACACAACATGTATATGACTAAGCTAACAATTAAATTGTACAAACAAATTTGTATGAAACATCTACCTACAATGGTAACTCAAATCACTTATTAAGTAAATGTAAAAGATTGGAAAGAGTTTACCATGGTGGGGTGTCTCCCACCTAGCACTTTTAGTTTAAGTCCTTAAGTTGGACATTTTGAGAGGCTCTTTGTCATGGTGGCTTATGCTTGTACTCATCCTTGAATCTCCAAGGATCTTTGCTTCTCAATTGGTTGACAGAATTTCCAACCATCTTTATTGAGCTTGGGCAAAGTTCTACCCAAAATACGAGTCCCCATATTTGGTCTTCACATAGCGAACCGGGATCCCATATCTTATTTTCGCCTCCATCCGTTAGTTGAGTTTCATGATTTTGTCGGATGAGCGGATGGCATAAATGTGATTGACACAAAGAATTCTCTTTATTCCACCAATGCTTCCTTCTAGATCCATACAAAGTGATCCTTGTCCCAACATCATCCCTATATCTTGAGGTCCTGACCTTGATGAGCTTAACACCTACTTTCCAACCACTACACAACTCATTCTTACTTTTAATTCCACAAAGAGTTCTAAGTTGACCATCATTTTCAATCAAACCATATTCAAGTGAGAAATTAAAGCTTAGGGATAGAGATTTTACCCACTTAAATGTTGTGTTGGATGGCGCTTTGGGAAGGGAGGCTTCCCCACACTTAGACAATGCAAGGTCTACTTCCTTGTGCTTCTCTTTGATTGTTTCCACCTCTTCATAATTTTCTTCAATTTCAACCTCATCGTCTTTGTTACGCGGCTTGGTGCTATCCTCAAGAACTTCATCTTGTTTCATGAGTGGCGATTCAATTTTGAATAGAAATTCATTGGTGAATGAGTTCATCTCTTGATCAACCTCTTCATATTCTTCAATTTCAATATACACCATGCCATTTCCATCTTCCGTGGGAGGTTGTACACACTCTTCTATAGCTTCAACTTCATGTCCAGTGGGAGAGGATTCGATTGTAGATAAAAATTCATCCATGATTGAATCCATCTCTGGATAAGTCTCTCCCAAGTCTTCAATGATGGTATGCCTTGGAGGTTGCGCACCCTCTTCAACATCAATATCAAGCTTCTTGGAAGGGTTCTCCATGATGCTACATTCCCATGGACGTTCAACATCTCCTAGATCTTCAACCACTTCTTCCTTTTCTTCAATGATCGTAGGCTCCTTCAATTGTTCCAACACAAAATTGGATTCCTCCTTCTTCACCGGATTTTCCAATTTCTCCTTCATGCTTTGCTCTTCTTTTGACTTTGCACATGGGGTCACGGAAGTACCTTGAGTATCCAAACATCGGTAGGCTAAGGTGGACACTACCTTGGTCAAGTTGGTCACAAACTCAAGCGTATCCCGCTTCATGGCCTCTTGCCCTTGAAGTAACAAAGTGAGAGAATCGTCTATTGGGGATTGTGGTGAGTGAGAAGGTTCATCATTTTGGAGAGAGGGTTCATAATAGGAAGGTGGTTCTTCTTGGTACGGTTGTGGAGATTGTGTGTATTGAGGTGGTTCTTGGGAGTAATCTTGATAGGGTTGTGGTGGTTCTAAAGGTTCTTGCTCATAATGGTCATAAGAATATGGTATGGATGATTGGTCATATGATGGATATGGATTATAGGAAGGTGCTTGGTATGGAAAGGCTTGTGAGAATGGTTGAGGTTCATGTTGAGGATGAGATTCATAGGCATATGATGGTGATTGTTGAGTGTCACAAAAAGAATCATCATAGCCGTTAAGTTGCCATGCATTAGGATGGGAATTATACCTATAAGTATCCGGAGGTTGTTGCCAATAGGAGTGATCAATTCCTTGAGGCTCCTCCCATCTTTGATGGTTCCATCCATGGTACATGTTGCCATTAAAGTCCACATTTCCTACAACACAATTAGAGCCAAACTCATAGCCAAGGTGAGAATTCATAGTGAGAGAGCAAAGAAAAACTAACAAAAATTAAGAAACAAACAAAAGATAAACCTATTCACACTATTCACATATGTACAATAACCAATAACACAACACCATTGCAATTCCCCGGCAACGGCGCCATTTTGACGATTGGATTTTTGACGGTTTAGAATTTCTCAAATAAAATATCGTTGTAAAGTATAGTCTCTAAACCAACAATAATCCTTTCATACAAAAATTTGTTTGTCACAAGTACAAACCCCTAAAATCTATAAACCGAAGTATTTAAACCTCGGGTCGTTCTCCCTAGGACTTACAATAAAGTGTTTTGTTATTGGTTGTGAGTTATTTTGGGGTTTTAGATGAGAAACATGAATAGTAAATGGTAAGAAAACTTTATTAAGAAAATAGTCTTGGCAAGATTTGGTTGTCAAGGGTCTTCATCATTATCACTAGCCACAAGTATGGTAGTTGCAAGGATTAATCCCACTTAGTCATCCTTAAATCAATTAACAAAGGAAAGTCAAGTGAGTTATATCAATCCTAGTCCATAAGTCCTAGCTTTCCACTAATTGGATTAATGAAGGCTAGAGTTAATGGCTATCAACTAGCAATCAATTGGACACTAGTGACTCAAGAAATCCTAAGTTACCTTCTCAAGCCAAGAACATAAGATTCTAGTCTAACATTCTTCCAAGCATTTCATCAAACACTTGGAAGGCATAAGAGGAAAACATAGTAAATCAACAACAAGAATGAAATCTAACAACAATTATTGAAAGAAATTAACAACAACAATCAAAAGAAACGCTTTTATTATGAATTACCTTTATTGAATTGGAAGGAAGTAAAAAGAAACAATACTAGATCTACAACTCACATAAGAACATCATAAAGGAAATTGCAATAAAAGAATGGAAGGAGAATGAATGTAACAACAAGGAATTGAGAAGATAGAGGTAGAGGAAGATGAATCTAAATCTAAATCCAAGAACTAACCCTAATCCTAATCCTAATTCTAGAGAGAAGTGAGAGCTTCTCTCTCTAGAAAACTAAACTAAAAACTAATCCTAGTGTGTGTGTATGAATGTGTGAACATGTGTTGTCAATCCCCTTCAATCCTTGGCTTTTATGTGCATTTTGGCGCCAAAGTTGGTTGCTGAAACCTCTCCAAAATCGCCAGGCACGTGTTACATAAATGAAGTCATGTGACATCATCGGCGCGTGCGCGCATGGTACGCGTGCGCGTCCTTGGCCTGTTTCGCAATGTGCGCGCGAGCGCCTAGTGCGCGTACGCGTACATGACCTGGATCAGCTCTTTTGGCTTTTAGTGCTTCTCTCCACTTGTATGCTTCCTTCCTTGCTTCCTTTGATCCATGTCTAGCCTATTTTAATCCTGGAATTACTAGCAAACACATCAAGGCATCTTATGGAATCAAAGAGAATTTTAGAATTCATCAAAATAAGGTTTAAAAGCATGTTTTTACACTTAGGCACAAATACGGGAGAGATAACAAAACCATGCTAATTCATAGGCTAAATGTGACAAAAGGTTATCAAAATACTCTAAATTCAATACAAGACAAAGCCTCAAATTGGGGTTTGTCAGGTTTATAAAATCATCTCAAACCCAATTCCAATTAGAAAATATATCACAATTACCATTGAAGTACCTATCTTATTCCCAATGAATTTAAAAAAAAAAAAAACACTCCTTAACCAAAGATTACAAATAAGCCCATAGCATAAAGCTCCAAGGAAGAAACACCCTTCAACAATAAAACATGTATAAATAAAGACATGGTCTTTAAATATATGTTCCACTTGGTAAAGAACTACATACACCTAAAAAGGGTCAAAAGTAACAATTACAATAACAACAATAGCACCATTCACGTGTTTCTCATCAGCTTCTTTGAATTATCATCAAAGTTCAAATTTTATTTTTCTAGAAACTTACAAACTCCAACAGATTTCATCTAAAATCTCGTATAAATGTTAATCAGAAAACCAAACTTTTTTGGATTGGGTTTTATCTATTAAGAACATACCCAAATTCAATTAGGGATCAAGAAAAACATATTTACATGTGATCAAACTTCCGAATAACATGAAAAGATGCAGCTAATACTCTTGACAACCACCAGTGATGCACCGAGGTTATATTACCTGATCAAAACCAAGATAGAAGAAACACCACTCAATTAAAATTCACCATTACCACTACACAGAAAACTACTTCCAATTCTGTTTTCAAAACATGCATAAGAAATCAGAGAAAACATCTACCATACCTGATAATTGGTGAGACGATCAGAAGATGCTGGGCTGGAGAACTGGAGGAACACCGGCGGAAGACGCAGCTGCAACAGGAGGCTTCCGGTGCGCCGGGTATACCTGCATGCAGCCGCAGAGTTCCTGGAGGCGTGGAGGCGTGAGGCGGGCTGAGGCTTCAGCGCGGGGTTGCGGCGGCCGTAGAAGACAGGGAAGAGGGTTCTGCAATTTTCTCGGTGGTGTGGCGCGTTTGAAGATGTTTTTGAAACTTCTGGTAAAACAGTGAAAGTAAGGTTTCTGATAAGGGTTATTTTGGTTTACCGTGGGTTAATTTTTGGGATTTTGGACCCAATTGGGCTTCCAGTTCCAAGCCCAAATGCAGTTGGCTGATTCTTGGCTTATAGAGAGTTGGTTCCCTAGCATTATTGATCAACGAATGGACAACTCATTGGTTGACCCACCATCGACCAACGAATTCCAGCCAACTAACGACCATGGATTATTACAAGAATAACGGTTAATATAGTCGAATTTAACGTCAAACATATTTAACAATTAATTTATCGATAAATTTGACAATAAATTTATCGGATAAAAAAATTATTGTCAGATTTGATTTTTTGACAATAAATTTTTTAATAATAATTGAAGAAAAAAATTAGCACGATCATTACTGGCAAATTTAAGGACAAAAAAATCCGATGGTAAAGTAATTAAATAAAACGCACTGTTTTAATCATAGATTGTGAGTTACCGATGAATTTTTTGACGATAAATTCACCATAAAATTAACCATAAATTCGAATTTGAGAATCCTTCTTCTCTATTTCTACAACATTACTTCTCTTCTCTTCCCTTTCTCTTTCTCTCGACAAAAGAAAAAGTAAAAAATCATAGCCTCCACCAATTGATGTTGCCGTCCGTCTGTCGATTTGTCAGAGTGAGAGACTGCCGCCCTCTGTCATTCGTCTAAAGTCAGTGTTCACTGTTAGTGCTTATTCTTTGTTTTTTTATGAGCTATTCAAAATTAAACCCTCTTCGTGCACGTTCTCCAATGGTCAATGATCGCTTTTTTATGTTCACTGCTAAGTGATGACTGCTAGTGTTTTGTATTCTTATTGATCAATGATTAAGTGATGTGATGTGTTGTTTTTTTTTTTGAGTTCATTATGCTTAGATTAATTGTGCTTTGATTATTTATTGATTATTAATTAAATGTTTCTTTGATTATTTTTTTTCTTGAATTCTTAGTGAGTACTTATTGCTTGTTTTTAGTTAATTGGCTTTGTTCACTACTGTTGCTTAATGATAAATTTTAAATTGATAATTCTATTATTATTGGCTCACTGCTTGATGAAAAATTTGCATTACCTGTGTTATTGAATCACTGCTCATTCTATCATTGTGTCTTGTGTTTTTATTTAAAATAATATTGGTGCTATTTTTTGTGATGTGATTAAATATTCTTTTAATTCTTTCTTTTTCTCGAATGTTCAGTGAGTCTTTAGTACTTGTTCTTGGTTAATTGGCTTTGTTTACTGCTTGTGCTTAATGATAAATTTTAAATTAATAACTTGATTACTGGCTTATTGCTTGAAGAAAAATTGTATTGCCTATATTGCTCTTTCTGTATTGTATCTTGCATTTTTGTTAAAAATAATATTGGTGCTAGTTTTGTGATGTGCTTTGATTATTGATTCAATATTCCTTTAATTCTTTTTTTTTTCTCAAATGCTCAATGAGTTTTTAGTGTTTGTTCTTAGTTGATTGGCTTTATTTATTATTTGTGCTTAATGATAAATTTTAAATTTATAACTTTATTACTGACTTACTGCTTAATGAAAAATTACACTATCTATGTTGTTGATTCACTACTCATTCTATTATTGTATTTTGCATTTTTGTTTAAAATAATATTGGTGCTATTTTTGTACATGTTGCTTCAAAATTTTATAGAATCTTCAAGAACAATTCATTGATTGCCTTGCACTGGAATTTGGGTTGCTGTTATTAACAGTTGGGTTTTGTATTGTTGTAGTCATTCAAAGGCTAAAGAGGTCTTTTTTGTCACTATAATCCTTTTGTTTCACGTACACAATATATTGTTGTATTATATATGGATCTCATTTTGCTTCATTTATTTGTAGTTTTTTGTTGTTGTTTGACTTGTTTGCTAACTACTTGCTTCTAATTATGATATAAGGCATGAAATTATTGCCAAGTTGTTTGGATGATCGTATGTGGATCTATTACGACTTTTAACTAAAAATTTATAGACAAATTATTATAAATTTTGTTAGTTCAGAAATTATTAAATTTAAATATTTAAAATTATATATTGAATTCTCAAATAAATTTATTTAAATTTACTGTCGGCTAAATCCGTTGATAACTATTAATTTAATTATTAATAATAAAGAATATATTATTGTCGAATTTATCGAAAAAATAAATCCGACGGTAACAAGCTCTAGAATTTTGCCAACTAAATGTTTACATCCGCCACTAAATTCGTTCATAATTAGCGGCGGATAAAAAAATTCGCCGGTAAATAATTACCAACAAGATTGATACCATCGATTTTATTCTACCGCTAAATCCGACGGTATCCAGCGACTTTCTTGTAGTGGATGCGCAACAAATGGCCGACAGACTAAAAATGACTGTTGACTAATAAATGAACTACCGCCAATCCATGACTGAAGCCATCCAATGACTGAAATTGGCAAACCAACTAACAGATTGACCATCAACTGACGGGATGGCCATCGAGCAATCTCCCATCAACTGATTGAACAACTAACTAATCAATCATAAACTAATTCATTACTCAACCGACTGATCGTTGACCTACTCCAACCCATCACAATCCATGCTGCCAACCAATCGGCTACCCAATGACAAACATGACGACACTGACCAATTAACTAAATGCTTGCAAACCTACCCTAACCAACCAACTGCTTACCTACTATGATTGCTAGACGACACACACCAATCAACTATAGCTAACCACAGAATGACCCTGAATTATGCAAGCTAACCACCACCGTGGCTAGTCATTCCTAGACGTCCATCGGCCAACTTTGGATGAATCGTTTGTCGCAAGGAAGGTTTTAGATCTGGTCCCTTGGGCCATGGGAGGCTTTTGGCGGTTCATTTTTATAGATATTGAGAAAGGTTTGATGTAATATTTTAATATTAGAAGTTAGAGTATTTTGTAAAATTTTAACAGTTGTAGAATTTGCAGAAGACAAATTGTCAAAGTAATTTTTTTTAATCATCAACAACAGTACGCAGAGGACGGATTTCGTTTTTAAATATTTATAAAGAGAATGCATATTGTATTACTTAAATATTAAAGTAGTCACAATACACAGACTGCGTATTGTCAATACACAAACTATATTTTTAAATTTATTATATTTAAATATTTATAAAAATATAAAATATATTTAATATATTTAAATTCAAAAACGTTTGAAATCAAAGCTAAATATATATTTAAATACATATTTAAATATATATTAAACTAACAATTAAAAGTATTTTCAGTTTTAAATATATATTTAAATTAAAAATATATTTAAATTCAAACTTAGATATATAGTTAAATTCGAAAAATATTTAATTTATATCTAAATTCAAATTATAAATATATATTTAAATATATCTAAATTCAAATTTAAATATATACTTAAAATCAAAATATATTTAAAGTCAAATTTAAATATATATTTAAATTAAAAAAATATTTAATTTTACATTATAAATATGTATTTTCAGATATTTAAATTTTATTCAAATTTAAGTTTAATTAATTAAAATCGAAATATATTTAAATTCAAATTTAATATTTAAATTCAAATTTAAATTTATGAATAAAACCAAAATATTTAACGTCAAATTTAAATATATATCTAAATTTGAAATATAATTAAATTCAAATTTAAATTTTTTAAATATAAATTAAATTTACAATTATATTTATTCTCAGATTTAAATTACTTAAATTAAAATAAAAATATATTCACATTTTTGTATCCAAGTCCAATCAAGCAGACCTAAATTCAACAAAAATCACTTTTATTACACCAACGTGTACACGTGCATGTTTCAATAACGCTTCTTCGTCTTTGTCTTCGCCTTCGCGTTCTTTCTTCTTTGTGTTCTGTCTTCTTCGTGTTCCTCCTCCTCCTCCTCCTCCTCCTCCTCCTTCGCGTTCTTTCTTATTCTTCGCGTGTTTTCTCTCAATCATCATTCTTTTATTGTTGTTGTTGTTGCTACATTTTTTCTTTTTCTCCTTTTAATTAAGGTTCATTTGGATCCAAAAATAAATTTGATGTATTTTGTTGAGAATTGAGTCTTTTTGACTGCTTGTTCAAAATTGAACTAATTTCGATTCATTTGTGAATTAATTGAGGTTCACTTGATGCTGCTGATAAGTATTGACTAAATTTTTTATTTATTAAGTAAGTTTAGTTTATTTCTTAGTTTAATTGAGTCAAAACTAAACTAATTTTGATTTATTTGTGTGTTAATTGAGGTTCAGTTGATGCTACTGTTAAGTTTTGACAAAGTTTTTTATTCCTTAAGTAATTTCAATTTATTTATTAGTTTATTTGAGGTTCATTTGGATCCAAAAATAAATTCGATACATTTTTCTTGATGATTGAGTCTTTTTTATTGCTTTTTCAAAACTAAACTATTTGAATGGAATGGAGTGGAATCTAATGCCATTGAATTAAGTGATAATGGATAGTTTCATTCTTCTTTGCTTAAAAATTTGGTCAATACTTATCAACAGCAGCAAGTGAACCTCAATTAGTACACAAATGAATCGAAATTAGTTCAAATTTGAACAAACAATTAAAAAGACTCAATCATTAACAAAAACACATCGAACTCATTTTTGGATTTCAAATGAACAAAAATTACTTAAAAAATAAAAAAATTGGTCAATACTTATCAACAGCATAAAGTAAACTTCAATTAATACACAAATAAATCGAAATAAACTAAAAAATGAACCAAAATTATTTAATGATGACATCAGAGAAAATAAGAACTAATAAAGATATTAGCAAAATGTTGGGTTATTGGTGATGATAATAACAAAAAAGGAAAAGAAAAAGAAGAAGACGCAACGTTGAAAAAGAGAAAGAAGAAGAACTTGTGTGTGCAAATTTGGAAGAAGAAGAAGAAGAAGGAAGAGGAGGACGAAGAACTTGTGTGCGCTATAAGACCCGAATTTTAAAAAGTTATTAATAAATTATTTATGATTTATTATATTTTACTTGAGATTATATTTTTGAGATTTTGTATATAAACAGGGCAAAGTCTTATTTATAATTTAGAATTGTCATAATTTAAAAATAATGAGTATTTTATATGCCTTAATTTTAACATATAGATTTTTAATCTTATTTTATAAATAAAAGAGAATTAATTTACTCATCTCCAGTTTTTATTAAATTAGTATTTAACGGAAAATAATTTACAAATTAGTAATTAAAAGGTATTTTAAAGATGAATATTTTATATTTAATTTAGTTTTTAATTATTATTTTATTATTTTATTTATTTTATAAAATTACATTACTCCTCCTATTTTTAATAAAAATACCTAAACTAACCCACACCACCCTAAACCCTAATACACTACACTCACCTCTCTCACACTAACCCTCACCAACACACACAGAGTTCTGAAAGGAAAAGAAAGAAAGAAAGAAAGAAAGGGAAAGAAAGAAGAGGGAGACCCGACAGAAAGGGAGGGCGCCGGGGGAGGAGGAGCCATCGCACCACCGCAGCGCTGCTCAGAACCGCCGCCTCGCCACAACCGCGCTGTCATGTCGCCATTGCCGTCGTCAGACAGCAAAGACGCGCGTAGGGGAGAAGCTGCCACTGAACTCGCGTCCGTCGTCATCTCCGCGTGGCTCATGTCTCCACCGTCGCCCTCATTGTGAAGTCTGTCGCCGTCGAGCATGAGCCAGTGAGAAGGGGAGACATCGCCGCCGTTCATGCATGCTTCTACTACCGTGGAGTGCATCGGGAGTCTGAATGCGAAAGAGAAGAGGAGCTGTTGCATTCTGCCACCGCAGAAGGACCCGTCGCCGCCAGATTCGCTGCTACTGGAGCCTCTGGCCGCTGGGTATGCCTCTGTTTCCGGTGAATGAAGCTGTTGTCGCCGAGATCAACTATCGGCATGGGTGTTTTTAGTTTTGTTTTCGTTTTAAATTTCTGTAATGTTATAGTCACTGCATGTTGTTACAGCCGCTGCCATCGAAATTCTGATTGCTGCTGGAGCTCATCGAAGCCGCTGCGGCTTCGTTCCCCCACTTATCCTCGATTTCAGTAAGTTGCTTTACTCCAAAAACTAATTTAGTCTCTTTTCTGCTATATGTTATTGAGGAATTTATGGCGTTATTGCTTTAGCGGTGAGTTTTGGTTATTTCATATCGCGATTAAAGTTGCAGCTGTTGTTGCGAAAGTAGTAAGGAACTGTGGTTGAGGCTGTGTTGTTGCGGGTTTAGAGAAAAAGAGTTTTTGTCACATGGCTAAGTCGCAATCGAGGTAGAGGCTTTTTCTAAAATAACTAATTTATTTTAAATTGGAATTGTTATAAATTGATATGATGTACGAAATGCATTTCTGGTGATTATGCAAGTCTTATGAATTGTCTAGTTTGTCTTGGATGAATATGGTTGTCTATTTGATTACATTATTGATTGATTTTGTTAAATTGGAGATTTCTGAGTTGGTTGATTTGAAGTGATTTTGATATTTTGGAAGTCTGAATTCTGTTTTATTAGAAACTGATTTGGTTTTGAACCCGTTGGAAGGGGTTACGAAATGTTTTGGTTAGGACAAAAAAAGGTGGCAAAGTCTAAGTTTTAGAGGAAGTGTTACCGAAATTTTTATATAAATCAAAATTTTATTTGAAATGTTATTTAGAAAATTATGAATTTAAGACTTATATTATTTTACTTAAATTACGATTGAGCTTTGTTTCTTAAGAAAAGTATTATATTATGGGTGCAAGTCACTTAAAAAAGTCGTTTGCTTTGAGGTTGTTTTGAATGGGAGAAAGGGTTTATGTTTTGAAATTTGATTTAAGAATTTTATTCGGAGGAGTTTTAGTAAATTTGAAAGAAAATAGACTTTGATCGAATGAATCCGTTACGATATTTTGGAAAAGTCAAAGAATTGGTTTTAAGGAACGAAATTGAAGATTGTTTCTAGTTCAAACGGATTGTTTTTTTTTTTTTTGTTCTAAATGATTTGGTTTTATTTTGATTTCACTTGATTTATTTCAAACCAAGAAACATGAGTTTTAAGAATTTTAATGAACTTAAGGAAGGGGATTTGGTTGTTTTCCCTTAAAGTCTTGAGACTTTGCCGAAATAGTTGATTGACAACTCTGATTTAAAGTAGTTAAACGGATGATTTTAAAGTGAAGGATTTTGAATCTTTTCAAAGAAAATTACCATTTGATATGATTTTGGAATTATTTGAAAGTTTTGAGAAAATGTTACATAAAGTGGCTCTATTTTGAAAGGGAATTGATTTTGAGAAAAAAGTGGTTTATGAGCTTGAAATAATTTGAGATATGAGAATTTTAAAAATTGAGACAAAGATGAGTTTGATTTTGGTTTCAAAGTAAAATTATTTGAGAAAATGTGAGATATGGCATGAATATAATGATGTTTAACTTGATATGGATTGTTAAGGAAGTGCGAAAATAATCATGAATTAATGATTATGAATTAATATGAATGACAATGAAGCTTTTGCACTTCTTTTATCTAAGATACGAGTTTCTATGGGTAAAATATCGTGGCATGCCACCATGTGTTTCAAGTTGAAACTCGATACTTTGTTGACTCTATGTCGTAAGGGTGATCAGGCACGTATAAATTCTCGGGAAGGATACCCCCATTAAGCAAATTTTATATATGAGAAAAAGCTATGTATAGACTCTTGGGGATGAGCGACAGGGAACAGTCCAGGGTTTAGCAGCCGGACTTGTCGGGTTGGCTTAATAACCGACAGATGAAACTCATCAGCCATAGGGCAGGCATTCATCATATGCATCTATATGACGTTGTTTGGGTGTGTATATTGTAATTGGTTTCTCTATGTGAATAATTATGTTTAAATGCTAATTGCTCTACTTGATGTAACTGTTTGTTTGTGTTTGAACCTTTTTACTTGTGTTTGTGACTGGAATTGGGTGGATTGTGGTGAATTGGTTGTTGATTGAGATGTTTGGGCCTAGGACTGTGATTGATTATGTGATGGGTCGAAGGCCGTGAGTGGTTTTTGTTTTTGGTTTAGTAAAGTATGAAAAATCAAACTGGTTCAGCGTAGACTTAATGAACCTATGCTTGGAACAGCTTAGTCATTCATACTATCTAAGAAAAATTTTTAATAATTGATACAAAACGAAAAGGTTTTGGATTTTTGAAGAATCGATGGATTTTCCTTTGAAAAAGAATTTTTTATTTTTAAATGTAAATTTCTGATTTTTGAAAGGATACATAAGGCGGGCAATGATCATTGTATATTGAAAATAGATTTATTTTTACGTATTTTATTATAGCAATTTCTCTAATTCTATAGTGAGAACCAGCGAAGACGATATTCTCACTCCCCTACAGGTTTTTTCCCTTTTCAGAATATGAACGATGGAGTTTGGAAGAGTATGTTTCGTTTCCGTTGTTATGCTGTTTTGTGATGTATTAGTTATGTTTTCCATCACCTTTAACTTTTCACATTTGTAAGAGGGATAAGATATGTTTTATGTAATGCTTGTAAGTTAACATTATGTATATGTATGTATATGGTTGTAAGTATGAATTTATGTTTTGTTTTATATGGTCTTTGAAAAATACAGTTCAAATTTTTAAGCAGGTTCCTATTTTAGTATTAAATATTTTAAAAGTCATCGTAATACTAAACTTTTATGCACATGATCCGTGTCGACCATGCAAACAATATGCGCTCTGTGTATTATCAGAGTAATACACCCTCTACGTATTATGCATTCCCAAAATCACGCTTTTAGATCTCTATAAAACACCAGTTCTTCTAATAATCACGTAAATTTCACTTTCTTCTTCAACAGTGAAATAAAAAATCCACTTTTAGGCCTATGGCCTTTTTATTTCTCTCAAATTTCTATCAGGTTAGATATGTCATTTTGTTATAATTCACCAAATCAAGGACAAATCCACGTATATTTAGTGCTGTTGAAAAAATTACTGATCTTCTCTTTTGCTAATTTGATAGATTTTTTAATTATTTATATAATTATAAAATTAGTTTATAATGACGTAATAAGTTTAATTACAAAAATGTTAAATATTATTTAATTTTATTATTTCATAATAAAAATTAAATACTAAAATATATTTTATTTAAAACATTAACGATAAATAAATAAATAAATTAGTATGTAATATTATTGTGATCAATAAAGAGGACTATGCAACGATAAATAAGACAAGTTAGCCGAAGAAGAAGGTATCATTAGTTCATTTACGTCTAAGATTATCCCACCCAATTTCGTCGTATTCTATCCTTTCTTGCAAAATCAGCTCAACACACATTCGTGAATGCTATGTGAAAATGATCGACTACCCCACACAACTCTACGTAGAATTGTGAATATTATTCATAATTACTCGATCATATATTAATCTGTAATTCTTCTTTTTTGTCTTTTTTTTCCTGTCTATGGTGAGCAAAAATTAACATGTAAATTAGCTAGATGTAACTCAATTATCAGATTGTTTGAAACAACTTTTTGTTTTACTATGCATGGTATTAGACTTTTAGTAATAATCTTAAAACTTTCGAATGTGAAGGCGAATTTCATTCATTTAATTATTGATCGTGTTGTATTCTTCATATATATGAAATTTTTACATTAATAGAACATTACTGTAATGAACAAACAAAATATTCAAACATTTTTAAAACAATTTTTTGAGATTTATATGTATATAAAAATGCTTAGTTTGGTAATGTTTTTTGAAAAAGTGTTTGTGCTTTTAAAAACTACAAATTCTTCATTTTGTGTTTAGTAAATCAGAAAGAACATATGCTTGTGTTTGGTATTTCAATAATATTATTTAGAAACATAGACGGTCAAATGACCTATGCAATAGTACACAATCAGATGTTATGAGACTTGAAAATCACTTGGTTGAATACAAAAAATTAACACTGACTAAAATAGGAGGAATTGCATTAATTTTTATAATAAATTGATATCATTGATAGTGTCTTTTGGTATGACAATCAACAAGAGTCAAGGACAAACGTTAAGAGTCGTGGCATAGTTATCAGAACTGAACCGACAATCAATCCGGTCATATAACCGGTCACTGGGTTACTGGTTCAATCGATAGGTTACTGATTCACCCGGTTGATCCGGTCATAATCTAAAAAAATATAAAATTATATAAATGAAATTAAAATTGTAAACCCCGTTAAATTAGTAAGTAATTAGCCAATAAATTAATTTTTAATAAAAAATTAGAAATATAAATATTATATTAAATTAAGATAGAGCTCATCGAAACAAAAATTTTGACACTAATTTCAAAAAATTCGATCCAAAATTGGACCGAATGGACTGAACCGGGCTCAAACCGGACCCGTGGGCCCAACTGGCCCAGCACTTAAAATGAACTCAGCCTTCTCATCTTCCCCAATTCAGGAATATACAGCGCTGAAACAATAGGGGGGAAGGAGAAGAGAAGCTTGCCGAAACCCTTATGTCAAAGTTTAACTCTCCGTAACTCTTCTGTCTAAGCTCCGATCGCCGCACCGTTTTCGGCCACGCGTCTACCGCATTGAGCTCTATATTTCTACCGGAATAATTTCATTGGTAACTTGCTTATTCACTCTCAGCCTTTTCTTCCCCCAAATTTTCGAAAATTAAATAGAAATGTTGAATTTCTTTGTTTTTTAATGTTTTAAGATCCAATTAGCTTGAGGAAAACGTTCACTCTTGTTTATGTGAAGTTTGGGTAAGGTGAGGATACCATAAATTCAATTTAAATTACTGAATTTATATTTTGGGTACTAAAGTGGGTATATATGTGTTATAAATGTGTGTTAGATTGTGAATAAATAATTGGAGCTTGAAATTGTGAATACCGGAACTTGGAGGAAGCTGTTTTGTTGAGGTTTTGGGGCTGTGTTGGTTTTAATTAAATTTCCTTGATCATTACATGGGAATCGGCCAAGGTATGGTTTAGGTTTCTTGCATTTAATATATAACGTTCTGTGAAAACTTAGACTAGATGACCATAGGATAAGTTGGAATGCAGGTGTATGTCTAATGTTTAGTAAGTTGTTATGAACATGTTTGGTTTGGTGCTTGTTGGATAATTGGTGATTTGATTATGTGGTGAGGGTTGTTACTATATTGATGTTAGAAAGAAACATAGTTGAGTTTTGATTATATGGTTACAAGTTTATTGAAGGAAAGCATGATGGAGTTGTTGAAATATGAAATTGTGTAAGGTTATTGAATGGTGGTTGATGAAATGGTGTAGTGCTTAGTTGAGTTTTGTTGCTGGTGTTTGGGTTGGTATTGATAGGTTGGGATAATGAATGAAAAGGAGATGTTGATTGAAAATGAGGTTTAATGAGTTTGCAAAAGTTAGTTTTTGGCCGAATTTCGGCGAGGCATAACTTGGCTTTTGGACCCTTAATTTGCTTCCAACTTGTTTTGAAATGAAAATTGGGTTCGCGATGTTTATACCATTCGAAGAACGGGTGAAAATATTTTAAATCGAAGAAGTTATGGTTGTTGGAAGATTTGAACTCAAAACTGGGTTTTGTTACCATTCTGCAGCTTTGCTACTGAATCTATTTTTTTTTTAAAGAACGTACGCCCACGCGTACGCGTGGCATGGATTTTTGGCGATGCGTACGCGACTAGTCCTATGCGGACGCGTGAGGAGCTAGTAAGCATGTCCACGCGTACACATGACCCACGCGCACGCTTGACATGAGATACTCACTTACACGTACGTGTGACAAGGGGACGCGCGCGTGAGCTGCATTTTTACATTCCCACGCGTACGCGTGGCCCTTCTTCCAGCAAACATGATTTTTTTGGGTTTTAAATTCTATTTCAAACTTCTAAACCTCTATTTCCATTCCTTTAGTCATAAATGGTGGTATTAAACCTGATAACTAAATGAAGCTAGGTAATGGGGGTAACTTGGAGGTGAAGTAAAACTGAAAAGTGATGAATTAATTATGAAATGTTACAGATGATCATGTATGATACTTGGCTTGAATAATCGAATGAATGATCATGTATGATACTTGGCTTGATTAATTAAATGATCTGAGATATGAGATTCCCTGGGTAAAGTACCGTGGCTTGTCACCACGTGTATCAGGTTGAAAACTCGATACTCTGTTGACTCTACGACGTAAAGGTGACCGGACACTTATAAATTCCTGGGAATGGTAATCCCATTGAGCGATTTGATATATATATATATATATATATATATATATATATATATATATATATGAGTAAAAGCTATGCATAGACTCATGAGGATGCACGTCGGGGGACAGTCCAATGGTTTAGCAAACCGGACTTGTCGGGTTGGCTGTATAACCGACGGATGAGCTCATTAGCCATAGGACAGGCATGCATCATGTATGAATTACTTGTTTGTGCTATAACTGGGTTTGCCTAAGTGCATTTATTATGTTAAGTGTATACCTACTACCTGCAGTACTTGTAACCTTCTTATGCTTGCCTTTATCTGTTTATTTGTCTGTAAAATATTGACGGAGATGTAGGTATGGACGAATGGCAGTACGAGACTTAGATTTAAGATTAAGTTAAGTTAGGTTTAGATACTCTTAGTAAACCCCATTTTATGGATTCTGTTTAATACTTTAAGCTTTATAATCTGAGTGTCGGTATCCTAGGATTGCCTCTGGTATTGCCAGGACCTTATATCTTATGTGTGTGACACCTTTACCATACTGAGAACCTCTGGTTCTCACCCCTAAACTATGTTGTTGTTTTTCAGATGCAGGTCGTGAGGCACCTCGTTAGGCATCTGGACTTTTGAAACGAAGTGGTTAACAGGTTATTTTGTTGTATAGTGATGTATATATTTGTACTTAGCTTTCTCTATGCATAATTTGTTCCTTTTGATCCTCTTAGAGGCTTATGGAGAGATAGGATTTTTGTTTATGTATATTTGGGTTTTGGATATGTATATATATAGGTGTAAATATCCTCCGGTCAGCCTTGACTTCGCGGGCTGAGTTAGGAGCTTGTTATTCTTTATCTTTGGCACTCTATTCCTACTTTATTATTTTATGTTTGATAGTTGTAGTTTTCTTAGCACGCAAGTTAACTCGTTTCTTGAGCGTTGCGCTTTAATCTCACGATTTTTATTTCATCCATTCTTCAAGGCTCTTAATATATTATAATCCTTCTGCTATTATATGTATACATTATATTGTTAAGATCGTAATACCACACCACCTTTGTTTTACGGCTTAAGCGTAAAGCTTAGTGTGGTAGGGTGTTACATTATGGTATCAGAGTAGTTCGTTCCTATAGAGCCTGAAAGACGGACTGATTATGCTTCTGTGCATTCTCTATATATATGTTTATGTGCTATTAGGATATCTGAATGATATATATGGCATAAACGTTTGTGAGCATGCATTTGGAACTTAAAGCATTAGACCTGCGATTTTGAGACTGATCAACTTAATATCACTTGTTTGGTGTGTATATGGACCAGATGTCGACTCGCGGATGCGGTCGCGACCTAGGTAGAGGTAGGATAGGCACCATTACTCCTGGCCCGGCAGGGAATGATCCAGTAGACTTTATGGCTGCCCTGGGAAATATGGCTGTAGCTATGCAGGCGATAGCCGAGGCACTAGGTAATCAGATAAACCAGGGTAATCACGGGAACAATAATGATGACAACAGCCCTATGACACTTGCTACATTTTTGAAAGTTCACCCTCCGACCTTCAGGGAAACCTCAAATCCCACTTATGCAGATAATTAGATTCAGGCTATGGAACGGGCGTTGCAGGCCCAACAGGTTCTTGGGGAGCAATAGGTTGAGTTTGGAACTTATCAGTTACAAGGTGAGGCTGAGTATTGGTGGCAGGGAACACGATGTATCCTGCAGCCAGAGGCGCTGCGATTCCTTGGGAGGTTTTTCGAACAGAATTTTATAAGAAATACTTTCCTAATTTAGTCAAAAATGCCAAGGAGCTTGAATTGATGCAATTAAAGCAGAGCCAGATGACCATTACCGAGTATACTAATAGGTTTGAGGAGTTATGTCACTTTTCTCATATCTGTCAAGGTGTACCTGAAGATTTTGCTTAGTAGAAATGTATTAAATATGAGGGAGGTCTTCAGAGCGTTATTCTGAGCTTCGTTGCACCAATGGAGATCAAAGTATTTTCTGAATTGGTAAATAAGAGTAGGGTGACTGAAGAATGTGTGAGGAAGGTGGCAGCTGAGAAGGGGAGCCTGAGGGCACCTTTCCAGAGGCCTTCAGGGAGAAACTTTGCTCTCTTTTGTCATCTTCATCAAACACATGCAAAAATACAGACCAGAACAACAGTCTGCAAAGGAGGAAGCAAGTAATTACTCTCTTTTGTGTTAAAATGATAGAAAAAACAAAACAAGGAACAAAGAAAAAATCGTACCATAGTTGAAGATATTGAGTTGAATTTAAAAACTGAAATTGATGAATCCAAACTAGTATTAACTGAATTAAATTTCTGTTTTAGACAACTATAGCATTCATCAAGCTCTTATTAACAATGTTTAGTAATGTTCAGCAATCCAGATTAACAATCTAAACATTTCTCAGCTATTCAGAAATCAAAACCTAATCTAATCCTATTTTAACAACCTAAAAATTCACTAATCAAAAAACAAATCTAACTAAACTAATTACTAAAATCAAACTAACTAAACAAAATTAATTGAACTCAACAGAAATTAAAAGAATTTTAAAACCAAAACCTGGAAGCAGAGACAATCAAAACAAGGAAAGAAGGATGCCTAGGTCTCTACGGTTCGAACAAGAGGAAAGAGAAAGGTGGAACCGCCACTGACGGTGGAGCCGATTTTGGTCGCCACAGAGCTAGGGCTGGCGCGAAGGTAGCCGCGGCATTGACTGGAGGAGATGATGGCTACGACGCTGAGAAGATATGCGAGTCAGAATTAAGGTGGATAAAAGGAGAGAGAGAGAAGCGCAGCGATGGTGGAGCTTGAGCTTGCTTTGTTCTACGAACGAGAGAGATAGGGGCTGTGTTCTACTGGTTCAGTGTTTAAAAAATAGGAGAAGAAGGAGAAAGTAGCTGCGGTGGTTAGGGTGGCCGGCGGTGGCGCTGTAGGTGAGGAAAGGAGAAGAAGAAGCTCGTCGACGGAGAAGGGAATGCTAGGTTTAGCTCGTTTGATTTGTGTGCTGTGAATGAATGGAGCTCGGGCACAAACTTGACCACAACGATCATAAACGCAGAATATCAACATTACTAACAGAATATTTTAAATTATAGACATATTTTCTGTCTGTAATAATTTAATAAAACGCAATATTTTTATTCATTTAATTACAGATGGATTTTTCGTCGGTAACCATTTCCCACAAAAAAAATAATTTTTCCGACAGAATTATTGACATATTTTCTTTTCCGTCTATAATTTATGCTAATTCATTTTTTTGTTTCCAACAAAAAATCCCTCACAAATTTCGTCTGTATTTCCGTGGGATGAAATCTGTCAGAAATATCCGTCTATAATAACTAGTTTTCTAGTAGTGTCATGAGTATACACATGTTGAAATTGAGCTTCTATTGATGATTTGTTACACAAGATATAACAGTATGAAAATCTGCAATATTGGATTCTCTCTCTTTTTGCTATCTTCTTCCTTGGCAATTGTCATATTGTTTCACAAATTGGATCAATGAGCTACTGTGCATAATAAACTTGTTAAAAAAAAGCACGCATGCTCTCACTCTTTTGTGTGTTTCTAATCGTCCCAGTCCAAAAGTGGTGATCAAGATAAATTGGGATCCATAAATGACGATCTTCAAAAAACTCTACAAAAGAAATAGAATAGGTAAATCAGAAACCAAATGCACCAAAACGTATGCAAGTTTGCATCGTTATTATAGAAGCAAAACACATAAATATCCAAACATTAAAAATAATAACATCAATTAATTCTAATAAAGTTATCGTTACCTGAAAGCCACTTATTGTCTCCAACACCATACTTCATAAGAAAATCATTCCAATTTCCATCAAATGCATCTTTTGTAAAAGAGTTCCAAACAACATGACTCATCTCTTGTTCAATTTCTTCATGTCTTTTGTAGCGCTTTAATTTATGTTGAAAAATCTTCTTCATAATATGCCAAACATACTACCTATAAATTGTTGTTAGCATACAAGTCTCGATAGCCATTTGTATCGATGCACATTGATCGATAAGAATGCCTTTTAAAGCCTTTCCTCCCATGCAACGAAGCTAACATTCAAATAGCTATTTGAATGATTGAATATTCTCATTTTTTATCAAAGCACATCCAAAAGTATAGAATAACTATGGTGATTCACACCAACAAAGGAACCAAAAACCAAATTATACCTGAAGTCTACAATGCATAAACATAATCAAATAAGCACCAAAAAAAGAATCTAACATGCACCGAAACTTGTTTCACAAACCACAGAAACCAAAATAGAAAATTACCTGTTTGTATTGTAAGTGATATCAAATAAAGCAATATCTCCAAAATACCCACAAGCAATCTTACTTCTTCCATTCTTAATAAGTATTTCCCAAAATTTTTGGCATCATCTAGTTCAGAAACATTATGGACTTCCCTGATGCTGCGACAAATGATTGATATGTCATACTTGGTCTAATTCCAACTTAATCACTATTCTCAATTATACGACGTACAAACATACTTAACTGCTTATGCTGTTTAAGCTTCTCCACTAGATTTTGATAACAAGGATGTGAATGATAATTTAATCCACCTGAGGAATTTGTCTTCTAAATTGGAGACATGTTCGATTTCCATTTTCCCTTTCTATTACATGTAATAAATTGGTTCTTAATTTCATTTTCTTTCTGGTTTATGATCCTTATTTTGGTAGAAAAACCTACAAGTTTAGAGTAATTTTTGTTAAATTTTTTAGCTTCTTCAAGTGTGTTAAAAGTCATCCTAACATTTGGTACAAAATACTCATCAACATCACATAGAAATTGAAAAAATGCCGAAAGCTTATAAGCACAACACCGAAAATAGTTCTAGATTACACCAAAATGTGTTTTAAAATACACCGAAACTATCATTAGAATTAACATAAATAGATTCATCGAAAAAACAATTCAAAACTCTTACATTCCATTCAAATTCAAAACTTCGACCATGAAAATTGATTTGCACAAAGAAAAATAAAATAATTCAACATGTAGAGAAAACAACTTCACAAGCATCAACTAATAACAAACTACATTAATAGGAACGAATCAAACTTCGTCAACTTAATTCAATTCAGAAGAATGATCCAATTCACCCTGGTTTAACTAATCTGAACTTGAATCATTCATCGTTTTCGAAAATAAAAAATCTATTCAAATCTAATTTCACTACTTGATTTAAAAAAATTAATCTTAATCTTCAATTCAGATCAAACAACATTGAATGTAATCATAGAGAACGCAGAAAATACAGAGAATGCAGAAAAATTGAAAAAAAATAAAATCCGCAGAAAAAGAAGCCATTCACATCAAAAGGCAGTTATATATAATGGCGCATTTAGTCAAAAGGCAGTTATATATAGTAGCGCATGGATGTTAAATAGGTTATACCAACTTGGTTTGACTTAGTTGGATAATTAACTTGGTTGTAAGTATTTCTGTCAAATTTAATCAAAATTGATTGGATTTTATTTCCAAATATTCACAATGAATTAAATTAAAGGAAACGAATTTCAAAATGAGATGAATATCTAATTCCTGTCATAAATGTTTAAAACATATATAAAAATAAATTTTATACAAAATTCTTTAGAATCTTAAGCTTTTATGAAATTTCTAAATATTAGAATACGTAATTTTTTAGTCAATCCCTAAAATTTATTTTCTTTTCCCTTAACCTTATCGTTAGTAAGCTAACTGCATCTATATAAACTATATGCTTACTTCAAATTTCATATAAGTTATCAAATCCCTTCAAAAAATTAAGTTTGGTCTAGAGTTTTAGGGATGATGCTTTGGGTTCATCAAGATTAAGAAGAGGGCATACTAAATAAAAGCCTTTACATATGAAATAATTAATTTTTTATTTGATAATATTTATCATTTAGTCTCTCAGATATAAAGTGTAAAAGATTAAATGGTAAAAAATTTGAACAAATACTTAAGTGCCCTCATATATGTTGTGGGTCAATGTTGGGTTCAGGTTTCGGATATGCACAGCTACCATAAGTTTCTGAAGATTATATGTATACTCTTTAGTTTGTTAGAAATAAAAATAATATATCCTATTATGTCTTGCCAGATCAAATAATATCTCTTAGGATAGTTCGATATTTTATTTATTGCTTGACTATACTTTGTTATAGGATTCGAATTTTACTATAATAATCACAAATAAAAGATGTTGTAATAATCTTGTAAAACACTACAATATGAAATATAGACTAAAAATATGTTAAATTATAGTATATTTATATACAATTATATAATAGCTGGTTTTAGTTGTTTGTTGTAGTGTGTATATTTGTTTTCTAATTATTCATAATTTATGTTCTTCTCTTCCTCTTCAATCTAAAATTCCAATATCAACATGGTATTTATTACAACATAACTAACCTTCATTTTAATTTCCATCCCAAAATTGCCACTACACTAGTGTATACTTGACTTTTATTAATATCTAAAAAATATTACCAAATCATATTAAAATATTATTTATATATATTAATAACATTTTAACAAATATTAAATATTAGATCCCTCCCTCTTCATCAAATTAACATCCAAATCCATCACCTACATACTCATCTATGTAGATGATATGTTTGTCACGGGAAGTGATTATCAAGAGATTCAAGAGACTATTAACCAGCTACACTCCATTTTTCTTTTAAAAGATGTTGGTGACCTGAACTTCTTCCTCGAAATTGAAGACAATCATCACACTGACTTTCTTATCTCCCTGAACCAGTCTAAGTACGTTTTCGAGAATTGCTATCCAAAGTAGAAATGCTCGAATGTAAAGCCATGAATACTCCTATGTATTTCTCGTGCCGTTTGACATCTTCAGGGAGCATACCATTTGAAGATCCAACTATGTTTAAGTCGTTGGTTGGAATATTACAATATGTGACGATAATGCAACCTAACATCACATTCACAGTAAATATGCTCAGTCAATTCCTCTCAAATCCATTACAAGATCAATGGACTGCGTTAAAGCGCTTAATTCAATACTTGGCAAGTACCATTTTTCTTAATCTTCAATTCCATAAATCTAATGACCTTCCCTTGATTGGTTTTGCAGACTCCGATTGGGCCTCGGATCTGGAAGATAGAAAATCAACATGAGGAGATTGCATACATTTTGGCTCTAAACTTGTCTCATGAAAATGTACAAAACAAACCACTGTTAGTCGAAGCTGAACAGAGGCAAAGTTCAGAGCGCTTGCTGCAATCTTTGCTGAGTTGATATGGGTCCGAACACTCTTAACCGAAATGCATCAACCTTGTATGAATGCCCCCACTGATGTATACTATGATATCATGTCGTTGTGCTTCTTGCTTAGTACTAAATAACGGAACGAAACACTTCGAGCTTGATCTATACTTTGTTCGTGATAGAGTTAATCAAGGCTTGGTTCCAGTTACACACATCCCTGCATCAGAACAGATCGTGAATGTCCTAACAAAACCTCTTTTAAGCCATTTTTTCGAAAAGTTCAGAGACAAACTCAGGCTTGTGCTTCACCCGCCTTGAGTTTGCGGGAGTTGTAAAGACATCAAAATAGTCATTCAAGATTCTATTAGCTTAGCAACAATCATAATGCAGAAGCTGTTATTGAATATAGTAGTGCTGAGGTTAGTATATAAATAAACCGGCACTTGTATTTTGATGATATGCAATAATAATAATAATTCTTTTCATTCATTTAGTGCTCGATTCTTTATATTACCCTTTCTATACATTGTTAGTTGGCATTACTATATATATACCTTAATAGTTGATAATGTAGATAACTGTGTGAGATAGTTGCAAATTTAAAAATTTTTCAGTAACTTCTAGTAACTTGACACATATAGGATATTATTTGTACGTTGTGCTATGATTGAGAGCTCTTCTAGAAATTATCTTTTAGAACTTAAAGTGTCTTTTTTTTCTTCCTCTGTAACTGATCTCCCTTAATTTTTATTGGTGTACTTTAGTTTCTAAGTTGAATGTACAATAATAATATCAAATTTTTAACTTATACAAAGTGTATTTTTTCTTGACTTATAAAATGGAATGTAACTTTCAACCAATTCCACGTAATGGATAAGGTTTAGTTATTGTATGAATTTTCGTTCTTCTTTTTTCTTTTTTCTTTTTTCTTTTTTTAAATGATAGTCTTTAGCGAGCAGATTTTGAATGGAAAGAAAAGAAATATTAAATTGCAAAAATATTACGTAGAAATTTAGTTGTTAATTTTTTATGTACACATAATATAATTGATATGTATTGAATTTTATATTTTGAATTATGATTTGCAATGCTTGGGGGAAAAAAAAAATAAAAGATGATGTAACAAGATGAATCCATGTCTACGAGAGCTTTTTATTAATTAATGTTTTGGAATAATTGACAAGCCACTTTCGAACTTTCTCTTATTGGTACAATTTATTTTATAAGATTATTGAAACTACAGAAAGGTAAACTCATTAGTATTTGAGTTAAAACTAGAACGAATGAACTAAATTTACATGTGATTGTTGTTATTCCATGTGAATATACGATCCAAATTCTGTAAGAAGTAATGAAGGATGAACAAAGATCCAATCATGCCAATCCACCAACTTAAGCGATTCCTTGTCCCTAAAATGCTACTCTCTTGAGGGGAAATTACTTCCTTACCCTCATCCCTGCAAATTAAAACCTACTTTAGTTAACAAAGACTAGCAAATACAAAAGCTTATGACAAACTTGTGATCTTATTGATATCTTATTAATGTGCGTATTTTTTGAGGTTTTAAAAACTGAACCAGTCATCAAACCATTCTAATTATTATTTGTCAATTTAGTGATTCAATTGATTTAATTATAATTCAACTGAAATAACCAAATTATAAAAAATAATATATATGAATTATAAGTAAATATACAAAAATATACGAATTAAAAATACAACATTCATAAATACTGAAAAAGATTATCCGGCAGTAATTCATAAAGTGATGTTTTATTCAAAAATATATTTTTGTTATAATAAATACTTATATGTCCCTTTATAAATGCATGAAATACATACCACCTAAACTGTTTTATGATTATGAAATAATTTCTCTTGTGATAAAATATTATAATTTAGTCCATTGAGTGTCCAGAGTTAAGACTTTGGTGTTATGAAAGATGAACATCATGATTAAAATGAAATTTAACTACTTGTACTATGTGACTTGCCTTGGAATCTGAGGTTCAATCTTGGAAGTTGGTGCTGCTGCAACATCAGGCTTCAAGATCTTAGGTGATGCTCCTTCTGGTGCAGATTTTTTTCCTACAGTTGTTGCCAATGGTGCAGGATCAAAGGATGCCTCACCAGGAATGGGAACTTTCCTTGCCTGCAATGCAAGGCAACTCAATTAAATCTATGTATATGTTTTTTTGAATAATTATTAATTCTTGGTGAAAGGAATTAACCATGTCTGAAATAAGAAAATTACCAAGTTCCTGAATTGGAGATTATAGAGCATGTGGATGTATCTTTCCTTTGCCAACTTTTGTTCCTTATTTAGCCTTCTCCAGATCCCATAGATTGATCCCATGTTCAAGATTTTCTTTGCATATATCTTCCATGTGTAGCTACAAATAACACACAAGAATTCACATTAAGAAATCCATCCCTGACGCTGTGTTTGATAAGTGTTTCAAGACAGAAAAGTTTGGCTCGAGATAGAAACATTGTTGCATTTTTCTCCAAACACATTTTTATGAACGTGGTTAAGAATTTTACCATTCATTGATGCGTTGAAGACCGGCTTTGGAGATTGTGTTCCAGTGTTCAGGATCAGTCTTGCAGATTTCAAAGAAATCAGCAATCTTATTGCTTGATTCATCTCCATTGTAAGGATCAATATGAAATCCCGAGACTCCATCAACTATAATCTCTGCAGGGCCTCCTTGATTTGTAGCAAAAGTTGGTAATCCACAGTTCATAGCCTCAATCACTGTGAGACCAAAAGCCTCATACATTGCTGGCTGCACAAAAGCTCCCTTTGTATCTGCAATGCAGCGATACAGCTCGCTGTTTCGGTAGCGATCTGTTTGCGCTGCAATCCACCTGAACTGGCCCTTGAGTTTGTATTCTTCTATCAAGGAATGCATCTTCTTGATCTCTGAGATTTCCTCTCTGTCTTTTGATTTGCCTGGATTGAAGAACCCTCCAACTATCACAAGGTTCACCAAACTTCGCAACCTCTTATTCTTCGCATACCACTCCACTAGGCCACTGAGATTCTTCACTTTGTCCAGCCGAGCCATCGAGAATATGATCGGTTTCTTTTTGTCCTCCAAATATCCTCTGTTCAAAACACATTTCAGGTTTGGAATTAGGCCATTAAAGTAACATGTTTCCATTAATACAGTAAATTCAAGGACAAAAACTTACATGTGTTCTTCATTGTCATCCTTACTATAAAGTAGTTCCTCGATAGCCGGATGAAATTCGATCAATCGCTGTTGTGTTTCTGTAAAAGGGAAGTATACTGATTGATCAGCGCCAGGGGCGGCAATGTTGAACTTCGGATCAAAGACACTGATGCCAGACACGACACGACATATCCCCGGCATGGTAAATGCAGTGTGAGCTTCATACTGTCCCGGCTTATTCGTGCTGATTACACAATAAAATGAAGTTACTTGTATTCCAAGTAATGTCATCTGAGTTGAATTTATAAGCATGTATGATTCACAAGAAATTAAAATAAAGCCTATATACCTTCCAGCAATCTCTTGGTATGTGCTAGTTATGATGAAATCAGCTGAATTCATTGAGATCATGTCAGCAGTGAATTGACTTGTAAAGTGGTACTTCTCATCAAATTCATTCCATTTGACATCTGAATCTTCATATTTGGTCTTTTCCAAAGCATGAGCAATGGTTGCCTTCATTTATACAAGGTTTTAAGTATTAGACTCTTAGTTACAGTG
Organism: Arachis stenosperma; assembly: GCF_014773155.1. Classification (NCBI taxonomy): domain Eukaryota; kingdom Viridiplantae; phylum Streptophyta; class Magnoliopsida; order Fabales; family Fabaceae; genus Arachis; species Arachis stenosperma. The sequence continues at coordinate 127,868,159 of NC_080381.1, read as the reverse complement.
TTAAATAAGAGTCAATTAAGTTTTTGGTTCTTGTAAAATTTCATGAGTCCTTGTAAACTCTCTCTTTTTAGTCTCTACTGTTAGTTTTTCTTTGTTAATGTACATTATTAATTCTTATTTATATATGCATCAAGGTAGGTGATTGAATCAACCTGTGTTACTCCAAGTTTATTAGCCATTAAGGATGAGACCAAGTTTCCATCAGTGTAATTTCCAATGATGAGGTCAGGCTTTCCTTCCAAGTGATCAAGAATTTTGATAGTAGCATCCTGTTTATGATAAAAGATAACATGAACGGTAAAAAACATCACTGGATTGAAGAATGAAATAAAGATATGATTGGACATGCCTGCGCAAATCTTTCTAAGTAAGGGTAGATATCGAAGCGCGACACCCATTGCCGGAGGATCCCCTTCTCCGTCCAAAAGGGGACCCTAAGAATGTGAGAGTGCTTAGTGTTGATGATAGGTTCCAGTTCCTGGTTACATTTGGTCCCTTTAGCATCTGGTATGAGCTTTGTAACCTGTGTGCACGGATCACAATTAGAAACAAAAAAGAAAATCAAGTGTTATTTGCATTTTTTGAACCATGATTAGTATTTTGTAATACTCTAGATTAGACCTCAGTAACTTACCACAAGAATCTGTGGTTTCACACTAAGGCCTTGTAGCTTAATCTTTTGCAGTAACTCTTCTTCTAAGGCCCTTACTTGATCAAGAATATAAACTACCTGTTGGAAAAAATAACCCCAACAAATCAAAAGATTATTCACTTCAATAAAATTTCTGGTTAGATAACAAAGAGTAATACTACAACTTCAAGGTTTTAATTAAATCTGTTATGTCGAAAAATCTAATAACAATATTCTTACACAGACATCTAATTACGTATTTTTATACTGTCATATCAACAAAAACAACTTAGCCAATAGTCAGTGCATTAAAATTGTACTCGTAACAAAATCATGTGAAAGGAAGGGATTTCTTACCTGGCCTCCGGTATCCGGCAATCCAAGAACATCTGCTTGTCCAAAGTAGCCATGAATGGAGAAAATAACAATGTTGAACATATTTGGAAGCCTGCTGAAAAGTGATTCCAACTTCAATGGATCTGCAGCTTCTAGAACCTCCGAAAGCATTCTCATTGTCTCTTTAACCCTCCCTGCAGTGTTCCCCCACCCCTTATCAAATCCCCACTCTCTGAACCTGCTCACACCAAAAGAAATTCATATCTTAACAAATATACCCTTGAAAAGTTGAGTTTAATTTTGATGCATGCACAGCGATTCAATCACATTTGTTCTTTTAGACGACCATTCACACGGTCAATGAAAAAAAAGTAGTTATTTTTGTTGATGTGACGTTACATGATTAGATGCACGTCTAAAACTGTTTCATACTGACAATGTATCAAAATTAAATTCTAAAAAGTTACTAAAGAAATAAAATAAAAGAGTTAGATGTTGACCTTTCTTCAAATCTCTGGTAAGGTGTATCTTTGAGGAGAGCAGAAACATATGTTTCAGCCACTTTCAGTGCTGTTTGAAGCTTTGTCAAGTTATTCAATTTGTCATTAATCATAAGGTTCTGCCATAATGGTAAAAGAAGAAAACATGAATTCAGCTTTCTCTTATTTATCTTGTTCAAGAATTTTATAGTAGCATGCTTTTCATTTTCACCTCTCCTTGATGATTAAGGCTTAACAAGTAATCAAGCAATGCATTTGAACTTTGGGACCTCTCATTCAACCTTGAGCTCAAGATCTTCGTGGTGAAGTTTAGTCCGTTGCCAATCGAAGAAGAAAGCGCCATGCGTGGCGTAGTGAAATCTATAGCCCCAAAATCTATCTCCAATGAATTTTCATCACTTGCCCTGCATCCATATTCAACTTAAGTTTCACTAATCTGCTACATTTTGTGATTAAATTATAGGTATTACTTTGGAGAGAAATTTTAACACTTACCAATTCTCATCAAATATCATTTCCTTGTATTTCAAGTAATCTGTGGCCTCAATACCTTCCACTTGCAAATCATCAGCAGTCACTTTAACAAATTCCCAGAACCCTGGATTCGGCCGAACTGCGAAAGCAACATAAGGAGGAACAACAGCAGCTTCCTGCAACATAATTCAAAGTTTATAAATATGAACACCCTTTTGAGCACTGAAAAGAGAGAAGTGAGGATCATTGTTTCATGGAACCTGAGTGGAGCTGAGGATGTAACCTAACAAGCCCTCTAGAAGCTTGTTCCTCTCACCTCTGTCTTCAACTGCTTTCTCCAAATCTTCCATTATTTGTTGGTGTTTCAATAACCTTTTCCCTCTTGCAACAAACCTGTTTCATGTTTTTACATCCACAAAAAAATGTTATAAAAGAAATGAAAGAGACAAATTACGGAAGTGGAACAAGACATGTTATTATTTCCTTAAAAAAAAAAAATCCTTTGCTAGTTATAACCATTCGATTCAATATTTTTTTTTTGCTACCACGTGTATTTGGTAATTTGGACCTTATTATTATGAATTTTAATAAATCTGTCATGAAGAATATACTATGACTCAGGATTATTGAAAAGAGATTAATTTCCCTACCACTCCTATCAATGACGAATCTAAAAATTTTGACAGTGGAAGTAAAGTATATATAATGGCAGCAAATTAATTTTTATAATAATTTAATGTAATGAGATTAAATTTAATAATATAATAGAGACAAATAAATATAATTATTATTTACTACTAAAACAATTTTCAAATTTTATTAGGGGTACTTGTCCACACAACCTAACACATGAATTCATCCATAACTCCAACCAATCAGATATCATACCAATATTTAAAAACACTCAAAAGTCAAAGAATACGAAATTATGTACAAAAATATTCTCTATATCCTTTTTATTTTTCTTTTCGACTATCTAATTCTAATGTTCACGTCATGAGACTCTGAAATCACAATATATAGAAAGTTTATTATTGATGCAATGATGTTATAAAAAAATTTATATGGTTATTCAATGATATTCGGTTTTTTTTTAATAATTATCCATATAATAAATATAAAAAATAGCTATTTTCGTTGCCATAGTGTTACATAATTAGATTTATGTTTAAAACTTCTTGATGATACATGAATATTAAATTTTATATACTGATATTATATATTAGTACCTTGCAAAGCATTTCTTCATGTGAAAGCGGCTCTGCCTCAATGCATCAGGCATGCTATCAGCAATAGTGTCTGCCCTCTTCAACACAGGGCCCGAGCTAGAATCCATTCTAGTAAAAACTTGCAATAACTTTGAACCAAAGAGTAAAACACAAACGAACAACTAATCAAGTTCAATGAATTAGAAACTTCCTCACCGTGTTGTTTGGACCATGTTCTTATGATATTTATAGTATTGGATTTGACTTGTGAGGTGATCCCATTATTATTGAATAATAATATTCACAAGGAATGAATTTTGGGGTTATGTTTTGTCAGAAAGAAAAGATTTAAATTGAAAGCAAGAAAAGAATATATGATAATTACACCTATGTGTTTGTTCGTTTGTTTTAAATATGGAGGCAAAGAATGTTTAAACATCATGATGAACAAGTAGTTGTCCCTCTAAGGTAACGTTCTTTTGTTCTTTTCTTTATTCCATATCAAATCAAACATGTTCTCAATTCTCTCTTTTATATATATAGGTGTTAGACAAAAAATATTATTTTTATAAAAAATTATAAAAAAAATAGTTATATAGTAATGTTTTCTATACATAATATTTATGTTTATTTTACTTAAATTAGGTCATTTGACAGTTTGATTATTTATTTTGATTTTTTGAATTGGCATCAAAGGAGGAGTGCGGGAACAGTTACGAATGCCATTCAAATTTTTATTTGATAGCTGTCAGTTGACATTAGGTTAGTCTATAAAGAGATTTAGGCAATTTTGTAGAGGATTTAATTCTTTTGGAAAACACTTAAAAACCCAAAATGCTCTAAACCCTTTGGCATCACAAAGTAAAATTGAAAATATTAAGTAATTTCTTTGAACTCAAACACTTGTAATTTGTTTTCTTTCAGTTTCAATTAATTAAATTTCTCTACTTTTACTTGTTCTTCCCTTTTACGTTTATATTTCTTTCTTCATCTTCTCTTTAATTTATTGTTTGTTTAATTTTTGTAATTTACTTTACCTTCGGCACCTCGTATTTCTTTGTTTATTTGTTACTTTCAATCATTTTTAATTCTTATTGGCGATACAATAATTGCGACATTGAGATACCCATATTTTCTTTTAAACATTAACAAAATTTGAGTAAAACAAATTGGCACGCTTGGTGGAACTTTGTCAATAGATTGTAGTTTGTCAAAAGAAAAATCAAGAGTTTTGAATTTGCATGTGGTTACGTAGTGAGAATATTGTGTTTTCAGAGACCAAGAAATCAGCGTTAGTTGACATGTCAAATACATCTGCAGCATCTTCTTCTACTTCCAGCGATGAGATTAGAGGAAATGAGTTCGAAAATTCTCCCATGATTTCAAATGCAGAGCCTATCTTGCTATCAGTGAGACATGATAGCATTGGTCATGCCCATCCAGGGTTAAATGCAACTCACATAAATACTGTGGAGTGGCCGCCTTATGGCTTGCCACCGGAGTATGTCCCTACCATGGTGACATAAGGATTGTCTGTGCCTCTCTACTCAACTTTTCAAAATCCTCTTTATCAGAATCCATATGGCATGTTAAATGTACCTATTTCTGGGGTATTAAGCTCACATATGTCACAACAAAAATTTTTCACATGCTATTAACACAGTAAATAACAGCGCATCTGATTCTACTACACCCACTGTTACTAGGGTAGAAAATTCCATGTTTGTGTTTCCTGACATGTCAAGAGCAATGTCTGTTAATCAACCTAGTCAAACCGTTGGATCTTTAGCAAATATTAAGCAACAAATGGATAAAAGGCACTATGATCTAGTAAACATGTTAACTCATCAAATGGTGACAGATTTAAATCCACTTTTAGAAAACACAAACACTAAAATTAAACAATTAAATAGGCAAGTTAATAGAAGAAAATGATAACCATGGTTTAGGACTTGATAATGTCAACCAACATGGTGGAGCAATTCTTAATTATGACGTTCATATGCCTAGACATGGTCAAAATGCTGATGATATGTTGGAAAGACTTAGGCAAAATAATTTAGGATGGCATTATAATCTAGCTAGGAACGTTGAACAAGTTTTAAACCGTTTAGAATTTAATATTGGTTGCTTAAATAGGCCATATTTCGTGTTCGCTTTTTCTTAATGTGTCCAACAAGCAGAGCTTCCAAGGGGTTGGAAAATTCCAAAATCCCTTACAAAATTTTCTGGAGAAGAAAATGAATCTACAGTAGAGCATATTGCTCGATATACTGTTGAAATTGGAGAAGCAGCTTCTAATGAATATCTCAAGATGAGATATTTTCCTTCTTCTTTAATAAAAAATGCATTTACGTGGTTCTCCAACTTGAGACCGAATTCTATTATTCTTGGGCTCAGTTAGAAAGAAATTTTCATGATCAATTTTTTCGAGGTGAATTGAAAGTTAGCCTTGCAAATTTATTCTCTATTAGACATGCAGAAGGAGAATCCACTACCACTTATTTAGCACGGTTTAGAAACATAAGAAATAAGTGTTTTACTCCAATTTCGAAAACCGAAGTTGTCAAAATGGCCACTAATTGGTTAGAATTTGGAGTTAGGAAAAAACTTGTTAATCAACATACTGTAGATCTTTCCCAATTAGCTGAGAGAGTAAGACAGATAGAGAAAATTAAGAAAAAAAAAGGAGAATTTCAAAAAAGGTACTAAAAAGATTGCATATGTTGATTGTTTTTCTGATAGTAGTGATTCAGATGAGAAAGAATAGGGGTGTTCGCGGTGCGGTTTGGTTCGGTTTTTGAAGGAAAAGTCATCCGATCTGATCGTTTAATTAAAACAAATTTCCAGCAACAGATAGCCACGTCTTGGTGTCCTCTCTAACAAAACAATGAAACTTCTTCAAGCAAACCTACCTGAAATCAAAAGACAATTACATAATAAAAACAATAATAATTGGAAAAAGCACTTGATCAAGTCACAAGTAAATCTTCACCATCATCTCTTAGGACCCATTCTAGGGACTACCTTATCAAACAATGTTAAAATTTTACTACTGACATGTCCAATACTCCAATCAGAAAAGATCCACACACATAGACCACTACAACCTTTATTTAAAGTGCACTTGATTTTATGATTAATTTGAACAATTATTTCAAAAAAAAAAAAGATTAACCTAATTAGCTACAATTTGAACAAAATAGCTACCTTCATCAACCTAATTACTAACAATTTCAAACAATTAGTAATGAACAAATAATTAAAAAATTAGTAATGAACAACAAACAACAACCAGCAATCAACAATGAACAATGAATAACAATCAACTATGAACAATGAACAACAAAGTAATTACTAGCAATTTCAAAAAATAACAACAAAATAATGAACAACAATCAGCAATGAACAACAATCAACAATCAAACAACAAATATATAGAACAATAAAACTGAAATTATTGATTTATTGATTAACAAGTTAACAACAACCAGCAGCAAGCCAGCAATCCATCAATGAATAACCAAGTCAGCAAACACTTCAACAAACAGAACAAAATCAGCAACAATGAATCAAATTACCAAAATAAATCAATAATTTAACTAGCAACAATACCTAACAAAATAAATCAACCTGAACTGAATCAAGAAAATCAAGATACACAACCAAACTAATTCCAAAAATTTTGCAAAAATGGTGCACCAATTAAAAACTGAATCAAGATATACAACCAAACAGAATCAGAAACACAACCAAATTAATTCCACAATTTTTATTTGGTGCACTAATTCCACAAATTCTTCGTCTTTCACCTTCCTCTTTCCTGCATTAACATTGAATAAACAAAAATTCAGAACTAACCCTAAACCAGAATTACCCCAAATCAAAATAGAATAAAAAGTTCAGAATTAAAAAACAAAATCTGAATCCATAAGAAGACTAAACCAGAATTTCAAAAATAAATAGAATCAGAACAAAAAAAAACCTGAGATGGAAGGACAACACTTCTTCAATGACGGAGAAGAAGAGACTGGACACCGACACGACTTCAACGACAAACGAGAGAGGGCGACGAACTACAGCGGCTTCGACTGCATCTGGTGCGTTCTGCTGCGGTTCGTTGAGGACGACGACGGCTGTTGGTTCGTGGAGGAGACGGCTACTGGAGAGGTGGTGTGTGGAGCCGTCGAGGATGAGGAACAGAGAGGAGCGCTACGAGCCGACGAGGAAGGGAGAGGGAGAGGAAAGGACCGCACCGCCGCGATGGTGCTGTTCGGCGACATCGATGGCGGAGAAGAAGGAGGAGGTCCGGCACTGAGACACTGCGCTAGAGAAACTGAGAGAGAGCTCGAGGAGTTAGGGTTCTGAGAGGGGAGGGGTGGCTACGGCTAGATTAGGATGAATTGGGGGGGAAGGCTACTTTTATATTAGCGTTTTTTTAATAACACCAGTTCGTTTCGGTTCGGTTAAGGTTTTTTCTAACAAAACCGAAAATCGAACCGAACTGCAAAAAAACTGCAAAAAATTATTTTTTCGGTTTTTTTGGTTTTTGGTTTATTCGGTTATCGATTTTTTTGGTTCGGTTGGTCGATTTTGTTCGGATTGGATCGGTTTTGAACACTCCTAAGAAAGAGGTTTATATTGTTGAATTACATGGGGGTCCTCCTTATGTGTGCAAGTCTTTGAAGCTTGTTAAAGGAAAAAAAAAATTCTTCATATTCCAAAGTTGAAAATAAGACTTATTCTTTTGATATTTCTAAGGCAGATCAAATATTTGAAATTTTATTAAAAGATAAGCAGCTTATTTTACTGGAAGGAAAAAGGATGCCTTCAGCTGATGAAATAAAGAATAAAAAATTTTGTAAGTTTCATCAGGTATTCCCACACACCACTAATAATTGCGTCTGTTTCAGGAATTTGATACAAAAAGTCATTGAGGAGGTAAGGTTGAAGTTTGAGGATAAAACTGCTATGAAGGTAGACACTGAACCATTTGTTACTAATTCAAATTATGTTGAGCCATTCAATTTGTCAGTCAACATGGTAGGAATTGACGCTACAATGACTAGAGCTTAAGATGAAAATAAAAATCTGAGGATTTTTTAGCAAGACAAGAAGCCAGTTTATCCTCGTCCTGGTGAGGATTTGTTAAACTTTTTTGTTGAAATTTAAAGAATCTGACAGCACTATCGCTATGTGCCCAAAGTGCAATGCTATTTTTGACAAGAAAACTGCAAAAGAGTTTAAAATGTATAAAGTTGAAGAGAAAGAAAAGGCTGAGTTGAAAAAGAATATTGTTGAAAATGAGAATAAAACTAATGAGCTAAAACGAGTGGGTGAGGTCTAGACCTTTTAAGCCTAAGTATTATGAGTCCCAATTATGGAATATGAATCATGCACAAGATGGAGGTAGTGTATATATTCCAAAAAATATACCTATTCTCTCAAAGCCAATTTATTCTTGTTATAATCCTAACATGCAGCAGGTTTCTAGTTATTCTCTTTGACCGAATTGTCAAAATATTTCAAATTATTCTCCTTTTACAACTTTTGAGGAAAAAGAGAATATATCTAAGTATGTTCCTTTAGATCCATACAAGGGGTACGGTGCAGATTTTTCTCCTTTTCCAACCATGGCTAAGTCTGCAAAAAAAGGCAATTCTTCCAATCACCCTAAATACAATAAAAAATATTAAGAAGAATCTGACCGGAAAGAAGGTAATGGTTGAAAACAAGGAAGAAAAAGATGAAGATTTAATTACTGATAATTTTGACACTGGTTTTGATGACAGCTTAGAAGCGATATTTGGTGTTAAGCAACCTATAGCTGTGGTGTCAATATTGTCTAAAGAGTATAGTCAAGTCCGAGAAGTGGAATCATTAGAGGATGATTGTTATGATGTTTTTCCTAGAAGCAAATGCTTATTGCTAGATGACAATATGTGTGGTGGAGGATTGTTTGAGAAACCTACTGAAAATGACATGAAACTTTTGCGTCCACTACATATCAAGGCTCGTGTTAATAGAAGGATAGTCAATAAGATTTTGGTTGATGGGGGAGCTGTTGTCAATTTCATGCCAGAAAGAATGATGGAAAGGCTTGGGAAGACTGAAAAGGATTTGATCAAAAGTAGCATTGGGGTCACAAATTTTAATGGAAGGACTTCATCTGTTAGAGGTGTGGTTCTGCTGTCAATTAAGATTGGTTCTGTCAATAGGCCAACTCTGTTTGTTATTGTTCCATCTAAAGCTGGTTTTAACTTGCTTTTAGGATGTGATTATATTCTACATCAAAAATTGATTTTTTGGAATGAAGATAGAGTAGTGGAAGAAGTTCTTGCTAACAATAGTACCTATTACTATGATGAGATGCATGTAGAGTAAATGATGTATAATCCTGGAGTCAAGCCACTGATAGTTGACACCAAGGCATTTAATTTTGAAAATATTGAGATGTGCAAAATAGATATGAATGGTTTTATTTTGGTCCCTAAGACTGGGGCAGATACGACCTCAAGAGAGACTTAAATGATGAGGTTGACGAGCTAATTGGCTCATCTGTTAGCCTATATGGAAGACAGAGAAGGATGCATTGATAGTGTACCTTATGATTTTATATATGATGATGGTCCTTTAGGTTTTGAGAATAATAATACTGACAATGTGAAAAAAGTTGAGGTGTAGGATCCTTTGGAGGAGGTAGATGTAACGGTGATCATCCTAGACCAACATATGTGAGCAAGATGTTGCCTGATGATTTTGAAAAAGAAATGGTGGAGATATTAAAGGAATATTGTGACTGTTTTACATGGGATTATGAAGAAATGCCAGGTTTGAGTCATGAATTAGTAGAACATCAATTGCCACTGAAGGCCAATGTCAAACTTATCAAGCAGCCGCCAAGGAGATTTACTCCTGAAGTCGTGAAGATTAAAGAGGATATTGAAAGACTTCTTAAAGCTAAGTTTATAAGAACAGTAAGGTATGTCAACTAGATTTCTAATGTTGTTCCTATCATGAAAAAGAATGGAAAATTAAGGATTTGCATTGATTATAGAGATTTAAATTCTGCAACACCAAAAGATGAATATCCAATGCCTATAGCTGATATGTTGATAGATTCTACTGCTGGTCATGAAATTTTAAGTTTTATGGATGGATATTCAGGTTATAATCAAATATACATCACTGAGGAAGATGTGTCAAAAATTGTCTTTAGGTGTCCAGGTGCTTTAGGAACTTTTGAATGGGTTGTGATGCCACTTGCGCTAAAAAATGTTGGTGCAACTTACCAAAGGGCGATGAATAAAAATTTTCATGACTTTATTAAAAATTTTATGGAAATTTATGTTGATGATGTGGTTGTCAAATCAAATGCTAAAAAAGAGCATCAAGAAAATAAAAAAAAAAACATTTGAAAAAATGAGAAAATATAAATTGAAAATAAATCTCTTAAAATGTGCTTTTGGTATGAGTGTAGGAAATTTTCTTGGTTTCTTGATGTAGAAAAAAGGGATTGAAATTGACAAGAACAAGACAAAGGCTATCTTAAAGGCTCTTCCTCCAGCTAACAAAAAATAACTACAAGCATTTTTAGGGAAGGTCAATTACCTTAGAAGGTTCATTTCCAATCTGTCAGGAAAAACTAAGGCTTTTACGCCTCTGATCAAGTTGAAAAAAGATGAAGGGTTCCAGTGGAAAGCAGAGCACCAAGAAGCTTTCGACAACATCAAGCAGTACTTGACTAATCATCCTATTATGACACCTCCAAGGCACAGTGCACCTTTAAAACTTTACGTGTCATCTTCTGAAGTAACAATTGGTGGAATGCTGGCTCAAGAAGATGAGAATGGCAACGAAAGAGTAATTTATTATCTAATTCGTGCGCTAAATAATGTTGAGAGCCGTTATTCTCCAATTGAGAAACTTTGTTTAGCTTTATATTTTTCTTGTTTAAAACTTAAGTGCTATTTAATTCCTAGGAATGTTTACGTAATTTCTAAATTTGATGTTCTTAAATATATGTTGTTCTCTCCAATATTGCATGGTAGATTAGAAAAATGGATGTTTGCCTTAACGGAATTTTCTTTACATTTTGTTCCTACAAGAGCCGTTAAGGGTCAGGTTCTAGCTGATTTTCTGGTTGACCATCCTTGTAGTGACATTGATGAGAGTTTACTGGATTTTGTTGGTTTGGTGCCTTGAAAATTATATTTTGACGGTTCATACTATAAAGGTGGTGTTGGTATAGGAATTTTAATTATTTCTCCAAGTGGCGAGCCAAGTAAATTCCTCTTTGAATTGAATTATTCATGTTCCAACAATGAGGCAGAGTATGAAGCGTTAATAATGAGACTGAAATTATTATTAGAAAAAGTAGTTAAAAATGTGGAAATTTTTGGAGATTCACAGCTTGTAGTCCGTCAAGTATCACTTGAGTATAGGTGTGTTAGTGAAAATTTAAGAAAGTATTTCAATGTGGCTACAAAGTTGTTGAACGAGTTTGACAATGTCATTGTAAGGCATGTTCCAAGGGAGTTAAATCAAGAATCAAATGAATTAGCTCAAATTGCTTCAAGATATAAGATCAAGTCCTCAACACTAGAAAAATTGGTAAGGATAAAGAACATATTTATGTCTTTGAGAGAAAGAGAAGTGTTGTTATTAGAAAAACTAGACCCGGAAGATTGGAGAATATCAATTGTGGAATATTTAGAAAATTCAAGCCTTAGTGTCGATAGAAAACTTAAATATAGGGCTCAAAGTTATGTTCTAATGAATAATGTCTTGTTTAAAAAATCTGTTGATGGAAATCTCTTGACATGTTTGGGAGAAAAAGAAGCGTACTTGGTGTTTGCCGAAGTGCACGAGGGAATTTGTGGTGCTCATCAATTAGGAAAAAATGAAATGGGTGATAAATAGGAGAATATTGTATTGGCCAACTAATCAAAGAGATTGTATAAATTATGCTAGGTCATGTGAAGAATGCCAAAAACATAGAAGCCTTCAACATATTTTAGTGTCAGAATTGCATGTTATAATTAAACCATGGCCGTTTAGAGGTTGGACTTTAGATCTGATCAGGCAGATTCACCCACCTTCTTATAAAGGTTATAAGTTCATTTTTGGTTGTGTTGATTATTTTTCTAAATGGGTAAAGGCTATCCCTTTAAGGGATGTGACTCACAATGAAATAATTGATTTCATTGAGGAGCATATTATGCATAAGTTTAAAATTTCTCAGTCTATTACTATTGATCAAGGAACCATGTTTATTAGAAAAAAGGTCATGGAATATGCCAAGTCTAGGGATATAAAAATACTTTCTTCTACACCGTATTATGCCCAAGCTAATGGACAAGTAGAGGCAGCGAATAAAATTTTGATTGTATTAATTAAAAAATACATTGAAAGGCAGCTGAGAAATTAGCACCAAACTCTTAGTCAAGTTCATTGGACTTACCGAAATTCTCCAAGAGGTTCTACTGGAACCACCCCATATAAGTTAGTTTACAGTCATGATGCGGTGTTGCCAATTGATATCAATTTGTAAAGTATAAGGGTGGCTAGACAAAATGAGATACCAGTAGTAGATTATTAGAATTCTTTGCATGATGAGCTCAATAAACTAGATGACGAAAGGTTGAGAGCTTTAGAGCGGGTGATTCGACAAAAAGAGATTATGTCAAAATCATAAAACCTCCGAGTTAAAGCAAAGACATTTGCAGTTGGAGATTTAGTGTGAAAAATAATTTTGCATATAGAAAAAAACTCAAAAACTTATGGTAAGTGGTCTCCAACTTGGAAATGACCTTATATGGTTGATAAAATTTATTCTGAAAATGCCTATAAGATTATTGAAGTCGGATTAGGAAGAAGAATTCTTTCAATAAATGGCAAGTATTTGAAAGTATATAGGTCAGGCATTCATGAGATAAACATTCCACATGTTTAAGGATACAAAAATGTCCAGTTGAAGTGTTAAGGGCTAAAATAAAGAGCTAACTTATATTTGTAATTTAGTTTGTAAAAACTAACATATCCATGTGATTTCTATGAATTGCAAGTTCTATTGACAGTGTAAAGCATTAAGTTTATGATACAAATATGTGTCCAAGGCATTAATTTAAAATAAGAGTCAATACAGAAAATAACTTACCATTCTTTGAGTGTAGTATAGTACATGCCAACATATACAAATAAAAGGTTTAGTGAATAAACCTGTGTAAAGCTAGAAGCATGTCAACAAATGCACATTTGATTTACTTTGACAGAACTTGAGGCGAATGCACACGAGATGGCATGCACCAGTGCAACCTGATATAAATAGATATGGAGGTCATCTCAAATGAAATACAAAAGAGGTCACTGTGATATTAATAATTGGTTCAGTGTGAAGTAATGTAATAACTTTTCAAAGATAACAAGTGTCAACCAGTCTACAAAATAAAGATAGGGTGCATACAAAAGCAAATAATAAAAAAACTCTAAAAGTTCAAAAAAGTGAAGATTGCAGCGACATATTAAAATGACAGAATTTCACATAAGAAACACAAGACTAAGCTTCAAAGATCTCTTTCAAATGAGTAACTTCAGTTTGGAGAGCAGCTTGGAAGTTCTTGGCTTCTTTTGCAACTTCATGAAAGGAAAGCATCTTCTCTTCAAGGGACTGTAAGGATGCATTGCTACTATCAAGCATGCTGCTTGCTTTGGCAAATTGACCTTCATTCTTTTTCAAAGCGGGGTCCAGCTTATTTTTCATCCCTTTCTTGACAGTCAGCTGCTGTTCCAAGTTTTGAATCTCCTCAGATAACTCATGAGCCCAATCTAGCTTTTGCAATATGGGCAGCTAGGGTATTTTTAGCAATCTCAAAAGATGAGGCATCTTGTTTCAAATTAGAAAAATCTTCAGTTGAGTGTTGATGTGAGGAGATAGCTACTTGAGAGTCATAAAATTTGATGTAAAAGTTCTCATAAACCTTTCGTAAGCTAATCAACAAAGGATCAATAGTCTCAGGATGTAGTGTAATGCAAAAGGTCTGAAGAATATCAGAAAGCTGTGTCTTAAGGTTCGGATCAGTGGCAAGTGTCAAAAGAGATTTGGATAGAATGACACCGAGTTGTTAGGCCAACGAAAGCAAGATGGATTTGTCAGCAGTCTCGATTGTGGGAGGTGTAACATGGAGCTGTTCTGTTGAAAGGTTACTTTGAATGGTAGAGCAAGATTCAACTATGGTCTTCTGTGTATCCATACTACATGCATATGCTTCATTCAAGCTTTCTAAGTCAGACAACAAATCATTCACCACATTAGGGGTATGAGCATGAACAGAAATGATTGGCACTTGTTTTTCTGACTGTTCACTCAGAGAGATTTCAGAATTTTGAAGCTAAACAAAAGTGCAAAAGAAGGTGTCAACATAAAAAAAAAAAGATATAAGGAAGAGATACTAATAATCAGGCTAAATGACATGTTATACCTTATTAGCTTTGGGGTTAGGTGTAGGTTTATCAGATGTGGCAGCTATCAGATTTTCAGTGCTAGGCACAATCAGTAAAGGAGTAGGAGTCGCGATGACCTAAAGCAAGAAGTAAAATGATGATGAAGGTAATTAATGAGATTAAAAAAATCAGCATGAGAGACATCATCATCAGCATTTAAGTTCTTCAAGATAATGCTATTTTCAATATGGAGGATGTAAGAATATATAAAAATACCTGAAAAGCAAGTTGACCATTGAGGCTAAGGACATCAACATCATTATCTTCCGAAGAGATTTTACTCACTGCTTTATCACTAGACGAGTTGTTCTCGTTTTCCTCTTCATTTTTCTGAGAGACTACCGATCCGTCAAGGTTGCCATCGGATGTATTTGATGTGTCATTCTTATCATCACTATTTGAAGATGTTGACACTACAATTGGTTCAAGTCTTTTCTTTACCTGGTGGCTTGAGTAATTAAAATTGAATTTCTTTTTTTTCCTACAAGCCTACCAGAAGTCTTTCTCAAAAGAGGATTGGTAGCAAGTGAGGTGATTTTTTCTTCTGTAACAAATATATATATATATATATATATATAAAATAAAATAATTAAAACAGGTGTCATTCTTAGAAGGCATTATGCATGAAGGAAATAACATTAATAACAACAGCACAGAGAAAAGCATAATTTTTTGAATTCAAATGGGCAAATAATTTAGTGGTAATTACCTTTTTTGATGATTAATGCTCTCCTCACTTGTTGCATTACAAGAGTAGTGTTTATCCTTTGACAACATGTACTAAAAGTGACCTTCATAGAAGAGTAATAGATTTTTCACCAAGAGAAGAATGAGTATGTGGTTAACAGACAAGGTTTAAAAGTAAATAGGTGGAAGTTATTTCTCCACGAAGCATTGTCCTTTTGAAATTTCAACAGATCTTCTGGTGAAGTAGCTTTGATATGCAAAGATTGAGACTCTTGAAGATGGTAAGGGGACGGAATGGCTTGAGCTAATCCAAACAGACTAAAAATGACATTTGGCATATAGACCGTTATTTTTAGGTCATCTTCACCTGGAAATCCAGCAAAACGTAGTTGGGGAGTCAAGAATTATGGCCAAATAGTGATACTTTTCTTTTGTAAAGTCTTAGCTGGGGTAAGAGATCGCGTCAACCATTCCAGACCAGTTTGACAATTAGCAAAAGGAGTTAAATTAATGTTGTGATCTTTCTATGGCAAGTAATAGAAAGTACGGAAGAAGTGTTTCATTTTATCATGTGAGGCCATCAACTTGTCGGAAAAAACTAAGTTGAGCATATGGTGTCCTGCAATCACAGAATCTATAGGACCTTTTTAGGTCAAACACGGTTGTAGCTTAGACTCAAAAATGGCAGACAGCCACAATTGAAAAAACTAAACGGAATCGTCAACATTAGTGATTCTCTTCTACTCCCTCATAAGGTCTGTGATCCAATCCAGAGTGAGATATAGTCGAGCCAAAAATAATTTGGCTAAACACAACTTCCTATTTTCGGCTAACATAATGGCCAATGGGAGATAAGTGACTTCAACTTGAATACTCCGGGCACAGAAAATAATGCCACTCAACCAATAGAGAAGAAAGACTATGTGCTTATTATCAGAAACAAGTTCTTCATCTTGACCTTTGTTATTGAGAAAGAAGCTCTAGTAGGTGGTGGAAGAGATATCAATGGCATACTTAACTCCTGTGGTCAACTTGGTAGTAGTTAAAATTTTCTCTCCCAAGGGAGGAAGGCCAGTTATAGCAGCTACGTCCAAAAGAGTAGGCGTAATCATATCGTATGGGGTGTGAAAAATATGAGAAGTCTCATCCCAAAAATAATTTGCGCCTCCCATTAGTCCTGAATTGACAGTGTAAGAGTTTTTACTAAGCTGAATTAGATCATATATTCCAATCTCTTTCCACAATGTCATCTTCTCAGTTTCAACCCTATCTAACCAAGTACGGTAGCCTCCAATGTTGATCTTTGGGAGATTTCTGATTAACCTGTTGTTGGAGTCAAAGTATCCAATGAAAATAGAGTCTTAAAAAGCAACGGATTTTCTTTGAGAATGACCAGAAAAATTTTTTTTTATCTTGTTTGTGACTTTAAGAGAGATAATAGGGCCAGTGAAAGCTGAGTCTACACCGTCAATGGTGAAAGGAAGTAGCACCTAAGATTCCCACATTTTTTATTTTGAGACCTCTAGTTCAAGAGCAAAATCTTTGCCCTTTTTGACAACGGTTTATCACAAATGACCACTTTAGATAAAAAAAAAGGAGGACATGTTAACAGATGGTGGCTTGAGGTTGCCATAAGAGTATAGATTGAAAAATCTAGGTATTGGGTGTCGAGGTTGTCAACAATCAACAAACAAGTTGTAAAGATAAAAAGTAATGCATAAGAAATGAATAAAAATTGAGCTTATTTAGAATTGAGTAAAGTATCGTTTTTGTCCCCAACGTTTGGGGTAAGTCTCAAAGTTGTCCCTAACGTTTCAATCGTCCTATTTAAGTCCCCAACGTTTCAAAATTGACTCAATGTTGTCCTACCGTTAGGGATCCGTTAATAAAATTGACGGCGGGACAAAATTGAAACGATTTTGAAACGTTAGGGACTTAAATAGGACGAAAACGTTAGGGACAAAAATGATACATAGAAATAAATTTTAATTTTATTCTTCAATAATAATAATTTTTTACTATACATAGTATTCAATTATTTTTAATCACATTTACACTTAATCACATCACTTTTATTCTAAATAAATTTTTTTTATTTTATACTTAAAGTAATGTAATTTTTTTATAAATAAATAAATTTTACACTTTTATTCTAAATAAATAATGTAATATGAATAGAATGAAAGTGTAAATTATAAAAAAAAATATAAGTAATGTGATTGAGTAATGAAAGTAAAATTACATTATTTAGAATGAAAGAGTAAAAGTATAAAAAAATTAATTTATTTTGAATGAAAGTGTAAAATTATAAAAAAAAAATTATAAGTAATGTGATTAAGTAATGAAAGTAAAATTACATTATTTAGAATGAAAGTATAAAATTTATTTATTTATAAAAGAATTACAATACTTAAGCATAAAATTATAAAAAATTTATTTATTTAGAATGAAAGTGTAAAATTAAAAAAAATATAAGTAATGTGATTAAGTAATGAAAGTAAATTATATTATTTAGAATGAAAATGTAAAAGTTATTTATTTATAAAAAAAATTACATTACTTTAAATGTAAAATTATAAAAAAATTAATTTATTTAGAATGAAAGTGTAAAATTATTAAAAAAATTATAAGTAATGTGATTAAATAATGAAAGTAAAATTACATTATTTAGAATGAAAGTGTAAAATTTATTTATAAAAAAATTACATTACTTTAAGAATAAAATTATAACAAAATTAATTTATTTAAAATAAAAGTAATGTGATTAACTATAATTTAAAAAACGATTGAATATTATGTACAGTAAAAATTAATATTATTGAAAGATAAAATTAAAATTTATTTCTATGTATCGTTTTTGTCCCCAACGTTTTAAAATTGTCTCAATTTTGTCCCGCCGTTAATTCTATTAACGGATCCCTAACGGCAGGACAACATTGAGTCAATTTTGAAACGTTAGGGACTTAAATAGGACGATTGAAACGTTAGGGACAACTTTGGGACTTACCCCAAACGTTAGGGACAAAAACGATACTTTACTCTTTAGAATTTTATCTCAAATTCACAATGGGACCAAGAAGAGATGCCTTTTTAGACATTAGAATATCCTACTATTTTTCTAATTCAAAAGGACTAAGATAGCATTTGAATTCTAGCCCATATGAACATGCCCAAAAAAATAATCTGTAATTTTTGGTTCATAAAATTTAATACAGTAGAACATGCATGTAATTTGAAAAACAGAAAACATATTGAACAAGATCATAGTTTAAAAAAAATATCTATAGTCGTAAATACCAGCAATATACCAAATAATATAATTAGCTCATAATCAAATTAAGAAAATAAACATAAAAGAAAAAGTGAAAAAAAAATAACATAGTAAAATTGAAGAATAAGAGTTCAACAGTCAAATCTTAATTTGAGTCGAGAAATGTAAAAGAAAAAAAAGAATGCTCTTCAAAGTAAGATTCTAGTACTCATAGATAATACAAGAGATATTATTTACACCATTTTTTTAGGTTAGAGTTTCTCTAAATCAACAATAAAAAAGAGCTAAATAAAAATGGAACTATCAATTAAATCTTACCTGAAATATTAGAAGAACTAGGTATAGTTGAACCCTTGTAAGTAGAAGAAGTCCACCATAATAGATGAAATTTGGAAGAATAGACGACACAAAATTGAAAAAGAAGTTTCTAGGTGTTCAAACAATAATCTATTCTCTCTCAGAGATATTACAAGACGATAGGATACTGATCTGTTTTATTTTTGTTTGGTCAGAAGAAAAATAAATGAATAGGTAAATAAATAAATAAAAATAACCAAAAAAAAGAAAAGTACGATACTGTATGAGTACTCCTATTGATATTCTAAGTTAACATTTTAAAATAAGATACTTATCAATACGTGTTTTTATTATTTATATATATTTAAAATATATATATATAATAAAATAATAAAAAAATAGCAATAAATTTAAAAGAATAAATATATACATGCTTATATATTTCTTTTATTGCTATAAACAAGATTTTTTCAATTTCAATCACTATATGACTTCAAGTAAAAAATTTTGGGAGCATTATATTAGACAAAAAATATTATTTTTATAAAAGAATATGAAAACAAAATAGTTAGTTATACAGTGATGTTTCTGTACATAATATTTGTGTTTGTTTTAATTAAATTAAGTCATTTGACAGTATAGTTATTTATTTTGATTTTTTGAATTGGTATTAAATGAAGAATGCAGGAAGTTACGGATGTCATTCAAATTTTCACTTGGTAATTATACATTAAGTTAGTCTATAAATAGAGATTTAGGCACATTTTGTAGAGAGTTCGGTTCTTTTGAAAAATACTTAGAAATGCTTTCAGCCTCTTGCCATATCACAGAGTAAAATTAGGAATCTTGAGTAATTTTTTTGAATTCAAACACTTGTAATTTATTTTCTTTCATTTTTTATTAATAAAAATCTTCTACTTTTACTTGTTCTTTTCTTTTATGTTTATGTTTCTTTCTTCATCTCCTCTTTAATTTTTTGTTTGTTTACTTTTTATAATTTATTTTGCCTCTAACATCTCACATTTTTTTATTTATTTGTTACTTTCAATTTTTTTTTTATTGACAATACAATTGCGATATTAAGATATTATATTTTCTTTTAAACATTAACAAAATTTGAATAAAATAATAGGAGTAAGATCTAAGCAGCATAATTATTACATCAGCTACATAAGATGATTTTTCTAAAATGTAAGAACTAGGGAGTCCATTGCGTGTGGAATGGTTTTTCTATAAACAAAAAGTAATATTTGGTTCATATTTTTTTACGTACTTTGTCTTTTTTTTTTTAAATAAGATTAAGGGAGGGATTAAGCCAAATAATTCGAATGCAAGTTTGGTTTATTGAAGTAACACCACTTTACCTCTTTAACTCGTACCTAAACGAACATGGAGAATATTTCTCTAGAAATACTATACTGTGCAGTTATTTATTTTAGGGACAACGGTAAGTGTAACTACTTTAACTCTTCCAATTAATAATTATATAGCCTAGTCCTTGAAATTTGATAAGCATTTCATGAATTGTCCATGTAAAATAATTTAATATTATGATTATCATTCAATCTCAATTTTTTATCTATAAGAATTTAAAAAGAGCATAATTATATTCAAAAAACTTTTCAGACAATTGATAGTTTGATTAAATAGTTTATGAATATGACAAAACATAATTTGACATATACACAGAGTAGATTTATTTTATAACATATTATCAAATTAAATAATTTAGTAACGTCATGATATATAATTAAAGTGGCTACTCCAATAAAGATTTAATGATTGTTATCATGTGAAAATACATTATTTTAACCATTGGATGATAAATTATAAAATTTAATTTTTATTTGAAATAAAAGTTACTTTCATTTAAAATGTTAAACAAATAAGTTACACTTTTTAAAAAAAGATCATCATAAAAAATTGTTAAATTTTCATGAGAATAGCTACCTATAATTAAACGTGTAAAACTATAAAAATGTCTCTCAACTCTTTCCAAACTCGTTTAGAATGCATTTAGTTTGCATTTTTATTTTTACTTTTTATTTTATCTTTTTTCATAAAATTCCAACAAAAAATAATAAAAGTAAAAATAAATACAAATACAAACCAAACACACTTAATTCTTGTAGTTATATGATTCAAATAGTTTTTATAAAATTTAATAAAAAATAAAATAAATCAATAGACAAAACTAATACTAAAAAATATTTTTATCTTTTTTTAATTATTTATATTTTGAATAAAAACTAACTAATGTCTTAAATATTGTGCATAAGTAAAAAATAAATAAATAACGACATAATTTGAAATAAAAACGAGGTAGTAATTACTGAAGAATAAACGTAGGACAGTAATAAATTATCAATAACTTCTATAACCACACACTGCCCCAACATTAATATAAACTCATTGTTTAGGGTTATTATAACTTTTAAGCCATTATGACTAACTACTAACTCATTTCATGTAATTGACTAAAGTTTAAATAACTTCACCTGTCAGTCCATTTGGGGTTAGGGAGCAGTTGTACGAAATAAAGTGCGTACAAATAGCGATAAAAGGGCCGAATTGGAACATTGTCAACATTAACTATAGGAAAATTTTCAAATATATATATTATTAAATTGATCATAGGCTAAAAATCACTGGAAGAAGAATGCCTCAAATTCCTCCTTAACTATATAGTGCGTCAAGAATCCTATATATCTCAACTCATCTATTACAAGTTTATAACCCTATCACCACATGCATCCATAATATGTATTCTTAATATTTCACTACATGCAAAATCCATTTTACGAAGATATAAATAAATCTATCACCCCAAATAATTATGCATACTTTATATATTTCCCTGAATACAAAAATGCCCTTCTAAGTTCTAATCATCCTCCCAAGGAAATTACAAGTTAACCAAATGAGTTTAACTCCTTAAAACATCCCCAACAAAACAAAAAACAATTTCAAATTGATAATAAAACACTAGGAGGAAGATGTTAAAATGATAATAAAGTTGCGCATATATCCAAACAGGGCTAGAGATCTTGCCAATCCACGACATGACAAGAGTCAACAAATTACTGCCATTTCAAGCTCAAATTCCAAAGTAGAAAGGTCTAGCATAGGTAGGGTTGCCAACAACATATGTTTCAGAAAACAACAACAATATAATTAAAAGTACCACACAGCACTCTCAATGTCTCAACAACGTCGGAACAAAACCAACAAACAAATAAAACATAGAGAAGGGGTCCTCCACATGACTTGAAATAATAATAGTCCTTGCCTTAAAATGTTACTCAGCAATAGAACATGACCCTCTTGACATTGTCCTTGAGGGATGGCAGGGGCCTCACAGCAGCACTGGCACCAGGTGCACGCGTACTGCGTCCTGCACCCATACCGCGACCTGCAGCAGCACCACTTGTCATCGAGCCACTGTCGGATGTCTCGGGCTCCATGTAAAAACGGGCTCGGAATGCAGCCAAGTGCGCATAGTATGCAGGAGGCACTGAAATTGCACCATACAAAAAACAAACACCAACTTGTTAGACACATGCAATACATTGATACAAACATGAACATACACAAATCCCCCAAACTCAACATTTGCATTAAGAGAAGACTCACCAATTGAAACAGAACGGGTGCATCTGGCATAGCTGAAGAAATTACATTAAAGAACATCACACATCAAGTGTCAGGTAAAGATGGTACTAGAAATCAAAAGGTGTGGCAAACACAACTTGAAAAAAAAATGGAAATTCCACCGTGTTTTTTACTACTTACGTGTAGCACAGGTTGTTTGTAAGCATCTGAAGAGCATCAGCTGTGAAATTGTTTTCATCCCACAAAACGTGATAATGAGCTGGACGACTAGTGCCCTGATAACATTTTCCAACATAAAAACCCAATTAAACATTTTTTAACACAAGGATCACGCTTTAAACGTCAAATTGTGTATACACTAAAAACAATGATAAGCTATAAATTCACCTGAATTCCAGCATGACTACAGAGATAAAAGTCAAATTCAGTTGGGTGGCAGATTTTGGAGTCCACAACAGTACCTGCAAACAATTTCAGTTTCCGGGTTGTTTTTTTCATTTTGGCATCAAACTTATTATTTATTAAGGACAATTTATCAAAATTTTAGTAAATACCGGGCAGTATATTCCCACTCCGATCAATAGAGTTTCGATCATGATGGTTGCTGGCAAAAAGCCTAGTGTGATGACGCTTTTGAACTACCACAAAGGTCACAGGAGGCTGATAATTGGGCTCAAGAGATGCACAGGCCTGGCAGGAACATTTAGACTGAAGAAGTTACAAACAGCATCTAAAATTTCAGATACGCCAACAATTTGGCAAAACTTTATACCTTTCTAATAGCATCAAGCTCAAACAATAGGACTTGATAAAATTGACCCTCACTCACACCATCCCTGCAAATAATAAAATTTAGAATTGCCAGGTTCCATAAATATAAAAATCTGATCACAGGATTGAAAACATCAAACTACCTGTAAAATATGATGCGCTGTGGCTTCTGCCCAGTTGCTCTCCGGAAAGATATGAGTAGTTCCCTGCCAAAAAGAATAAGAAATCACAACTAGTTAATCTTTCAAACCTACAAGAGCATGGAATCTATACATATGTGCTTTAACAAGCTAACATCACAAAATGGAGGGAAAGAGAGGGTACTTAATCATTCCACCCGTGACCTGTCCTCTATTAGGATCTTGCCATTGCTTGAAGAGATCCTGAATGAGTTCCTGTCGATGTGCTTGTGCACAAACCAAACCAGCATACTTTGTAATCTCAGGCCAATCTTGGGAAGCCACAACCTACACAGCATACAAGATAATACTCAAGTGATCAAGTCAAAAATAATACCTTAAAAAAGATACTTAAATAGAACAGGTTGGAATTTTAGACAAATTCAAGAACATACAGCTGCAATAGATGGGCTTGAATCCTCTCCAGGGTGTGGGTGAGTAACATCGGCTCCAAAAATTATTGTAGGCCTGTCACTAACAAGGGGAATACGCCGCGAAAGGGCGTCAACAAGCACAGTGTTCCTTCCACCAACCTTAACATTAATTTTCAAAGCAACATTTGCAAGATACTGCTTGCTCATTTTGTATACATGCTTTGTTAAACAACATTGGGAAACAAGCCCAAGATCAGTCTCACATATTCGTTTCAGGTCACCTGCATCACAAAAAATAACAGTTTGATATGAACCGTAGTATTACGAGTATAAAAAGGACGGACACATGGTTTAGTCATCCAATCATTACCATAAAGAGAACCATTATTGTCAGGCAGGATAACAATAAGCAAATCAAGATCCTTTCCAGGCAGCTTGTTCTTGGCATCATAATACCGAGTTTTCAGAACCTTCTCAACTTGGTCAGGACGAGCACTAACTGGGGGAACTACTGGATCCAGATTGAATGCCTGATCATATTCAACAAAAGGATTACTTATGGCAAGAAAACTACAAACAAAATCGTATTTTCAGAAGGATTTACAAAGGGAATCTATACCATGCCAGATACTTGACACATCTGAGCGAGCTCATAACAAAATGTACGGGCAACACTATCTTGAACATTCCTGGAAAAGTTAATGCAGAACCAATGGTTGACTGTTCCTCCATTAACCATTTTCTGAAATAAAAGCCATAGCAAAAGGTTATTTGATGTTTCAATCAACAAGGACAGTATTAATAACAGTGTAAAATTTTGATCACATCACTCTGATCTGATTTAAAAGTATATTAAAATGCCAATATACGCATAAAAGAGGGAAGGGCATCTCAATTTTCAAGTTCACAAGCATGCCACCTATTCCAGCTCAGCATATTTTAAGACTAATAACATCAATACTTTACAAATAAGGTGATTAGCTCGGTCTAATTTTTTAAATTTTCACACAAAAATAGCATGGCACACACTCAAGATGGATTTTATCTTTATCTCTGATGCAAGGCCCAAGAGACAACCCTGGAATAAAAATACTTGCACCATCACCACAACCAAAGCAGAATAGTAAAATAAAATATGCAGATAAAATTTTGAAAGAAATTGACAAATCAAAAGGCAATAAAGTATGAAAAAAGAATATTGATAACAATAACAAATCAAAAGCATAAACTCAACAGTGAGGGAATCATTTTATACAATATCTCTAACCTTATTCATCATATTCCACTGGCCAACCTGAGGTAGGCAGTCCTTTTCTCTACCTGTATCATGATATTTGAGCTGGAGAACAAAATGTCAATAAACATTTAAAAAGACCAGTTATAAGTTTATAATAAAGAAACTATACACACACTCACTTCTCTCTCTCTCTCTCTCTCTCTCTCTCTCTCTCTCTCTCTCTCACTCACACACATTTGATATGGATAGAAAATATATATACAAAGGATAATGTACAGAAAAATACCCAGGGTGGAGGAAGGATGCGAGCTTCAACTTGAGCAAGCTTTTCACTGATCTTGATTCCAAACTCTTTAGCATAAGGGTCTTGATCATAGGCATTGTGATGTACTGTCTGAACAAAAAAAAAAAACAATGAATTAGGAGGGAAGCAACATGAACATACAGATGAAAGTAGATAGAATATATTCAATCAATAGATTGTGGAGAAGTATACAGAATGACAACAAAAGCCCACACCTCTTATAAAAAAAAACATGCTATTGAATGAAATGCATTACTACACACTACACATGTAGATAGAATTAGAATATGATGCTATTATGCTAAGAAGACATTCTGCAGACCTGCATTATGTCACGCTCCCTTTCAACAGGTCGTTGGCATGTGACTTTGAGCAAAGCAGTAATCTGCCTTTCATTCAACCTCTTTGAGTACCTCTGCCCTTCTACAATCTTGCAAACCTGCAACCAACAAACAATCCTTCAGTAGGTACATTCACATGAAAATAAAAAGCTTACTACTCATTAACTCATTTACCTCCATTGGCAGATAATTTGGCCTCTGTGTATTTCCCACTTGCAAACAAGGCCACTGAGTATGTTGAATGTGAAACCCGTAGGTCTCAGAGAAGTACTCGACAACAGACTTCATTGTTCCCCTCTCGTCTACAGGGAATCTAAAATTATTGACAAACCAAAAAGTGAGCAGTAGATTTGACCCATTCCATTAAGAATAAATGTTAGGTGACTATTACTCACGTCAACTCTCTAGTAGCCTGGGAAGTCAGACCAGAGATGCGATATTTTCTTCTCATGTTTCCACGATGAGTTACTTCAACCTTGATACCACGGAGAGCTTTTTTGATCTGTCATTCAAAAATAGAAAGAAAAAAGTCAATTTCTCATTCCTTTTAAATCAAGGGTGACGAGCAGTCTCCCAAAATCCAAGCCACATAAATGGATAACAGCCAAATGCAAATGCAAATGCAAATGAAAGCACGCATAGCTTGTGTCAACCAAAATCTACCTTCACACGATCAGCATCTGACAGTGGTCGGGTGGATACATCCCTATTCAGTAGCTGAGTTACAAACTCAATCACCGGCAATGGCTCAATAAATGCAGTGGAAGACATATCTGCACATCCAAAAGTTAGCATTTATGGAATCTATGATAAAAAATGAAGTGGGTATGTATAGACAGCGTAATGTACCAATGTTCAGAGAAAGTCCCATCTGTGTGGGACGAATACTCTGATAGAAACCACGCCAGCTTTCTAACCCCTCACCCAAAGGCTGTCTTCTTCCAAGATCGGGTGAATAAAATGATCTTCCTACAGGAGAATACCTACAATAACAAAACTCCATTTATACCCCAATAGTTTTGGGTAGAACAACGAAACCAAATAAAGGAAGAGAGCTATATCAAAGACCTGGTAGTAGGGAGTTCACGCAACACAATATCGAGAACCTGCAATGCTTCCTGAGGTGCATCAGTTTGTCTCCCTTGCAAAAAGAGCCCTAAATGGTGAAGGTCTGCCCGAGCAGCCAATTTTATCACAACTTTGAATTCCCTCTCCCTCCTGCAATGATAAGCAAACAAAACAATCAGATAAAGTATGAAAGTTTTTATTTGAATATTAAGTTGGAAACAAACATGAAACTAACCTTTGAGCTCCAGTTCCATCATCTTCATCAATTAACATGATCCTAAACTCCTTTGACACGAAAGGCAGTGGACCAGCTGTATAGAGGCTCTTTCGCCCATCATAAGCAGGAAGTCTCTTCCCCAAATGGGATTCTCGGTAAAGCCTCACCAACTCCTCCATAACAGCACGGTTAACGCCTCTTGATGTAACTTCTGGAGTGATTGTTACCTAAGCAACCAACAACTGATATAAGTTACAAGTTACATACAAACTGGGATTTTCTCAACTACTGAAGGTGGAACTTACATCATACTGATGCAGATCTTTGTTTGGCAGCTCAGCAAAGAAATGGTTGGCCTTGACAATACATTTTGTGCCGTAGCTACCCTTCCCAGGGCGAAGGGGAAACCTCATGGATGACTTGCTAGCTGGTGGACCAGAAGGGGCAGCTTCTGTCTGAGTTATATGCCCCATTTGCTGTTCCAGTTGGGGCATCTCCTGTGGCTGGGATGAACTGGAACTAGCCTCAGAGGGAGGAGGCCGAGGAGACACAGCCGCTTGATACTGAACTGGGGGGGTAGCTTGGTGCAGCTCGGGAACTTGGGGCCGTGGTGGGCCACCATAAGAAGGTCCTACGCCTCGACCGCCTCCTACACCACCACCACCACCGCGGCCACCACCATATCCACCTCGTGGAGCATACCCTTGCTGGGGAGGTCCTCCCCGTCCCCTACCTTGATACTCAGGGGGGCCACCATACTGCTGTTGAGGCATTCCACGGCCACGTCCTCCATAACCACCACGTCCTCCTTGGGGACCCCAACTCCTACCTCCCCCTTGTGGCCCAGGCCCACTGGTGGGAGCAGCCTGTTGGGGTGGAGCACTCCTTTCTGCAGGGCGCTGTTGGCCCTCAGAGCTTTCACCCCCACTAGAACTAGCTGCTTCAGTTTTCTTCTTCCGAACCATGATGAACACTGCACACAAAGGGGAAAAAGCATTACAACTTTGTGACTAGTGATAAATAAGCACCTCAGTATAAGGCACGCCTAACATCTCAAAATATAATCACTTTATAGAGAGCTACATATGATCAAATTATCACACATGCCAACAACTTTATAACCTAAACATCAAAATCAAGTACAGCGCTCAAGGGATTTCCATCAAGGATACTGCTCATGACAATAAACAAAACAACTCATGATAAAAGCACAAAAAAAAACACCAAGAAAGCAGCTTCTACAAGTTGGAATACTTCAAGTATCACAAGGATAGAGAACAGCAAGCAACCTAAGCAGTCATTCACTGGTTTCCAGAAGGAGAAAATGACTACAATCAGATGGAGAGAATGTCAAAAAATAAATCAGTAAAATCATCATCCAGGGTACACACATTGCAACTAAAACCAAACCCAATATCACCACCATCAGCGACAACCACTAAACCCAACCATAATCAACAACACCAAACCCTAGAAAGTAACAACCAAAGATAAACAACAGTACGATCTACAACACAAGCATCAAGTAACAAAAAAAAAGTAAAATAAAAGAAAACCTTCAAAAAAGCTAAGCCCGCAAGATAACAAACGGTAATCGTTAAAATCAGAAGCAGATCAGATCAGAAGAAAAATCACCAACAGCAACATCTACCACAGTCCACACAACTAGATCTAAAGAAGAGAAAAAAAATTAAAATAAATTATCATATTTTCACAAATACCGTGAAAATAAAACAACAAATACCCCTACACATGAAGCAAAAACAGCGGAAAAAAAACAGAGAAAACGGCAAACTGAAAATCATACACTGAAATCAGAAGAACCAAACCCTAGGCGAAAAAAATAGAATAAAAAAAAAGTGATCGAGTTTCATATTTCAATTTTCACCTGAAAAATAAAAAGGCGCTGGAGCAGACGAAGGTGTTGGCGGAAGAAGTTGAGTGTGTATAGTTAATAAAGAAGAATGAGAGAAAGAGAGTGCAGGGAATGGGAGTTTCTCTCACTATAATTTAGGAAATGGAGAAACATAAAACGGTTAGAGAGAGAAAGAGAAGAAGGAGAAGCAATGCGAGCTATGGGCATTGTGAGTTTGTTATAAAGATGGGGTAGGTCTTTGAAAATGACCACTCCGTCCCTACGCTCTTTCAATCTTCTTTCTTCTCGTGTTCTATTCTTCTCTTTTCTTTTCTTCACCAATTAGAGAATACAGATCGTCAATTTAATAATATTTTTATTATAAATATATTTTGCATTAAAAATAAAATCTATTTAATATATTTTGCTATAATATATTTTATTTTCTTATAAAATGGTATAATTACTTTCCTGTTCTTTTTATGAATTTCTCAAGATTCTATTATTAATTTCCATCATTAATTGACTCTTTTGGTCTTTTGGACAGTAATTAATTTACTGTAACAGAAAAATTTAAAAGATGACTGCAAAATTTTTGCTAGAAAGGCTTTCTTCCCAACAATAGCCAATAGGTATATGCGTATGTCCTCTCCTCATGTTGACTGAATTATTTGAGAACTGAGACATAGGTCACTGTGTTGGAATATAATAAAATTGAAATTAATTTGATCTGATTTTAGAATTAAATTATTTTATATTTTATTTAGGGTAGTTTCGTCACCTGCAGTGATAGTGAAAGATTGTATTGTAAAATAAAGAATTAAATTATTATATTAATTTGTAAATCAATTTAATTCATATTTTAAGTAATTAATTATAAATATAATAATTTATTTCCAATTCAATTTATTTTAGATCAAATCAATTTTAAAAATATTCCTAATAATCATAGATAATTTATTTGAATTATTATTAAGGTTGAAGGTGAATTTATCTAAAGTAATAAAAATTTATTTGAAAAATATTTTAGTCTAGTATGTTATATCTTAGGCATAGACATAAACACTAAGACATATATTAAGAAGACGTAGACACAAAATATATATATATATATATATATATATATATATATATATATATATATATATATATATATTGTGTTTGACAAAACAAATATACAAGACACACAAAATATTAAAAAGTTTATAATACTCACATCTTCTATCTTTATCATCATCACCACATAGATTTTTATTCTATTATCATTCATTTTTTTTCTCCATTACCATTCATATAACCAAAAATAAATTATTCAGATATCAGAAAATTTCAATAATTGTACCCACAAATTCAATAATATTAAAAAAATAGAGATGAATAATAAAAATAATTGAACCTTTTTTTGAAAAAAAAATAGAAAAATGAAAAAAGAGGCGGAAAGAAGGAAGAATGGACAAAAAGCAAAATCAGAGAGAGCAGCAGTGACAGACTGAAGAGGAAGAGGGAAGAGACAGTGATTTAAGCCGTAAAGACGAAAAGAAAGAAAGGTGACAGCAAGGAGAAAGCAAAAGTAACAGGAGATCTAGACCAAATAAGGAGGAGGTGTGATGGATCTGGACCATGGGAGCGATGGTATCTTTTTCTCTGTCTAAACGGATTCGCCTCTGACCTCTGGACATGTCAAAACTGCATGAGTTTACTAGGGTGGAGCACAGCGACAGAGACGGATCTAGACGGATCTGGATCTAAACAAGTGGTGGAGAAAGAAAGATTAAGAGAGAAGGGTGTGGCGGCGGTAGCGACGATAGTGGCGATAGCAGAGAGAAAAGAAAGTGACAAAAGAAATAGGAAGAAAGAAGGAGAGAAGAGGAGGAGGGTGGAGCATTTGAAAACAAGAATGAGGAAGGAGAAGATGAAAAAAGGGGGTTAAGATTAAGGGATAAGAATGGTATTTTAAAAAATAATCAAGGATAAAAGGGTACAAATTTGTGTCTTATTTAGTGTGTCTTAATATCTCATCTTTTTTTAAGGACATCAAATACATGTATTTTATGTATGTTTGTGTGTTGCCGTGTCTTTAAAAAATTAGTATCTTAACAACCAAACATTGTACATGTGTATCTATATCTATGTCTTCTATAGACACGCACATAAAACAAATGTACTCTAATGACGAGGATATAATAAGGGTAATAGCGATGGTGTAATGGTCATGACAAGTGGTATTTCACCACATATTAATTCATTATGTGATGAATTATGTAACACCCTAACTATCAAAACTCACGCTTCCGGCTGCGCGACTCTGATAGATCGCACATTACGACGACTCTTATACTATTTAATACTAAAATATGAGTATGTTTAAAACTTTAAATCACAATATCGCTCCAAAAGTTCTTTTGTTATGTAACGTACATCCATACATACAATACAACATACAAAATGGAAAAGTTGTAAGGGGTGAGAACATCATCCTCGAAAGGGTTCTCATCGTAGGGTTGCAGAATTACTATAATAGGATACGCGAGATAAAATCGTTATAGTGATTGATAACCGCCTTATGTATCTTTTCAAAAATAACGGTTTATTATAAAAGAGAAATCTGAAACCTTTTTTGAAAGAGGCATTGTTCAATTCTTAAAAACTTAAAAGCCTTTCAAAAGGTTTATCTATACTGAACCAAATTAGCCTTTCATATTTTCCAAATCAGAAATATCAACCAGACATGGCCTTCGGCCCACCTCATGATTAACCACGACTCTAGGCCCAAACAACCCAAACAGCAACCAATCACCACAGTCCAACAAAGTCTCAGTTGCAAACACAATTAGGAAAGTTCAAGCACAAACAGCCAGTTACAGTAAGTAGAACAATTAGCAGTTAATCACAAGTAATCACTGTAACATCTCAAGTTTTTTAAAACATTTCACATATACCCTCTAATTTTATCAAAATACCTAAACTACCCTTTACCCCATTTTCTAAACCCTAACATTCTCCTAACTAACACACACACACACACACACACACACACACACTGCTGAGAATGAAAGAAAGAAAAATAGCGAGGGAAAATAGAGAGGGAGAAGAAAGGAAGAAGAGGGGGAGAAGGAGGTGATACCGGTGAGGTTGGATGTCGACGTCGTTACCGCGGATCAGGTAGGGAGAGGGGAAAGGAGTTCGAAACAGGAAATGGGGGAAGGAGAAAGGAAGAGGCGCGAGAGAGGAGGTGCTGTCCCGCCGTCCTCGCCATCTCCCTTGGAGACCGTTCCTGCCGCTGGAAAGGGAGCTTCGTTGTTACCATCGCGGCTGCAGGTATGGGGCTTCGAAGAGAGAGAGAGGAGCTCGCAGAGGAGAGAGAAACACAATGGCTAGGGAGAGGAGAGTCTCGCAAGGAGGGGGAGCCGGTATGCCTCCGCCGTTGTCGCAAGCTGCGCCACCGCGCCTCTGGTCACCGGGAATCGCACTGACGTTGCTGGAAGCTGCTATTGGAAACTCTGCAAGTTTGTCCTAGCTCAGCTTTGATTTTGCCTGTTCTGTCCTTGCCGGTGAAGGGTCACCAGAGCTGCTGATGCTCCATCCTCTTATTTCCTTTGGTAAGACTAAAATTGTTCTGCCTTGTCTTGCCATAAAGCTCTATTATTGACTCTATCCCATCATGTTTGATGTCCCTTTTTGTCTTTGCTTAGTTTTAAACCACCGTAGGCTATTAAATTCGCTGTCATTGTTACTGTGGTTGTTCTATGCTATTGATACTAGGGCTGTGGTTAAAGTTGCTGCAGTGAGAAATCGAAGTTGTTGCTACTACCTCGGTCTAAATTTCGTGCTCTTTCATTCCATTCTACTTCAACCTTCCTCACCTTTTATCTTGGCACTCTGGTTTGGTTTCTTCGGTCTCTTGGGACCAATTTATGAGTAGGCTTTACATTTATAATTATTTAGCTTTACATCTATAATTATTTTGATATATGTTGCTTGAGTTTATGAATATACTTACAAGTTATCAATCAATGATTTGAATTTGATTTTAATAATGAATTTATTAGAACTAAATATTTATTTATGTGAAATTCATATTTTTAACCTGCACATGAGACTGTATACCTGTTTGATAAAGTTTTGTATTATTTCAAAATATTCGATTTTATTTGAATATGTGTTTTTGTAACACTAAAGTATTATGGATACTTACTTATAGGCTCTGAATTTGTAAAGTATATTTGACATTTCATATGATTGAACAAGATTTTTTATTAGAAAGTATTATTGATTTGATTTAATACTATATATATTTGAAAGATCAAAAATTGGTTGTATTTGAAATTATATGTTTTGAATTAGTTTGGGAGGCTCGTATTAGAAAACCGTAGTTAACGGCGGTTATGACGTTAACCTAGATGCATCTGGCTCAGACCTCAGCTAGCAGGGGCGTTGCTAGCCTAACATGTATGCCACACGTTGGATCTGTTATTCCGTACGGACACACTAGAGGAAAGGGCTACCCATAGAGGTGGAGCCGCCCATGTGTGGACTTTTGACTTGCTTTCTGTATGAGAACTCCCTTATTGATTCACTTATTTATATAAATTATTATCTTCTAACTAAAATTATGTTTATATGGTCTCATGTGAATTATAGATGTACTGTCTAATCACTGGGTTGCAAAACTCACTCCGTTTTTCTAAAAAAATTTTTCAGGAATAAATATTTGATTATGTGAGCCTTTCTATTCAAGAGTAATAATCTGCAATGAGTATCTATTCGTTGTTGAGTTCTTAGACGTCATCTGCTCCATATGTCACAGGCAGGATCCATCCATATTTATTTATTTTACCTTTTATTAAAATATGTAATTATTTATTTTAGAAACTGTAAATTTATTTAAAATATTTGTAACTTTCTTATTTAATTTATATTTGAGTCTGATAGGCTTTCTAGGGAACTGTTTCCCTTAGCACCGGTCATGGTTCATTTTGGGCCGTGACAATCACAAAGGTGAAACAAGTACAATATGCACACCCAAATAATGTCACATAGATGCATATAATGCATGCCTGTCCTAGTGGCTGATGATATCATCTGTCGGTTATAGAGCCAAAACATATCAATTTCATCCCTTTTTGAAATCAATCAAATATACTAAAATCAACATCAATCCTCCTCAACTCACACATTAACACTTTACCACAATTCACAAAACTACCATCCAACCATTTTACCCATCTCAATCAAATGGCTAATTTACAAATACATTAACATGTCATACATCCTTCCTTATCCCAATTTCCAACAATACTATTTTCAATCAACCATCATTATACATAATCAATTAACCATGGATAAGGATGATGATGTTACTCCAATTTACATTACCTAAACACAAAATCTTCACTCTACTCCTCACATAAAACCAATCACTTTCTCCCTTTCTCTAACTTCTCATGCTTAAATTTTGCCTTGCTAATTAAGTAAGGAAATTATGAGATAAGATTAAGAGTAGACAAAAGAAAAGAAATTAAATTCATCTTCTTTTACCATTTCTTATCCACCACAAGATTAATTCACTATGTGGTGAATTAACCTAAAGATAAGATTAACCACTCATCTTAAGATAAAACGAAATCTAAATTCATCCAAATTTCTTCTCATAAAGTTCGATCACTCCCTTCCAGTATTTTTGTTGTACTACCTACAAGGTGTGCATGTTTAAATGTGAATGGTATAATCCAAGTTCACGACAAGGAATACGAAAGCACAAAAACTACGATATCACTGAAGTTAATGTAACCAGGAAATATAGGCACTAAGATACTTTTATACTACCTCAAAATGCACAACAAGTATACTATTTGCCTTATTATCGGACGAAAAAATTCCGACAGTATATATTTACCGGCGAAGTTTATACCATTTGATTTTGTTCGACGGTACTCAACGTTTTTCTTATAGTTTTAATCATCTTCTTGTATAAAAAACCATCTCTAGATCTTTGAAGGAGTAAGGAATAACATCAATCTCAAACAACCAAGAAGCAAATACCATTCTTCTCATCTACTTCTTCATCCTCAAGGTTAGTGAAGAGAATACTTTCACTTTCTCTCCTTTTAAGTTCGACTTTTATGCCCATTCATAAAGGACTTATGTTGTTCATTTTCTTATGTAACAAGGTAACACGAGGAACCTCAAGAGGAATATCTAAGATATCAAAATTCAAGTTCAAAAGGGTGAAAAATCACTTCCTTCCCTTTCATTGAGGTCTCGACCATGAGGCATAATTTTAATTATTTGATGTGTTGTTTTTATTTAGGAAATTCTTGGTGACTAGAAGGGCTAAGAAAGCAACTTGAGAAGACTAACAAAAAAAGTAAGGGTTAGGATAACTAGAAAGTCTCAAATTTGAATAATATGTTATATTGATGTTTTGATGATGTCTTGATGATACTTGATGAATATAAATGTTCTTAAAAATAATTGAGTAATTGATGAGTTAATAATATGTTTTGTAAGTGCTTGATATGAATCTTTCATAGTTTCATGAATATGTATCATGATGATGATAGCCGAATTGTATGTGCACTTGGGATTAGAGCTTACCTTCATAAAAATTAATAATCAAGAGAAGAAATCATAAGATGATACTCATAATGTTTAAGAGAGTAAAAGGATGAAAGAATATAAGAAAAGACTTTAAGGAGACTTGAAAATATCATAAAAACATTCGTGATGAGAATGGAATATAATTATGCTCCTAGAATTAAGTTATAATTTTAAAAATTTAAATCCATGATAAGGACTCATAAAGTGATAATTGATGGAGTTAATCAAGTAAAAGACTAGAAGATTGAAAGAGAGAAGTTAAAAGAGCCTAAGAAAATTATAAGCACAAAGTTTAGGACTATGAAAAATATATGATGCACCAAATTTGGTTCGAACGAAATTTAAAATAAAAGTAAGCTAAAAGTATAAATAACAAAATATTAATCTTAACATTATGAACATAGAATACTTAGGAGCAAAAATATAATTATATAAAAAATATGGATCAAAATATAGTTAGGATATAATACCGAGCACAAATATTAATTTTAGAAGAGTTTAGGATAACAGTATAAGAATAACAAAGTAATAAAATAAGAATAAAACAATAAGTGGTAAAATGATCATTTTCACTAATAAAAGTTAGAACAATCATGGTATGAAATTTTAAGGACAAAATGGTAATTAGGAGAAAAAATGGTATAAAAGACTTTAAAGATACAAATTAAAATAGTAATTATGAATAAAGAGGAAGGGTAAAAAGGTAATTACAAAAAACTAAGGACATAAAGAACATACTATAAAAGATTGAAGATAAAGATACATATATATAAAATTGAGAAGTGAGGGTATAAAAGTAATGTGAGAAAAAAAAGCGTGTTAAAAAAATAAGAGACATAATGGTCAAATTATAAAATTTTAAGGGAAAAATGGTAATTATAACTAAAGAAAGCTTAAAGTCTCAAGATAAAAGATTAAGGACATAATCAATATAAAGACTAATATAATAAGGAGTAAGGACAAAAGATTAATTATAAAGAAAAAGGAGCATAAAAGACTCTTAAAAAAAAAGATTTAGTATGAGAACTAAATAATTATGTGCTTGATAAAAATGATGGTTTTGTCTCACTTGCTCAGTGTTTTGTGATTATTTGAGGATGATGATTTCGTTCTGTCTACAGTAAGGACAATAACTTTGTCCCGCTCACAGCTTAACAAATATAATTTTATGAGGATGGCGATACGCAATACTTACTTGAGAATTTAAATACGACATATGATTTTTAAATAAAAACTCTTGGATTTTAGTTATAAAAGTTGAAATATGATTTTCTAAGACATACAACATAATTTTGGTTTGAATATAATTTTGGAAAAGGAGAATGGGACTCAAGGACATGTTGTTATTTGTTATTGTTGTTGCATTAGTCCTTGTAGAAGAATAAGTAGAAGCATTAGTAATTATAGATGATAGTAATTAAATAGTTTTTGATGGGTGCCAAAGTGAATGTTATGAATTTTATTTTTAACAGATTTAATTAATTATTTATACTTATTTTGACTGAAATAATTATTTTGATATGAAGAAATAAAGTGTTCGAAAATTATTAAACAATGTGTTACTTTTTATCAAATGATGAGATTGAGGCATAATAATTTTATGTTATTCTTTGTTCTTATTTCTTACATTATTTGTGTTCTTTAGAAATAGAGATAATAGATAAGTGTCATTAGGCAAAAGAATGAATAGTAATATTAAATGTGATGCTCTAAAGTATATTATTGGCAATAGTGATAGAAATTATATTTGGGAGTTGAAAATAAACACAAATACCTTTGTTAATTTATGTGAGTTGCTTCAAGTCTAAAGAGGACTTCGAGAGGATGGCCAAATAGCTTATCGGAGCAAATTGCAAGTTTTTTAATTATCTTAGAGCACGATAAGAGAAATCATAGTCCACAAGTTAGATTTTATAGATCTAAGAAAACAATTAATAAGTATTTCAATAAGACTCTTAAGGCTATTATACATATCCAAAGCATGTTGTTCACCAAAGCCTCACTAGTTGAAGAGAATTGCGTAGACCCAACATGGAGAAAGTTTAAGGTATAGCTAATGGTTTATGTGTGTCATTTGTTTTTCGGTTAGAAATGTAATGACCCGATTTTTAGTATGTCTGAATCATATTGGAAATTGAGTGCTACCAACTTGTCTTCCTAATTATGATCTATTATTTATTATATGAGTGTGAGTTGTTGTTAAAAGCGTAGTTATTTTGTGAATTTTTTTTTGAAACATTTGGATTATTAAACGGAATTATTCATAATCATTTCACAAATAATAAAAAATACAACAGTTATAAACAACCACACTTATATACATCTCAAACAATTAAATAACATGCAATTATCCAGCCATTATTTGAGCATAAATTTTAGTTAAAACACCCCTAGAAATAGCTAGATAATAACTATATACGTATATATATATACAACATCCTAGACCCTGACCTATTCAAAAAGTCTCTAACCTAACACCTAGACTCTATACTCACCTAGTCCCTCTAAACTACGAAAGCGAGGAAAGTACGTTCTAATTCTTCAAAATTTGGGTCAGGTTGAACGCCATTAAAAGGCAGAATATCATCTACTACTCCTCTACACGATCATACGTTGTCATAGGACAACTCACTGGCATTTCATCAAATAGCCTCATAACAGGAGTCTCGTACAAATAATTTAGGTTAAAGTTTGTATTCAAACGGAGTACGGATATCAGCTGGTCTATCAATATTTAATATAAACAGAGAATGGAATTCACCCTAGACTCAAAACACTACCTAGAGCGAAATTTTCTTTGCGGAGCGATCACTCGTAAGTCATGACAGAATACTCCTGCTTCCATCTGAAGGGGGAAGAGAGAGAAGGGGTAAGAACCGGAAAGTTCTTAGTAGAGTCATGCTAATTAGTCATGTTAATCGCTTCCGTTGTGCTTATCAGTCAGTAATATATTTTACAGTAAACAGAAAGAAACATAGATAATAGATAAATAGAGAAAACTGAGAAACAGAATACAAACAGAAAAATACAAGATAATAGGACACAGTAAACACAAAGAATAAAATACAAATAGAGAAAGCATACATTCATACGACAATCATAATAGAGAGAATGCGCAACCAAGTATGATGCATGTCTGTCCTATGCATGTTATGAGCCCACGTGTCGGTTTACACCCTGCAGCCTGACATTACCTAGGAAATAGTCCTAGATATGGTTTTCCGTTGTGTCTTTCATGCATACGTGTAGGTGGTTAAAAATACCACTCCTTCGTGACTACTGACAGTCGGCGCAAAGCTCGAGGCCATAATATACGCATAAGGAAAAACAACGATCCTCAGTTCGTGGGCGTCTCCGAGATCAACACACAACAAAACAGTAATCCTTAGTTCTTGGGCTATCCCTGAGATCAACACACAACAAAACAGCGATCCTCAGTTCATGGACTATCCCCGAGATCAACATACAATAGTTCATGGGTTATTCCCCTTAATCAATGAATATCAATTCGTGGGTTTTTCTGTATTTTAACATTTTTTATCATGCTTTCTAAATCTCAGCAATTCATATAATACCTAGCCCCAAACACAATCAAGCACTAATTATGTTGCTCCTAGATTGCTTCCTTAATCGGCATTTATCTTTGTCTTTAAAGCTTTACTTTCTTTTTTTTTATTTTTATGTTTTTTTCAACATTTTATCTTATCTTTCTTTTATCTTCTCCTCACAAACATATTCTTATCACTCCCTGGGTGTTTTATGAAGGTAATTATAGAATTTCGAGTTTAAGGTTGTTGTCCTAAAACTTTTAAGAAAAATTGCCTTTTACCTTTATTTTATAATTTTTAATAATATTTTATTATATATTTTTGAAAATTACATTTTTAACCCAAAATTTTATTAAATTATATTTTGATAACTTTTAATATTTATACTTTAACTCCCTAAACTTTTAATATTTATACTTTTCTCCCCCAAAACATAAAAATATTTGTACTTTGACCCCTAACAAGATCAAAGAGTTGCTCTTGAGTATTCTTGGTGATATTCAAAGTGTTCTTTGTGTTCTTCACAAATTTATCAAATTTTTTATTCAAAATAAATTTGCAGCTACTAAAGTCCCATGATTTTCACTTGATTTCAACACAAATTTATCATTAATTTGAGGCTAAACCTGGGCCAGAATTGCATTTTTCCAGCAGCTATAAACCAAACTCACAAACTTGATTTTCAACCAATTTTCATCAAATTTTCAATAAGAATCACTTATATAAACAATCAATTTTAAACATAATCAAACCATACAATAATCACAAAACTTAAACACAATTAATCAAGATTAATTTCACCAAACACCTACCTCTCTCTGAAGCTCCAAAAATTGGATGTACATTAAAGCTTTTCTAGCTCACTTTTCTTTTTAAATCCATTCAAGAACAACTTTAACTATCATAAAGCATGCTTAACCGAATGTCAGCAGTCATATAAGACGGTTATCCTCACTTTAAACTTGTTGAAAAAAGTTTTTTAACCCACAAGTTAAGCTAAACAAGAGATCTATGAAAAAATATCAAGAAAACACAAGTTTAACTTAGTTTTCTTGAAGCCAAACCAAAGAGGAAGGGAGAGAAGCCATCTCACCTGAATATGAGGCATGATAAATCACATGGTTTTGAAGAGGAAGAAGAGAGGATCACTTTAATCGGTTCAGAATTTTAATTTGAGTTTTGGTGTGAAAGAAATCAAGCTTGGAAGATTAAGTGTTCATGGAGTTTTCTCTCTTTTCTTCTCTCTTGATTTTCGGCCATGAAGGAAGGAAATTAGTAGTTGAAAAGTGACTTGGAGAAAGGGGAAAGGCGTGCTTCATGGTGATTGGCTAGTTTGGGAGGTGGTTTGAAAAATATCTCAGGTGGATAATTACTAAAATTAGTTATGTTAGAACACAAGTATTTCCTTACTTTGCTCTTAAAAAATCCTAGCTTGGAGAATAAGAAAGAAAGCATGTGGTGGCTGGTCCTAGGAGCTCCATGTGTTATAATGTGATGATTCATCAAAATTTAATAATAAAATGTCATTTTGGGGATAATTACTAAAACTAGATACATTAGATTGCTTTACTAAAGGATAAGCATAAACTTTACTAGTATAAATGATACTAGTAACATGATAATCATGAGAATAGAAGATATATGATGAGGTATTAGCATTGCTAAAGTCATCTGAGAGTACTGATATTAATCTGCACCAGTAGACTGTAAGCTCGGTTTAACTTATCTCCTATTTTCAACTAAAGTAGATCAAATAATATTATAATATTACTAAAGCAGCTCTAATATTAATATAATAATAATATTATATTATTATTTTTCTTCTCTAGCGAATCGAGTTCGGCTCGCCAAATCGAGACTAATTACGGAAACTAGAATCTAAAATTCCTAACGGACGCGGATCAAAAGCTAGGTTCTCCGTGATCGCGTCGTGGAGCTTAACTCAGTAGAGGTGTTTGATTAGTGATGACATAATGATGTTATATATTGAGGTGCTTGATGAGCAGTAGAGGTGCTTGGAAGTGGCTGCTTCACTGAACTTCTGAAAAAGCTCTGTTTCTTCAGAAAAGGTTTTGTTTCGCAGAAAACTAGGTTGTTACAAGAAGGATTGTTTATCTAAAAGTCATAATTTTCTATGAATGATAGGGTTGCTTGGGATCATTAGACAACACTTATATAGAAGTGACAGTCTCAGAGTCTGATAAGCCAAGATATTGAACAAGAAATGGTAAAATATGTACCAAAGTACTAGGAGTGTGTAACCGAGATATGAGCTTTGTTTATGTACTTAGTGGATTGGAGGGATCGGTATCTAATTCAAGAATACCCGGAGATGCAATCACTCGTCGTAATAGTCTCAAAATACAATAGGGTAGTACTTAATTTATAAGCCACTAGTTAGATTTTGACATTGAGCTTTAGTTCACCGTAGTTTAGCTTACGATGTTTCTAATTTAATGTTTTATAGGTAATTATAATTTAGTTGATGCTGGTTACCAAATAGTCCTGGGTTCCTAGCATTGTATAGAGGCACTCACTATCATGTTAGAGAGTGGGCCCAAAGAGCAGGCACACCTCGTAACTACCAAGAGTATTTTAATAAGAAGCATTCTTTTGCTAGGAATATTATTAAGAAATGCTTTGGTTTACTTAAGAATAGATGATCAATATTAAGAAGTCCTAGCTTTTACCCTTTAAAAATACAAAGTC
The DNA here is from genome assembly GCF_014773155.1 of Arachis stenosperma. Taxonomy (NCBI): domain Eukaryota; kingdom Viridiplantae; phylum Streptophyta; class Magnoliopsida; order Fabales; family Fabaceae; genus Arachis; species Arachis stenosperma. The sequence goes on along the minus strand of NC_080381.1, from coordinate 127,826,438 downwards.
AGATTATAATTACTTGTTTTTTATTGCAAAACTTTATTCGAATGAATATGGATACATATTCGAAAGAGTAAATTGGCCTCTTAGATGAATTTCTGCCTGTTAGAAAGGAAGATGCGAATGAGTTGATTGATGTGGTTGAAAATACGAATGAGTGGACACGATGACATGACAACATTGCAATGAGATGTACGAAAAGTGTCAAACTAGTCGTACGGAATAAGATTAGCTTATAAACCCAGTTTGAATTTCATTATTTAAATTGGCATGACACTTGTGATGTAATAGCTTCATTTGTGTTTGTAATACTTTCTATTATGTCGTTAAACTCATAGTCATTAAAATTTATAAATGGTTACTGTAAGACTTGTTTGTAACAGTTTCTAAAGTATCAATATGACTTACAATTATGTTGTTTGATGTTTTTTGTTTGTCTTGTATTGTAAGACGTGTTGTTTGATGTTATTGGATTGTACAACTTATTTACATTACACTTCTTAAGTGAGAATGGACAAATGCATATGGACTAATGAAGAAACTGAAGCATCTGTTTCATGGAGGACTGTATTGTTGATGGTCTAAAACCTGATTGTGGATAGTTTAGACCAAGAACTTTTGAAAAACTTGATGCGTGGATGAAGGTCATTAACAAAATTACTTAAAGTTAATTAATTTTTCACTTTAGAATATGTATACTAATTTCTTTAAGTTTTATCACAGGCACACCCGACCAAATTCTATACTCTTGGTAAGTCATTCCCTTTGTTCAACCGACTGGAGGGTATATTCATAAAGGATAGAGCCACGGGTGCAGGTGCAGTCAGTGGTTTTGACGCACAGGAACAAGTTCATAAGAAGGAGAAAGATCATAGTCCAGGTATAGACGATTTTAAAATGTTAGCAAATCCAAATTTTGATGAAGGGCAAGCAACAGCTTCACATTCTGATGCTGGTGGAGCTAGGGGAAGGCATTCTGGAAAGAAGCGGAAGCAAAATGAAATTCTAGAGTGAATGAGAATTTTAAGATCGACTAGAAGGATGAACAATTTGGATTCAGTGATGATGAAGTGGTGTAGGTCATGTTGAAGTTTTCTGATAACCCATAGCTAGAAAAGCGCTTATGGATATAACATATTCTCAAAAGAGTGCTTTAGTGCAATTCATTCTCAAGTAGAGTGAGTGATGATTGTCTCAAGTTGTGAAGTCATGTGTATTTGAGTATGTGGTCTAAGATTTGGTTTTGGAACTTAGGATGATTTAAGTATGCACAAAATCTAAGTACTTATTAGGTGAAACTTCTTAATATTTGTTAAGTATGCACAAGTTATTATTAGACTATGATATGAAACCAATTATTAATGCTTTGTGAATTTATATTGATGAACTTAATATGCCAAATTCATAGTTTCCTACCATTTATGCTATTAGTAAGTTATTGCAGCCATCTATATTAATGCTTTGTAAACTTATGTGAGTAAACTACCAAAATTGACCTTGAAAGATTGAGGCGCTGACAAAACTGACCAAACAAGAAGGAAAACTAACTTATACCCATCAATGATGCCCTCCGCGTGCCAAATCTAACCATTCCCTAACCAGGGTTGGATCTTGTTAGTTAAGCATCCTAGGTGTAATCTCATTGGTGATTTGGCACTTGTTGATATAGAATATTGAATTAAAAACTTAAATTAAATAAAAGATAAAGTATATTTTTGTGATCAACCCAATCAAATTAAAATCCAAATTCAAAACCTAGCCCACCAAACTCATGCCACTTCCATCATTTCCAGTCGTTCCACCTCATCAGTCTCACCTTCCTCCTTCTCTACTATCACAACCATAATCACTTCATCCTTTAACAACAACTGCAAAGTAATCAAACTACAAAAGTATTTAGATTTTTTAAAAAAAAAGACAAAAAAAAAAGATCAAGGCAAGTCTGATAGAGAGAAATCAATGGATCGTTGGTACCTTGGAAAAGGTGGTGCCATTGATGACATTAGCATTGATGGAGGAGAGGTTGATGTTGATCGTGTCGTGGAAGACAAGGATAGTGATTAAGTCACAAAGGTTAGGGGTGACGAGCCACCGCCATTACCATTTACCCTCCCTCCTCATTCGACACACACACACACACACTCCCTTCCTCCCTCCCTCCCTCCCTCCCCCTCTCTCTCTCTCTCTCTCTCTGACACACATACTCTGTCAATGCTTCTCTTTTTTCCTCTAATTTGATCTTTTCTAACTTCAATTTACTTCTCTTTGTCTCTCTCGTCTCTGTTGTTATTGTTATTGACTTATTGTTATTGAATGTGGGTGGGTTATGGTAGTAGTAACGGACCAGGGTTAGAGTAGTCGAAGTGCAATGTTCACCCATTTGCGTTATTGGAGATGGAGCAGGAAAAATATGGACCAAAATCTACAAGTACCCAATTGGATGTAGATAAAGACACTATGAATCAAACAAGATTGCAAGTAGATTATGTTTCTGGCAAAAGTGATGCTTAGAAGATGATGGAGAAAGAAGAGAATTCGAGGATAGGGCATTGTGAATCAAGTTCAAAATAGTTAGACAGATAAAATTTGGGTCACAATAGCAAAGTTAGGTTAGGTCTCCAAAAAATTCAGGGTGAGTTAACATGTAGGTTCATGGTGTTCATATTTTTTATTTAATTTAAGTTTTTAATTCAATTTTCCACATCAGCGAGTGCTAAAATTACCAATGAGATTACACATAGGATGCTTAACTAACAAAATTCAACCCTAGTTAGGAAATGATTAGATTTAGCATGCGGAGGGTATCATTGATGGGTACAAATTAGTTTTCCTTCTTATATGGTTAGTTTTGTTAGCACTTCAATTTTTTAGTATTAATTTTGGTAGTTTACTCGCACATAATATCTCTGACTTCTTGATATAATAATAATAATATGTATGGAATTATGTAACAAGAATTTATGCACTTAAAATAGTCTCTGACTTCCTGCTATTGATTAGCTATGAAGTTTAACTAATTCAGTAACCCCAAGCATAGACACACTTATACTCATATAATTTCAAATATGTACCATCACTACTCTATTTGCACTTAGCAATATCCAACCCACAAAATGGTTATTCAACATAGCCATAATATGTAATAACACAAAGCCATTTCATCGAAGAATCTAGCTTTTACAATAATGCTCATATGCTTAATACAATCCAAAGCACCTATTAGAATTTGAAAAACAAGACTGATAAAAAAACATACAAACTACAAAACTAAAAATAAGAAAACAATCTAACAATTTTAGTAATTGCATTTCATTCTCTAGTTTTACAACCCGTTCATTCAGTTTCATCTTATAAGTAACATCACAAGAGCGATCTTTAGCACCTCTTTCAGTATAATTCACACTTTGACATTGATAAGACGGGCCAGCCCAACTAAACCATCCACATCGTCTAACAGGAAATGAATAATACTCTCTATCCGGGTTTGCAACACTACTTAAGATTTGTAACGAGGCTCTCAAACCACAATCGCCAAAACGTTCTCCCATGACATTAGAACTACCGCTACCATAGGAACCACTTGCCAATATTTTATTTCTAGATGTCATTATTAAATAGGTTGTTGTATTTGTAAGAGTAGACAAAACTCAGAAAAACATTCAAGAAAGAGTAATATAAATATGTTTAGTATTAGCTAGTCCAAATACAGATAGCTACCCACTTCTCAATTAGTCCTTTGATTATCAAATTTTGTTTAGTATATTACTATTCAACACAAATGTGTTCTCATAACTTTAATTCTGTTTAATTTTTTACTCTAATCAAACATATGAAATCTGAAAAACTCTACATGAAAAAAGACAGCTTATTCTACTAACTTTAACTCCATTCAAATCTGTTGTGATAACGTAAACTCTATTCACTTATTCACTCTAGTCAAATATATAAAGTTGAAAAATATTACATGAAATAAGACAAATTGTTCTACTAACTTTTATTCAATTCAAATCTATTCTGATAACTTTAATTCCATTCAATTGTTCACTCCAACACAACCTTTGATTAACTAAATCCAAAAAATCAAATAAAAGACATACAAAAATCTTCAGCAATTCAGATTCTCAATAGTTCACAATACATAACTATAATCTCTTATACAAAAAAAACTCATCTACAACATTCTACTTCTATTTAATGTCAATATTCAATAATTGCCTCATGGATTCTCTCCTATCACCTGCAACCAACAAAAGAAATGAAAAAACCCATATGAAAAAAAAGACAAATAAAAACAAAATAGAGAATGGATGTAGAAGAAATCAACGACCACAGAGAGATTGGCAGATTGCGATAGAGAACACGAAAGAAAAGGTTAGAGTACCGTCTTTGCAGAAATTAAAAAAATAGTGGCAAGCCTTCCTCGTCAGAGGTAAACTCGACGTCGAAAAAGGTGAGTATCACCGGTGAGATAGGCTTTTCCAATGGTGAAGCTCTGCTCTGGCACCTTTGAGTGAAAAGGGCAAAAAAGATGGGAGATGGGATATGTTTAGGGATTTCTAGTTCTGTATTCATTTTAATAACTAAAGGTAATTTAGTTATTTCACTCATTTTAGTCTTCGTATTTATTTTGAGTCAAACAAAATACTGAGACATAATTTAGTTATGTACATCTTACACCAAAAATACAATACAGAGACTTAATTAAATTTCTGTCTCTCAATATCTATTTTTTAGTTTTTATTTTGCAGTCTTAGTCTCTTTTCCAAATGTTACCTTATGGTTATACACCAAGTGAAAGAACCATGCTATGACCGAAACAATCTCGGTATTTTTTTATATTTTTTAATTTTTTGGGATATCTTTGTGTTTATATATTTTAAAAATATTTTTGTTTGTTACTAAATTTTTGGAGGATATTTTTGGTAGTTTAATTATTTATGATTATTATTATTTCAAGGGTAAATTATTAAAAATTTAAAAATTCATAAAAAAATCAATCGTAAATGTTTTTGTTTTTAAAAATCCTGTGACATTAATTATGGAGCCAAAAAATTTAGTAATAAGGACAAAAATAATATTAAAAATAATAAAAAAGAGGATTAATGTGCATATATTTAGATATCTAAATTAAGTATATTAATTAAGTTTTTAAAAATTTAATTTAATATATCAAAGAGTGTATTAATCTAATTGTTTTTTCTCATCTTAGTATTTTGCCAAATTATTAATAACATCGTCTTGCATTATCTGATACTCTGTGCTTATCAAATCATATCTTTATTACCTACTTTTTATATAATACATAAAAAAAATTATAATTCAATAGTTAAAAATTTATATAGAATTTTACTCTAATTGCGTAAGAGATATAAAAAATAAATAAATAAATAAATAAATAAATAAATAAAATATTGTGATATGAGATCAAAATTAATTTTTATAATATTTACGGTATAAAAATTTTCACTGAAAAAATAATTATATGTAAGAAAAATTGAGGAGATAGAAAAATAGAAAAATGAAAAATTTATAAGGATATTATTTGAAGAAATTTATGTCTGAATGTCTTGTCTCTCACGTTTTTTTGTACTTTTTGAATTATCAAAAAATATATAAATTAATTATTTGAAAAAATATTTTTTTTCTCTATGTATTACTTTCTTTTACTAAAATAAGTTTTATTATCTTCAATATTTTTGTATTTATGTTATAAAGACAACTTCTAACCATTACCTTATATACCAGAAATCTAAACATCTAGAAGAACCTAATTCGAGAATAATAATATTATTATCTCATTTAGAGGTTAGTGCATAACTGCATATAATAGGTTAGAGATAACTTAAATTGTCCTTAAACTTTTTTTCCTTTTTGAAAAAAATACTGATTCTCATCCAAAATAAATTTGTCTCGAGGTTCATAACCATAAAAATTGTCGAACTCATTAGTCTTTTAGTTAGTGAACTCCCCACAAGCCTAACAAACAGTTGGACACTTATCATTACTTATATCGCATTTTCCATGAGATATTAGATAGGTTAGTACAGATTATACTTTTATTGGACAGACATATTTCAATAGTATTTTTAGTTATTTTATTTGTAAATATATAATCCGACTTCTAACAAATTATACTTTTAGTTAATAACAAGAATTGTTAACAAATTATACTTTTAGTTCACGAGTCAATTTAAATAAATATTATAAATTTAAATTTCGGTTTATACATACAAAAACCCACACTGAACGACCCTTACATTAGTGAAGTCCTTTTAGATTTAGTAGAAATTATCCAAGTACGTAGCACTTTAACTTGTTTATATAGGAATTCAATGTCAATGTAGCTTGACACAAGTTATGCAATCATCTCATCACTCCTATCAAAAGTTATATCATTCACATTGACACTATTTATATACCAAATTTCGCACACTTTTTATTTATTTATTTATTTTTATTAAACAAATTAGTCTCGCTTCTTTCTATATGTCAGACACTATTATTATTCTTTTTTCCAAGCATGAATTACCAAAAATCTATATATAACTACGAGAAATGTTGTTTAGTAAATATAAGGGTTCATGTCTTAATAAATCAGAAGAATTATAAAGAGCGATTTGGCTAATTCATCATTAAATTAAGAAGTGTCCAATAAAAAGATTTTAACTAATTCGCCATAATAATTTAAGAAGAAAAAAGAAAAAAAGTTAGTAGATATTTATTTAACAGAAAAGACATTCTCAAACAACACAAAGAGAATAAATTTACTATGTGCGTGTATAAAATCTCAGTGAAAAAAGATTCTAAATTTTTAGTGCAAACACAAAAAAAAATTAATCCAACAATAAAAAAAATTATTCATAAAGAAGTAATAAAAATGTGATAGACAATCCAATTGGTGAGTATCATTTTCTCTTCTTTTTTATTTAAGTATTTTCTTTTAATTAATTAAAAAAGTTTTTTTCTTTTTTTTTTCATTTAAACATTCCATAGTTGTATTTTTTTTCTTTTTTTGTTTCTCTGTATTTTTCTTATTCTCTCTTTTTTTTTTTTGTTTAAGTTGTTTTTCAAAAATTTAAAAAAATAAAAAAAATCAATATTATTAGATTCTACTCTTTACTCATAATTTTTTATTCATTTTAATTTTTAAAATTAGTTTTCAAAAAAATTGCATGCATGATTATCATTATTTTTGTTCTCTTTCCACTATTTTTCGTCTTTCTTGTCCAAGCAAACACATACACTTTTGTACCACTTAAAATATTTAAACTTAAAAATTTGATAAATTTTTAAATTTGGTGTTAGCGATAAGAAGAGAAACAAAAATTTTAGAACACAACAAGTAAATAACAAAAAGAAAGGCCACAATGATGAGAAAGATGAAAAATGGTAATCTTTTTTGGTGGTTAGTTATTTATTTTTTCCCTTGTTTTTGTTTTTTTTTTCTTTTTCTTTTTCTTTCTTACATGTGCATATTCCATTTACTTTTCTTTTTCTTTAAAGCTCAAACTTGAATGTTTGCTCCTCCAGTGATCAATTGTTTGGAGGATATCTTCATAAAAAAAATTGAATAATGAATTCAAAACAAAAGTGATAGTGCTCAAAGATATATGGTTACATTTGATGAATTTAAGATATTTGAATCTTGAAAAAATGGAAGGATGATCTTCAAAAACAGAAATTTGAAGACGTATTATAAAATCAATTCCTTAAAGTAGTTCAAAAAAAAGTCTGACAAGATAAAAAAAAATCAAAAGTTATAAGGTTCTGAGTACTAATGACTAGAACCCAATTATGTGCCTGTGATGTTTTTGTTTCAAGAAGAGACTTGGCCAAGTAAATCTGAGAGATGTCTTATTATCTGGTAACTTGGGCCAATTAGTTTGGGATTATCGATTGAAAACCTACATTAACAGTCGCCTTGAGACAAAACATGTAGAGTTCAAATAGGCTCTAGGCATCGATGTCTGGATCAACAATTTCCTAGTTATGTGCTTGGGGTGTGATTGTGCCAAGGAGGGCTTTGAGTAATTAGATCCGAAAGGTGCTTTATCACCCGGTAACATGGGCCAACTGGCCCGAAATTATCGATTGAAAGCCCATCAAGAGCTGTCTTGTGATAGAACACTTAGAGTAAAAAGTCTCAAAGATCTTTTTTCGAATTAAATCTGAAGTAACTACCTTCAAGTCATATAAGCCCAAAAGAATTCTCATAATACAATTCGGGTTTTGCTAATTCTCAAATCCTAAATATGCAAGATTCATCAAATCCTAAGTATGCAAGCTCTCTCTCTCTATATATATATATATATATATATATATATATATATATATATATATATATCTCAAAAAATTCTCTCTGCTATTAAAGTTATCAGACCAATGAGGAACTCATCCAAACACCACACTCACTAATGGTATAATTATTTTGATTGGAGACTATATACAAGCTCATAAATCTCTCCTCAAGAGATTTATTACCTACCCACATATCTTTTCACAACTTTATTTTGCATCCATCTACAATATACATCTTCCATCCCTCTATGCTGAACTTTTTGTATAGCTCACATCTATTTGTCACACTTGCTATGTCTTTTCACTGTCCATTATAACTGTTACAAATTTGTTCTCAACCGGTCTATGTTCATCACAGTTATAACAAGAGCTTATAATTCTTTTCTATAGCGGTTCACTTTTTTCTATAAACCACCACCAATTGAATAACATTGTTGCATTCTTCATTTCTAAGTCCCCCACACCTCAACTTCCATGCTCACTCCATTTTATCGTTGGCATCGCTTTCTTATCTCCTTTAAACCCTCAGAAGAATTTGGTTTGCATGGATATGATAGTTGATTTTCTCTTAGCAATTTGATACCCTCTTCAGGAAGATGATCACATCCAGACTATTTTGGATGGTCTCAATGAAAATATCAAGGATACATAACTTCAGTTATGTCCATAATGACCTCTTCTACAGTTCATGAAGCTAAGTTTTTTTACTTGCATATGAAGATATGCTGGGAGATTCAATCAAAGAGGCAAATTCACTAATGCTCGATTTCAATGCCAACTATGTGGGAAAGTAGGTCATGTCATTCAAAACTACTATCACAAATTTGATTCTCACACTGTAAGAAAAATGCAGAGTACCATTAAAAATCTCACCGGTAAATATTTACCGTCGAATTAATTTTGTTCGACAGTAATTAACGTCGGATTTTGCGACAGATTACCAGCTTAGGAAACCAATTGATTACCGGCAGATTTTTTCGATGGTATTGTTGGTGCCAAAAACATATTGTTTCGCGCTATGTTTCCATCGGATTATTCCTACAGTAATGTTAATAACAACTTGTGTTAATCTCTATTTGATTTAATCCATTGTAATATTTGGGGGCCATACCAGACTCCTACACACAATAAAATGAGATATTTTTTTATAATTATTGATGATTATTCACGGTTCATTTGGAGTTACCTACTCAAGCATAAATCTAATGCGACAAATTCTTTGATCAATTTTATTTCTCTGGTTGAGACACAATTCAAAGCACAGGTGAAACAGATCTGTTCAGACAATGCTAAGGAGTTAACTCTCACTGATTTTCTGCAATCAAAAGGAATACTCCACCAATTCTCTTGTGTTGAAAGACCTGAGCAAAATTTTGTTGTGGAGCGCAAGCATCAACATTTTTTAAATGTAGTCCGCGCCTTATTTTTTCAGTCCAAGGTACTAATTCAATTTTAGAGAGAGCGTATTCTCACAGCCACATTCCTCATCAACAGATTGTCCAGTCCTATTATTAATTTTTAAACTCCATATGAGAGAATTTTTCAAAAATAGTCGGATTACCAAGTTTTGAGAGTGTTTGGCTGCCTCTACCATGCATCCACCCTATTATCTCAGAGGTATAAAGGCTATTTTTCTGGGCTACCCAGTTAGCTATAAAGGATACAAGCTGTATGATATAGAGAAGAAGAAGAATTTCATTTCTAGAGATGTAAGTTTCTCAGAAAATATATTCCCATTTCACTCTATCAACACTTTAGACCATTCCCTTATTCAAGAAATTTCTGACATAGTGTTACTCTTACCCATTTCTGACCCGCACATACCCGCACTCATTGACCCTACTCTAACACACACCAATACCAAACCAATTCTAATAGAAACTACTGAAATAACAAATTATGAGACTGTCCCAATCACCACAAATAGTCACATTTTCCAAAATCAAACAACAACTACTACTAGGAGATCACGACATGACTTAGTAAATAAATATCATTATAGTACTAACTATTGATTCTATGTTTAATTACTCTGGTGGTTCCTATAATTTTACAAAATTTTCAATTAGGTCTTTATACTTTTTTTTTAATTTGGTCTTTGCACTAATTTTTTTTTTTCAATTAAGTCCCTATTGACAGTAATTGATTTAATTGTATAGGAATCTAATTTAAAAAAAATGGTGCAGGAATTCAAATAAAAAGAAAAAAATATAAGGATCCAATTAAAAAAAAATTGGTGCAAAAACTCAATTAAAAAGAAAAAAAAAGTATAGAACCTAATTAAAAGTTTCGTAAAACTATGGAACCAACAGAGTAATTTTTTTTTCAAAGACAATGAAATTTCATTAATAGAAATAGAATAAGGTGTCACATTACAAGGACTGAAATAAGTAAAAGGAGATCTCCCAAAAGGTCATCTAAATAGACCAAATTTAACATCAAAAGAGAAAAGTGAAACAGTGGTAAGAACAACTAAGGGGGAGAGTGATGAGGAAGGTCTCGTATTTCTCTGACTAGCTTCGTCGCCGAGGCCACTACTTCCACTGAGTTGCGGCGTGTGCCCTCATAGAACCAGCTATTTTGTTCCTTCCAAATCAACCAAAGGGTTATAGCAATCTTTTGCAGCAACGAGTCACCTCTTGTTCTACCATGCCCTTGAACTAACGCCAACCACCATGAACTGAATTCAATAACCTCCAAGCTAGGTAAGCACCAGTTGAATTGAGATTGTTCTCAGATTTCTTGTGTTTTTCTGCATTTAACCAAGCAATGAAGCTGGGTTTCCTCTGTTTCATGACAGCAAGGGCAGATTCCACTAGTGGACGGGAATCGGTGATGGAAAAGGGAGGAGACTGGTAGACGTTTATGACAAGCTTTCCAGAGAAAGATTTGAATTTTGTGGGGGACTGAGAGCTTCCATAGGGATGTCCAAAGGTCCCTCAGACGCAGATTTGGTGGGCCAAGCTCCAAGGGCTCGTGAAAAAAGTTATAGGCAATCTGGTATCCTGCAGTGACACTGTAAGTGTTTGATCTGTGTAAAATCCATTTAATTTTATCACTATCACCTTCAATCGAAACTGATAAAATTCTACCACTAATGCCTTCAGTAAAAATTTGCTGAATCATATTTGTGTTCCACTGGCCGTTTGAAGTAATTAGATCTTTAACCTAGAAAATTGTTGGATCTGTAGCTTGATGAGCTGATTGTGGAGGGACAGTGAAAGGATAGGGAGGTGGAAGGCACGAGTCTTCAAAGATTATGATTTCTGAGCCTGTGTCAACGCTCCAAGAGAGCCCCTTCTCAAGCACTTTGCGCCCCTCTAGCAAGCTGTGCCACCCCCGTGAAGGTATGTTTCCAGTATCGGCTTTAATGCATTGCAATATCGATAATACTTTCCTTTTAAAATTCTAGACAGGAGTGAACTTGGTTGTGTTGTTATTCACCAAAACTGCTTCCCCAGTAAGGCTAGATTCTGCGCCCTGAGGTCTTTGATCCCTAGTCCCCCTTCCTTCTTAGGTCTTGTCATAGTATTTCAGCCGATCCACACCATTTTTCTTTCTGTATCTCGTTATTCCCACCAGTATTGAGAGAGCATGCTATGAATTTCTGAGATAGCGTGTCTGGAAGCTTAAAACAGGACAGTGTATATATAGGAACTGCTTCTCCTATTGCCTTGAGTAATGTGTGTCGATCTCCTGCTCACAGTAGCTTTCTTTTCCAGCCTAAAATATGCTTTCTGATCTTATTCTTAATGAGGCTGAAGGTAGCTTTTTTTCGATTTATTAAACCTTGATTCTAATACCACTAAAACCAGACATGGTGATTTCTCTGACTTGTTAATAATTATGATAGTATATAAAATATTGATTAAAACATAGAAGAGAGAATTAAGGACAAAATTGATATTTAAAATATTAAAATACAAAATATATGAATGACTATTTAGAGAATATACGCAATCAATTGAGAAAATTCTATTTTTTAAACTCTTTTTTATTTAAAAAATTCAAAAAAAATCTATTTGAAAATCGTCAAATTTTAGGTATACAATATATATTTGATTATTTTGTTAATTATTTTTTCATTTTTTTAGTACATTTTCACGGTGATCTTTTAAAATATTTTTAACATCATCTAATTTTGTGAAGATATTTTTTGTGATTTATTCGATTAATAAAAAGTAAAGTAGTCTTATAATATACATTGCGAAAAATATTTTTTAAAAATTATATACCAAACTCTTTTTAATGTGTATTATATAAAATAGATATTTAGAAGTCAATGATGCCAATAACTATACCTTAATTATTATCATTAATATTATATATTAGATACGTTAACAATTACTAATTTATTCTAAAAGATGTAACTCATATAAATAGATATAAATTTTCAGACAAATACATGTATACTTTTTTTTTTGAATGAAAAGGCTCTACACTATCGGTGGAGCAAACAGGAATAAACATAGGTACAATTAAAAACTAAAAACATCACTAATAACCCAACGTGGCAAAATAATCCCTAGTCATCTTCGGCATTGTCATCAACAACCAAGAGTAGTACCACCAATCCATTCGTCAGATAGCATAAAGGACCTGTTAACGATTTTCACCATACCTGAACCTTGATTACGGAACACCCTATCATTCCTCTCAAGCCAAATTGCCCAAATTACAGTAAAAAAACCAATCAACCACTGCTTCCTCTCACACTTTCTTTGTGGAGCATTCGTCCAACTCTCAAAGTGTTGCTTCAGTGTACCTGGAACGGACCATTCTCTTCCCAGAGCGAACAGCCAAGCACTCCACATCTGTCAAGTGAGCTCACAACCAAGAAAGAGATGAAAAGTAGACTCCACAGACTTGCAACACAAAGCACACATATTATCAAGCTGGTCTATGACACCTAATCTGCACAATCTGTCCTTAGTATTCACCTTCTCAATCAAAACAAACCAAGAAAACAATTCGACCCTTGGCGGGACGAAACCCCTCCAGATAGCACTTGTGAAACTATAGCTTGTTATTTCCTCCGAGAGTACTGCGTCCTGCATCACTTGCACAAAGGAGTTTGTAGAAAAAATACCACTTCTATCAAATTTCCACACCACCCGATCCTCTCTCTCAGTTGTTAGCGTAACTGAGCATAGGATGACATGAAGTTGGTTCAACAGTTCTAAATTGAAACAACTCCCATTGAAACAACTCCCGTCTCCACTGGAAGCTCCATATCCACTCTAACTCATCCCAAAACCCACAGTCCCCTATAACAGATCCTTTAAGGTTTGAGACCGAGAAAAGTCTTGGAAACAGTTCTTTCAAGACACCACCAGTTCACCAAGCATCCTCCCAAAACCGGATTGTTCTGCCGTTTCCTACTTCTAATGACAAGCCACTAATCATTTTTTCCCTGACTTGTGGCTCTCTAATTTAAAACTGACAAATATCCTTCCACGGGCCCCCTCTCAGGGGAACAGGTTGACCCCGTAGCATCTCAAAAGGATTCAAGTTATTATAAGAACACACTACTTTTTTCCATAAGGGGCAATTCTCTTTCGAAAACCGCCACCACCATTTAAACAAAAGAGCTGTATTCCGAACCACTGCATCGCCTACTCCCAACCCACTCGCCTTTTTAGGGGCCATCACTACCTCCCATCTCACTAGATAAAATTTTGCTTTTCAATTTTAATGGGGACATTCCATGTGGGAAGATGACGTAGTCATTTGAGAGTGGGTAACGAAATCCTTCGTGGAATATGACGTGTCAATGATGACGTGTCCATCTTGTTGGATCCACATGCGTACGACGAGTGCAACGAGGGGGCCAGTCACATGGTTAACCACGACGAGCCTCGATTCCACCACAAAAGCTGAAAGAAAGCGATGTCTACTCACGCGCTTCGGCGTTGCTTAAGATCCACTCGCTTCCTCAAGTAATATCCGTGCTTCTCCTTGTGCTGTAGCGGCGCGTGAGTAACCGTGCGTGGGTATTGTTTGATGGAGAGGATTGTAAGAAAAAAGGTCAAAATGGATAGAAAATTATCGACAATAACTAAATAATTAATGAATTAAAGCGAATTTTAAATAGTACTACTATCATCCCCAATCACAATTAGCAGTAGTTCGTCCCATTATATTTTCTAGAACTTTCCTCCCTTCTTTGTTGGATTTTATATTTCCGTGTAGAAACGGAAACTAATATTTAATGTATTTAATTAAAAAAATTAATATCAGTAATTTTTAATATTTTTATTATTATTTAGTTAGTATAAATATTAAATTATTTTTAATAAATAAATTTTATTAATTTATATATAAATTCTAAAAATTATGAATATAAATTAGATTAATTTATGTGTATAAAATTTTAATAAATATAAATATAAATTATATATTTTTTATATATAAAATATTTATAAATATAAATATAAATTATTATTAATTAAATATTAATTAAAAATAATAATATTTATTAATTATGTAACATTGTTTTTATTTTAATATTATACTATTATGTGGTATCTATCATTTTCCACTTTCCCATAACTATTCTATCATATACTCATTTTCCTTCCGTAACGAGATTACCGTGTATGAGATAAAATCGGAATTAATGTGATAATTATATAATTGTATCATTTTTAAATGTAAAGATAATATATAAAATACCATAAACAATTATTTGATCAAACATGATGATATATTGTGATTAGAATAAGAATGTACACCAAAAAGTATCATAATTAGAATATAATTTTTGTTGTATAATTTTATTAATTTATTATTACAATTTTAATTTGGACACAGTTATAGATTTAAAATAACATCAGTCAATTTAAACATAAACATTATATGTGCTATATATAAAATATGATAGATGATCATTATTTTGTCAATTCTATTTTTTGCATTAATATAAAAGTAAAACACATTAATAAACTATTTTAGTCTCAAAATTATATTAATATTTTATTTTAATTTTGTTATAAATATGTTTTGAATGATTTTATGAATAGATTCGATTTACATATATATTGCAAAAGTAGTAAATCGAATCAACTATTGATATAGCATATATAATAAATCGAATCATATTTATTTGATTTAAATTAAAAAAGTGTACATTAAATTTAGTTAATTCGATTTACATAAAATTATTTTAAGACATGCATATAATTTATTTTATTTTAAGATATTAATGTAATATTGATTCTCATTTAATTTATGTGATTTATCTTTAATATAATGATATCATTTGTGAAATTTTAAGTTAGTCAAAACAAAATAATTAGAGATAGTCCATTAATGCAAGTATAATATTTTTGTGTTATATAAGTTCCGTTTGGTTGATGTATTTGATGAGACATAGACACAGAGACACAGACATTAAAGACATGGACATAAAATATTTGTGTCTATGTATTGTGTTTGGCAAAAATAAGAAATAAGACACATATATTTTAAAAAGACTAAATTACCCTTCATTCAACCACAAGTTTTACCACTATTATAATACACCTATTATCCCAAACAATGCATGCCATCACCATTAAATTTTTATTTCTTCTAATAATTTTTTATTTCTTCTAATACCATCTTAAATTATCATTTAAATATTAAATATATAATTGTTCTTGAAAAAAAATAGAAAATTAAAGTTCAGAATATATCAAAGATTAATCAAATTTTAAATAAATAAAAAAAATTAAATGTACAATTTTTTTTTAAAAAAATAGAAAAGTAAATTTAGTTGTAGAATCTAAAAGAGAAAGAGAAAAAAAAGATTTGGGAAGATAAGAAGACAAATTTTAAAAACTCAATAAGGGTAAAAGAGTAAAAAATTAGTGTCTCACAAGTTGTGTCTCAGTGTCTCACCAAATTGGAGGTACACAAATTTAGTGTCTCCGTGTCCATCCGTGTCCTCCCGTGTCCTTCGAAAATCTGTGTCTCACCAAACCAAACAGCAGACATGTGTCACCGTGTACCACTGTGTCTATGTCTCAGTGTCTGTGTCTCAGTAACCAAACGCTACCTAAAAGTTGGTCAAATCAATATATTGTATTAAAATATATATGATTAATTTTGTTACAAGTATGTCTTAAATAATTATATTATTTGATTCTCTATATATATATATATATGTTATTTTAGTAGTAAATTAAATTTAGTTGATTTAATTTATATATATATACTGCAAAAATAGTAAATCGGATCAACTATTAATATATCATATATAAATTAATTCGATTTATATTAAAAAAATATAAATTAAATTTAGTTGATTCAATTTACATAAATTTATTTTAAAATATGAATATAATTTATTTTATTTTAAGATATTAATGTAATATTAATTTCTATTTAATTTATTTGTGTGATTTACTCTTAATACAAAGATATCATATCATTTATGAAATTTTAAGTTAGTCAAAACAAAATAATCAGAGATAGTCCATCAATGCAAGTATAATATTTTGTGATGTAAAAGTTGGTCAAATCAATATATATATATATATATATGGGATTAATTATCCTTTATGACTTCGTCATTAGAAGAATTCATTTATAATTATATATATATATATATATATATATATATATATATATATATATATATATATATATATATATATATAGTGTGTGTGTGATTTTTAGTCAATTTTTTTATAAATAGGGGATTAATTATCCTTTATGACTTGTTTAATTGTCATTAGAAGAATTCATTTATAATTAAAATTAATTATTTTTCTAATTTTAGTTAATTAAACCAAATTATTACTAAACTATGGTAAAACCCATTTTGTAAATCGCAATAATTTTAATTTCAAAGAGATTTCATTTTACAATTTTTTTAATTATCCAATTTTCTTAACGTGTTATAACAAAAAAAATAAAAAAATAAAAATAAAGGTTAAAAAAATTCAAAATGGAAACAAAACAAAAATTGAAATCGAAGAACAACGAAAAAATTTTAGGGATGGACATCTTATTAGTAGGGTTCATGGGTCAGGTGAAAGTGAATTTGATGTGATTTAGATTTGACCTGAAATATATATCGGGTCTATTTATTAGACCTGAATTCAATCCTAGATTCGATGAAATCTACACACTTTCGGGTCATGATTATACTGGGTAAAAATTGAGCTGTTAACATTACCTTTTTGTAAGCTAACATGTGACAATATTCAAATTTCTAAAACTTCAACCATTATTTGACATGGTAAAATATTTAGAAAAATATAACAAGAACCAACCATTCCTTAAAATTAAAGCATAACCACAATCAATGCTAATATTGTCTAATAACACCAAATATTTAAATCAATACAAATAACATAATATTATGCATTAGTCTAAATTCTTATGCATTTTAAACATAAAACATTAACTTATAGTCTTATAATGACTAATAACACAAAATATTAAGGTTTACAATACTTAAATTCTACATAAGAATTCATCCATCATTAATAACACAAAATATTAATTGTGTATGATGACCGGGCCACCGGGCCAAGTTCGGGCGTCCCGAGATATGACCCGAACCCAACCCAAAATAATGACCGAGTCTATTTTTGAAACCCTTCGATTCTAGACCTGGTGAAATCATACCAAATTAGTCCCTAAAAAGTTCGGGACCGGGCCAGATATTCGAACCGGGTCGGGCCATGAACACTCCCATATCTTATTAGAGTTATAGGGTTAAATATTTTTTTTCATCCCTAAGGTTTGAAGACAAAATCAAAATCGTTCTCAATCTTTTTTTATTATTAAAATCATCCTCAATGTTATAAAACATTATAAAATCATCCTTTTCTACTTTAATTTTATTTTTTTACTAAATTATCCTTAATTATTAATATAAAAATAAAAAAATATTAAAAAATAAAAACAAACCCTCCCCTCCACCTGTCGCCCCACTCCCTCTTCCTCATAACACCTCCCTGATCCCCCTTCCTCGTAACACCCACCCCCTCCCTCCGGCGGCACCCCATCCCCTTCCCCAATTCCTCAAAACTCAACCTACTTTGAATATCCTCCAATTTTTTTTTTATGATTTAAGGTTTAGGATTTAAAATTTAGGGGACAAATTCTGTGACCAAATGAAAACTATTTGACCATGTTGGATCTTTCATAGGTTTAGCCAGTTGAAAGTGTCACTTGGCTCCTGCATTGACTCAAGTGAAATTGGACAAATGAATACCAAAGAAACATCATTAATGCTTGTTGAAGATTTTATTTTCTCAATCATTACTTTTACCTCCCGTTTTTCAACAACTTTCAATAGAGCCTTATTATCTAGACCTAAAAAAGCATCAAACTTTGAAGTTTCTTTAGATGATTGATATTGTGGCATAAAGAAAGAGAGTATGAGAAAGTGGGCAATGGGGTGTGGGGGAGGGGGTATGAGGAAGGGAATGGAGAGAGAAAAAAGAGAAGAGATACCCAGTGAAGGAGAAGCATTTGTTTTTATTTTTTAATATTATTTATATTAATTATTAAGAGTAATTTGGTAAAAAGAATAAAATTAAAGTAGAAAATGATGATTTTATAACGTTTTGTAACATTAAGGATGATTTTAATAATAAGAAAAAGTCGGGAACGATTTTGATTTTAACCTCAAACCTTAGGAACGAAAAAACTACTTAACCTTTGTTTATATGTATAATGCTTATATTTCTCCAATAACAAGTTTAATTAAAATCTTATAAAGAATCAAAAAAAAAAATCTAATATATTTATACACTTGTGTGTATGTAATATATAGAGGTGTCTTCAAACTATATATATTTTCTGCTATGTTAGATATAAAAAGAATAAAAATCCTGTTATGTTTGAAGTTTTTTGTCGTTTTTAATTTTTAATTCGTTTTTGTTTTATTTTTTTAACTTTTATTTTTAATTTTTAATTTTTTTCTTTTTAAATTTTTTGTGGTTGAAAATCTGGACCATATTTAAAAATTTGGATGGACCGAAAAAATTAAAAATTTGTAAAATAACGTCTTTTTGAAAACTATTATAAATTGTAAACTAAATTTTATCATAGTTTAATAATATAGTCTAATTAACTAAGATTAAAAAAATATTTTGATAAATAAATTCTTTTAATAACAATTAAACAATTCATAGAAAATAACTAATTTTCTATTTATGATAGAGTTGGCTAGAAATCATTTGTATTTTCTATGTAATAATATGCAAAAGTATACCTATATTGAATTGAATTAAACAAACATATGATTTTAAGTTAGAAATTTTTTTAATTTGATTACGACGTGCATGTATAATACCAATGATAAAATTAGATTTTTTTAATATCTTCATTTATAATTTGTTTAAGGTAATAAGAAATGTTCAAATTAATGAACTATTTATTAATGAACTACAGTTTAACAATATATATATAGTTTAACAGAAAATATTTCAATGATTATGATCCAAAGATGTAATTTAAAATTTAGACGAAAATTGAGATAATTAAGTATTTTTCAATTATCTTTTTATTTTACAAAATTTAAAAATAATAAAATTATGATAAATAAATAATAATAACGAAATTGTAACAACATGCACCATCGTCAACAATAACAATAATCATAAAAATTATCTAATAAAGTCATCAATTTAAATAAACTATAGTTTAGCAACATATATTATTCAATAGAAAATGTCTTCGTTTTTTTTTTTTGGGTGTCTAGAAAATGTATTCATCATCATGATCATAATTCGAAAATATATTAGAAATAAATATATTTTCAAATAATAAGCACATTAATCATCAGTATTTGTTACGAAATTAAAAAATTAATTACCACATTAATAATATTCATAAAAAAATATATTTACCTATAAGATACCTAAAAATTGAAATAACTAAGTGATTTTAATTCTATTTTTTATTCAAAAACTTAAGAAAATAATAAAATACTATATAAAAAGAATAAGAAGAATACATTGAAAGAAAACGTCTTGAGATCCAAAGAAGTGTATACCTAAATATAGTCTTATGTTACAATTAAAAGATTATACTAATTTAAACCATATAACAATCATTTATATTTATCTATTGTTGTTATATTTGAAATCTAAGTTTTATTCCTAAAACACCCCTAACTTATTAGTTACCCTTGTATATTTAAGTTCTAAATAGAATAATATGTTTTTCAAATTAGTAAGTATTTTAGTTTATTAATTAGATTTTGAGTCACTGCAAAAAAAAGTTCGAAAATTGTCGGAATTACCAGTAGAATCAACTAAAAAATTTTACGGTAATATTATTATCGTTGAAAATAACTGATGATATAAATGTCAAAGATAATGCTTTATCATTGAATTTTGTCTTTCCGATATTAATTGCTGTAAAAAAAAATCTGACAGTAAACATTGTAAAATGGCCAATTTTTGAGTGACACTATCGTTAAAAAAATTTCGACAGTAACGTCAGCGCTAATAATTGTGTTTCGCGCTATGATTACTGTCGAAATTTTTTTTAGTAATTTTGACAGTAATATTTTTTAAATAAAAAATTAAATTTTACTCAATATTTTTTATTATAATTATAACCTGTTTAAAATTAAATAAAAATTAATAAAAACTAAATATGCCATTAAAATAAAAACTACAATGTAATAAAGTAATCTCATCAAAAGCAAACTATACACTAATCAAAACACTAGATCCTGGGGGTTCTCATAGTCGCCATCGTCGTCCTCCTCCTCCAGAAGGTCTTGCTGCTGATCCCGATGTGATAATATGATGCTACTGTGGGTGCTGGTGTCTGGACTAATGCAAGTGCAGATTAGGATGTGTCACTTCCAATACTGTTGCCTCGTGCATGCATCTTCTTGTAATAGATGTCCAAATAAATAACTTAGAGTGGACACAACTCTCGAACAGCGGTTGTACAATAGACTCTAATAGATGATTAAATTTAGCTGCATCCGAATTAAGCTTTTTGTTGACATGTTCGGTAACTTGAACCCCAACTTCATCGAAGATCATCTCATTGTATATCTCATAGTTATCCTCCCAATTCAAGTCTTTCATAGTTGCTTTTCTAACCAAGTTATCCTTCTTTAACGACCTTCAGCCCAATTGATTCCTTGTCCATTGACTTCTTTGTATTCAGTCCACACCCATATATTAAAACAAAGAAACATTTAAGCCAACATAAAATCCTAACCCTTCTAGTGTACATCTCCTTATCACTTCACAATTTTTTTAAAAAACAAGGATTTTGAGAAGGTGTCAGTAGGCAATCTTCTTCCACTTTTATCCTAAAATTTCATCATAAAAAAAGTAAGTTCGACATAAAACTTAAACAATTTAACATATTTAAAGATGAAAAATCAACCTCAATTCTGCCCAAAAAATTCACGTATATAACCAGTACGAATAACCCATGATAACTTCACATAAAATTAAAAAAAAAATATAAAACAGAGACAAAGTTAAAAAAAGTTAAAATTTAATATACAAAATTAATAAATTTTCTAAAAATAAATTATAAATCGATAAATCCACATAATTAACCACTTAATGTTAACCGAAAATTCTAATTAACCTAACTTCAACCGTAAACTAAATTCAATCATATTCAATAAATATTTAATAAAAAATAAAAAAACTAATTTAGTTGACAAATTTAACTAGAGTGCCTAATCCTATTTAATTTTTAATTAGACTAAAATAATATAACAAACTCAATGTAACCCAAATCACACATTTAATAAAAAATTGAATAAAAGTTTTAATAAAACTCTAAATTAATAAAAAATAAAAAATAATTTAACTACATAATTATCTTAATTGACAAAGTTAGAGTGTCTAACCCTATTTAATTTCTAATTAAACTAAAATAATATAAAAAGCAACACAATGTAACCTGCTAATCACACATTTAATAAAAAATTTAATAAAAAAGAGTAAAGTATCATTTTTGTCCCTAACGTTTGGAGTAAGTCTCAAAATTGTCCCTAACGTTTGAATCGTCCTATTTAAATCCCCAACTAACGTAGGGCTGCACACGGATCGGATCATATTGGATATAACCTAAAATTCTATCCAATCCGCACTGCATTCATCGGATCGGATCGGATACAATATTCGCATTTTTTAGGCCGGATTCGATCCGCAAGTATGCGGATCGGATCGGATCGGATATCGGGTATATCCGCATAATTAAAAAAAAAACTATTTTAAGATTTTGTTTGGCTGTTTTTACAAAAAAATATCCAAAAAATTTATTTTTTATCTGTTTAAGCCTATTTACTCCTAGAATATTATCAATAATAGTTCTTTTGAATAACAAAAACAAATAATAACACAAGATTTAAATTTAATTATTCTAAGTTGAAGTACAACATAAAAAATAAAAAATAAAATATCATAAAATTCATAAAATAACGCACTAAAATTCATATCACATTAGGGTTACTATCTTAAACTATGCTATTTATATGTGATGTACGGATATGCGAATTTGCGGATCGGATCCGCAGATATCACTGCCGAATCCGCAATCCGATCCGACCATAGTGCGGATCGGATAATATCCGCAAAATTCAGATCGGATGCGGATAATTACCGCGGATATGCGGATATTATCTGATCCATGTGCAGCCCTACCCTAACATTTCAAAATTGACTCATTGTTGTCATGCCGTTAGGAATCTGTTAACGGAGATGACGTCGGGACAAAATTGAGACGATTTTGAAACATTAGAGACTTAAATAGGACAAACACGTTGGGGACAAAAATGATACATAGAAATAAATTTTAATTTTATTCTTCAATAATATTAATTTTTTACGGTACATAGTTATTCAATTATTTTTTAATAACATCTAAGTAAATTACACTTAATCACATTAATTTTATTATAAATAAATTTATCTTTTTATAATTTTACTCTTAAAAATTTTTACTCATCATAAAATATTTGTAGATTGACTAGTACATAAACTTGTGGGGAAGTAATGTGATTCTAATAATTTTACAAACATTTTAAGATGAGTAAAAACCTTTTAGAGTAAAACTATAAAAAAAAAATTTTTTTTAGAATCAAAAGTAATGTGATTAAGTGTAATTTACTTAAATGTGATTAAAAAATAATTGAATAACTATGTACCATAAAAGATTGATATTAGTGAAGGATAAAATAAAATTTATTTTTATGTATCATTTTTGTCCTCAACGTTTTCGTCCTATTTAAGTTCCTAACATTTTAAAATCGTCTTAATTTTGTCCCGTCGTCAATTCCGTTAACAGACTCCTAACGGCAGGACAACATTGAGTCAATTTTAAAACGTTAAGGACTTAAATAGAACGATTCAAACATTAAGGACAACTTTGAAACTTACCCCAAACGTTAGAAACAAAAACGATACTTTACTCAATAAAAAATTAATAAAAATTTTAATAAAACTCTAAATTAATAAAAAATTTCTTTAAAAAAAACTAATTTATTAACTTAATTTAAAATTTACCTAGTCTAACTTTACTTTTAAATCCTAACCACACATGTCATAAAAAAATTAAATAAAGTTATAATAATACCTTAAGTTAAAAAAAATATGTAAAAATTAAGATTAAATTAAAATTTATCTCTGGTGGTGGCGGCACAGTGATGGCATGGGGTGGTAGCAAAATCTGTTTCAGCAAAAAAATTTATATAATATTTTTTTTTGCGAAAGATAAACAAAATGAAGACAATACTTATTACCTCTGGCGCGGTGGATGTCGTCGATGACAATGACGGCACAGTATGGACTCCAACGACGACAACACAGTGGTGGCGGTTGATAGATATGCGGAAGACACAGTTTTTGTGTGACTTCTACAGTATCGGCGACCACCAAATACAGTGCCACGACGATAGAGGATACAACTTGCATGTGACATCGACGAAAGTGGGTTTTGGAAGAGAGGAGAGAGCGAGAAGAGAGACACCAGATTCGCAGAATGAGAGAAAGGGGCTCGTATTTTAAATTTAACCCAAATTTACTGTTGGATTACCAACAAAAAAAATTCGAAGGTAATGATCTACCAGCAACCGAAATGATGCGTTTCATTTTTTGGAGTTACCGTCGAATTTTTCTGCCTATAAATCCGATGGTAATGTTAGCACCAATAAATTAGTCATTCGTGTCAAAATTTACTAACAAATTTTGGAACAGATTACAAAATTCGACGACAATATTTTGGCCAAACAAAATATTCACCAACTCCCATATAAAATTCGACTATAAATCTAACTATAATAAAAAAAATTAAAATTTCTTGTAATGAGTTAGAATCTTTCAAATAATAATATAAAAATCATTGCAAAGATGTTGATATTAATGTTCTATTTAATAGAGTTAGATGTTACTATATCAACGAGTTAAAATAAACCACCACATGGAGTAAATACAAAAAATTAACTAACATATAAAAATACATTTACATTGTTTAAGGAAGAATTTAATTGTATCATTACCAAAATTTTGATTATTCTATCATAAAAAATTTTAATTATTTTATTATTATAAAATATTTAATTATGTTGGTAGTTAATTATTTCATTTAAAAAGTTTTTGAAATAACATTTTACTTTATTCATTGTGATTTGTATAATAAAATATAAAAAAATATAGGTACCAATATATTATCTGCGAATTTATTGTCAATAATAATTAATTATTATATTTTAAATACATGTATAAAGAGACACATCCAGAAAATACATATATAAAGATAATTTTATTAAATATAGTCATAAAAAAGATATTTTTATTAGACACATCTATTAAATATAATTATAAATAAAAATTGGGAGAAGTTGACAAAAATATTATTAATAAAAATATAATTATTATTCAAACATAAAAGAATGTTTAAATCTATTTTTTTCATTATAAAAAGAAGATCTTGATAAAAGTTTACTTTGCTGAAAAGAAATGTGGATAAATGACGATTGATGGGGGATGGTGACGACGCTGACAATTAAGACTAACGGTTGCGAAATCCCAAATGGGATGTTTCTGTTTGTTTGACTCCTTTGACCAGACGGGTACAAACAAAAATAACGGCTATAATAGAAAATTTTATAAAAGTAAAATAGCCCAGAAATTTTTTTTGAAAAGAATTATATAAACAATATTATTATCAATTTTAAAAATGAGAAAATAATTTTTATTTATTTATTTATTTATTTTTTGTTGTTTTTATTTAGATTTTGGTCAAAGGAGACTAAATTGGCAGAGAAAGCTAAAAAAAATACAACTAACTAAAATAATAGTAATAGACATATGATAACCAAAGATCAAAACAATTTATGAAATTTACTTATATATTTGTTAAAAATCAGTTCTTATTAATCAATATCTATATATTTTAAAATATGAATATACGTTAAAAAATATATAAAAATAATATATATTTATAAACGGATAATATTAAATTTAATAACTCATTTTTAATATCTACATAGTTTATTTTTTTTATATTTATCATTAAAATAGGATTGTTTTCTATAAACAGTAATATCCAATGGTTGGCTCACAAATTTATATTATCAATGTATAAAAATTATAAATTTAATTTTGATACATTATCATTGTAAAGTAATTTTTTACGTGCATTTAATTACGTAATGATATATCAATAAAAATAACTATTTTTTATATTAATCACGTGAATAATCATCTAAAAAAACAGATGTAATTGTTTAACTGTATAAAATATTTTGTATCGTCAATATATTAAAATTAAACAAAAAAATTATCCATGACGTGAAATTATTTTAGCTTCAAATGGTTTTAACGATGTCTATAGTGTCACATAATTTTCAACTATGCTTTTATAGTTTAAGAATTCATAAAGCATTTAATATCATATATATAAGAATTTTTATTATAATATCATTTTAAAGGTTAGTTTGGTATAATTTTATTAGGTCTACAATTGAGTATCGGTCTCAAAAATAGACCCGATTATTATTTAGGATCGGGTCTGGATTAAGACGAACCCGACTTCACGGGCTCTATGGGCACCCTAGGAGAACTAAAAAAGGTATATATTTTTTAAATTAATTCTAATATTATGTTATATTAATTATAAACTTATTATTTTATTTTTAATCACACTTGTTGAATTAGAAAATAGATCAAAGAAGTATCAAATTAGAATTTATTGACAAATTCATGTTCAAATATGGATATCAACTTCTCGGTAACAAAGTTTTTTTTAATAAACAAATGCATCATAAATAATTTTTTTATAAACAAGTTTTTTTTTTATAAATTATTGTTAAAGTTTTAAAGACCCAATTTTTATCCGATTTGAATCTGGTATAATTGTAGCCCGAAAATATATATGTTTCATCGGGTCTATAGTCAAATTAAAGTCTAAAAAATAGACCCAACATATATTTAAGATCGGATCTAAATTAGGACAAACCCAATTTCACCTAATCCATATACACCTCTAATAATAATCATTCAATTTCTCTATGTGTTTCACCTCTTTTTATATTTGTAATTAAGGTTCATTTATGGTTTCGATTCTTTTTTTTCCATGTATGGGTGTTTTTGTTTCTGCAAGGAATATGTGGTTTGTTTGAGTGTATTTGAATTGTTTTTAGAGAAAAGAATAAATTAGTCCTTGACCTTTTACTACGCGGATATTTTAGTCCCTGACCATTAGAAAATACTTTTAAGTTCCTGACGTCCTTAAAAATTAGACGAATCAGTCCCTCTGTCCATAAGTCACCGTCAAACCCAACAAAAAAGACTGACGTGGCTCTCTCTTTGTTTACCTGGCATCACAGCGTCCCACGTGGCACGTTAGTGGGATGGAGCTTTTTAAAAATAGACAAATAAGTCCTTGTCACTCAAAACGACGTCGTTTGTATGTTGCCCTAATCTTCAAATTCGATTGGGTTGTTCGTTTATGGTGGCTGGTGGTGAGAAGAAGAGTTGTACGGATTTCAACAATGACTCCAAAGAAGTGAAGAACGGTCTAAATTTGGACATTTCACTATCGCTTGCTAACATTTCAAGAAGGGCACATGAAAATGGTGAAGGTTTAGGGTGGTTGAGTTGTGTCCTCACAAGGTTACTGCTGCTACTATTATTGTATTGGTGCTTCACCCTTAATGTAAGGAAAATCTGCCACCATCACCAAAGCTGGAGTCTTCCCTTCACAATTTGTGAGTTTCTTGATTTATTCTCTCTCTACTTTTCTGTTTTTTTTTTATGGGGAGTCTTGAGAGTATTGACGATTCCTATAATGAGTTTAGATGGAAATTAAGAACATAGCTCAAAGTTTCTATCTTTATTACAGGGTTGTGATGGATATCTTTGGTGTAGTTTAGTTTAGTTTCTGGGGTTGTTAAATGGAAATAAAAGAAGGTAACTTTGTGAGATCTGGGACTGGTTCCTTCCCAGATAGGCAAATTTTAAGAGCTATATCCTTTTTGTTGTTAACTGTTGTGGAGAGCTTGTATTGTGTTGCCAGGGAGATAGGAAAATTCGTTGAATTAGATTGGATTTGTTGTAGTTGTAGTTGTAGTTTAAGACAAGATTTTCAATCCATGGAGTTTGCTTAGATCTAACCAAACATGAAGTTCCCCTGGCATGATTGAGACTATGTAAAGTTTAAAGTATGGTGCTAAAAATGGAAGAATGAGGTTTTGCTAATAGCTATGATATGATTTATTTGATATTGTGAAATTAAGGGTTAGGGTTCATGAATGGGGAAGAAGATGTTGAGAAAACTTGGTATTTTCTGAATTTCATGTTGAACTGTCTAACTTTGGGCATTCCACTATGCCTTGTACAACTCTTCTCCTCACCACCAGCCACCACTATAAACGAACAATCCAAACGAATTTGAAGATTAGAGCAGCACACAAAACGACATCATTTCGAGTGACAGGGACTTATGTGTCCATTTTTGAAAAGCTCCATTCTACTAACGTATCACGTGGGACGCCGTGATGCCAAGTAAGCAAAGGGAGAGCAACGTCAGCCTTTTCCGTTGGGTCTGACGGTGGCTTATGGACAGAGGGACTAATTCGTCTAATTTTTAAGGACGTCAATGACTTAAAAGTATTTTTCAATAGTTAGGGACTAAAATGTCCGTGGAGTAAAAGGTTAGAGACTAATTTGTCCTTTTCTCTTGTTTTTAGGATATTATTGGAATTGAATTTTTTTGAGCTCATTGATACGTAGTTAGGTATTTCTTTATAAAAAATAAATTTTTGATATTAATATTATTTTTTATAAAATAAAATATTTTTCGTTCTCTAATTCTTATATTATGTATTTTAGAATAATCTGTATACATAATTATGTCTACAAAAGATAAATAAATAAAAAAATAATTCAAGGATATATTTGTATTTTTTTAAAAAAATTGGTCATTCTTCCTAAATATTTTATAAGTTGCTTCTTAATAATTTTAGTATTAAAATTCTTTTTTAATAATTAAACATCCCTAACGATTTTTTAGAATAATTTTCTCTTTTTCAATCAAGCTTTATATATTTGATAAAGCTTATATTCAAATCCTTATATATAGAAGGCAAACTGCTATTTTTTTTTTGAAAATTTTGTTGAAGTAATAAAATAGTTGGATAATTAGCTATAAATTAATCGAATTGTGGTATTAGTTGAGTTGGTTGTATCTTAGTCAACGAAAACAATAGTTGATGAGGGGCTTTGCTTAGTCAATAAATTAGTGATGAGCAGATATTTTTTATACGTTTTTTGACATCATTTTCATATAGTTTTTATTGTGTTTTGTTTAAGTTTTATTAAGTTTTCATAAGTTTTAGTGCAAAATTCACATTTTTTATTCTACTTTGAGTTTGTGTGTTTTATGGTGATTTCAGGTATTTTCTAGCTGAAATTGAGAAGTTTGAGCAGAAGTCTGATTTAGAGACAGAGAAAGGACTGCAGATGCTATCAGGATCTGACCTCCGTGCACTCGAAGGAGCTTTTCTGGAGTTACAGAAGTCCAAATGGCGCGCTCTCAATGGCTATGGAAAGCTAACATCCAGGGCTTTCCAGAGCTTTTCTGGAGTTCACCTTTGTTAGAGAACTCTTGCCCACTTTTATGTTTTTCACTGTATTTTTGAACAGCATGAGTCACTAACCTCCTAAAGTTAAGGTTATGAGCTCTACTGAGTTTCATGGATCAATAATATCACCGTTCAGTTCAATATGTCTGATTCTATTATCTTATGCATTCTTGTTCTTCATCTTATGAATTGAGGGTGACCGGTGACAATCACCCTTATTCTACATGGGTTCCGTGCGAGTCCTGACCCGGATAGCATTGAACCAAAGCTAGAGATTGCATTGCGGATTCCAATAGAGTACCTGGGCAACTTTGGATACGTGACATAAAATCCAGTTGACCATGGGTAAGTGAGGTCTCTGTGGCATTAAGGTTAGAGTCAGAGAAGCAGCACTTTCTGATCCAGAAGATCTGCCTTGTCTGTGGCACCTTGAGTAGGATCGAGAAGGGGAGTGGACTGCTTAGAGCTTCATCTTCTGCTACAGTGAGAGATCTAGAGGTGGCTTGATGAGAGGACATGAGTCATCTCAACGTGGTGGATTGCTGTAGTGGAGGAGGTTAACTTGATGAGAGGACATGAGTTAATCACTTATGGCTGCCATTGAAGGAATCAGAAAGTTATTGTAGTAGACAGTAAGAAAAGTTCATCCGGAAAGACAAAGCATATCCGAAGCCTCAACTGTTCTCATACCATTGATTTTCCATCTATCTAGTAATGTTTTATTTATTTATTTATTTATTCTGTTTGATGCGTTTCCCGTGACAAACTATAATTTCTATCTGCCTAACTAAGATCTGCAACGTAACCACTGCTTGCTCAAACCAACAATCTCTGTGGGATCGATCCTCACTCACCTGAGGTATTACTTGGACGACCTTGTATACTTGCCGGTTCATCTGTGCGAATTCTGCGGAGCCAATTTTGTGCTCTAGTTTGTTAAATTAGTTAGTAGGTGTGAAAAGATATTTATCAAATAGATTAGAACGATAGCAATATAGTGTATAAATAGTGAAGCATTAGTTTATCAATCATTGAATCATATCAGCTGAAGAATTTGAGGCTGAAAGTAGTGCCACCCTGCATGTGTTCTGGTGAGTGCGTGTGATCTCAAAGTTATTAGGAGGAACAAGAAGGATACATATGCAATGCAATTTTTGAGAGGTTAAATGATGCAGACACTATGACCCATGCCAACTTAACAAAGCACAACTAAACTGGGCGAAAAGGAATATGGGCCCAATGACTAAAAAAAAAAAGAGGAAAAGAAGAGTCCCATATTGGGTTAAGGACTATTTCAGTAAGTAAGTGTGGGTGCATAATAGTAAATAAGAAGAAAGTTAGTTAGGATCTGTAAGAGAGGTAAGAATTGTTTTGATTGTTATGTATAAACCCCGCGAAATTAATAAATAATTAGTCAATAGTTAGGATTTGTTAGAAATATAGGAGAAAGGAGGAAAGAGAGAGAGGTAAGAATTGTTTTGATTGGTATGGAGTTGTTTTGTGGGGATCGTGGTTATTTACCACCCACTAGATTTTAAAGAAAATTGTTTTCTAGGGATCGTGGTTATTTATTGCCCACGTGTGTGTTGTTTTCTTATTGAAAACGTCTGTGGGGATCAAGGTGGTTTAGCGCTCACCAGGTGAAGATCGTAGTACTGTACCGCTCACCCGTTTTCAAGAGGACGATACCGGGGTTAGCTACCAGACATGTCGAGTTGGCTATATAACCGACATATGAGACTCACCAGTCATAGGGCAGGCATGCATCATATGCATATATGTGTTTTGTTTGATTCTGCATTAATTAGGCTTGCCTATGTGATTATTATGATTACCTACTATATTTGCTACCTGCTGTATCTGTATCCTATTTGTGTTTGCTTTGTTTGTATTGCTTGTCCGTGCATCGGAGTTTTGGAAGATCGGAGGAAGGAAAGAAGTTGAGGGAATAAGTAGAATTGAGTTAGACTTAGGAACCTTATATAGCTCACCTTGTATTATGGCTTTAAACTTTAACTCTAAGATTTATATCTGAGTGTCGGAGTTCTAGGATCGCCTCTGGCTTTCCTGGGACCTTATATATTATGTATGTGGGCACCATTACTATGCTGAAAATCTCTGGTTCTCATTCCATATCTATGTTATTGTTTTCATATGCAGGTCGAGATGTGCCTCGATGAGCGTCTGGAGGTTTCTATGGCAAGCAAAGTTGGGAAGTTATATTTTGGGATTGTCTGTCATGTATTTTCTATTCATAGACTCTCATATATATATATATATATATATATATATATATATATATATATATTGATGTTTAATCATCATAGAGGCTTTTCGGAGAACTAGGTGTTTTCTTTATGCATGTTGAGTTATTTTGGGATATATACTTATGCTTATATATGTATTTATACTCCGGCCAGTCTTAACTTTGCAGGTTGCGTCTGGAGCTTGATATTCTATATTTTGGTACTCGACTCTTTGTATATACTCATGTCTTACCCTTATATTTTCTTTGGTTTTACGTTTTTGAGTGTAAAAGGCTTTTCTTTTCGCGGTTTTTGCTTAAACCTTTCTTCAAGGCTCCTAGTTACAAATTTCTTCAACTATATCTATGTATATATTTCAATTTTAGAGGTTGTAATACCTCATCACCTTTGCTTTACAACTTAAGCATAAAGCTCTCTGTGAAAGGGTATTACATTATGAGTGGAGTTCACTCCCTGAACTTGAAGGCAGGGAATTTGTTATAGGCTTTTTGTTATTTTTTATTCAATAATCCATTCTTCATAAACTTTTTTTTTCATTTACCTTGATTCAATTATTATTTTCCAATTTCTTGTTCAATTGCGTTGATCTAGTGTAATATTTTGGTGCTCTCGTTGAGAGAAATTTTACCATGGATTCAAGAACTCCAATATCCCATTTAGAACATGTGTGCAGCCAGAACTATTCGAAATTGCAACACTCCAATGGAGTCAAATTGAGATGACATCATAGATCACGGGTACACAAGAGAGGATAAGTTCTGTAGAATCCTCTATGAAGAACATCGAGAGGATGTTTCATGAAACTTTGAAGATGAAGCAAGTGATCCCTGAACATGGTACCCCAATGTTTTTTTCCAAAATTGTAGGTGTGTCGCAACAACTTTGTTGGCCTAAGGGCATGTAAATAAAACTACCCATGTTTGATGGAGAAGTAGTAGAGGATTGCACATTCAAAACGCGTGAATACTTCGGGCTTTATGCCATTTCAGAGGCTTGGAGGGTGTGCATGCTCTCCTTCCATTTGATAGGGTCAACTTATGCATGGTACATATGGTGTGTGAATAACGCCATTAATCACACTTGGGAGAGTTTCTTAGAGGCCCTCTACATCTGCTTTGGTCGGAGTATCTTTCAAGATCCAAAAGCCACATTGAAGGAACTCAAACAAGTCACCACGGTAGCCGTTTATCAATGCCAATTCGAGGAGCTCTCCAATCAAGTTACTGGGTTGAGCAAGGAATAGGCGGTGTCTTTGTTCGTTGCTGAGTTGAATGATACTCTAAAATGTGAGTTGATGCTGGCAAAACTGTGATTGCATGTAGAGGCGGTTTCCTTAGCTAAGCTCCATGAATAGAAGAACCAAGCGGGATTATTGAACTTGCGACCTCATGGGAATCAAGCATTGGGAGGTGCAACCCCAGCGTAGGTTACGATGGCACAGACAGTACTGTTGCGATTTCCTACAGTAACGTCACCGATAATCAAAGATATTCTCACGACTGAGAAGAGCACTTCCACTACGGAAGCGAGGTTGAATAATATGCGTTTATCTGATTTGAAAATCAAATTGAGGAGAGACAAAGGATTATGCAATTATTGTGATGAGAAATACTCCATGAGTCACGAGTGCAAGTCCACTTATTTGTTTCTGGTTGAGGGTGAAGAGCTCGAGGAGCTATCCCAGGAAAAACCTAATGAGTTCTCTTATTTTGACGCTTCGTCCTTTGACACCACTACTCTAATGGCAGGCAATGACTGGTTGATATTAGTTTCAATGCTATGGTGGATGCTTACCATCCAAAAACTATCTGTATAGCAGGGATATGTGAAGAACAGCAAATTATAGTGTTGGTGGCAACACCCACAATTTCATGAAGGAGACCACTGCAAAGAAGATGAATTTGCTTCTGATACTTGTACGTCTCCAAATGCGGTGCTATTCCTCTCCACATGTAGGGATATGGGTTTCATATAGAAACTTTTATTTTGGATATCAAGGGTGCAGATGTAGTGTTGGGGGCACAATGATTAATGCAACTAAAGGATGTGAACATGAAATACTTGTACCTCACTATGGAGTTTAAAGTAGGAGACGTTACAATGAAATTGTAATGGGATTGCTTGTTTCCACTGGGTGCCTTTGAGAACTGTGCCCTAAATAAGATGGTTTTGGTAGATGTTATTGCCTTGTTCCTACACTTGTGTGTGATTGAACCAACACCTGAATTAGCAGACACAAAGCTGGACGAGGAAGTACAGGGGCTGCTCAAGGAGTATGAAAGAATGTTTAAAGAGCTCGAGGACCTACTACCTCCATGTGAGATTGAGCATAAAATCCAACTACAACCAGGGGTTAAGTTTGTCAATTTAAGGCCCTATTAGTACTCCATTATCAAAAAGAGGAGATAGAAAAGTTATTCGTAGAGTTACTTCATTCTGGGGTGATTAGGGAAAGTCACAGTGCCTTTTCAAGCCTAGTGTTATTAGTTGAAAAAAAGGACGGCAGCTGGCGGTTTTGCATGGATTATCGTGCCTTGAATGTCATCATAGTTAAAGATAAGTTTCTCATCTCACAATTGATAAAATCTTAGATGAATTATATAGTGCTGCTTATTTGTCCAAAATTGACTTATGCTCAAGTCACCATCAGATTCGGGTGTGGGATGCCGACATTCCAAAGATAGATTTTCATACACATTTAGGCCATTATAAGTTTGTGGTCATGCCCTTCAGACTTACTAATGCTTCATCCACTTTCTAAGCCACGATGAATAAGATGTTTGGTCCTCATCTTCAAAATTTTTTGTTGCTGTCTTCTTCGACAATATCGTCATTTATAGTAGATCCTGAAAGAAACATCTTACCCAGTTGAGAACCGCTTTGGCGGTGCTATAACAACATCACTTAATCACCAAGTTATAGAAGTGTACATTTTTCTAAGAATAGGTGGAATACCTCAGCTATGTAGTGAATAAAGCAGGGGTCTAGGTTGACAATTCCAAGATTAAAGCAATTGTTGAGTGCCCTAAACCCACCAACCTGAAGCAATTGAGGGGCTTTCTGGGACTCACTAGGCACTATCAAAGATTTGTAGCCAAATATACCCACATTGTGCCCCACTGCATCTTACCTAGCTTCTCAACTCTTACCCGAAGCAAGTGGACAATACCACTGCATCTTACCCGGAGTCTCAATTTATACCCGAAGCGAGTGGACACCGCCACCACCTCTGGCCTAGTCATATATGTCTCATAATCATTCAATCATCATTCAGTCAATTACAATTCATCAGTATCATCATCATATTTATCAATCACTTCTTGTTTAACATCACCAACCATTCCTTAATTTAGTTAACATTTCACAAAACCCCTTCCAAATGTCTCCTTAATGCGTGAGCATCTTTCCTATTTTTTTTAGTGAATTTGCATTCGAACTTATAAGTTTAATCAAGATTTAAATACTTTCTAGTCACTTTGAATGCTACTTTTAGTTGTGTGCAATTCTGTTTATTTCAGATAGCATTCGGATGGATTTGATGGAATTTTTGTAGAAGAAGAGAAGAAAGTGAATGATGCTATCAACCATGACCTTCTTTCACTCCAACAAAAATAACTTGAGCTACAGATGTCCAATTGATGTGATTTTAGTGGCATTGGAAAGATAACTTTTAGAGCTTTCCAATAATATATAATAGTATACACTTCTTCTCCAGCATGCTTGGCCATACTGGTGCCTAACTTGGTCTTTCCCAAGTTAGGCGCTGGAAGAAGAACTAAGCTTCAACTGCTTACTACCAGGGCGGCGCCTAACTTCAGAATCCTGAAGTTAGGCGCCAAGACAAAGAGCCCTCCTCAATTGCTTTCGGCCATCTCCAAGTCTAACTTCACAATTGTGAAGTTAGGCGCCAGCTCAATGATTTGCAATGGTCCCCACGTTCATCAAGGCTTCAACGAAGACATTATTTAGTTTTGATTTAAAATTTTACTTTATTTATAAATAGGAAAAGATATTATTTAATTTTGAAAAATATTTTACATTCATTAGTATTAGATATAAAAAGGGAAAAGAATCAGCCCTTCGGGCTCTCTTCTCTCTTACCTCATTCCACACTTTATAGTTTTTGAGAATCCTTGTTTTCTCTCTCAGCCATGAGCAACTAAATCTCCCCTGTTAATGTTAGGAGCTCTATTTATTGTATGGATTTATACTATTACTCATCTATTTTAATTAGTGTTTTGATTTCAATTACAAGAATTTGTTTTCGTTCTTCATCTTATGAATCTGGGTGGAACGAAAGTATGACCCTTATTCTAATTGAGTTCTTGTATACCTTGAAAAAGCAATTTACTTGAACAACAACTTGAAAACAATTTCTCCTAAATTTCTAATTATCTGGACTTAATGGGATACGTGACATATAATCCTCTTATATTTGGATAATTAGGGTTTCTGTGGCATATAAACTAGTTTTGAACTTAACCCTCTAATCGAAATCAAGTGACTAAGGAACTGGCGGTTGATAAAGGTTAGAGGAGACTAAAAAGGTCTAAGGAATTAGGGTTTAGTCACATATAGTTTGCCATGAATTGAATCTTGCATGATTAAAATAGTTGGTAAGAAATAGAAATCTAGAAGATAAACAACTCTAAAACCTTAACTATTTTATTCATATATTTCACAATCCATTTACTGCTTGCTTTTTGATTTTATAAATTTACTGTTTAATGCAATTGAGATCCAAACACTCTTTTTTCCTTGTCTAGCTAAGTAAATCATTCAATCATTGTTGCTTAGTCCATCAATTCTCGTGGGATCGACCTTCATTCACTTGAGGTACTACTTGGTATGACCCGGTGCACTTGCCGGTTAGTTTGTGGGTTATAAATTCCGTACCACTCCTCCATTTATTTCACAGACTCATCCTTACTCTAAAGCTTAAAGGCTCACTAACG
Source organism: Arachis stenosperma (assembly GCF_014773155.1). NCBI lineage: Eukaryota > Viridiplantae > Streptophyta > Magnoliopsida > Fabales > Fabaceae > Arachis > Arachis stenosperma. Next base: position 127,789,851 of record NC_080381.1, on the reverse strand, counting down.
TACCTTAAACAAGTATAAGAGAGATTTAAAAAGATAGAGAATTGATTTAGTATGCAAAAATTTCACTTTTAACCAAAACAGGGGTCTCGCGTACGCGGGTTTATGGCCGCGTACGTGAGAGGGCAAAATAGAAGGAACTTCTCGCATAGCGTGTGCCTTCCGCGTACGCGAGCATTCGTTTTAGCAGGTTCGCATATGCAAGACTATGTCCACTTACACGAGACATCAAGACAGTGAGTTGATCCCGCGTCGCAGGTGCATGCTTGCATACGCGACCCCCCTTTTTCCTCAAAAAGCTGCTAAGATGCAGTATTTCAAAATTTGACACCAAACTTCAAACACACATATCTCTTTTGTCTTAAATAATTTTTCATCCGTTATTCAAACGACGTAAACTTCACGGACTCAATTTTAATTTGAAACAAGTTTGGCAAAATTTGGGAATCTGGAAGCCGAGTTATGACCTGCCGAAGTTGGTCAAAATTCACCTTTTTAGGAAAAAACACCAAAATCCCTATGCTTTCCAAATTCTGAATTCTATAGCATAAACTTGTAACTAAAACAGTCCCAAAATTATATACACTCATTTTCACACATTTCCTCTCATTAATACTTATAATCTCAACAATACATTCAACAATTTTCAATCAAATACAATCATTATTTAGCCAATGTCATCATCATCACTTATTATCATCATCATCAATCTCCACAATCATCAATAATCATTCCCTAAATCTCATCAACAACATTAATTACCACATTTTTATAGTAAACTCAACAATTTCTCAAATAGTACTAAACCTTAACAATTCCTTCTAATCCAACTTATGAGAAACCAAAACCATACCTTGACCGATTCCTCCTAAATACCGAAGCATCTCAAATATATTTATTCCTCAGGCTCCAACGCTTCAACTCTACACCAAACGCAAACTCCCAGCCACCATGACTCAAATTCCAGCTTTTCAACACCACCAATTTGATCCAAAGACTTACAATTTAACCTAATACCAACAATATTACTCAAAAATCAACTTAGGATTCATAGTTATTAATGATTCATAAGAGTTATAGTTTCTCACCTTACCAATAGAAATTTGAGATAAGACCTGGAAAGTCTACAAGTCAAATTTGATCATAAACACCAAAATCACATATTCATTCTGCTAAAAATTTTCTAAGTTAAAAGCTGCAGAATTCACAGATTTACACCCCAATCTTCCAACGGACATAACTTCCTCATTTTAAATCGTTTTTCACCCGTTCTTCGAACGGCATGGACATCCCGGATCCAATTTCATTTCTAAACAGATTTGGTACAAAACGGAGATCCGTAGTCCAAGTTATGTCCCGTCAAAGTATGCCCAAAAACCATATTTTCATACAAAACCACAATATGCCATTTTCAAAACAACCATTTTCAACTCTTTCCAAAATCAATCAAAACATGCCAATTTCACCCCTTTTCTTTGAATCAATCAAAATGTATCAAATTCAACATCAAGCCTCCTCAACTCACACATTGACACATTACCACAATATACAAAATCACTATCTCATAATTTTAGCCCACTTCACCCGAGTGGCTCAAACTCAAACATATTGACATATCATATACTAATCCTCATGCCAATTCTCAACAACATCAATTCCAATAAATCATCATTGTACATAATTAACATCATACTCACCATCAACATGGTTCAACCCACAATTCAACCATAACCAATTATCAAGCATATATCACAACATGCATATTTCTCATACATCATACCACCAAGGCATCAATATTCATCATCACATATATGACCACATCATATATCTCAATCATTCATCAACATCAACAATTCAATGCCTATCTTAGGGCCTCTAGCCTAAGTATTTCCTACCACATTACATATTAGATACGGGAAACCGAAACCATACCTTAGCCGATTTTCCCAAGCTCAACCGGAGCACTTCCAAACCACTTATCCACAAGCTCTCAAGGTCTCAATACCTCTAAGAACAGATTTTTCACCACCAAGCCCTTTCCAAGCTTTTCAAAATCACCAATCAAGCTCCAATATCCACACATACACAACCTAAGCCACAACCATCATACCCATACACAACATCTCAAAACCCAAACATCATAAAACAACAAAATACACTAGGGTTGAGAATCTTACCACACCCAAGGTCCAAGGAGACAAGATTAACCTTCTCCTTCAAGAGAGTTGGGTCCTATAACATCAAAGAACCCAAAATCTCAACATTTAACCCATGAAACTCGAAAATAAGGGCTGAGATTTCGAACAGCAACACGTGGCTTACCTCAAGATTGATTGTATGAGTTTTGTAGAGCTCTCCGCGGTGAACGCGTGGCCGCAAACGGGGCGGCAATCGGAGCTCTAGATCAAAAGTTATGGTGATTTGAAGATCAACCAAGGGAGAGAACTTGAGAGAGTGTTCTTCCTCCCTTTCTTTCTAATTTCAGCTTGTGTGTGTAACAAATGAGGAGAGAGAGTGCTGAAAACTAGGGTTTTGGTTAAGTTATGTTGGGCCAAAGGCCCACTTTGGGTCCAATTGGCCCGGTTTGGCCCGTTCGGTCCAATCTTGGTCCGAATTCTATAAAATTGGTACCAAAATTCTCGTCTCAGTCTCCTCTATCACATTTAGCCATAAAAATCACATTTTAGGCTTTCTAGAATAAATTCTCATTTATGGGTTAATTAGCCGTTAATTAACCGGGTTTTACATTCTACCCACCTAATTGGGAATTTTGCCCACAAAATTCAAATGCAAATACCTGAGAATAAATGCGGATAATCCGTTCGCATCTCTGACTCAAGTTCCCAAGTGTGTTCCTCAACACCGCCTTGACTCCATGCCACTTTGACTAGTGAAACATCCTTTCCACGCAACCGTTTGATACTAGTATCATCAATTCTGACCGGAGCCACTGGAAGCGTCAAATCTTTCCTTAACTGAACCGACTCAGGTTCTAACACGTGGCTAGCATCAGGAGTGTACTTCCGAAGCTGCGATACGTGAAACACGTCGTGCAGGTTCGAAAGATGAGGTGGTAGAGCCATCCGATACGCCACCGGTCCAATCCTCTCCAGGATTTGAAATGGACCAATGTATCGAGGATTCAACTTCTTTGCCTTAATCGCCCTACCTACTCCCGTAGTCGGAGTAACCTTAAGAAAAACATGGTCCCCTTCCTCAAATTCTAAGGGCTTTCGCCTTTGATCGGCGTAACTCTTTTGACGACTCTGCGCCGTAAGCATCCTATCACGGATTTTCTTGACTTGTTCAGTAGTCTCAGCTATCATTTCTGGCCCCAACAAGCTTTTCTCTCCAGCTTCATACCAACATAGCGGAGATTGACATTTCCTCCCATACAAGGCCTCATACGGAGCCATTCCGATGCTCGCATGATAACTATTATTGTATGCAAACTCCACCAATGGCATATACCGATCCCAACTCGCCGGTTGGTCCAAAACACAAGCTCTCAACATATCCTCTAGTGTTTGGATTGTCCTCTCAGATTGACCATCTGTTTGAGGATGGTAAGCCGTGCTCAAGCTTAATCGGGTTCCAAAAGCTTTCTGAAATGCACCCCAAAACCTTGAAGTAAAACGAGGATCTCTATCAGAGATTATAGTAGCAGGTACACCATGAAGTCTCACAATCTCCTTTATGTATAACCGTGCTAGCTCCTCAAGGGTGTAAGTCATCCGAATGGGCAAAAAGTGAGCTGACTTCGTCAATCGGTCCACAATCACCCAAATAGCATCAAAGCCAGCCCTAGTCCTTGGCAATCCTGACACAAAGTCCATTGCAATACTTTCCCACTTCCATTGTGGAATCTCTAAAGGTTGCAACATACCGGCGGGCTTTTGATGTTCAATCTTTACCTTTTGACAAGTTAAGCACTTTGAAACATATTCCGCCACATCATTCTTCATACCCGGCCACCAAAACATCGCCTTTAAATCATGGTACATCTTAGTACTTCCCGGGTGAATGGAGAATCCACTTTTGTGTGCCTCCTTTAAGATATCTTGCCTCAAAGTGCCAACATCCGGCACAATGATTCTACCCTTGAATCTCCATAACCCATCTTTTTCTTCCGACACTCTCCACTGTTTTCCTTGCTCAATGGCCGGTAACACTTTCCATAATGCTTCATCATTTTGATGAGCCTTCAGGAGTTCGGACTTAAAGTCACTTGAGATTTCTAATCGGCTCAAACACAAGGTTCCGGATACTTCTTGAGTACCAATCTTCAGACTCTCGAATCCCTTGAGCAACTTTTCCTCTTGAAGCATCATCCAAGCCGCATATAACGACTTCCGACTTAACGCATCCGCCACCACGTTCGCCTTTCCCGGATGGTAATGCAACTCAAAGTCGTAGTCTTTCAACAATTCCATCCACCTCCTCTGCCTCATATTAAGCTCTTTCTGACCAAAGAGGTACTTCAAGCTCTTATGATCAGAGAAAACTTGGAACTTAACCCCATAGAGATAATGCCTCCACACATTCAAGGCAAACACAACCGCAGCGAGTTCCAAATCGTGTGTAGGATAATTAACTTCATGAGGTCTCAACTGTCGTGAGGCATACGCCACCACATTATGATGCTGCATCAACACGCACCCTAAACCCTTTAATGAGGCATCACAATACACCTCAAAAGGCTCGTTCGGCTCGGGTAACACTAACACAGGTGCAGTGGTCAACCTTTTCTTCAATGTCTGAAAGCTCTCCTCGCATTCAGGAGTCCAAACAAACGGAGTGTCTTTTCGGGTTAACTTCGTCATTGGTAACGCTATCTGTGAAAAGCCCTTGATAAACCTTCGGTAATAGCCAGCTAGACCCAAAAAACTCCTTATCTCTGTTATGGTGGTTGGTTGTTTCCAATCCATCACTGCCTCCACCTTAGTTGGATCTACTGCTATCCCCTTCTTACTCACCGCATGCCCCAAAAACTTCACCTCACTCTTCCAAAACTCACACTTAGATAGTTTTGCATAAAGTTTCTTCTCTTTTAGAATCTGCAACACGGTCCTTAAGTGTTCCGCATGCTCTTCTTCAGTCTTGGAATAAATCAGTATGTCATCAATGAAGACAACAACGAATTCATCCAGAAACGGACGGAAGACTCTATTCATGTAATCCATGAATACTGCAGGAGCGTTCGTCAACCCAAAGGACATCACAGTGTACTCGTAATGAGCATAACGAGTTCTAAAAGCGGTCTTAGGGATATCCTCACCCCTCACCCTTATCTGGTGGTAACCGGATCGCAAATCAATCTTAGAGAAAACTCCAGCTCCTTGTAACTGATCCATGAGATCATCAATTCTCGGCAATGGGTACTTATTCTTTATTGTAACCTTGTTCAACTGCCTGTAATCCACACAGAGCCGCATACTCCCATCTTTCTTCTTTACCAGTAACACTGGAGCACCCCACGGAGAGACACTCGGTCGTATAAAATTCTTTCCCAACAAATCCTCTAACTGAGACTTTAACTCGTTCATCTCTAACGGTGACATCCTATAAGGAGCACTCGAGATTGGTCCCGCCCCGGGCACCAACTCAATAGCAAACTCAACCTCTCGGTTAGGTGGAAACTCATCAATATCATCGGGAAACACTTCCGGAAACTCACACACAACCGGAATCTGCTCCAACCTTTGATCATCACCCGAAACGCCCGCGGTTAGCAACATGATACCCTGACATTCGGTTCCAGAACAGTTCACCATCATCGAATTCAAGTAATAATTATTCACCACGACCGGCCCTTCTGTATCTTCCGGCATAAAGTACACCGACTTTGTAGAACAATCAAGCAGAACATGGTTCTTAGATAACCAGTCCAATCCCAAGATAAGATCAAGACCAATCATCGGCAAGCAGATTAAATTATGAACAAAATCACGCTGCTTGAACCTAAAGGAAACTTCCGGGCATCCTAGCCTAGTTACCGTAGCTTCATGAGTAGCGTTGTACACTCTTAGATCATAACCTAAGGTTACAATCTTCAATCCTAACTCATGGGCTTTCTCAAATGCAATGAATGAATGTGATGCTCCCGAATCAAATAAAGCATTTAAAGTTTGACCAGCTATTTCACAGTTACCTCGAATGAGTGTCTCAGATCCCTCAGCTCCTACAGCTGAAGTGGTGAACACCCGACCAGTCTGTTGTGCTTTCCCAGCACCTTGTTTCTGCTTTTCAGGACAATTTACGGCTTTATGCCCCGCCTTTCCACAAGTGTAGCACAAACCCCATCCGGTCTTGCATGGTGCTCCCGGATGGTGACTTCCACACCTAGTACAAGCTTGATCATTCTGAGGCTGCTTCCCAAACTTCCTCCCTTGGGAGTTGTTGTTGTTGTTGGGCCTCCTAAAAGAGCCTCCCCGCTTGAAAGATGGACCTCTAGGTGCAAAGCTCTTTCCTCGGTTCTGTGGGAATGATCCCCTTTGACTCCCTTTTTCAGCGGTTGCCCTTTTCACACACTCTTCAGCAACCCTACACTTGTTCACCAACTCGGAGAAAGTCCTAATCTCCATTGGTCCCACTGAACTGAAGATATCACTCCGGAGTCCTCCTTCATACTTAACACACTTCCATTCCTCATATTCCACCGGAGTCCCTTGGCACATACGAGAGAACCTGAACAGCTCCTCAAACTTGTCAGTATACTCTGATATGGACATAGTACCCTGCTTCAGTTGTAACAATTCAAGTTCCTTAGCCGTCCTAGCAGAAGTCGGAAAGTACTTCTTATAGAACTCTTCTTGAAAGACATTCCAGGTGATATAGTCATCACCCTGCTGCAGAAGACGTCGGATACCTTGCCACCAATGCGACGCTTCACCGACAAGCATATAGGTAGCAAACTCGACACGCTGTCCTTCAGGCACCACTTGCGCTTGCAACGCTCGCTCTATAGCCTGAAACCATGTATCAGCCTCAGTCGGGCTAGTAGTTCCCTTGAACTTAGGTGGATTAACCTTCAAAAAGTTTGCCAAGGTCATCGGACCCTGAACTCCACCTCCATCATTACCATGGTTGTTCATCTGTTGACCAAGAGCCTCAGCGGTGGCTTGCATAGCAGCAGCCATGTTCTCCAACGTAGCCATAAAGTTCACCGGGTTATTCGGGTTATTCTCTGGCGCACGAGCATTCGTACGACCTCTCGCACTACCTCTACCGCGTCCACGAGGCGCCATCTGGTTCCTATACACACCCAACAATCGATATTAAGTTGATCAGTCTCAATATCGGAAGTTTAGTGCTTTAAAGTCCCAAATGCATGCTCATGAACGTTTATGCCAATTATATCAAGCAGATATACTAATAGCACATAACACACACACACAGAGAATGCACAGAAGCATAGTCAGTCCATCCCTCAGGCTCTACAGGAACGAACTGCTCTGATACCATAATGTAACACCCTACCATACAGAGTCTTATGCTTAAGTCATAATTCAGAGATGGCAAGGTATTACGACCTCTAAAACAAAAATTTAGTACGTATAGTAGTATGAATGATTGATTATAACTAGGAGCCTTTGTAGAAAAAAGGGGTAAACAAAAACCGCAACTTGAAAGCGCAACACTCCGATCGATAACGTAACGAACAAGGATAAACCAACGCGAGATTATATATATACTAGAGAGTGTCAAAAATAGGAATATCAAGGCTCAAAATCCGGCTGCGAAGATAACCGGTTCGAGCATAACAATATATACATATGATAAAATAAGGAAAACCCCAAGGGAAACCCAAAGGGACACAAATACATAAAACCTATTCTCCAAAATCTCCCATAAGAGGAGTCATCACAGTTTGTATTATTTAATGGAGATAAAAGTATCTGAGCAAAACATATAAACCAAAACATAGCCCCGAGAACAAAGGATCTTCGCAATATAGAAGTCTCCAGCATGCATCAGCGGGACACCTCACGTCCTGCATCTGAAAACCACAAAATCCGCATGGGTGAGAACCAGAGGTCCCCAGCATGGTAACAGCTTCCACATATATAATACATAATAATGGAGGAAAGCCGAAGGCAATCCTAGAACTTCCTCCAGATAATATCAAAGCTTATAAACAAGCTAAACCGTATAAGGGCATCTGACTAAAGATTCTTCAGTCTAACTAATACTTCCCTTTCCAATTCCTTCAAACCTCCCAACCACCAGCAGGATTATATTATAGCAAACACAATTATATCAGACAAAGAATATACAAATAGGAGCAGTTAAGACATTTAGACAAGTAGCAAGTAATATGCAGTCAAATAGGCAATCTCAAACAATTCACATAGTATGCATATGATGAATGCCTGTCCCTAGTGGCCGATGATATCATCTTGTCGGTTATAGAGCCAACCCGACAAGTCCTGGTCGCTAACCATTGGACTGTCCCTCTGTCGTGCATCCCCAAACTCGAGTTATACTCGTTATAAACTTGATCATAACCATGATCCATATCCATCACCCTCACTGGTGATTATTTCCGGGGGTTCGAGCTCATCCGGGCCTTTCACAGTGCCCGGCCACACTTACGACATAGGATTAACAGAGCTTCGAGTCTCGACCTGGAGCACGTGGTGGCTAGCCACTGCTACTACCCAAGGAAACTCGTACCTCAGATAGTGGAAGTGTAAATCACAATTATCAATAATTCAGCATCAACATGCATGAATTCTCATCCATGGATCAACATCCATATCAGCCATTCCGGCTCACGGTTAAATCCATAACCAGCCAATATTCATAGCATACACAGCTGTTCCGGCTCACGGTTAAATCCATAACCAGCCATTTCATTAACAATTACAGCCTTTCGGCCCATGGCATAACAAACACTTCCACCACCATCATCCGCATCTCACATAATCATCTTGATCCTCATTGATCATACATTTTTCCCTTGCTTCACTCGCAAGTTATCACATTCACTAGCCCCTTTCTAATAGCTAGGCATATTAGGATGATTTAAGACATAAATGGTGAGATCGGAGGCTTAGAAGTATGAGATTTGGCTTTTAAAACTCAAAAATCAACTTTGGGATGAAAACAGGGCCACGCGTACGCGCACTCCACGCGCACGCGTGGATGGCCTCAAAAACTCATCGGCGCGCAAGCGTCGTGCACGCTAACGCGTGGATTCCAAACTTGCCCATCGACGCGCACGCGTCAACCACGCGTACGCGCGGGTGTTCTCGTGCCCCAGGCACAACACCGGCACAGTTCTGGCATAACTCTCGGGAAAATGGCTGGGCATTGGGTGCAGCACAATCGGCGCGCCCGCGCACATCACGCGTACGCGTGGATGGCACTTTTCGGAAGATCAGCGCGTACGCGCCAGGTGCGCCCACGCGCAAGGAGTCATTCTGCTAAAAATTTTCTAAGTTAAAAGCTGCAGAATTCACAGATTTACACCCCAATCTTCCAACGGACATAACTTCCTCATTTTAAATTGTTTTTCACCCGTTCTTCGAACGGCATGGACATCCCGGATCCAATTTCATTTCTAAACAGATTTGGTACAAAACAGAGATCCGTAGTCCAAGTTATGTCCCGTCAAAGTATGCCCAAAAACCATATTTTCATACAAAACCACAATATGCCATTTTCAAAACAACCATTTTCAACTCTTTCCAAAATCAATCAAAACATGCCAATTTCACCCCTTTTCTTTGAAATCAATCAAAATGTATCAAATTCAACATCAAGCCTCCTCAACTCACACATTGACACATTACCACAATATACAAAATCACTATCTCATCATTTTAGCCCACTTCACCCGAGTGGCTCAAACTCAAACATATTGACATATCATATACTAATCCTCATGCCAATTCTCAACAACATCAATTCCAATAAATCATCATTGTACATAATTAACATCATACTCACCATCAACATGGTTCAACCCACAATTAAACCATAACCAATCATCAAGCATATATCACAACATGCATATTTCTCATACATCATACCACCAAGGCATCAATATTCATCATCACATATATGACCACATCATATATCTCAATCATTCATCAACATCAACAATTCAATGCCTATCTTAGGGCCTCTAGCCTAAGTATTTCCTACCACATTACATATTAGATACGGGAAACCGAAACCATACCTTAGCCGATTTTCCCAAGCTCAACCGGAGCACTTCCAAACCACTTATCCACAAGCTCTCAAGGTCTCAATACCTCCAAGAACAGATTTTTCACCACCAAGCCCTTTTCAAGCTTTTCAAAATCACCAATCAAGCTCCAATATCCACACATACACAACCTAAGCCACAACCATCATACCCATACACAACATCTCAAAACCCAAACATCATAAAACAACAAAATACACTAGGGTTGAGAATATTACCACACCCAAGGTCCAAGGAGACAAGATTAACCTTCTCCTTCAAGAGAGTTGGGTCCTATAACATCAAAGAACCCAAAATCTCAACATTTAACCCATGAAACTCGAAAATAAGGGCTGAGATTTCGAACAGCAACACGTGGCTTACCTCAAGATTGATTGTATGGGTTTTGTAGAGCTCTCCACGGTGAATGCGTGGCCGCAAACGGGGCGGCAATCGGAGCTCTAGATCAAAAGTTATGGTGATTTGAAGATCAACCAAGGGAGAGAACTTGAGAGAGTGTTCTTCCTCCCTTTCTTTCTAATTTCAGCTTGTGTGTGTAACAAATGAGGAGAGAGAGTGCTGAAAACTAGGGTTTTGGTTAAGTTATGTTGGGCCAAAGGCCCACTTTGGGTCCAATTGGCCCGGTTTGGCCCGTTCGGTCCAATCTTGGTCCGAATTCTATAAAATTGGTACCAAAATTCTCGTCTCAGTCTCCTCTATCACATTTAGCCATAAAAATCACATTTTAGGCTTTCTAGAATAAATTCTCATTTATGGGTTAATTAGCCGTTAATTAACCGGGTTTTACACACAACAAAACCACCTTCAAAAGAAGAACACTCACTGCACATAGAAAAACCTTTAGTGACACCCAAAATAAGTAGATATTTCTGTGTGAATAATTTTTGCTTTTTATCTTTTAAGTTAGTGGATAATGCCATGTTTTTATAAGTGGGTGTGTTGACAACTTGCCAATGATTTTCTAGTTTGATTAATAGATATTTCTTTCAGTAAAGATTGGATGTTTCTTTTTATTATACTTTTGGTCTTTTTATAAGAATAATTGGATGTTTCTTTTTGAGTAATATTGAATGTTTCTTTTTTAAATATTTTGGATATTTTTTCTGATTATATTGAAGGTTCCTTTTTTAATTATTTTGGATGTTTCTTTTTAAATTACTTGGATGTTTTTTTCTGATTTAGTGGATAAAAATAAAAGAAAACATCCCAAATTGCGTAAACAAAAACATTCACATTAGAACACCAAAAAACATAAAAAGAAACATCCCACTTCTATGAAAATAAAACATTCATATCCATACAAAATTTCCACAACGTACCTTGTCATCACGTTGACTATCATTACTGCTCACACTCACAATGTTGTCTTTCGTAGGATTAAAATGATCACTCACATCAGCAAATGGGTCATTCGAACCTTTTTCACTAATTGATGACTCCATATCACTACAAGAGACATGGCGAATAGTAGCGGTTTTTTTAGGAATTTGCGGCGATTTTTAACGGCCGCAAAACGAAATTTCAGCGGTTCCACAAGCGTTGCCTGTTAGGGGGTGGAAATTTGATTTTGCGGCGGTTTTGAGAAACTGCTGGCACAACCACAGCAAATCAGGTTGATGACAACCGCCGCTATTTTGGTTAGTTGATTTAAAAAAAATCTGTAGCGATTTTACAACCGCCGCAATTTTGTGCTGTCTTTTAAAAAAAATTGCGATGGTTTTGAACCGCCGCAATTTCATGCATGAGCTTAAAAAAAACTGACCAACTATAATAGTTTATACCATTTTTCTTTACTATAACCTATTCTCTTTACATCATATTTATTAAACTTTAAATATCAATATAGAAAAACACTAAATAAACAATATCATAATTAACAAAGCGTAAGGTTAATCAATTTGAGAAGTGAAATAGCACAAAGAATTTTTAAGTAAAAAATCATTGTTAATAGATGAGCATTAGCCAATTGCATGAGATGTTTTTGCAAGCAAGTAATTAACTAGACAAAAAGTAAAAAAGAACATGTTGAGCCTTATCTTGCAACTGTACTGCACTCTACAGTGAAAGATACAGAGAACTATATATTAAAACCCCAAAAAAAAATATTCATGTGATTCTGAATTTTCTCACATCACAACAAATTTCACTAAGATTTTTGCAGGGAGTACAATACCTTTTCATATCTCTTTTATGCTCTTTCATATTTGCCAACCTTGAACAATGCATTCCCTTCTTCCTTCTTCTTTCTAGCTGCCTCTATCTTCTCTTGTGTATTCAGATCCCACGATTCCTTTTCCTGCATTCCATTTTTATTAAATTAGTGTTGTTTTTAATATTGTCAGAACCATAAAACATTAGGAACATAAGACAACTCTCTCTCACCTTTACAAAGGAAACCAGCTCAACTTCATAGTACACATTGGAGTTGGGAGGATCGGTGGTCAATTATAGATTCATAAAGTCATTTGATTTCATGACAAGAGGATCCTTCCTCAACTATTGAATTCACATATATGCACAACTATAAAGGAATCATTACTTAATGTGCAAGAGCATTTTAAACTAAGGGGAAAAAACCAACAAAGTTTCTCCTTTAATCGTACTTCTCTATGCCAAATGCCTTTTAGCTTTGATGCTTTCCTGGTACGAAACGCCAGAGGTCAACAGTAATGTCTACCTCTTTCTTCTTATGAAATTTGTACAGCTTCGGCAGATCATATCGAAGCTATCAAAGCAAGAGGGAAAATCAGTTACAACTTACAAGATGCAGGTCCATAATTATGGCTACTCTATGAATCACTGGAACAAGAAAATATATGAAAGAATCAGGTTGTTTAGGTGACCTAAGTACTTGATATTGGCTTACCATATTTTCTAAGAGAGAACAATTCACACAAAAAATAAGGTCGATTTGGAGAGAAAAAAAAATCAAATATTATTATATGACTTAAACATCTAATACACAGTAACCTCCCTCACCTCACATAGAACTTCTGCATTGCTAGCGTTGAAATCCCTTAAAGCTGTTCATTTCACATGCTGCGGTTAGATAAAAATTGAACCCATGGTATCAATAGAAGGTTGGAAAAACGAAGTTATCATTGAGGATAAAATGTGTTAATGCAAAGGGTCAGGAAAAAAATGCTAATGACATCTTTTTGGAATGGGAAGATCAGAGACTTCTTCAATATCCATCTGACAAGGCTCGCAGAACTCAATTACTAATAACAAGACTAGTATTTGAGATTTAGAAAACATACATCTCTTGTGGAACTCTTATGCAATGAATAAACAGCTTGAGAAGCAACCTGACAAAGTAGTAATATTTGCAACATGGTAAATTAAAATACCTATCAATTATATATTTTTGTTTATATTGAGTAAAATACCTTCAAAGCAACATTGAGAAAGTCCAAATCTGCGCCCTTTTTCCGAGTTCCAAAAGGAGGATTCATGATAACTGTATCAACAATTTGGCCTAGAGTATGGACCAAGAAAATCATATAAACCTATTAGTTACACTAAATGAAATACTTCAAATAACATATAATGCCTATAAGTTATACAATGAATACCCTTAAAAATTTTATGTTCCCATATAAATAAGAAGTTAAGAACTAATTCAGCAATGTTGTTTGAACTATTACACTCTCAACTGGAGATTATGGAGACATAACAAGAATCAATTTTCCATATCCATCTAAGAACAAAATTCCAGAAAAGAAAGGAGAGAAGTGCAGCAAATTGCACTAGGCAACAAGCCTTCAATTCAGACTGTTGTTGCTCCAAAATGCCAATGAAGTATCAAGATTGACGACGAAAATCATTTTTAGTCCACATAATTAAAAGTGATAAGGCAGTGCTGCAAAACCACAAGAGTTCAAACATAGACTAATTTCCCTACAAAGAAAACAACTTGGCCCCAAATATCGCCATTTAACAAATGCAAGATTCCATATTTCACTTCTAAGCTTGTGCTTCCTAAAATCAACTGGTGGCTTACGACATAAAACTCAATCTTATAAATCCATTAAGATCCAAATCCGATTTTTTTTACATTTTCTATGATAAAGGTTATTGTTCAATACATGAACTCATAAAATGGGATGGAATGAACGGAAAGTTACCTCTCCACCTCAAGTCCATGACATTAGACTGAATAAAATCCATATCCACCTGAAGTTTTAATTAAATAAAAAAGAATGGTGTATCAATTATTAATAACCAACCTTTAAATAATTATTGAAAAATTCCATTTATTGCATCTACAACATATAATTGACCAACTTTTATTTCATCTTTTTCTATTACAACAGTATCCCAAGCTTTATTCATTCAAGACACTTTGCCTTGATGTACAATATTCAAAATACACCAAATCTTATTGTTTAATTCAAACAAGAGACTTGGATAATGTGAAACCTTTGTAATAATTTAGAATAATATTCGACAGAGATATAAAATACCTCAAGTTCCTCGGCATTAAGAGATGCTATTTCAAGAGATTCTGGATCAATGTTAATGCTGAGAACATGTCTGATCAATGCTAACACAAATCAAGAGAATATTAGATATGTAATACAGAATTGATCTTAGAAAACGAAAATATGTAATGCAGGTCAGTGTGGAATTGAAAGTTGAGCAATCGAGATATTTATATATATAAGTCAATGATTTCAACTATATCCTTGGTAAATAGAATGAAGATACCTGAATAATAGTGGACTCAAAAATTTCTAGCATTGCTTTATGCTTAGAAGACTCATCTACTGCCAATGTTGTAGGTTCCTTAATACCATCGATGAAGCAAAGCAATTACTAGGTACAAAAAAATTAGCAAAACCAATTTCAAAGTGCATAGAAAGAAAGTTAGGAGAATATTGGAACAAAATAGAAGCAGAACAGATTCAAGAAAGGAAGAAGCAGAGTACCGGTGAGTCTGTCCCGGTTTCGGCGACGGTTGTAACTGGTAGCGACGTGTTTGACGGCGACCTCCTCTCCTCTTTCGGCTCCTCCCAGCGGCGGCGCTATCAATCGCAGCAGCAAAAAACCTAATGGCGACTGGAACAGGGTACGACGGCGACGGCCTTGACCCCAATCGACGGCAGCCGCGGCGGCAGAGCAGGATGGTGCGAGAACGGACCTCCTCCTTCTCTCCTGGGTTCATCGTCTTCTGCTTCTCCTAGGTTCATCGTCTTCTGATTCTCCTTCACTCTTCGTCGTTCTTCTCCTTCGTGAGCGCGAGCTCTCCCTCTCTTTCCGAACACACACTCTCTCTCTCTTCGGCTTCAGTGGCGACGACGGCAAGCTTAGTGGTGGCGGCAGTGGCAAGACGCGATGGTACAGACCCGCGATGTAGACGACGACTGCGCTGGCTTCGTGGTGAGTTGATGCGATCTCCCTCTCTCTTCGCAGTTCTTTCTCTTGCCGTTCTGGCTTTCCGGCGGCACGGCAATGCGACGGCGGCGAACTCAGCAGCGGCGGCTCGGCTCCTTCCTCCCTTTTTTCTCCTTCTTCGTTTCTCCCTCTCTTCTCTTAACATTTCTTTTTTTCCTTTTTTTTATTTGTTGACGCTACTGAGTGTTGTGTTTTTGGGAAAGGGAAATTAAAATATGGCTAAAAAAAATTAGGTTAGCAGCATTTTTTTAAAATTTGTGGCAAAATCAAATCAAATAGCTGCTCTTCCACTATCACCACTAAAACTGCTGAAAAACTATCAGACAGCGACAATTGTCAAAACAGCTACTAATTGTGTGCCGCTATCTTGCGTTTTTGTAGTAATGCATCTCCGCTCCTTTCTCCAACGACCTTCAGCGGCAATCACAAACGCCTCGGTACAGTAACAGCAACTCCACGGGAGAGGGGTGAGACACAACAACAGCGATGCCTTGGGAAGGCGCGTGACACAGTAGTAGCGGTGCCACAGGGATCATGCGCGATACCGTCTCTTGCATGGCTTCTTTTTGCAGTGCCGACGTGGACGATGAGGAGGAAAGGATGCGCACCTCGCGCGAGAGCTCTCACCAGCAGCGACGGCACACTGCGAAGGCAGAGATGTGGCGGTCTAAACGGCAGAGGGTTGATTCGATGAGAGAAAATGAGGACGTGGTGTGAGAGTGTATTTAGAGGAAATTACGTTACACAATCATAATTATTCAAATTCAAAATTTGATTATTCTTAATTAATTTAATATTTGATTTTTAAAATTAATTTTTTAAGATGGTGTTTATGTTGGTTGGAGAGTGTGTTGGCCCTATACTTTTTCAATATAAATAAAGTAAAGAGAGATAATAGCTTGTTTCAAAAGAGTGAAGATATCTAGAAACTGTTTGTGTTTTTAGTACTAATTGCTCAAATATATCCATCATCTAATATCTCCCACAAACCTTTTTGTATTTTTAGTACTAATTCGATTAAAAATATTCAAATTGAAAATGCATAAAATTAAATTGTATACTGTTTCAAGATAATAGTAACCGTTTTAAGATATTAATAACTGTGTCAAGATATTAGTAACTGCACGATAAAAAATTGTATTAATTTAAAAGTAAAAATTAAATCAAAATTATTCTAATCGTAAATTATTTTGATAATAATACATATATATATCGTTTATAGTATAAATAAAAAATATATTTTTTCAAACTCTATATATATTTTTTTGCAAATAAAATATGTTCATAATTATCTCGTTTATAAATTACCTCGTTTACACTATAAACGAGATAAATAATATTATATAAATTAGTAAATACTTTTCAAATTATCTATATTGATAAATAAATATTTAATTTATTTATATAAAAATTAACCAATTCGCTATATCTAAATATACAAAATTTAAATATAAAAACATATTATTTTACATTACAGGCAGAATTTTAAAAGTCAAAGTAATTATCAAATCGATGAATTTAAAAATTCAAATATAATTAAATTAAACATAATAAAATAAATAATATATTTTTATGTTAAATATATTTTTAGAATTTTTTTTAAATTAATATTTCGATGGAAACCCATACTGGTTCAATTAACATACCCATTTTATCAAAATTTTCAATGCCAACCAACTTTTACGTCGAACCAAATTGATTAAGCTAACTGGTTTGGTTTGGTTCTTAAAACCAACCTTGTGAATTTGTAGTATGACAAGAATCCAAACGGCAACCAAAGTAGTAGGTCCAATTTGGGTGGGTGCGAGTATCATTGTATTGCATGAACGTGTTTTCATGTTTTGGCTATGCCCCCAGCATCCTTTTACTTTCTTGCCCTCGAGAATCGCACCAAATTAAATTTAGGTAATTGTTATCATGTAAAAAAAATGGTGTTTAACTTATTAAAAATGTTTAAAAATTAATATTTAATTTAAAAAATATAAAAATAAATTTTTTTAAATATTTAAATTTTATTACAAAAAATAAATTAAATAAAAATTAAGTACCAAATAAAATTCATTTTAAATTTAGAGCAATGCTAGGATCAGCAATTTTTGTGATTGTTAGTCATCAACTAGCCATCAATAATGATTTGATGGTGTAAGATTTCATCCAATAACTCACATTTTTCTACTGGTTACATGCTGGGCAAAATTCAATAAAATTGTTGGTCCCTAGACTTTTCCTTAAATTTATTTCATTTTGATGTCTCTTTGGGTTTTTCCCCCCTCTAATCTCTACGCCATTTGCCATTTTGCCTTATAAGTTCCAGCCACGACTCCTTTCTCGTTTCCTTATCTTACGTTCGCTCCTTTTCTGTTCTTTGGCTGTTAGAAATCCAAATGCAACAACGCACGTGACGCGATCCTCATCGATCATTTCCCACAATTTCCTCATTTCATAATATCTTTGTCTTGTTTCTCTTTCGTTCTTTATTATCTTAGCGGCACAAATCTGGCAAGCTTGGTGGGTCCATATGTTTTACTCTAAATAATTTTGTAAATAACAAGAAATAGAAAAAAGAGTTGCATACTTGCATGGAGCATAGCATGGCACCGTCAGATTTTGTGCCCATGCTTATTTACCAAGGTGACAAAAAGGAAGTGAATTATAACTAAGAGAATTTTAGTTAAGTATGGAAATTAAAGAGATACAACCACTAGAGTTTTAAAATGGTTTCTGTTATGACCGGGAAAAAACTGTTATTTATTATATCCATAATACATAAAGGGTGTTGTCTGTGGTGGCTAATAACAATCGGTGGCTAGCGTGACTATCTTAGTTTAACCTATATCTTTTTGACACGTAGTAGATTGACTAGCAAAATTGACTGCAGACTTAAAAGATAGTAACTGTGCTAATAATGCAGTAAGTAATTAAGTGTAAACAATGAATTAAAAATATTTAGAGAGAGAAAGATAGATAGAGAGAGAGCGCGTAAGAGAGAGAGAGAGTAGGCGTTGGCTTTCACAGTGGAAACCCTTTCTTGTTCTGCCGCCCTGTCCGGCAGTCCAGCCACCTATGATCTCGTCATTTGTAACCACCTTTCCTCTAATCTATTGTGGCTATTGCATCTCCTTCTCCTCGAACAATTCCCTCCAACTTTGTCCGGCCCTCACCGCTGCAACTTTTTTCCGGCGACGCCGCCTTGGTTTGTCATAGTGGTGCCACATCTTCTGCCTTCTTTTTCCTCCTCTGCTGAACGGTAATCACCAGTTCGTTGTTACTACACACCATCCAATTCTCAACGCTCAACACCATCAATTTAATACGAAGTGAATCTGTTCAAGAACCCCTATTTTTGATAGATCAGCAGAAGAATTTGGACGTTCTGCTGTGTTCATGCCGATCTTTATCACAACCTGTCCTCTTTGATGTGGTTGTCATCATCATCGATGTAGCAGCGGCAAAGAAAAGGGACACCGAGATGCACGATGAAGACGAAGTTCACGCGATGTCACCATGGCCGGCCGTCGGAACACTATCCATCCCCCAACTGATTCACCCAATTGACAATTATGTCCCTAATAATAATGATTTTCCAACAAAACCCTTACAGTAAAAGACACACAAGTTAGCGCTTTATATTTAATCAAACGCTAATGATACTCAATCACAATGCACGTGTCATTATCTCATTGCACAGTCAACATGTAGTCATTTGTAGCCACCAAAAGCGTGGCCACCAGAGACGCGACCTACATAAAGTAATGGTATGATTTATAAATGTTGTTGAAAGTGATGCCATTCACTCACATCGGGTTATGATATCTTTTTATTTTTTATTGTTTTTGAAATCCATCATAAAAGTTATTCACATGGTGTACTTTATATATAAACAACAACAAAGCCTTGTCCCACTAAGTGGGGTCGGCTACATGAATCAAACGACGCCATTGTGCTCTGTCATGTATCATGTCTACAGAGAGACCGTTTATATGTAAATCTCGTTTGACCACCTCATGGATGGTCTTCTTAGGTCTTCTTCTGCCATTCGGCCTTTGTCCATCTTCCATCTCATCCACCCTCCTGACTGGATGTTCTATCGATCTTCTTCTCATATGTCCAAACCACCTGAGACGCGATTCAACCATCTTTTCCACAATGGGTGCTACTCCAACTCTCTCCCTTATATCTTCATTCCTTATTTTATCCAATCGCGTATGACCACTCATCCATCTCAACATCTTCATCTCTGCCACACTTAGCTTATGTTCGTGCTCCCCTTTAGCCGCCCAACACTCCGTACCATACAGCATAGCCGGTCTTATAGCGGTGCGATAGAATTTACCTTTAAGTTTTAGAGGCACTTTTTTGTCGCATATAGAACCAGATACACTCCGCCATTTTGACCAACCTGCTTGGATCCTATGATTTACATCCTGTTCAATCTCTCTATTATCCTGTATGATGCACCCAAAATACTTAAAACTTTTAACTTTTCGTAGGATGTTTTCTCTAATCTTCACCTCTATATTGAGGTTTTTTCTTCTCAGACTGAACTTACATTCCATATATTCCGTCTTGCTACGGCTTATGCGCAGACCATACACTTCTAAAGCTTCTCTCCATAACTCCAACTTTTTATTTAGGTCTTCTCTTGACTCTCCCATAAGGACGATATCATCGGCAAAAAGCATGCACCATGGCACAGGCTCTTGGATGTGCTCTGTGAGTACTTCCAAGACTAATGTGAAAAGGTATGGACTTAAGGATGATCCCTGGTGCAATCCTATACCAATATGGAATTCCTCTGTCACACCACCTTGAGTCTTTACACTAGTTGTGGCCCTATCATACATGTCTTTAATTGCCCGAATATATGCGATCCTTACTCTCCTCTTTTCTAAAACCTTCCATAAGACCTCCCTTGGTACCCTATCATACGCTTTTTCCAAATCAATAAACACCATATGTAGATCCCTTTTATTACTACGATACCTCTCCATCATCCTTCTTAATAGGTATATCGCTTCAGTGGTAGATCTGTCTGGCATAAATCCAAAGTAACCCCTATTTCTTTATTAGATCAAGTTAAACTAACAAATTTTTTGGACAAATTAAAGTGATATTATACTGATTTGCTAAGTAGAGACATTTATTTGTGGAGAAAAAAAAAGTAATATGAATCTCATAAACCATCAAGAGGAATTTAGAAGAAAATAAAATTAGTTGGATTTTTTCCGTGTTTTTTAAAATCAAACCGGATCGGCTAGTTTGATCGGATTAATTGAAAATCGATCTTTTAGTCGATCGAGTTGATATGTAAAACTGCTTGACAAAAAATTGATAGAAAAAAACCCAATCGAATCAGCAATAAATTGATGAATTGACAAAATCCAAGGGGTTTTAACGGTTTTTAGAATTATAATTAAAAAAAAAAGAAAATTCAACATATAAATACTCCTCTCTCCCTAAAAAATCCTAACCGGTTAACCCACTACCCCCTCCTCTTTCTCTCTCAGCAGTAGCCCCTTTCTCTCTCAGCCACCGCCTCTGCCGTAGCCGAACTCTTCTCGTCGACCAAAGGGTGCCTTGCCGCCAACAGTGACGGCATAGGGTCAGCTTGAAACTCTTGGCCGTCGATCCTCTTCTCCTCCACGTAGTCGTCTTTGGACTTACAAGCTTCTTCGTGGTCGTCTTCTCTAAATCGTCTTAGTCTTCGTCATCGTGGACTTGAAGATCAAAGCGCGGTCGGTTGGATTCCTCCATCGTTGGTCAGTTTGCTCGATCCTCATCTCTGTCTCGCCGTTCCTCCCTTGTTGGCAGTTGAATTTCATTCCTTTTTCGCTGCCTATTTCATTCCTCCGTCGACGTCATTTTGGTTCTCTGTCATCAGTAGCTCTACTTCAGTTTTTTTTTCTTTTGTTAATGTTTAGGGTTATTTTGAGTTTCAGTTTTTTAATGATTAAATCTATGTTTGCTTTAATTTATGGATACTTGTTTTGTTAATTTTATCGAGTTATTGTTTTTTTGTTCTGTTTATTGTGTTCTGAGTTGGGGTGAATTGATGTTTTTCTTTGTTTGTTGTGTTCTAAGTTAGAGTTGGTAGTGGTATGATTGCTGAGTTTGGATTAATTATTTAATTTTTTTTGGATTCTCTGATTTTTCTATTTTTGAATCATAAAAAATTATTTTTAAAAATTTCTTGTTTTATATATGCTTTTGTTCATTGCTGATTATTATGGATTGCTGATTACTTGTAAGAATTCAATAGAGAGTAATGTTGTTGCTGTCTCTATATTAACTGTTAAGTGTGTTAAGTTTTTGGTTTTTATAATGGTTACAAAAATGATATAATTGTTGATGGTTGAAAATGGCATAATTATTGATAGTTAATTAAACCGGTTGATCATTGATTAAATTTCGGTCAAATCATTAAATCAATAAACTAATGATTCTATGATTCTACTGATTCATTAACCGGTTTTCGTAACTTTGATTTTTCCTCCATATTCTGAATTCGTTTACTCTTGGCTAATTATGCCTTCTTTGTGCTAACAACAACCCAGCGAATTAACCCCTGCCAAGTAAAGAATCATTCGCACCATGTGGTTGGGAAAAAGCAGGCTTTTTTATATAAATAAATATATGAAAAACTTTATTTCCAGGAATACGCATGAATTGAAATATTTTCTGAAATACGCATGGCCAACTCAAGGGCATCGCCCACGAAATGGAGTTGCCCATCAACTCACCCCAGCGCCCGCGAAATGGAGGGGATAGCTGCAGAATCCAATTCACCTGCGGCGGACACGAATTAGAGAAACAGCCATTTAGTGGCTGCCATCCACGAAATGGGGAAACCAGGGATGGTGGACACGAATTGGTGCACTTCATGTGTACCGTCCACAAATTGGAATCGTAGTCATTAGGACATTACAAATTTTTATAGTATTCTTAACATCTTTTAAGCCATTTTATAAATTATTTTGCATAGAATAAAATATTTTTTGTAGTATAATTAAAATAAATTTATTAAAAAAATATTCATGAGCTATAAGAATGGGCAGAAGAGTATTGTATAGAATTCGAATTGTTTACCATATAATTCGAATAAGAGCGAACTTCCCCATGTGTAATTCGAATCATGTAATATCTCACCATATAATTTAAAAAAATTATTAAAAAATATTCATGAGTTATTAAAAATGGACAAAAGAGTATTTTATGAAATTCGAATTGATAGCTGATTAATATTTTAAAGAAGTCTCGTAATTAAATATTTTGTTAGCATTATGCATGAAATAAAATATATATTTTTAATTTTTAAATTATTAATTTTTTTAATAAATCAGGGTGTAATTCGAATCACCAAGATTCGAATTACTGTGTGTGTAATTCTAATCACCTTGATTCGAATTACATACACACGCACACCCCACTAATAATTACACACATACAGTAATTCGAATCAAACACCCTGATTTATTAAAAAAATTAATAATTTATTAAAAAATTTATTAAAAAAATTAATAATTAAAAAAAATATATATTTTATTTCATGCATTAAAAAAAGCTAACAAAATATTTAATTACGAGACTTCTTTAAAATATTAATCAACTATCAATTCGAATTCCATACAATACTTTTGTCCATTTTTAATAACTCATGAATATTTTTTAATAATTTTTTGTAAATTATATGGTGAGATATTACATGATTCGAATTAAGCATGGGGAAGTTCGCTCTTATTCGAATTATATGGTAAACAATTCGAATTCTATACAATACTCTTCTACCCATTCTTATAGCTGATGAATATTTTTTTAATAAATTTATTTTAATTATACTACAAAAAATATTTTATTCTATACAAAATAATTTATAAAATGGCTTAAAAGATGTTAAGAATACTATAAAAATTTGTAATGTCCTAATGACTACGATTTCAATTCGTGGACGGTACACATGAAGTGCACTAATTCGTGTCCACCATCCCTGGTTTCCCCATTTCGTGGATGGCAGCCACTAAATGGCTATTTCTCCAATTCGTGTCCGCCGCAGGTGAATTGGATTCTGCAGCTATTCCCTCCATTTCGCGGGTGCTGGGGGTGAGTTGATGGGCAACTCCATTTCGTGGGCGATGCCCTTGAATTGGCCATGCGTATTTCAGAAAATATTTCAATCCACGCGTATTCCTGAAAATAAAGTTTTTCATATATTTATTTATATAAAAAAGCCGAAAAAGCAGCACCTAATTAATAGGCACAAAAATATTTGCCACTTATTCTTCAGTGCGATGCGTGCACTGATTCACATTCTATTATGTGTTCAAATTATCTCATACTTGTATTTATACTTGAACAATGATCAAGCATTGAATATTTAAATTATTCATAATTACGTACTATTATTGTTGCTTTTGAAAATAGACAAGATTATTTTCATGCATTTATTTTACATAATTTTCGGTACATTAATTTTACATTGTTAGTAATTTGTTACTCTTTGCTTACGTAGTCGTGTACAATTAATTAAAGATAATTTCTATTCAACTATCATTAATTCAGTCATCAAACAGTCATTATATTTAAAAGTATTTATCTATTATGTATCCTAAAGACATATGTACACATTTTAACTAAATCCTATTCGAAATTTAAAATGAGACAACTACTTCATCCCGATCTAAGTGTTTGACCAATTTACAAATAGCATACTTTTGATAAGTTGTATATTAAATTTTTGGGTAAAAAATATTATGTATACTAAAATTAAATCAATCATTATATATATTTATTGGACCGAGTCCTGAACGGATCAGTTGTGGTGGTGTCAAAGAAGGTGATGTTCGGAGGCGAGTCAGATTGTCCTCCAGAGGTGAAATCCTTCCAAGCGCGTGCAAGTAGGGGTGTAAAAAGGTCAGACGGCCTGCCAGGGGCCTGCAGCCTGGCCTGTGTTTGGCATGGTCTGGTCTGGCCTGTTATAAAATAGGTACAGGTCCAGATTCTTTTAAAAGCCTTAATACATTAATAAGACAGACCCAGACTTATTAATTAGCCTTATAGACCTGTCAGGCCTGCCTGGACCTGTTAAAATATAATTAAATATATAAATAATTATTTATTATTAATAAAATTATGAGATATTTTAAATTTATTATATTTTATTATAAATATTTTTGTATATTTTAAATATGTTAAAAGTTTAAAATTTTTTATAAATATTAAATATATGACATATTACATATAACTATTTTTATTAAAAAATAATTTTTTAAATAATATTTTTATTTTTGTAAAAAAAATTATCAGGCATTTTAACAGGCTTCAGGCCAGGCCAGGCTGAATAACATGTCAGGCATAGTACTTTATAAAGAGCCTATAACAGGCTGCAGGCCAGGCTTAGGCCAATCAACTGTATGACAGGCCAGGCCTGTTAAGAACAAAGCCTGGTATGGCCTGACTTGTTTCCACCCCTACGTGCAAGTAAGAAGAGGGGGTCCACCTGTAAAAGAACTCTGACGCCCAAATCAGTATCCGTACTAAAGATGACGGTTAGATGTAAAAAAAGTAACGTACCTAGAAGAGGGGTAAGCTCTTCCCCTTATATAGTCTGTACTTAGGACAAATCCCACATAGGCAGACCTTCTTTTCTGATCCTATGTCAGCTATTCAAGTTCATGCTCAGGCGAATGCCGTCTAGGTTACCTTCCAAATCGGACCCAGTAACCCGTCGGGTCGGGCGGCCCCAAACCCTAGCCTCATGTTCGATGGACTGGGCCAGAATAATATATTATATATAAATATTTGTTGTTTAACTTATTTTTAATATATATTTTAACTTATATTTTATACTAATAATAACTTATTTTAAGAGATAATTTTAATATACACATAACATAGTTATTCTCGTATGTACTATAATAGCTACTCAGAAATTGGGTTATCTCCCAAATTAAATCCCCGCATATTATTGTATTCTTGAACCATGATAAATTTACACTCTAACCCTAATTGGTGTAGGTTTTGGAACGAGTTCTAGCAGCTACTGGTAGATATCAAGAATGCTTCGACTCCGGTAATAAACCACCCATTCACGTAGGAAATTGTTGCTCAAAGGATCCCTACTAGCTTGAAGCCCAAGTTGATATAACACATTCTATATGGTAATGCTAATCTACACCACATGGCATGTGAAACATATGTGTTTTTGGACACCACCTCTTAATCAGGACAAATGCGTACATAAATGCCACATGCTCGAGCCCAGCTCTTTAAAGAAGTGGCTTCGCAAGCACGCTTGAAAACATAAATAACTATACCTTTTGCTAATGCCTACTTGAAATGAGTTCTTTGCATTGTCTAGTTGATATATAGAAAGTGTTCGTCACCTTGCAGCAAATCCAGTTTCATTATTGCACACTCAATAGTCAGTACTAACTTATATTTAAAAAAAAAAAAAACTCAATTCACATAGTTCAAATTAAATATAATCCCTAACATTAATTAACAACTAGAAAAAGTTTTACTGCCAACAATAGTTTTACGGTCAATCTAACGACTCCTTTGTTCAATAATAATAACAATTATCACAAAATAAGTCGTCGTAATAATAATAATAATAATAATAATAATAATAATAATAATAATAATAAATAATAATAATAATAATAATAATAATAATAATAATAATAATAATTCCACTTAAATTCAAATTTTAAATTACATTATAGGTAAAATATATTTTATATCTTTGAAATTTGGCAAGAATTTTAAGATTCAATTTTTTTTCACTAATTTTTAATTTGCATAAAATATACTCCTAACAGCGTTAATTTTTCAAAAAATTTAGGACCAATTCAACAACAATTTCATAAGAACAAACTTCAACACAAGCAAGTCGAACATAATTATCATGCATTGTTGTTAGATTATTGTTCTTAATTTTTTTGAAAGTTTAGCTGTTAAAAGTATATTTGATACAAATAAGAAATTTTTAGGACAAAATTAAAATAAAATAAAACTTAGGAATATTTTTAAAATTTTTGGCAAATTTTAGAGATAAAAAATATACTTTATTCTATTTTTAGAAATTGATATTTTATTTCAAAATTTTTCGTATTTACTTAGTTCATGTAATTTGAGAAGTACATATTGATAAAGATGACAATTTGTAAACTATGTGAGCATATAACTTGATATATTTTCATGATTTCATCACATCATTATAAATTGGAAGTTCATTAGCGTGTATATATAATTCATCCTTGGCATAAGAATTAGCGAGTAAAATTAGATAGCATCTAAAAGGGAGGCGGAAAATAGCGGGAGTTATTTTAGCGTTTTGCGGTAGTTTTAAACCTTCTAAAACGAATTATCAGTGTTTTAGACACCGTCATTCTTTAAGGTGTGAAAAAACATTTTTGCAACGATTTTTGACAATTGCTAATATAACTGCTATAAAGTAGATAAATCTATTTGCTTTGTAAACTGCCACTATTTATAAATAGGATTTTAAAAAACCGTAATGATTTTTAACTGCGCTATCCTGTATGCGTATAAATAATATTTGTAAAATCTTTCTTAAATTAAATGTGTTTGTATGAGTATAATTTTTAAATATATAAAAATATTTTGAGGGTTATTTAAAATGGTGATTTGGGTCTGAACGTGAGATTCAGACTCTTTCTGAGGCAGCGTTCGACTTGTGCTGGTATCGAGGTGCTGCTATTTGAGTTCTTCGTGAGGAGGTAGGGGTGGTACCTGTAAGAAACTCCGATGTTTAAGTTAGCAATGGCTTTAAGCATGTTTTTAGTAGATTGGGTTCTGAATATACCTGTGATTCCGTTAATATATTTATAGTAAAAAGATAACCATCTTTTGAAATAGTTCCACCTTTGAGGGTGGGTGACTATTTCTTTTATCTTGGAAATTCATTGAAATTTTCCTTCTAGATAAAGTAGAGAGATAGTAGGAGATATTTCTAGAGGCATTTACTTATTCAGATAAGTAGGGTAGAATTACCTTTATCGTGTCCGACCTCTAAGAAGTCGGGTAAGTAGATGAGACCACCTTTTTGAGTGAGTTTTTATTCTTTTTGGACTTGGCTTAATATTTTTGGGTCAGGATATAATAAACAGTACTCCTGCTTGAGTCCGAACTTTTATGAGGTCGGGCTCGAGCATTTGTGGCTTTAGTTTCCTTCGTCGGGTTACTGCCTTCAAGAGGTCGGATACTCGACGTGTTTTAAAAAAAATTTCAAACGTTGTGCTATTTAATAATACGGTGTGCATTACATTGCGGTTTCCTTGGGATCCGTGCGTGTCATTAATGAGGGGTGAAAAATGTCACTTTTACCTCTAGTGTCTTATAAATACTCCATTCTTCTCTCTTTCTTTCCATTTCCACTTCTAAAACTTTAGCATCCTTTCTTCTTTTCCTTCATTTCCTTATTTCTTGCATTTTGTTCCAACATTCAAGATTTCTCCATCTTAAAACTTTTAGAGAATTTTGTTCGCACTTTGGGAGAGGATCGTTCAGATTTTTGCAGTATTGCCATTCTATTTTCGTGTTCCTTCAAGGTTGATGCTTTATTCCCCTTTTGTTATTTTTTTTTTGTATTCTGGGTAGTATCTGTGTTTGTTTTGAATGAATGGTAGTTTTGAAATGTTGCTTGTGATTGCAACTTTGAATTTGGGATTTTGCATTATGAAAATCTGATTTTGGTTGTTGAAAGATTTTTACTCGCTTTTTTTTGTGATTTTCTTTTTTGTGATTCTGAATGTGGGATTCTATATTGCCCCCAAATGATGCCATTTTCATATCGGAGATTGCCTTATTTCTATATGTGAAAGATATAGTATAACTGTTGTGCTCTGGGAGGGTGTTTCACAACGTTGACCTGACCTCTTTTGAATTTATGAATGCTTGTGTTGCTTATGCTTTACTTTTGGGATGTTGGTGGTGATCTTTAAAAAATTGACCCGACCTTCTGATTGCTTGCCTTATTTTGTCCGATTTATCAAGTTATATAATAATGTATGGTCCAATTAATTGTTATGGTGGCATTACTTTTACTTTCTAAATGCATGAATTAACAGTGCATATTTGATGTTGAAGTTAAGTGCGTTGGCTCTTGAAAGAATGATGAAAAAGGTGAAGTACTATCGGTAATTTGAAAAATCCAAATATTGATTATTGAAGCAAGAAAAAGCAGCAAAAAGAAAAAAAAGAAAAAAAAGAAAAGAGAGAAAAAGAAAAAGCAGCTAGAGAATGCACTGCGGATTCCAAGAGAGTGCTTGGGAGACTTTGGATAAGTGACATAAAATCTCATTGACCGTGGGTCGCTGAGCTCCCTGTGACATTAAAGCTAGAGTTTGAGAAGCAGCATTCCCTGATTCGGAAGATCCGACCTTGTCTGTGGCGTTTTTAGTAGGATCGCAAAGGGGAGTGAATTGCTTAGATCTTCACCTTCGGCTATAGTGGGAAGCCATGAGTTAACTTTATGAGAGGACATGAGTGCTCGGATATGGTGGACTGCTATGGTTTAGAAGAGGCTAACTTGATAAGGATGCTACATGAGTTAGTCAATTATGGCTGCCATTGAATGAATCATTCGTTATTGAAGTAGACAGTAAGAAAAGTTAATCCAGAAAGAATACGCATCTCCGAAGCCTTAACTGTATCTCTATCACTGTTTTCACATCAATCTGCTATTTCCTTCCTTATTATTTTATTTATGCTTTCAAACAAACAACCATCTTTTTTAATCACCTGACTAAGATTTACAAGATAGCCATTGCTTGCTCAATCCGACAATCTTCGTGGGATTCGACCCTCACTCACCTGAGGTATTACTTGGACGACCTGGTGCACTTGCCGATCAGTTGTACGGAGTTCAATTTTGTGCACCAGTCGGCTACCATGAAAATGCTTTGGACTGCTAGGAAGAACGTTGCATAGAGCATACAATTGAAAGAAGCTAGTGATACTGTTGACCTATCCTCGCCCTCAAAGTTAGACTCGGGTGCCTCAACCTTTCTAAAGGTTATTCCCGACTTGACCACTCGACCAACTCTTCCTCCTTTCAGCTCAACCAAAATAGCAGCCTGTCCTCCACCTTCCACTTCTGAATTGAATCCCAAAAAATGCAAGCCCTCGGAGTCGAGGAGTATATATGAGCAGGCTTTTGACGGCCTTGCTTGGAGTGAAAAGCACATCCTTCCACATAGCTTTATCAGCATAGATGATGTTGCCATCAGAATCCACCTTCAGCTCCTGGCCCGAGGTAGAGTTCAAACAGCCAGTATTTGCACAGCCTTAGCCAGAGAGTTGGAGAAGGCTCCCCTTAATATCACTCAAAGCTCCTTGGCTACCTCACAGGATGAAGTGGCCTCCTTGAGGGGAGTCTAAGAAGGAGTTATAAGAAGAGAGGAACTCTTTGCTCTCCGACCTTGGTAAAGCTCGGGATAAAGTCAAATAGGTGGAGGTTACTTTGGCCATGTTGGAGGGTTTGAAGAAGAAAGGCGAAGAGAGTTATACTCGAGTTTTTAGGAAAAACATTGATTTGGTGGATGAGATTTCTAAAGTTCGGGACAAGTATGTGGAGCTAGAGGAGACTGTGGCCGAAGGTATAGATGAGATGGTTGCAAATCTGAAGGCTCAGTTCCGAGTTATTACTCCTGAGGTGAACCTCTCCCTCATCTGCCCGGACAATATAGTGGTGGATGAAAAAATCGTTCCTGCTCTGAATGATGAGAAGGATACTCCTGTGCTAGACCCAAAGACTTTAGGGGAGCAATTTGGACAGACTTCTCAAGTTCCTGATCCTAAATCGGGTGACGAGCTATGTCCTTCTCCAACTCGCCCATTTTTCGCAGTATCGGTGTCTGAATATGTCCCAACCTCTTCAGATCAAGGTGAGGATGCTGTCACTAGAGAGCAGCTCCATCCCTTATAACTTCTTTTATAATTGGAATTGCCTGAGCTCGGGTCTTTATCGTTTGTAATAATTAATTTTGGACAATTTTTCTTTTTCCCTAGTTGTAGTTTGAACAACTTTGATATTCTATTAAAAAAAAACCTTCCTCCACTATTTTAGTATTGGCTTTTTGGTATGAATGATTGCGTTGTTTGAAATATATATTAGTTAGTACAGTTTTTTGGTTGAAATAATTTTTCATTATTTTGACAACTTCCGATGCTATTTTTTGCTAAGTTAGAAAAGACCTCGATGCCATAGGTTGGTCCTTTGGGACTTTGCATACACGATTTGTTTTTCCTTTAAGTATCAACTTCAATTTAATCGAACTTTATCAAGTTACTTTTACATTTTGTTTTGTGTCCGATTCTTTTAAGGTTAGACCATGAACTATTTACATGATCTCTTACACTAATTTGTACCTCGTCGCTTCATCTTGCCGACCATGTAGGTCGGACAATGATTTTTGTGATTTTTCGAGCTTAAATTAATGTATTTGTAAATGGAAAAAATGACTTTATTGTTTGTAAAAAAAAAAGAGGATTTACAGAAGTCGGTTTGCTATTAGGGTTTTTTCTTCTTATCCTTAGCCCTTACTATGGTGCCTTGTTAAAACCCCCGTCTGGAAAACCCTTTTCGGGAGAAAACCATGAAGTTTGGAAAAAGAGTACACCAGTGAGCAAGGTACGCCCTCTGACCTTGGGAGCTTGTTCCCTTTCAGGTTGGACACTTTATAGCAACATTTTCCTAAGACCTTGGTAACCTTGTAGGGCCCTTTTCAGTTTGCAGCTAGCTTTCCTTTGCCCAACTTCTAGACTCCGATATCATTTCAGATCAGTATAAGGTCATTTGTGGTAAAGCTTCTCTTGATTACTTTCTGGTTGTACCTTAAGTCCGTCCTTTGATTTAATGCTTCTTCTTTAATCCAAGCTTCTTCTCGAACCTCTAGGAGGAGGTCGAGTTCTTCCTTTTGTAGTTGGACATTGATAACTTTATCGTAGAATCTGACTTTCGGAGATTCCTCAGTGATTTCTACAGGAATCATGGCTTCTATTTCATAAGCAAGTCAAAAAGGAGACTTCTCTGTTATTGAATGGAAAATTGTCTAATATGCCCACAAAACCTGAGGAAACTCGTCTGCCCATGCTTCTTTTGCATCTTGTAGTCGGCATTTCAACCTGACCTATATTACTTTGTTTGTGGATCTAAAGATTGAGTCGGTGAATTGAGTTATATTATCTGTGGTGATGGAGTGTGGATCTCCAAACCTTGTGGTAATGTTCTTATAAAGAAACTTCTGGCTTTGTTAAGATATGATGGTCGCTAATGGTTCTTTCTCAGTCCACTTAGTAAAATAATCAATTCATACTGTGAGATACTTTACTTGTCCTAGAGCTTGTGGAAATAGACCGAGGAGGTCGAGTCCCCATTTTGTAAATAGCTAAGGTGAGGTGACGATGATAAGCTCCTTTACAGGTGCAACATGGAAGTTGGCATGCTTATGATAAAGCGGTCATTTTTTAACAAACTCGGTCACTTCCCTTTGCAAGGTTGGCCAAAAGAAGTCGGTTCAGATCACTTTTTTGGTTAGTGATTGTGCTCCTAAGTGATTTTCACATATGCCATTATAGACTTCTTCTAAGACCTTTTTAGTGTTAGAGGTCGGGACGCACTTCAATAGAGTTGTAGATATCCCTCTTTTGTAGAGAACATTGTGGATGATGGTATAATTTTATGCTTCCTTTATGAGCCTATGTGCCTCCTTTTCATCTTTAGGAACAATATCAAATTTAAGGTAGTCGACTATGGGAGTCATCCATCCTAAACTTTGTTAGGATATGGTCATTATTTTCGAGTTGTCATCTCCCTTTGACACTGATGGTGCATGGAGAATTTTCTGGATAAGGCTTCTATTGTTACCCACCGGCTTAGTGCTGGCTAACTTAGAGAGGGCATCTGCTTGGGTGTTGGATTCTCGAGTTATATGTTGGACCTCTCTTTCTGAGAACTGTGCTAATTGTTCTCGTATTTCTTCTAAGTACTTCTTCATGTTGGGTTCTTTGGTTTGATAAGTGTCATTAACTTGGAAAGTTATCACTTGAGAGTCACTAAACACTATCAATCTTTCTGTCCCAACTTCTTTAGCTAGCTTCAATCCAGCAAGCAAAGCTTCATATTTTGCTTGATTATTAGAAGCAGAAAACTCGAATCTTAGTGATAGTTCTATCCGAGTTCCTTGCTCATTTTTCAGGATGACTCCTGCTTCGCTTTCGGCTTTGTTGGATGATCCATCTACATAAAGGTTCCAGGTTGTTGGATTTTCTTGGCCTTTAGTGTATTCAGCCACAAAGTCGTTCAGATATTAGGACTTGATCAGTGTCCGAGTTTCATATCTCAAACCAAACTCGGACAGTTCCATGACCCATTGTAGTGGCATTAGTTAGCATTAGTGCATTTATTCATCAAGTTAGCATTAGATCACTTGTGCACCATTTGTGTATTAAGTTAGCATTAAGGCATTTGTATATTATATTAGAATTTCATAAATTGCATTAGTTCTGTTTTCTCATACCAGTGGCATTAGTTAACATTAGTTTATTTATGCATCAAGTTAGCTTTAGTTCACTTGTGCATCATTTGTGTATTAAGTTAGCATTAAGGCATTTGTGTATTATATTAGAATTTGATAAATTGCATTAGTTCAGTTTTCTCATACCAGTGCCATTAGTTAGCATTAGTTCATTTATGCATCAAGTTAGCATTAGTTCACTTGTGCATTATTTGTGTATTAAGTTAGCATTAAGGCATTTGTTTATTATATTAGAATTTGATAAATTGTATTAGTTCAATTTTCTCATACCAGTGGCATTAGTTAACATTAATTCATTTATGCATCAAGTTAGCATTAGTTCACTTGTACATCATTTGTGTATTAAGTTAGCATTAGTGCATCTGTGTATTATATTAGAATTTGATAAATTGCATTAGTTCAGTTTTCTCATACCAGTAGAATTAGTTAGCATTAGTTCATTTATGCATCAAGTTAGCATTAGTTCACTTGTGCATCATTTGTGTATTAAGTTAGCATTATTGCATTTGTGTATTATGTTAGAATTTGATAAATTGCATTAGTTAGCATGGGCTGACTCGTTTGGGTTGAATTCGCATTAGAATCTGTTATAATTTGGTTCACTTGTTTATGCTTTTTTGTTCATTTGGAGATGATATTATGCTACTTTTAGGGTCTTCTTGAAGCAATGAAAGAAGTGATGCCAGAGGCATCACATCAAAATTGTGTGATGCATATGTAGAAAAATTTCATTAACCGTTTTAAGGATCTGCAAGTCAGAGATGTGGTTTGAGAGTGTGCAAGTTGTTCAACCCCCCTGAGTTTGTAGAGACCATGGAAAAGCTTAAGAAGATTAATGGAGAGGCATGGGAGTATCATACAAGATTTGATCCTCGGGTGTGGGTGAAGGCTTACCTTAACCATGGGCCGAAGGTTGATTCTTTGACAAATAATATGTGTGAATCCTGGAATGCCGAAATCAAAAAGTACAGAGTGAAGTCCATTCTTACAATGTGTGAAGAGTTGTGCTGTTATGTCATAAGGAGAATGAAGAAGCATATCACTCTACTATCAGCATATCTTGGAAAGCTTGCTCCAATACAGCAAAAAAGACTTGGCCAAATGATTAAGCCCAGCAATAGATGGAATGTAAAATGGACAGGTGACAACGAGAGGAAGCGGTTTGAAGTGAGTCGCAAGACATCAAGAGTTGATGTTGATTTGATGAAGCATACATGTTCAAGCAATATGTGGCAACTAACAGGTTAAGTTACCTATTCTTATATTAAAAACTTGTTAAATGAGTAATGTATTCTAAACTTGTATGTGATTGTTGAGTTATAGGAATGCCTTGTATTCATGCGATTGCTGCTATTAGGAAGAAGCATGACAAGCCAGAAGATTATATGCACAAATGGCTTTGCATGGAGTCCATCCATCTGACGTATGCACACTCTATCCAACCAGTTTTCAGTGAAGAATATTGGCATAGAACAGGTTACATCAAGTCAGATCCTCTACCCATCAAGAGGCCGATTGGTAGGCCAAAGGTGCATAAAAGAAAGAAGGATCCAATAGAGGATTTGATCCAAGGGGACAAGGTAAGAAAAACATTTCGCATAACATGCAGAAAGTGCGGCGAGAAGGGTCACAACTACAAGACGTGCAAGGAAGAACCATCTAATCCTAATTGGAAGCCTAAAACTAGGAAGCCAAAGCACCAAAACTCAAGTAGTCAAGCACTAGTGAACTTCCGTTATCCCAATCTACTCCAGAGCCTGAGGTAACAAAGCACTTGAGGATTTAGTTGTCTTCGTTATGAATGATGAAGGATTTATGTGTCTTCAATATAATTGTTAAAGGATTTTTGTGTCTTCAATAGAAAAGTTAAAGGATTTATGTGTCTCCATTATAAATGTTGCAGGCTGGCCAGAATTGAACACACAACAAACAGCTCCAGCTGAACAAGCACACGACACTCCAATGGTCCCAAATTAAGCTTTACCATGACCATCAGCAACTCCAGCAAGACCAGCTGTACCAACAGAAACAACTCCAGCACATGTAGCATCATTCACCCAAGCACCAATCAAGACAACAAATCGGACTCATTCTAAAGCACCAGCTAAATTTAGACCAAAGGAACTAATCAAAAGGCCACCTGCACCAACTACAACTCAGACTCAAGTTGTTCCACCAACTTCAACAAGTGTGACAACAAGATCGAGTGGAGGAGTATCAAAGGATCGGAGACCCTGGCAGCAACAAGTTGTGTCACAACAGGAATGTTCAAGTTTATAGCAAATCCAAGCTTTAAGAACCAGAAAAAATGACCTGTTGTTCCTTAATTATTTTGGAAACAAATATTAATTTTTTGATACAATATTTGGTTGTAATACATATTGGCAAACTTTCTTTTAGCCAATTTAGTTGCTTTTGAATTAGTATTTTGGAAATCGAGGGTTGATATACTTGCTATATTTTCTTTTTTCAGACGTTATTATGCTATGGTATGACAATATTCCTATGTTATGGTTTAGGTTGAATGAATGAATTATTGTTGATTGAATGAAGTATATATGACTTGTTTCTGGCTTAGGTAAATTGAATGAAAATAAACATTAATTTATACGCATTCTATATCTGTTTCAAGGCAACAAGATATGGATAATTCAAATCTTAATTTCTTCATTCATATTAACCAAAATAGTCAACAGACATAATTCACTACAATTCACATTTTTTTCATATTTTTCATACTCTAAATAAACAAAGACCAACAACTACAACAATCAAGCCTATAACTATGACCCAAAAGTTACTGTTTTTCTTGTTCTCTAGGTAAATTATTCTTTACTCTAGATCAGCCATTCAATTCTCCAATTTTTCTTTCCAAAATGTTCTTCAACATCTAAGCTCTGATTGTCACCCAATTCCCTTGTTGGCTCTATGTACACAATTCTTCCAATGTGGTCATCAACCCACACAAAGAATTTGCAACATGGTTGTTTCACCTAAATCAATTCGGATAGTATGAAAATATGTTGGTAAAAAAAACACTCTCAACTTCATCCATATACATAAAAAATTGTGAGCTTACTTTGAAGAATGGGCATCCAAAAAATAGCCTGTTTAAGTTGGTATTTGTCTTCGACATATAAAATATGGCATACATCCCGTAGAAATATTTTGGAGCGACGCCATTTTTCTCATCCCCAGCGTGCATTGAACATGGGGTTGCATTTACAACCGAGCCTTCCTATCGTCTGCCACCACCTCCGCGTTATCTCGTGATTGATGAGCTTCCATCATTGGCCATCAATATAAGCAACACCACCATGAACAAATATGAACTACTGCATATGTTACTTCAAAAAAATCCAATTTAAATCTCATTAGGGTTACCTTTGCAAAACGACGTCGTTTTCATCCGCAAGGACCTATTTATCCTTCGAACTTTATTTCCCTTTCAGCGTGGCACCGTAACGGACACCTAGACACCGTTTCAACTACGTCATCCAATTATGTTTGGTGTATAAGAGGCAAATGGATGGAAGGATTAAATTGTCCTGTATTTATTAAAGTTGGAGACTTTTTGTATTTAAATTTTGTCAAAAATATATTTATAAAAAATTTAAAATGTCAGGACCTATTTGTCTTTTTTTCTTAATATTTTATAAAGTTATCTAGTTCTAAACTGTTAACAAATTTAATTAAAGCTTAGTTGATATTTTGTTTATTTTTGTCAAAAGAAAATAATTTTTTGTAATAGCTATAGGTTCATTTTTTTTATATTTAATTTTGCCAATGCTAAAATATTTAATTATTATAGAAATAATAATTTTTCAAAAGTTTGAGTGATTTTATTCTAACCAAAAAATGAAAAAAATTAAACGATTAATCATTTTCATTTATATTCGTTATTATTTTTAGTCAATAATTTAATATTTTTAATTTAATAATCTAATAATATTTTAGTTAATATTTTTAAATATTATTAATTAACTATTGATTAAAATAAGTAATTTTATTAGTCTTATAATTAAAATTATTGAAAAAGAATATTATATATATATTACTCCAAAAACACGTATTATGGTATATTAATTAATATATGTTTTTAGAGTACATAATAAATTTATTATTAATAAAATTTTTTAAATATATTTATTTAATAAATATAAAATAAAATATATTAAAAATTTAAATTTTTTATATTTTTAATAAAATAAACAATCTTGGTGCAGTGATGCCGAGTCGTCAAAGCAAATAGCGAAGGAGAAGGAATGAAGTAAAGATTATCCCATTGGGTGTGGTTAGTGTAATAATTATATCTAATCTCGATTATTGTAACCTCAAATAGCTATGTTACTAATAAATAATAATTAATCAAAGAAATATGCATGCATGGCACCTAGGGGTGACAAACGAGCCTAAATCCGCCGGGTCGGTCCGCGTAATCCGTCAAAAAAGGCGGGTTGGGCTGGAAAATCGAGACCGCTAAATAGTAAAAGCTCGCCTAACCTGCACCGCTTAAACCGCGGGTTTTGGCGGGCTTTGGCGGGGCGGGGCGGGCTTCCCCGCCGGACTGAGTTTTTTTTAGTGAGGGGGTATTTTTGTAATTTTTTTTCTAAAACCTAACTTCCCCCAACCTAACTTACAAGAGTATGAAGATAAAAATTGAGTGTTTTGAATTATGTTTATGTTATTTTGGAGACAATATTTATAATTATGTTTTGGATTATGTTTATTTTGCTTTGGAGAGAATATTTATACTTATATTTTGAATGAAAATTTGGTTTATAATTATATTTATTAGATATTTATAATTACAAAGACTTTAATGTTTGTGAATATAAAAAATATAATTTTTTATGCCATTAGAAATTATAAATTTATTAATATAGTTGTGAAATTATATATATTACTTAGTAGTTAATAGTAAAAAAAAAAAGAGGAGCTTTGGCGGGCTTAGCTCGCCAACCCGCCAGCCCGCAGTTAGGAGGGGCGGGCTAGGATTCTAAGACCGTCTCATTAGGCAGAGCGGGACGTTTGGCGGGCTTCTGGCGGGACGGAACGGACTTCCCCGCTTGCCACCCCTAATGGCACCCCACTCCCCTTCTTTGCTGGGTACTTAATTGGTGGTGATACTAATAATAATTAAAAGATGATATCATACAAATAAAAAGCTCCTGCTACGTGGGTACCATTTTATACATAATACATTTAGCATATAGGCAGATATGGGTTAATTATTAATATGATGATGTGGTCCACTTTAATTAATTATTTAATCGCAACACTTTATTCAAAATTCAAAATCACTTTAGCTTGGTTAGAATTAAGGATCTACGCTTTTATGAAATCAGCAGTATTGACAAAATTACACAAACAATTATAACTTGAAAACAAAGACCATTTTTTACTCTTTTTTTTTTTTTTTTTTTTTTTTTTGCTTCCAGATATCAATCATCTACGCAAAGCTTTTAAAGAGATTTTATCCATATTCTTAACATGCATGTGGCTTAAGCTTGTTATCTGACATTATTGTTTTTAGGGTTTTACCTTGCCTTTTTCAAAGGTTTGACCTCATTTGTCCTCTTCAAGTCATGATATATCATTTTCTTGAAATGCTTTATAAAGCTTGACTTACATATCTCAAACTTATTTAATGCCTATTTTGATAGGACTTTTAAAATGAAGTAAAACAGTTAGTCATGAATAGGCTCTTTTTTTTTTCAAAGGCCACTAATTCACCATTCTTATTATTAAAAAATCTTTACTACACACTTAGTCTAACTCCACCATTAGAAATCCTATCAACGTTTTATAGATTAAATTGATTAATCTGATCATAATTAAATAATTATATAAAATTTAATTTAATTTTTTATTTTTATAATAAATACCTTTTTTAGTTTTATTTTATATTTAATTAATTATTATTTTTAAATTTTAATAATTCTTTACTTAGTTTATATTTATTATACTTTTTAAGTATTTATAAATTTATATTTATTATATTCTTTAAATATTTATAAAAAAATAAAAATAACAATTAGAAAAATAGAAAATATATTGTAGTTAATAAAATATATTTTTTTAAATTTGTAAATATAGTTTAATTTTATTTACATAATATATTTAATTAAAAAAATTATGTATAAAAAATAATATTTTTTTAGCTTAATCGAGTTTGACTGAATCGGTTTAAACTGATTTTGTTGAACGAATTTTATCGAATTTTATTAGGTTTAACTAAGTTTGACTGGTTTAATTGTTTGACCACTCGTTCAAATAATGACCTACTTAGATGAATAATCGGGTGACCGGATTTTAAGTTAGTCCAATTGGACCAATCAAATTTGATAATTATGCTAATAATTTTTGTTTAGAGAGGACCAACATAAAAAAGGCCAAAAATAAAATTAAAAGAGTTAAAATATAAAAATATAAAAATTTTGACTTTATTATGTGTATACTAAAATTGCCTATTAAAATCAATTATTAATATAAAATACATGTTAGAATACAAATACACATTAAAAATAAATTAAACCACACATAAATATACAAATACATTATTAGGAGCTGATTTTAATAGTTAATTTTAATGTACGAATAGTATTTTTAAAAAAACTGTACATGTTAAATTATAAATTTGAGAAGGGCCATTGTTCTCTTTGGACTGTACTAGGTTCTGCCTTTAGTTTGGTCATTCTCAAAATTATGAACCTAACTAGCTTGATCAATCTTTTATATATATTTTAATTTTTGCCAAAATACTTCTAAATATACTTGGAAAGTACTCGAAAAAAATATTATATACATAATAAATTAAGTTAATTCTATTTCTAATATCATTATATGTTTTCTGTGTTAATAGCAATAATACGAATATAATATAAATATACGTAAACTCATTAGGTTCGATAGACCTCTAGTCTCCATTGTTCATAGCATGCATGTAACCCCACATCTTTTTAAGTAAAAGGACTTGTGTGGCTGAAGTTTGTGCAC
Source organism: Arachis stenosperma (assembly GCF_014773155.1). Taxonomy (NCBI): domain Eukaryota; kingdom Viridiplantae; phylum Streptophyta; class Magnoliopsida; order Fabales; family Fabaceae; genus Arachis; species Arachis stenosperma. The sequence goes on along the minus strand of NC_080381.1, from coordinate 127,749,684 downwards.
TAGCTAGTGATAAATATGTTTGTTTCTTAGAGAGTCACACCAAGTTCGATTTCTAGTAGTTGAAAAAAAAACTTGGTGTATGTGAGTGGGTGTGTGTATATATATGGTAAAAAAATTTTAAATATAAAAGTGGTATGAGTGATATATTTTAATATGATAATTTTTGATATTTTTTAAAATTGTGTGAGGTACACAAATCGAACCGTCTGATTTGTGTTTAAAAAATTAAAAATATTTGGAGTACACAAATCAAATTGTCCAATTTCTGTATTTCAAATTTTTTAAATTTTTTAACACAGATTAGACAGTTCAATTTGTATACCTCTCACAAATTAAACATTCAATTTTTGTACTTTTACAAATCGGATATCCGATTTTTATATTTTTAACAAATCAAACGGTCTGATTTTTACTTCTCTAATTAAACGATTTTACATTTGAGAATAATACTTCAATAGTCCATATTTAAAAAAAATACCATTATTATTTTAATATTTAATATATATATATATATATATATATTAATTATGTATAACCAAAAAAAATAAAATAAAAAGACTGGTGGGGCTCTAAACCTGATAAAAATTTGTAAGCTTCATACACCATATTCGGGTTCCAGTCTCACAGGAGAAGAGATGAAAAATCCTTAAATAAAAAAAAAAGTATCTTTAGAGTGTATGAGCTGTATGGCAAAAAAGAAAAATAAAAAAACTTAATCTCGTTTATTTTTATAATTGTTAAATTCAAAGCGCATCGGTCAATTCTATAAAAAAAATTGACGAACCGAATTTCAATTCACTATAGTTGAAGTTTTAAAATTATTTTTGTTATCGAACCGGTCAAACCCGGTCAATAATAATTAAAATAGTTGAAAATCATGTCATTTTGTAGGGGTGTTATCGGTTCGACTTAGTTCGATTTTGGACTAAAAAGCAACCGAACTGATATGTTCGATTTCTACAGACACACAACTGTTCGATTTGCTGTTTTTATAACAATCGAACCGAATCAACACTGGTTTGATTTGATTGTTTTTTCGATTTTTAATTTCTAATGAGCAAAATATAAATAACAATAATTAGAGGTTTAAAATAGTTAATAAACGAAAATAATAAGAGTAAAATATTGAAATGGTTAGGAATTGGAGATTTTTTTTATTAGGTTAAAAATTAAAATAGTTAAAATATTAAAATAGATGCATATGTTCGGTTCAATTTGGTTTAGTGTCAGAAAAAAAAATTAAAAAAACCAAATTTTTTTATTTTTAAATCGATTGTTATAATTTTCAGTTCAGTTTGCGATAATTTTCGGTCTGATTTATTAACTTATACCCCTACCATTTTGTATTGTACTGGTTGCAAATTGGAGGATTGGACTCATGAATTGTGCACATTTACGGTGCACGAGCAGCACTGCTAGATCATGCTTGGAAGCTCTCTCTTTTGAAAACTAATTCACAAAAATACTTTAGAAATAATCAAATCCTGCACTTTAAAGGAATGGATCCTCTCTAATAAAAAAAGAAAATTAAATGATGTCAATTGTAATCTTTTATTTTTTATTATTCTTTTTTATATTTAATTTTAATTCTACTTATAAAATTAATAATAAAAAATCATATTATATTTTTTTAAATATTAAAAAAATAAAAAGGATTCATTTCCGACCCTAAGACACAAAAAAAAAAAAAAAATTCCTGGACCCTAGAGTCCAAGGCCTTCCCTCCCTCATTCTTGCAATTAAGGTAGCCAATGTAACACTTACTATATATAACATTAATAATTTTATATAGGTAGATTCTAGCTAGCTAGTATATTGATATTTAAAGTAGATACGTAACTGTTGTTAAAATTAAAATTATTTTTTTATATTTTAATAATATTTTTTAAAAAATAATTGTTAAAAAATAAAAAATATTATTTTAATTTAAATAATACTTTTTAAAATACTATTATAACAGTAATTACGTTAGCATAATATATTAGCACGATCTTTTTATATATTGTTTAAAATCTCTTATTAATTGTAGTTTATATATTATGTATTTTTACTTATATATAATAAATATGGAAAGAAGTTGGTATAAATTCTTTCTTAAAATACTCTCCATTAATATCTAATTTATAAAAAATATTTTGTTAACTCCAAAAATTGAACTCGTGACATTTTGGTTTTAGTGTAAAATACTTACTATTTTGACTAATTTCAAATTTATTATTATTATTATTATTATTATTATTATTATTATTATTATTATCTACATTTAATTTAGAAAAAAAATTATTAAAAAGGAAGTTTGCCAATCTGACGCGTACGCATGACAGGCATTTTCTGTTGGATTCTCCAAATCCGTTCAAGTTTTGTAAATGTCAGGGACTTAAAAATATTTTTTAATGGTTAAAGACAAAAATATCTGCGAGATAAAAGGTCATGGACCTACTTGTCCTTTTCTCTAATAAAAATGTATAGTATTGGTTGCAAGGAACTCAATAACAAAAACTTGGATTTAATGATTAAGCCATTTTACAGTGCATGCTGTAAAGACAAACTACACAACTTACCTTTTCATGGCTCTTTAACTATGTATACACAGCTGCTAGAGATGGTATTTTTAGATATCTAGGGCCTTGCACCCATGGTCATTAACTCAGGCTTTCGATACTACATAGTGGTCATTGATGTCACAACTAAATACACCTGCATCTACTTATTGCACAATAAGTCCCAGACACATCAGGCCTTCTTATAATATAAGACTTTCTTTGAGAATAAAATTGACTGCAAGATCAAGACCCTACAAATGAACAATGATAAAGAGTACATCTCTCGAGCTTCACTCAAACATTGATATAATGTGGAATTACACGTAGAATGAGTTGTCCTTACACACATGAGCAAAATGATTGTGCTGAACGAAAGTACTGCTATATCACTGAAATGGGACTGATTCTATTGTTCTAAGCAGCCATGCCACTGAAGTTCTAGGATGAGGCATTTCTAGTAGCCACACACATCATCAATCAAATTCCTTCACTTTCAATACATCACAAGTCATCATCCGAATTAATGATCAAACAAATATCAGACTACATAGCTTTAAAGACCTTTGGATACACATGCTACCTTCAGCTAAGACCCTATCAACACCAGAAATTTAACTTTAAAACCTCAAAATACCTTTTTCTTGGATACTCTTCACATCAAACGGCTACAAGTGTCTCACCCAAGATGAAAAGATCTTAATCTCTCACCATGTCATATTTGATGAAACTGAATTCTTATACCTAAGCTTATTTACCACCATTCACAATACAAGTAGTTCTATCCCTTATTAATCGCACATAACCTTAATTCAATTCTCCAAACCAATCCAGCAACCACCACAATCTGTGACTTCAATCTCATCACCTTAACTACCCACCAATCCGTCATCCAGTCGTACAGCCCCTCTTTACCAATCTCTACCTTCAGCAGCAGTAGCTCATACTTCAATCCCAGCAGTTCCTGATCTTGTGTCACCATCTGATGTAGTACCACACACCACACCACAATCCTTATCCTCCACAACTAACGTTCCTACTTTGAGACCAGACCCATATTACTCCTCTCAGCCCTCCTCTTTACCTCTTAACCCAATATTAGGGTCTATTACCAATGCTACTAATGTCATTCCTTGTTTATTTTCTGTTAAGAGTTGTTAGTAAGCTTGTTAGCTGAGCTGGCAAGGTAGATAGGACTTGTTGAGCTAACCTTAGTTTGTTATATGTTGCTTAAGTACAAATAACCATTCTCACATCACGTTACCACAATAATTCACCACTTCTAATAATTCATTATTACTTTTTTTTAGTGCTCTCTCTATGGCTCTCTCTATACTCTGATCACTTTGCTTCACACACCTCAACACTAGTCTTTGATACCTTTTAATCTTAACTATTAAGTAATTATTTATATATAAAAAATTATATTAATACAAATTAATTACTTAATATTTATAGAATTTTGATTTTGCCTTTTTATACTGATTTATTTTTTTTCTTAATATATATCCTTCGTATCTCATCATCCACTTTCATTCTTTTCTTTTATGTAAAAAGCAATAGTTACTCTATAAGACACAAAACTTACGAGAGATTGTAAAAAAAAAAAATTCGCAAGACTTGTCTATTAGTATTGTGTTTCACTCTCCAGTTTATCAAAAAATCATCCTCTTCCACTATCTCATCGCTAATTTTTTTCAAATTTGTTTTGCTCTTCATTGTTTCTTTCGATCGACCGCTCCATCATTGTTGAGAGGTACAATATCGTATGGTCCTTTGATTGGTTCACATCTGAACAATCACAGACAGGATCATCACCCAGGTTAGGAAGTACTTTAACACTTTTTTTATTATTATCAAGATCAAAGACTATAATTTTGATTTCAGTGAATCGAAGATTATTTTGGCAAGCTTTGACTCTGGTAAATTCCCTTGCCTCTAAGAGAGCAGACTCTCTAGTCTTGTTGAAAAATCAAACTCCAATCTTGTCCTGACAATGTAAAAAAAAAATAATAATTAGTAATAACATTAATAATGTGGCTGGACAATAATAAATAGTGTGGTGGTCACTATTGTTATGGTGGTCACTATTGCTATGGACAAAAACAAACGGAAGAAAATAAAAATGCTTACAGAATTACCTTTTTATTTATTTATTTATTTATTTATGAGTAATTATCCAAATCAGTCCCCGAGGATTTTAGAATCGGACATTTTAGTCCCCAAGAAAAATTAATACATATATTAATCCCCAAGGTTTTACTCCGGCAGACAAATCAGTCCCTAGTTCATTTTCCGGCAGTGTAATTATCCAGATCAGTCCCCAAAGATTTTAAAAACGGACATCTTAGTCCCCAAGAAAAACTAATGTAAAAATCAATCCCTAACGTTTCTCTTTGTTAGACATAATAGTCCCCCGTCCAAAAATAAAATAAAATAAAATAATAATTATTATTAATTGCTCAATAATATTGTACTATATTTTTTGTATTTTTTAGACAAAAATAATGATAAATTTATTCATTAAATTCTTTTATATATATATATAGTGTCACTCAATAATAATAATAATAATAATAATAATAATAATAATAATAATAATAATAATAAAATTATTAGAGATTATTTTACAAGAAATTTAAAGTTAAAATCATTTGATATTTTTGTATTTAATATAATCAAAAGATGTCCTAGGTAAAAAAAATATATATATTTGTATTAAAAAATATGTATTAAAAGAAAATATTTTAATTTAGATTTATATTAAATACATATTTTTTTAATACACATATTTTTTTTAAAATATTACATCTTTTGATTATATTAAATATAAAAATATCAAATAGTTTTAACCTTGAATTTCTTATAAAATAATCTCTAATAATTTTATTATTATTATTATTATTATTATTATTAATTACATAATACTATTATACCATGATTTTTTGTATTTGTTAGATAAAAATAATGATTTATTCATTAGATTCTTATATATATATATATATATATATATATATATATATATATATATAGAGTCACTCAATAATAATAATAATAATAATAAATAAAATTATTAGAGATTATTTTACAAGAAATTCAAGATTAAAATCATTTGATATTTTTGTATTTAATATAATTAAAAGATGTATTATTTTAAAAAAAATGTTTGTATTAAAAAAATATATTTAATATAAATTCAAATAAAAATATTTTCTTTTAATACATATTTTTTAATACAAACATATATATTTTTTTTTTACGTAGGCCATCTTTTGATTATATTAAATACAAAAATATCAAATGGTTTTAACTTTAAATTTTTTGTAAAATAATCTCTAGTAATTTTATTATTATTATTATTATTATTATTATTATTGAGTGACACTATATATATATATATGTATATATATATATAAGAATTTAATGAATAAATTTATCATTATTTTTGTCTAAAAAATACAAAAAATATAGTACAATATTATTGAGCAATTAATAATAATTATTATTTTATTTTATTTTATTTTTGGACGGGGGACTATTATGTCTAACAAAGAGAAACGTTAGGGATTGATTTGTACATTAGTTTTTCTTGGGGACTAAGATGTCCGTTTTTAAAATCTTTGGGGATTGATTTGGATAATTACACTGCCGAAAAATGAACTAGGGACTGATTTGTCTGCCGGAATAAAACCTTGGAGATTAATATGTGCATTAATTTTCCTTGGGGACTAAAATGTCCGATTCTAAAATCCTCCAGGACTGATTTGGGTAATTACTCTTTATTTATTTATTTTGCTGAGACCATCAAAATCTCAAATATATTTTTTTTCACATACGCACCCAAATGCATACACACGCACACGTACACGAATACGCACATGCGCGTATGCTCACAAACACATGCATACACACATGCACGCAGACGAACTAAGGATTAATTTATATTTCTTATATGTACGATGAATTTTATTTATTCAATCCTTGAATTCCAACATCTTACTGTATGTTTACGTATATTATAGCTCTAAAAATACAAAAAAATAGAACTATTAGATTACATACCTATAGATGTCAGAAAATTTTGGAATTTAGAAAACTTGATAGATTATCATTATAATATGACATAATTCATCAGTTAAATTGACAAAATTAATCATACCACAAAAAAAGGTATGTCTAAAATGAGCTCAACACTTATGTGTTTATTGAATGTGCCATATTTATATAGATCATTAGATTTGTTTAGATTAAAATCAAAGGTTAATATAAAAGAAGAGCATTGATGAACTCTAATAAATACAGAATATCATAGTACATAAATAAATGCTTTAAATGACAATACTTTAATACAAAATACTTTAAATGACAACAGAATCTTTTATTCTTAAATAAGTAAATATAAAATATATAAATACAAAATATCTAAATATTTTTTATTTATTAAAATTAATTATTATACAATTTTTTATAATATTAAAAAATTATATTAAAATAATATTTTAAATTATAACATAAAAATATAAAATAATTAAAATTTTATTTTATATTACTTGACAAATAATTAGATTATTATAGTAAAAAAATTTATTAACTAACTATTTTTATTAAAAATATTATTATATAATATAATTTTTTATAAAAATATTTTTAAAATATAATTTATTTAAAATATTATATAATACATATATATATATATATATATATATATATATAGATTATATAATCATATATATACGTAAATTATATTTATAACACGTAAATGTATATATATATATATATAAAATATTTACTCTTATCAGTATATAGGAATTAAATTCGTATCAAATAAATAAATTATTATAGAAAAAAAATAAATATGATGAAATAATTTCTTAAAGATTTCTTTTATTTCATTTTTCTTTAGCACACTATCCAAATCAAACTCTCACAGTGAAATATGTTAAAAAAAATCAAACAGAATTTAAGGATCAATTAAACTGGCATTATTCGATATAGAAGTATCTAAAATGTGTTAAATAAAATTAATAGTCTAATAAGTAATAACTAACTAATTACTATTAACTTATACATAATAAAATATAATTTATTTAAAATATTATATATAATACATGATATATATACGTAGATTATATAATCCTATATATACGTGAATTATATTTTAAAAATATTTTTTTAAAAAATTATATTATATAATAATATTTTTAATAAAAATAATTAATTAATAAATTTTAAATATAATAATTTAATTATTTTTCAAATAAAGTAAAATAAAATTTTAATTATTTTATATTTTTATGTTACAATTTAAAATATTATTTTAATATAATTTTTTAATATTATAAAAAAATTGTAAAATAATTAATGTTAATAAATAAAAAATATTTAGATATTTTGTATTTATATATTTTATATTTTATTATTTAAGAATAAAAGATTCTGTTGCCATTTAAAGTATTATGTATTAAAGTATTGTCATTTAAAGCATTTATTTATGTACTATGATATTCTCTATTTATTAGAGTCCATCAATATTCTTTTTTTATATTAGCCTTTGATTTTAATCTAATAAAATCTAATGGTCTATATAAATGTGGCACATTCAATAAACACATAAGTGTTGAGCTCATTTTAGACATACCCCACAAAAAATTATCAAATGGTGTAAATGGACAAAAATTTACGCTGAATGTAAACAAATTCTTTCTAAGTCTCACTATTAAAATAATATTCTATAAGCTAAGATTACCAATTTAAGCTACTTTACTTTCTATTTATCATATTTTTTAGGTCGTTTCTTTTTTTTTTCTTTTTCGTAATATCATAATTTTATCTATTTAGGAGTGACAACACTATCTAAATTCTGAATATCTAACTCGCCCCTATCTAATTAAAATGGGATCTAATGCCTACCCCAGTATATATAGAGAGAGAAAAATTCTACAACCAAGAAAAATATCGAATCAAATCCAACTAAATTGTTATCAAAGATTTAAATTCACGTGCGCCTCTTTTTCACTCATGTTGCTTCTTTTTCTTTCGTTATTATCGCTGCCGTCACCACCATACCACCACCATCACCACCGCCACTACCTCCTCCTCCTCCTCCTCCTTCTCCTCAATCATCATCATCATCATTATCATCATTGTTGTCTTCTTTTCCTCCTCCTCTTTCTTTATCTTTTTCTTTCATTATTATCGTTGTTACCACCACCACGCCACCACCTCCATCTCATCCTCCTCCTCCTTCTTTTTTCATTTGAATTTCTTTGATATCCTCTTTTTTCTTCTTCTTCCACTTCCCACTCCATCATTATTATTATCAGCATCGTCTTCTTCTTCTTCTTATATGTATAACAGTTCAAATTTAGAATGCACTGAAATTTCTTAATGATGGCGACATACAAACAAACTCAGTTCAAAACAAGTTCAAACTAAAAGTGTACCTTATTTAAATCCAAAATGCACCGAAATTAAATTTAGAATGCATCAAAAGTACTGAACATACATGAACAAACTCGTTTAAAACAAAGACAGACCAAATGCACCTTATTTAAATCTAGAATGCACTGAAATTATTTAATAATGACATCACACAAATGAATTCAATTCAAAACAATCACAGGCCAAAAGAGCACCTTATTTAAATCCATAATGCATCAAAATTCTTTTTTCTCCTCCTTCTTCTTCTTCGTTGTTATCATCATCATCATCATCATCATCATCATCTTCTTCTTCTTCTTCTTTTTTTTCTTCTTCTTTTCTTATTCATCTTTTCCTTCTTGTTTTACATTCTCATGATTTTTCTTAATTTATTCTCTTACCAAGAATAAAAATAAAAAAATCAAACAAAGAAGAAGATATGTTTACAAAATTACTAGAAAGATGAAAAACCTAGCTACATTCATTCAACTAAATAAGATTACAATGCATTACAAACATGTTCATTCAAGTCTAATATGAGAAGTAATACTCCTAAAAGAAGAAATAAGAACAACAGAAAAAAAAAAGAAAGAAGAATAAAAAGAAAAAGAAAAAATACAGCATTAAATAAGATATTTTTATACTTTTGTAGCGAAATTTTGGTGTAAAAATAAAAAAATTTATATGTTATTATTAAAAAATTTTGGTATTATTTGTTTTGATAAATTCTGTATAATTCAAAACTCTTCATGATCTTTTTCTTCTTCTTCTTCTTCTTTCATTTTTCTCATAATTGTTTTTATTTCATTCTTTTAAGAGGAATAAAACAAAAAAAAGAGAGAAAAAAAAATTAATATTGCAAAATTATTAGAAAGAAAAAGAAGAAAAGAAAAAAAAGTAGAACAACAACAACAATAAAAAGAACAACAATGAAAAAAACACATAAAGAAAAAGAAGGAATACGAAGAAGAAGAGGAGAAATGTGAAGAAGAAGGATATGAACATTCACGTTTACGTTAATATTTGAAGTGTGTATTCACACTCTCACTAACGAAACTAATTTTTGTTGAATTTGAGCCATCTTAGTTGGATTTAGTTATAAAAAAGATTTAGATGTGTAGTAAAACTGATATATATATATATATATATATATATATATATATATATATATATATATATATATATATATATATATATATATATATATATTAAAAGATTAATAAAATAATTAAAAATATATTATTTGACATTATATTATTTTTATATTTTTAGTTTAATTTATGTTTATGTATGTAAACATGTTTATATAAATTTTAAAATTTTATTTTATTTTATAGATTTTAATAATAGTTATGATTTAGTTTTTTGCTATTTTTAAGTAAAAAGAGAACAAATTTTATATAAATTATTGTAAGACAGAATTAGATCGGACAGAACAAAAATATATCCTGCTGCCACTCCTATATCCATCATTACTGGTCACCCACTGTCACTACTATATATATATATAAGAAGACGGGTAATTTCATCGATCGCCTTAATAATATATATACTTCGAGTTTTTTGCTATTACATCGTTTAGCCTCCGTGCAACAAAAACAAGAGAAATTAGCTTCTTGATATATGGAATCTATGAAGAAGCAGCTAAGGTCAAATAAAGTGATATTACCCCCTAAGACGATATGGTATCATATTATTAATTATATAATATGGCTTTAACCACTACTCAATATAAGTAGTGGTGGTTGGCTTTCTGTGCCATATCAATGCGGAAATTCCAATACCAATAGATTTGTATTTTAGTGGCTTACGTCCATGGAATATACCATCCTCTTCTATAATGCTTCATCCTCATTGGGGTACAAAAGATGAGCCATGTAACTAGTGGTCTTGTCCATGTCATTTCTCATTATTTCGAGAAACGGAAAACAAATCCTCAATTAAAAACCGTATCTTTTTTATCAAATAATTTTATAATAAGTAATGTTATTATTTTCTATATTTTAAAACTGTTAGACAAATTAAAAAAATTGTGGCTCTCTCTATCATCATACATATGGATTATATACATATTTTTTTAGTCAAGTGATTAACTATTAAAATAATAATTTTTTATAATAAAATAATTAAATATTTTATCATTAGCATACAATCTTTTCATGAATGTAAAAATACTCACCATTGTATTTTATACTTTTCTTAATATAAATTTTGATTACAAAAGTAAATATGTTTGATTATATTATTTGTAAAATGATTATATAATTGTGAATCAAACTTGATTATATTATTTATAAATTTTGATTATATCATTTATAAAATTTGATTACATATGTGAATATATAATTGCTCCGTATTTTTATATGTATCTATATGGGTGGCTAATTGATAATTTATTTTTTCTTTCATATGCATGTAACAATGTTGAAATAAAAAATTAAAATTATTCATTAACTTTGAGTTGTAAAATTAATGTTATTCTTTCATTATTATCATCATCATCATTTATTATTATTATATAACTAGTGTTAAATCAGTCATTATATTTTATATGTATTAACAATGTTTTAGTGTTTAATTTTGTATATGAATTTAACTTAACCATATGTATTCTGGTTGTATTAAAACATTTAATGTCAATGTAAACATTTGATAATTTGGGATGAAAAAAGGTTGATTAAATTTTATTATTTTACTATAAAATATTTGATCACTCTATTACAAAAAATTTAATCATTTTAATTTTTAGTCTTTCTGCTAGAAAAATACTGAAACATGTATATATATGATGTCTAATTTATGGTATTTATAGAATATTTTCATTTTATATATAGGAAAATTTTGTTACAGTATCCTTGCGTATATAAAGGTACCAACGTCTTTTATCTTATTAATAAATCTAATTTTTTTTAAATTTTAGTTAATGTGCTCCATGAATATTTTTCAAGCACATACGCCATAAACAGACTAATTTTTATAATTTTATAAGATAAACCAATAATATAATTTTTTTCTTTATATAAACTGTACATAAGAATTAAGAGCAACTTCGATGGGTGAATTTTCAACTTATTTTTGTCTGATAGGATGTAGTTCCATCTGTTGGAGAAAAAAGAAGATGAGTTCTTTCACATAATTCAAGGGAGAAGAGTTCTTCTTCAGACGGACTCTTGATAGCGAATGTGATAAGTTACTTTTAAAATAAATAATTATATTAAATTATAATTAATTAAAATTATTTATGTAAAAAAATAAATTTAATTTTCACAAATTTGAAAATAATTTTTAGTTAGATTATTTATTTATATTTATAAAATTTAAAAATACTAACCACGTTATAAAATTAGTTATTACAAATTAAAAAATACTAATTATATTATAAATTTTTTATATTAATATTTTTAACAGTAAATTATTTTTGAATTCATAAATTTAAATAATATTATTGTAAAAAAATTAATTACATTAATTTTAAATATTTTAATTAATTAATTACGTGAGACCACAACGGGGACTAAAGTTAGTTTTTCCTAATAAAGAATAAAAAAAAAATGCTGAGTTCTTATTTACTGTTTATTACGCAAAAACTGATGTGGAGTTACTTTTTATAACAGGTGAGCCATAAATAGGAATTGGAATGAGTTTCCTACCGGAGATGGTCTATGATATGAAAGGTCATGGGTCAACAATTCTCCTTTCAGTAATATATACAAAGGTGAAAGCTCAAGTGCAGTCGACTTTACGTGAAATTGATATTTGAAAACCGTTAGATAAAAATTTAGTCAGTTAAATCATTTAATAGCTCTTAGTTATCAACTTTACGTGAAGTCGACTACAACTAAATTTTCACCGTATACAAAATATGAATATAATAATGCATGAGATAAGGTGAATCAAGGTAAGGGTTAGGTGACCCTAGTGTTTGTAATGTGTGTTTTATTGGGTCAGTCCAATTGATAAGCCAGTAAGGTCACGTCACTTTGTGAATTGTTCGTACCTTATTTAATTAATAGCATGCATATCTTTATCCGATTAAAGTAGGGTATCCCCTTCGGCAAGGTACTTTACATTGTTATTTTTTATTTTTATATGTTTATGAAAAAATAAATTAGATTATGATACTGATTTTTAACCACATGAAAGGACAGTGATGCAATGAACCATCAGATCCCTCAAATCTCTCTTTAGGGTGGGTTTGAATGAAACAGTGGCAGCAATGGCACAAGAAAGTTGAGACCAACCCTTGCCCAAGCTACAGGACATAAAATCAGAAAGCTCAATGCAATGTTGTCATTTTTACTAGAATAGTGATATTTCAATGTAAGTTATATATATGGTATATTTATTTATTATTAAATAGAATATAAATTTTACAATCTTCTTACATTTTATAAAATAAAAAATATGTTAAAGTGAATGGATTACTTTGAGAAAACTACCAAAAATAGATAGTTTATTACTTTGTTAAGTAATTTTGTTAAATGTTTTGGATAATTTTTTTGAAGTAACCCTTTTTTAATGGGTATCAAATTACTTTATAACTTTTATGGTTAAAATTGCTGATGCTTAATTCTTTTATGGTAAACAATAATTTATTATTAGTTTTAATATATGGTACCGAACAATAGGTAGAAATATATTCACAAAGGAAAATTAAAGAAAAACAAAGAAAATTAAAGAAATAAATTACACTACTTGAGGCAATGAAACAATAATACGTTGACATGTGTACTTACCAACACTAGCTAGTTACAATTAGTTAGTCTCAATTTCTTCGAGTCCAACATTTATATATTTATTTATTTATCGTTAGATTAGATAGTGAACAAGAAACACTGTACAAAAGAAAAAATGCACCACATGTTCAAAGCATCCAATTATTTGCAATTAGAACAAACTTATTTAATAGGAGACTATTATTGTTTGAACCAAAGTCCAAACTATTCATCAATTTCTTCTTTTTCATATGATCATTCATTGGCTTAGTACTAATTTCCCCCACCAATAGAAATGGACCCCACCATGTCTCTCTCTTATGTATGAGCTTATGAAGAGCCATATGGAAAATCCAAAAATCAGGTGCATTTTCAGGTGTTGGTCGTTGGGATTTTATTTCATATGGAAATGTTTATGTCATGAATTACAATAGATAGATATTGTATGATTTGCTCCTTTACCAAGAGAAAGTACAGACAAATTAACCAGGTAAAAAAGAAATGTGTAGATTATGTTTATGTTTGTCTGGAAGCTGGTGGATATACTTTTGATTTGATTTTATAATAAATTGAACAAACTATTATTTCTATTTATAAAATTTATTAAAAAAATTGATAAAAAAGTATCATTTATACTTATAAAAAATTGACTTTTACAAGTAAAATTATTTAAATTTTAAATAATTAAATAAAATTTTTAAATTATCTTCTAATTCTATCACTATACTAGTGTTCACCTTACATTCACCGCTTTCTTTTTCATAGTTATCATTGTTATCACCAATACTTCATATTTTTTTTTTAATTCAATAACATCAAATACTTTAAATTCAACAACCACAAAAAATTGCATTAGATAGTCCTGGTGAGCTTTTGTAAAAAATAGTATATCATAAAAAAATTACATTTAAAGCAGATATCAATATCTCATCATGCTAAGCACATGGATAAGAATATCATATATTTTCACAATTTAACCTCATCAAGAAGACGAAATAATCGGATTGATGCATAAGTAATAAATAGAAGAGTAGTGAGGAATCCAGCCAAGATCAAGATTGTTATAGTAGATTTCTACAAGAACTTATATCATCAGGAAGAGTCATCTTTGATAGATTTTTGGAATAGACTAGTTAATAAGATACAGGACGAATAGGCTACATAATTAAAAAGGATGTCTTTGGCTGAAGAAATAAAGGAGGCAGTTTGAAATTATGAGTCATATAAGGCTACTGGCTGTGATGAATACAATATGAATTTTATCAATAAGTGTTGGGGGACATTGGATCTAAATTCACTAAAGCAGTGATGGATTTCTTTCCGTCAACCAAATTACCAAGAGATTCTAATGTTACATGGGTGTTGCTAGCTCTGAAGTTTGTGGGAGCGAAGAAAATTAAAGATCTTTAGCCGATTAGTATGGTAAGATGTGTATATAAGGTCATATCGAAGGTGTTGGTAAGGAAAATGAGGTGGGTTATGTCTGGTTTAATTGGGGAGACTCAAAGTGCTTTTGTGAAGGGGAGAAAAATACATGATAGAACTTTGATTGCGTGTGAAACGGTGCAGTGGCTGAAGATGAGAAAGAAGAAATCGGTGATTATTAAGTTAGATTTCCAAAAAGCTTATGATAGAGTTAAGTAGAAGTTTGTAGATATTGTACTTCAGAAGATGGGTTTTAGCCAAAAATGGAGAGTGTGGATCAAGGCTTGTGTTTGTACGGCGTCTATGTTGGTTCTGATAAATGGTTCACCATCTAAATCTTTCAAGATAGAACGAGGCTTAAGACAAGGTGATCCTCTTTCTCCGTTCTTATTTGTTCTTGTTGTTGATGTTCTTCATAGAATGGTGGAAGAGGCAGTTAAATATGGAAGGATATCTCCTCTGTTATTTGGGAAGGAAAATATTGAATTGTCTCATTTGTAATTCATGGATGATACCATACTATTCTACCCTCAGAAAGAAGAAACTATAAAAAACTATAAGAAATTTCTGTGGTGTTTTAAGCTGATGTCTGGTTTGAGTATTAACTTCGATAAATCTAGTTTGATCTCGGTCAATTGTGAACAAGAGTAGTCACAAAGAATGTGTAGATTGCCAGGGTGTAAAGAAACTTTGCTACCGGTCAAATATCTGAGAATTTTTTTGGATGTGAATCTGAGATTGGTCAAGACATGAAAATCAATTATAGAAAAAATGCAGGAAAAATCCAGCTTGTGAAAAAGCAAAATGCTTAATAAAGTTGGTAAGCTGATCCTTATTAAATCTGTGCTTAATGGTCTATCGGTATACTACTTAAGCTTGTATAGGATACCCAGAGCAATAGCAGAAAAATTGATATATTTGTAGAGGAGATTTTAGTAGAGTAATGAGGATGACAAGCATGGGATACTGTTGGTGAGGTGAGAAATAGTGTGAGCTCCAAAACGGTTGGGAGGTTTGGGAGTGGGTGATGCAGCGATTTGAAATATAGTGTTATTGTTCAAGTGGTGGTGACGGTTTTTAAAGGAAGAATGCTCATTATGAAAGAAAATTTTGTGCTCTTGTAATGACTTGAATCCTAATGTCCTACTGTCTTGTCAGCCTATACCTAAAATAGGAGGCCCATTGAGGGATATCTGTCAACTGCAAATAAAAGAGCAACAGGTAAGAGATAAGATGGTTAGTGGGTTGCTATTGGAGGTAGGAGATGGTAGAAGAATTCAGTTTTGGGAAAATAAATGGTTACCATATGGTGTGTTGAACAACATCTTTCCAAGGCTTTTCTCGGTTTCAAATCAAGTCGGATTTGTCATAGGGAATTGTTGGTTCTGAGATAGGCTTGAGTGGATTTGAATTTTTCATTGGAGAAGAACTATATTTCAATGGGAGTTGGAATTAGTTAACCAATTTCATAGGGTTATACAATCTGTCAAATTAACAAATGATAGAGAGGACAAGATAGTATGAAAATTTTATAGGTCAGACGTTTATTCTACTAACTCATTTGTGCAGGTATTGCAGACAGAAACACTCCTAGAACATTACAAGTTATAGTTTCACTAGTTTTATTTGGAGGGGGATGGCACCACCAAGAGTTGATTTATTCACATGATTTGTGTTAGTTGAAAAAGTCAATACTATGGACAGATTGAGGAGATTTGGTATATTAATCAAAGTGATAATCTTTTTGTTTTATGTAAAAAACATACTGAGAATAGTTTTCACTTATTTTTGGGGTGTGACTTTACTTGACAAGTATGATGTGCTTGGTTAGATGCCTATAATAAACTATGATCAGTTTCAAGAACAATCAAGCAAGATTTTGAGAGTTGGACCAGAGCAACTGTAAGGAAGGAAGAATGTAATGGGTGGTTGATTGGTTTTTTTTGCTATCATTTGGAATAAATGGTTGGAAAGGAATGACAGAATTTCAAGAACTTAGAAGTAGGTGTCTCGGTAGTTATCAACAAGTCGATTAGGAGTTACAAAAAGTGGACTGATCTTGATCCTTAGCTGTTGATGGCAATACCAAAGATGACTCTGGATTAATTTGTATTTGTTTGACTAGTGACTCTATGTACTCTATGTAGTCTAAGTACTCCATCTTGCTGTGTTGAGCTTTTTGGTTAAAAAAAAAATTTTCACAAAAGATTCAGATTTTTTTAGAACAAAAAGAATAAAAATATTCATCAAATTTAAGGACGAAGAAATGAGCGAGATACATAAAGAAGCAGAGGCAACAAGGTCAACGCTTTGCCACTACTATCGCCAAAAAAGGTTATCTCCTTTAGAGACGCTGCTATTGCTAGACCTGACAACCTTTCTTGTTCTCTTTCACAACAAAGGAAGAATCATGGCAGAGCATGAAAAATGTGGTTACATACAGCAGCAGCAACCTAGGAAGGGGAGTAACTCGGTGATGGCCTCCTTCAGTCGCAATGGAAACCACTGCGGGAGCATCTTTGTCGTTGCCATCTCCTCCCGATCTGCAGCCTGCAGAGTCATGGCAGAGCATGAAGAAGGTGGTTGTAGTAGCAGTAGCAACGTAGGGAGGAGAGCAGCTTGACGACGGCCTCTTTCAGCTGCGATGGAAATCACTGTGGGAGCACTTCTTTCATTGCCATCTCCTTGCGATCTTTAACCCTCTCTCTCTCTCTCTCTCTCTCTCGGTTCAACATCTCTGCCTCAATTACTCGTCAACCCACGACGGCAACAGCGGTGGCAGTGGCTTTCCGCGCCTTCACACCTATTCCTTCTCTCTTCTCTTTCGATTTTTTCCTTCCTTTGAGTGAATAATTGAAAAACAAATTAGAGTAAAAGGTTTTAGCTTTGAGTGAGTTGTGACAGCGAGAGAGAGAGAGTTATAGATGAAGAATTGAAGAGGATGAGACTCATCAAGGATAGTTTAAAAATTTTATTTAATTATTTAGGATTTGGATAAATTTTCTTGCAAAAGTCAATCTTTTATGGATACAAATGGTAATTTCCATCTTCTATAGGTAGATATGTCAGCGTTTTCAATTTTTATGGGTAGAAATGATAGTTTATTTTAATAAATTATTTCCTTCCTATTCTTTTATGATCTTGTGGCATTTTTTTTTTTGTTTTTTATGGTATTTTCCAATACGATGGATTAAGGACTAATCTGTCTTGAATCAAAATTTTATTTAAGAGTTTGTTGTTATTTAATGGGTTATTTCATGCACAAAGTGAAATTGGATCTTTTGACACTTATTTAAATGGACGAGTAAGATAACTACTCGACTAATTCAAGTTAGTTAAAATTAAAAGGTTAACAAATCCATCGCATTATTTAAACGTTATTAAGAAGAGATGTAATAGGTGTTGGGAAAACTTGTGATCTTGTCTATTCTTGATTTGGTGTTGATCTAAACAAATGTTTTTTTTTTCTGTGTTTATATCAATTATTGAAAGCAAATAAAGTTCGAGAGGAGTAGAGGACTACTAATTTTTTGGCTGATAATTGATGAGTACACTAAATTTTTGACGTTCTATCAATTTCTGCATATAAACAAAAATATATAAACTAGTGTAATTTGCACTTACATTACACAGAATTTGCATATAAATTAACATAAGACATGCATGTTTGAATCATTACTTTGGTGCACAAAAATACGAGTGTTCTAAAAATGTTTGATATATATATATATATATATATATATATGGTTCACAGAGTTAGTTTACCTAGAATGGTTCAATTTTTTTTGGTCGCAGACCATGCTCAATTTTAAATAGTCATGCTCCAGTCACCAAAAAAAAAAAAAAAAAATAGTCATGCTCCATTAGCACTTACTTGAAGTACATTGGATTTGAGAGAGCTCGTCCTCACCAATGGGCCGTATAAGGTTCCAGCGCTACATAACCTAAAAAGTAGTTCCACTTATGCATTATTTAATTATAATTATTTTAAAAATCTTGATCCAATTTTATTTGTTATTTATCCTTTTTGTAAATATTTACTAAAATTATTATATTAAAATTAGGTTAAACTACCAAAGTCATACCCAATTTTTTAAAACGCTGATAATAATAATCTTTATTTTTGGTAGCGACAAAAATATTTTTAAAAAATTTTAAAATACGACAAAAATACGCGATGTTAAACATATATTCTCAAAAATTATTTTAGATATTAAATTTTGATACGATTTTTTACAAGTATGATTAAAAAAATGAGATAATTTTATCCTTAAAAAATTTGTGATTTTACCCTAAGTAATATTTTTTTCGGTTTAATTACTTTATTGGTCTCTATAGTTTTGCGAAATTTTTAATTAGGTCCCTATATTTTTTTTCTTTTTAATTGGGTTCCTGCACCAATTTTTTTTTCAATTAGGTCCCTCTTGGTAGTAATTGGCTTAATTGTATATAGACCCAACTAAAAAAAAATTAGTGCACAGATTCAAATAAAAAAAAGTGTAGGGACTCAATTAAAAAAAAATTTGGTGCAAGCACTCAATTAAAAAGAAAAAAATATAGGGACCTAATTAAAAATTTCGCAAAACTATAGGATCAACATAATAATTAAAACTTTTTTTTCCAATATTTTAAGAAATAGACAAGAATACTTTTAAAAAATAAAAAAAATTCTAGAGATCGAATTTTTATTCGATTTTTTATAAATAGATATTTAAATATTTTTACAAAAAATTAAATTAAATACATAAATGATTTGTTAAATGCAAAGTCATTTACTACTTATAAAATTTTTTTTTGTTATTTTTATCGTATTTTATAATATTTTGAGAACTTTTTGTTATAAAAAATGAGGATTATGTTTATCAGCATTTTCAAAAAATCAGATGCGATTTTAATAGTTTTAAAATTATTTTTAAGTCTTCTTTTTTTTTCTTTTCTTTTTTAATGGATTAGGGTTATTGGTCTTTTGCTTTTAAATCAATAAACTTTAATTATATAAGATTGATGTTTGCAAAGTTTATTTATGTAAAACAAAAGCTATTAACCTTAATCTACTCAAGAAAGTAAAAGAGAAAAAGTAAAGTGGAGACTTCAAATACATTTTTACAGAATAATTTGGATCAATATTTATACAAAATAAAATAAATAACAAAAAAATTGGGTCAAAATTTTAAAAATAAATATAATTAAATAGGTTTTTGATTTATTATTATAGCTTCCATAGTCACCATTTTTTTTTTTTTAGATTGAACAGGGCCAAAGCCCGAAAAAGGAAAAGGCTGTCCTTAGCAAGAAGTTAAACGGCTGGCTTCCAGACTTAATGCTATTGCCAAGACGAAGGTTTTGGTGAAGAAGTTAGAGTGTTAGATTGCCTGTTTTAGAATAAAAGAAAGCCTACCAAAAAAAAAAATATATCATCGCACATGTTCTTTCTAAATCAAGTACAAGTCTTTACACTTCATCCAATCCTACTCTTCCCAAAGAAATTTTCTGAAGCTTAAAAATGTTATCAAAAATAGGGCACAGGGCTTATTAAAGCGCTTTCTAACAATATGCATGGTGGTGCAAAAAAACAAAAATTCCAAATAGCTTTTATGCTTCAACACCCTCCCAAAACACAGAAAAAATACAAAAGATTTTTTCCGATTTCATTTAATTAATAACGAAGGCTCACTAAAAATAAATAAGACTTTTAGTATTGGTCTATGTTATCCATGGTTATACATGCCCATTCGGCATCTATTTTAAGGGGATTTTTTATTTTAATAAATAAAATAAACGTAATAATTATTAAAATATACAATTTAAAAATATTTTATCAATTTAAATTCTTTTTTTTTATCTCGTTTACAGTGTAAACGAGATAAAACACGTCAGGCTGCCACGTGTATATCTCGTTTACAGTTTAAACGAGATAAGGCTTGTTGACGCCTATAAGTATATGTCGTTGACAATGTCACTCTGGCCCCAATTTGACCTTATCAACCACTTTCTTTTCTCTTTTGTCATTTTTTGACCCCATTTTCGACCGGTACTGCGATGGCACACCAGGGGGAATGACTGAGACATCAACAGGCTGAATGAGACGTCGCATTATGCCGGGGCAGTCGACTTTGAGGTTAGTTTGTTTTATTTGTTTAATCTAAGTATGTAGCCATGGTTAGAGTAGTCCCAAAGAATCAGAACGTAGTTGGCAGGTTTAGTAGTAGATTTTTAGGAGGAATTTGGAACTCTATTTGCTTGTCTGCCTCATCTAATGGAATGGCGACATGAATGGGAGGTGGTACGAGAGGTCGGTCATCCTGTACATAGGTCGAGTGTACATAATCTCCACAACCACTATCTCCCACCTCAGAGGAAAGCTCCATTACCTGCTCCGCCATGATCCTCCCATGGATGTCGAACATCAGTCGCACATGCTCGTCCCTTTGAAGTTGGAATAGTCGAAACCGAAAAATTCCGTTACCCATCGGTGCCAGCAACCTATACCCCACCCTTCCGATCTCCCTCACTTCTGTACCACTGAACTTGCTCAATATCAAACTCTTCAATTCCGATAACGTATTTACACGCTAAGTACGCAACAATATCGGATTTTCACACTCAAATGTCACCCCGTTGTCGCCATTTCTCATACGACAATTGGGATAAACACACGCAACTATATATACACTATTACTGGCCATTGTTGTCTTTTTTTTGTCAGAGAAAATGACACAAAGAAAGAATATGAAATGTGTGTGGAGAATACCAAGGGTTACACATCCTTTTATCGCAGTTGCAAATTTATCTCCTTCTATCTCGTTTATAGTGTAAACGACATGGCGTTTCATTATCTCGTTTACACGCGGCAGGCTGACGTGTCTTATCTCGTTTACACTGTAAACGAGATAAGAGAGAAAAATTTAAATCAGTAAATTATTTTTAAATTGTATATTTTGATAATTATTACATTTATTTTATTTATTAAAATAAAAAATCTTATTTTAAGGTGTGGGTGTGTTTTTTCCAAGGTTTTGAAAACCAAATTAATTATTGAACCGTTTTAGTTATTGGTTTATTAATTTGTTGGTTTAACCAATTTGACTGTAATTCAACAAAAAAATTTTTTATAATAAAATAATAAATAAAATATAAATAAACACAGTAAAATATAATTATAGTCTAATATAAACTTTAAAATATCATTCAAATTAAAAGTACTACATAAACCCCAGTGTTATACTCTCATTTAAATACAAACTCAAAAGTCAAATAACCAAAAAAAAAAAAAAACCAAACATAAAATACCAACATCCAAGTTTGTCATCAATCATCAAAATCCGCCATAACTTACTAAAGATTTGCTTCGTTAAGATCATCACTTTCATTTCCACTACTTGCGAGCTTGTCTTGTTCTTGCTTCAATAGCATGTCTTTGTAGCATTTGGAACACATGTTCATGGCGGCAGGCCTTCCAAAGAAACCACAATTATTAATGCAAAGTATGGGACATTCAGCATCCTGGCATCCTATCTCGTCATGAGACTCTATTCTTTTACGGTCACTTGCAAGCGTAGCAGCTCAACCTATTCAGAAAAATAATAAAAGAGAAACATATTTCCTTAATAAAGACTAATAACTGTTGTAAATTGTTGCTGCAGGCGAATTGCCACTTGGATAACTGCTCAAATAGCAATAGCAAAATCACAAATAAACCCAAGGACTACTACAAAACTATATTTAATAACAGATGATTTACTACGCACAATTGATATTGATATGGTTGTTATAACTCAGTTAAATGTTATAACTCGACTCCGTACATTATAACTCGTTCAAACGTTATAACTTGGCTCCACACACTAAAACGTATATCATAACGTTCTAATATAATATTATTCTCCTTTAATATAAATTATTTCTGAAACATAACTGTTAGTATCTCGCCTCACATATAAAGGAGGTAAGACACTTTATCAAGGATATGATCATTTTTACACATTGACTGACTTGAGCGTTGGAGTGTCTTTTGCAGGTACCTCCCCCTTTTGTTCTTTCTGCATCAAGGCATATCTCTTCCCAGACAAGAAGCTCGGAGTTGAGATAAGAAGCTTGGAGTTGACTGCCAAGAGGATGAGTTATACCCAGTCAATCCACGCAAGAATAATTGGTGCCCACTGTGGGGCCAAAGAAATAAAAGCCCTTGCTTTTTTTCTTTTAGACCCCAAAAATTTCTTTATTCGCCTATGGCTGACCAACATCCTCCAACACCATCCGAGCTTCTTCGGATGGTAACAGAGTTACAACAGGCCAATCAGCGTATGGCGGAAGAAAATCAAAGAATGGCAAGCCAACTAGTTGAGTTGACCAATGCTCGGATTGAAAATAATGACGATCATAATGAGTGACCAAAAGATGAGGAACACAATTTCAATCCAACACACCTCTCTGAAACTCAATGGCGAGAAGAAGATCCACAAGCCAATGAGGACGACGAATTAGACAATGCCGTTGGTCCATTCATCGCTTATGTCATGAATTTTCAAATGCCCAAAAGGTTCACTCTGCCAACGACTTTGACTCCTTATGATGGATTGGTCGACTCGAAGAAGTACATCAAGAAATTCCAATCTATAATGATAGTAAACAGTGTTTCTGACCCTGTTTTATGTCATTGTTTTCCTACCTTTTTAGATAGTCCTGCACTTGATTGGTTTTTTTTCTTTGCTTGCAAATTCTATTTCTCGTTTTCAAGAATTGGCGAAACTATTTGAAGATCAGTTTGCTGCATCTTCCATTTATTGCCATGATTCTGACTATTTGAACACAATCAAGCAAGGGAAAAATGAAAGCCTGAAAGACTATATTACTCGTTTTACGAAGGTGGCAATTACCATCCCAGATTTCCATCCCAAAGTACTCTTATATGCCATCAAGAGCAGATTTCAGCCAGGAAAATTCCAAGAAGCAATCACAGTATCAAAATCGAAAACACTCGCCGAGTTTCACGAGAAGGCTAAAGTTAAAATAGAGATTGAAGAACCTCATCAGGCTCGAAAGATGAAAAAAACCTAAAACAATAAAGACGAGGATAAATCACGGGATAATAAAAAGACATTTAAGTTGACTCCCCGTTATGATTCCTGATGAGCGGATAATTTATACGCTTTTTGGCATTGTTTTTAGTATGTTTTTAGTATGTTTTAGTTAGTTTTTATTATATTTTTATTAGTTTTTAGTTAAAATTCACTTTTCTGGACTTTACTATGAGTTTGTGTGTTTTTCTGTGATTTCAGGTATTTTCTGGCTGAAATTGAGGGACCTGAGCAAAAATCTGATTCAGAGGCTGAAAAGGACTGCAGATGCTGTTGGATTCTGACCTCCCTACACTCGAAGTGGATTTTCTGGAGCTTCAGAAGCCCAATTGGCACGCTCTCAACTGCGTTGGAAAGTAGACATCCTGGGCTTTCCATCAATGTATAATAGTCCATATTTTGCTCGAGATTTGATGGCCCAAATTGGCGTTCCAAATCAGCTCAAAACTGCCCGGCGTTAAACGCCGGAACTGGCACAAGAATGGGAGTTAAACGCCCAAACTGGCACAAAAGCTGGCGTTTAACTCCAAGAAAAGTCTCTACACATGAAAGCTTCAATGCTCAGCCCAAGCACACACCAAGTGGGCCCGGAAGTGGATTTTTATGTCATTTACTCATTTCTGTAAATCCTAGGCTACTAGTTCTCTACAAATAGGACATTTTGCTATTGTATTTTCATCTTGGGATCACTTTAGATCCTTTGATCATCTTTGGATCTTTGATCATCTTTAGATCTTTGAATCTTCTGATCACATTTTGGGGGCTGGCCTCACGGCCATGCCTAGACCTTGTTCTTATGTATTTTCAACGGTGGAGTTTCTACACACCATAGATTAAGGTGTGGAGCTCTGCTGTACCTCGAGTATTAATGCAATTACTATTGTTCTTCAATTCAATTCGACTTATTCTTGTTCTAAGATATCACTTGTTCCTCAACTTGATGAATGTGATGATCCGTGACACTCATCATCATTCTCACCTATGAACGTGTGCCTGACAACCACCTCCGTTCTACCTTAGATTGAGTGGATATCTCTTGGATCCCTTAATTGGAATCTTCGTGGTATAAGCTAGAATTGATGGCGGCATTCAAGAGAATTCGGAAGGTCTAAACCTTGTTTGTGGTATTCTGAGTAGGATTCAATGATTGAATGACTGTGACGAGCTTCAAACTCCTGAAGGCTGGGCGTTAGTGACAGACGCAAAAGAATCAATGGATTCTATTCCAACCTGATTGAGAACCGACAGATGATTAGCCGTGCTGTGACAGAGCGCGTTGAACATTTTCACTGAGAGGACAGGACTGTAGCCATTGACAACGGTGATGCCCAACATACAGCTTGCCATGGAAAGGAGTAAGAAGGATTGGATGAAGACAGTAGGAAAGCAGAGAGACGGAAGAGACAAAGCATCTCCATACGCTTATCTGAAATTCTCACCAATGAATTACATAAGTATCTCTATCTTTATTCTATGCGTTATTCATAAATCATCTATAACCATTTGAATCGCCTGACTGAGATTTACAAGATGACCATAGCTTGCTTCATACTAACAATCTTCGTGGGATCGACCCTTACTCGCGTAAGGTTTATTACTTGGACGACCCAGTGCACTTGCTGGTTAGTTGTGCAAAGTTGTGATAAAGAGTTGAGATTGCAATTGAGCGTACCATGTTGATGGCGCCATTGATGATCACAATTTCGTGCACCAATTCCTATACACAATTCAACACCAAAAGAGAGGAGATAATCAAGGAAATCCTGAATGCAATGCTCATCAAACCTCCTCGGAAAGCCAGGAATTACCAAGACATGAAGAATGTAGATAAAGCTTAGCCCTTGGCGTGTGAATCACCACACCATTGGTGTGCAAAACACCCTACTATTAATCAATATTTGGCATTAAGAATGCCTTCATGCATGTATGCTTCGGCCTTGCTTTATGCAACATGGGTTACGCTTTCTTCAAGGGCCACGCTTTTAAAGCGTGGCCTAAACTTTAAAGCGTGCCAAAATTTTTCTTTTTTTTCTTTTGAGTTTGTTTTGTGCTTTTTGCTTTTTTTCTATTATTTTTTTTACAAAATTAATTAAAACAAAGGATCAAAGTAATATCCAACTTAAGCACTAAAACACTCCATAATTAAGTATTATAAATTAATTTGTATATGAAAAAGAATAGAAAAATACAACATAATGCGCATGCATTAGCAATCTGGACAAATCAGTTCCTAGGATAAAGTACAAAATAGTCTCCAAAAAATTTAAAAAACTCAAAATAATCTCTAAAATTTTTAAAATAATCCTTTCGAATTATTTATATATAATTATTTCTAAAGTAATAAATTTTAATTTTTAACATTTTTGGTCTATTTCTTGGGATTTGTAAAACCCAAAAAAAATAAAAAATAAAAATTAGTAAATTAAATATGAGAAAAGTAGATTAAGAAATTAAAATATATAATTTGAAAAGATAAAATATTTAGAATGCGAATTAAAACATGAATTTAAAAAGTTTTGGCTCAAAGTTGTGCCAATAGACTAAAACGATTGAACCAAGCTTCATTAGGCCCAAGCTCAAGGCTTGAAAACCTCAAACTTGGCCAATTCAGCATCATTTTCCCCATTCATGAGAGAGCCACAGATTGAGAGAAGAGAGAATAGGAGAAGGAGAAACCCTAACCTCCATCATCTTTATTTGGCCATAACTTTTGCTCCGGATCTCCGATTGACGAGCCGTTTGTAGCCACACGTTTGTCTTGGACCCCTCTTCAAACTTAGCCAATCATTGCCCAGTTTTTAAATTTCTCCACTATTTTGCATTTTTGGGTACATGATGTTGAAATATTGTGATTTTGGTTCTTTAGGGGTACTCTAGCATGAATTTCAAGTGGGTTCCATCCGATATTCAAGTGGGTTAAGGTAAGAAAGATTTTTCTCTTTAGTTTTTTCCAATTCTATGAACTCTAGGTTGAGGAGTTGTAATTTTTGTGGTGAATAGTTTGATTATTGAGTTGATTGTTGTAGGTTAGTGCCTTGTTGATTGGTGAAAGCTTGGGTTAGCTTTTATTGGTGCAGAATTGGTTTGAGGACCACTTTGGTGAGGAATTTGGTGGAGTTGGACTGGTAGAGGATGGAATTGCCAAAGAAGAGTTCTTCCCGAGGTTGAGATTGCTGTCAACGAAGGTACATGTATTAATTTCAGATATGCACCATGTAAAGTTATGTGAAAACTTAGGCTAATCGCCCCTAAGATAGGATTGAATGAAATTGGTTGATGTTGTGTTGATTAGTTGTGATTTTGTGAATTGAGTGATTAATGAATGTTATAAATGTGTATATAAATGAGTTAAACTGAATATGAGTTGTGGTATACTTGATTCTGATGGATAGTGATATGGAATTTAAGCCAGAGGCTGAGATAGGGTGAGATATCCCCTATATGGTAAGTCACGGTAAGTGATGAATTTACCATGAATGAAAAGTTATTGGATTGATGAGAATATGATTATAGGAATGGTTTGTTAGTTGATTATTGATGGGAAACTAGTGAAGTTGGGATGATCATGTTAGAACTTGCTTGATTAGGTGTTAAACAGAAATAAGATGATGAATGAGTGTTGAGATGGCATAAAAGTAGTTTTGGAATGGGTCGAAGATGAATTGAATTGAGTTTTTTTGGTGAAATATGTTAAATGAGTTAGACTTGTTGTGATTAGGCTTGGAATGGTTGAGACTTGATGATTGAGTATTTGGCATGTTTATAAATTATATTTGAGTGATTTGAACCAAATGAATTTGAGAATTTGTCAAAATGAGCATTGTCAAGTATTTTGTAAAAACAGAATTTTGACCAACTTTAGCATGCTATAACTTGGTGCTCGAAGATTGGATTTGTGTAAAATCTATCTGAAATTGAAGCTAATGAAAAGAGCTTTAAAACAATTTAAGAATGATGGAAAATTAAATTTTGTAGAGAAAGTTATGAGTGATTAAAAATTATGTTTTAAACTGAATTCTGAGAGTTTATTGAAAATTAGAATTTCTGGTATGCGTGCCCACACACACTATGGTGTGTGCACATGGAACAGAACGGGTAATAAATTGTGCGGGAATTTGAGATTTCCATAGCTTAACTGACAAGTGCACCGGGTCATCCAAGTAATACCTCAGGTGAGTGAGGGTCGATCCCACGAGGATTACTGGATTGAGCAACAATAGCTATCCAGTTGGACTTAGTTAGGTGAATAAAAAGGGTTTTGATAGTTGAAACGCATAAAACAGTAAATAAGCAAGTAAATAAAAGAAATAAGGGTTTGGTGTGAAAACAGTATGAAAAAACAGTTAGGGTTTCGGAGATGTTTATCTTTCCAGATTAAAAGTTCTTACCAACTATTTTAACAATGTATAATTCATTCTATGGCAAACTATAAATGTCTAAACCCTAATCTCTTAGTGATTTAGCCTCCTCTAACCTTCATTAACTGCCACTCTCATGGTCACTTAATTCCGATTAGAGGGTTAAGGTCAAAAACTAGTTTATGGCCACAAAAACCCTAATTACCCAAAGCTAACAGGATTATATGTCACATATCCCAATTAGTTCATGTAGTTAGCAATTTAGGAGGAATTTGTTTTCAAGCTATAGTTCAAGCGAGATAACTCTCTCAAGAATCACAAGAACTCATGTAAAATAAGGGTCATACTCTCGTTCCACCCAAATTCATAAGATAAAGAACGAAAACAATCCTTAGAATTGAACTAATACATTAATTTGATGTTAGTTTGGAATTTATTTGGGGGAGATTGAAATTGGGTAAGTTATTAGGCAAAAAGCTAGATGGGACTAATGGTGACACAGATGAGTATGGCTTAGGCTCGGATTTGGCATTTTGGCTAGGTTTGATATTGATTAGCATTCGATTGTGATTATTATAAAGGAAATTCATTGATTGTTCATTATGTTGAAGTTTATGGTTTTGTGCTTGAGAATGAAAAACTTGAGTAAGTACCCAAATTGAGGTTAAGGATTGTGAATTTGATTGAGGTCTCCGTTATGATTATTGATATTGAGAATTTTAATGAGAAGTGATAAATAAAGATCATTGTTGTTGAAAATGGAAATGCAAAGTTATAATCATGTGTAAGTGGTTTATGGAAATAGAATTACGAGAAGCCAATACTCCATCGTGTAGGTATGATGCCGTAGATTCAAGCCTATTAGGTCCCAAACTAGTGTCAAGAGAATTCGCGGAAGAGAAAGCTTCACTAGTTAAGGTTTCTTGGAGTCGAGAAGGCTTTAAGGAGCATACATGAGAATTGGAGAGCAAATTTTGAAGGTGAAATTTTTATTAAGGTGAGTAAGATGTAAAATAAAAAAATAATAAATAAATAATTAATAAATTAACTATGAGAAAAGTAGATTAAGAAATTAAAATATATAATTTGGGGAGCTAAAATATTTATAATACAAATTAAAACACTAATTTTAAAGGTTTTTACCCAAAGTTGGGCCAGCAAGCTAAAACGATTGAACCGGGCCTCACTAGGCCTAAGTCCAAGGCCTAAAAGCCTCAAACTTAGCCAATTCAGCATCATTTCTCTCCATTCATGAGAGAGCCACAGATTGAGAGAGGAGAGAAAAAGGGAAGGAAAAATCCTAACCTCCATCATCTTCATTTGGCCATAACTTTTGCTCCAAAACTCTGATTGACAAGTCGTTTGTGGCCACGCGTTCATCTCAGATTCTTCTTCAATTCTCTCTAGGTATTGTAGTAATTAACTACAAAATCACTGCCCAATTTTCAAATTTCTCCATTTTTTTTGCAATTTTGGGTACATGGTGTTGAAATCTTGTGATTTTGGTTCTTTAGGGGTACTTTAACATAGATTCCAAATGGGTTCCATCCCATATTCGAGTGGGTTAAGGTAAGAAAGCTTTTTTCCTTTGGATTTTTCCAATTCTATGAATCCTAGGTTGAGGAATTATAATTTTTGCGGTGAATAACTTGATTGTTGCGGGTTGGTGCCTTGTTGATTGGTGAAAGCTTGGGTTGGCTTGTATTGGTGCAAAATTGGTTCAAGAACCCTGACTCTTTGGTGAGGAATTTGGTGGAGTTAGACCGATAGAGGTTGGGATCACTAGAGAAGATTTCTTCCCGAGGTTAAGACTGTCGTCAACAAAGGTATGGGTCTTAATTTCAGATAGGCACCATGTAAAGCTACGTGAAAACTTAGGCTAATCTCCCCTAAGATAGTATTGAATGGAATTAGTTGATGCTGTATTGATTAGTTGTGATTTTGTGAATTGAGTGGTTAGTGAATGTTATAAATGTGTGTATAAATGAGTTGAATTGAATATGAGTTGTGGTATGCTTGGCTATGATGGATATGGATATGAAAATTTGGGCTGAAGGCCAAGATAAGGTGAGATATCCCTTATATGGTAAGTCAAAATAAGTGATGAATTCGCCATGAATGAATGGTTGTTGGATTGATGAGAATATGATTATATGAATGGTTTGTTTGTTGATTATTGATGGGAAACTTGTGAAATTGGAATGATAATGTTAGAACTTGCTTGATTAGGTGTTGAACGGAAATAAAATGATGAATGAGTGTTGAGATGCATAAATGTGGTTTTGGAATGGATCGAAAATGAATTGAATTGAGTTTTTGGGTGAAAAATTGGCTATTTGGTAAAATATGTTAAATGAGTTAGAATTTTTGTGATTAGGCTTGGAATGGTTGGGATTTGATGATTGAGTATTTGGCATGTTTAGAAATAGTATTTGAGTGATTTGAACCAAGTGGATTTGAGAATTTGTCAAAATGAGCATTGTGCAGTATTTGGTAAAAATAGCATTTTGACCAACTTCGATGTGTCATAACTTGGTGCTTGAAGCTTGAATTTGTGTAAAATCTATCTTAAATTAAAGATAATGAAAAGAGCTCTAAAATGATTTAAGAATGATTAAAAATTGAAATTTGTAGAGAAAGTTGTTAGTGATTTAAAATTGGTGTTTTAAATTAACTTTTGAGAGCTTGTTGAATAGAACAAGTAATAATGCTCGTCTATACAAATAAGGGGCATGAGTACGCATGCCTAGGAATTTTGCAAGTTGTGCTATGTACAGGGGTGATGTGTACACACAAGCTGGGAAGCCTTTCTAATTTGTGCGTACGCATAAGGGTGATACTTGTGCACAAGTCCTGTTTTCTCACTTAAACTATGTTTTTGACTGTTTGGCTTTTTCAATACCTTCTGTAACCCGTTAATTAAGGAATGGATTAAATTGAATTATTCATGGATAAAATCTTGGTTAAACTGGATGACGTGGTTGCGGAGATGGTGGTTTGTCCCACCCACTGTGAGGACGGTGGTATTATTCTGCTTACAAGAGAATGCAATGGGTAAACTGACAGAGAATCGAGGTTAATGGACTTGAGACTTGATGAGTTGATACTGTGTTGAGGTTAATGAGTTTAATAACTAACGATATTGTTGAATGATATGGATGTAGAATGTTTACGGCCTGAATGGATGGATTGGTAAGGACAGTGGAGTTGTCTCACTAACAGAATAGGCAAGTTGAGGATAAAGGATTCCCTCTCTTGTGTCATGATTGTGATTTGAGATTTGATGTTGAGCACAATTTCATGAGGTCAGCGATACGTAATGCTCACTTGAGATAACGTATGTGAGGCTCAGTGAGAATGGCAATACGTAACATCCACTTAATACCTAAAGGAGGGTTCCCATGAGGATGATGATATGTAACTCTCATGGAGGAAACAATTTTGATAAGTGGAATGGCGATACGTAACACCCACTTGAGACCTAAGTGAGAGTTCCCTTGAGGACGGTGATTTGTAACGCTCATGGAGGAAATAAAATTTGATCAGTAGGGACGGTGATACGTAACACCTAGTGGACTTGAAACTAAGAGTATAGCTCGGTGCGGACAGCAATACGTAATGCCCATGCAAGACTGGGAGTACGACTCCGTGAGGACAGCGATATGTAATGCCTATTTCAGGGATGTTGTCGTGTGGAGTGCAACCAACCGACACGTGAGTTCAGTGTCTGTTTAGACATGCCTCATCTGCATTTGTGTGTATTTATGTGCATCTTATATTTGGCTTGGCTTGTTGAATAATTGTATTTATATGCTATTTGAACTACTTGCTTTATCTGTTCTTTCTATTTGTTTAGTCTTTGTATTGTTTTCTATGTTTTTGAACAATTCAGAGGTCCCTTATGCTGGTGATGGTGACGTTGAGGGCTGCTCTTGATGTGATGTTGATAACTGAATGATTGGATGATGGAAATGAGTATTTATTGAGATTGGTACTCCCTGGGTAGATGCAAGGGTTATGGTTCACTCCACTTGCTCCGGGTTGAGACTAAATGTAAAAAATAATCGATATAAAATGGATAATAAGATGAGATTTATAACTTTGAATCGTAACCAAGTTTGGCGAGCTAATAATCATTAGAGAATTGATATGATTAACAGATAAGAAAAAGATTATGGAGGTATCAATTTAAGGCCCGTGAATAAATTGTTTGACTTAAAATTCTTAGTCTGTAACTGCGAGAGAATTATTATTGTTTTAAGGAACTTCATTAATGAAGAGACAAGTAAAGGATAAACTCAAAGTATCTTTTATAGTATTTCCTGTTTGGTTTAGAAAGGACCCTAGGCTTGAACTTTGTGGTGATTGGAGTTTAGGATTGCCTAGCGGGTTCATATCTTTTTACATAGTCTCTATTTAGAATTATTACCCTATCGGGAACCTTCGAGTTCTCACCCGTTGTCGGATTTTGCTTCAGATGTAGGATGTGACACACCTTGTTGAGTATGTCGGATTCCCTTGGAATGCGAGGACTCCTATACACTTTGTATTTTGAGCTTTAGATCTTATATTCTCCACTTTTGCATATGCTATTGTATATCTCTTTTAAAGGTTGATTTATGGAGAAATAGTTTTCTATTTTGTATACTGCTTGTTTGTATTATACTTTCTAACTGGCCTTGTCTTTGCAGGTTGAGACTAGTATTTGTTATGTATCTCCTTTTTAATCACACACACACACACACATTTCTATCATTTTGTATATCGTTAGCATTTCAAGTGCGATGCGATTATTGTTCTATCATCTTTCTTCATAATCTTCTAGCTATATTATATTTCTTCTATCTATACATATGTATTTTATTTTTAGAGGTTGTAATGCCTCACTACCTTTGACTTACGACTGCAGCGTAAGGCCTTATGTGGTAGGGTGTTACAGGAATAATGGAACCCTAAGCTTGAATCTTGCATTGATTAGAGTTTAGGATTGCCTAGCAGATTCATATCTTTTTACATTATCTCTTTTTGGAAATATTACCCTACTGGAAACCTTCGAGTTCTCATCCGTTGTCAGATTTTGTTGTTTTCAGATATAGGACATGACTCACCTTGTTGAGCGTGCCAGACTCTCGATGGAAAGGGAAGACAGTTTTTTTTTGGAATTTTATTTTGTACTTAGTGTATTTACATTCTCCACTTTTGAAGACATAGTTGTATATCCCTCTTAGAGGTTGATTTATGGAGAAACAAGTTCTATTTTGTTTACTTCTGGGTTGTATTGTACCTTTTAGTCGGTCATGTCTTCGCAGGTCGAGATTAGTTGTTGCTATGTATTTCTTTTGGAATCCTATGCGTGTGTGCGTGCGTGTGTGTGTGTGTGTGTGTGTGTGTGTGTGTGTGTGTGTATCCATCTCTCCTGTTTTCTATATATCGAAGCTTTATATCTTCAACGTTTTGAGTGTGATGCGATTATTAGTTCTATCATTTTTTCTTTACAGACTCCTAGATATATGACTATTCTTCAAATACTATGTACATACTTTTAAGTTTTAGATGCCGTAATGCCTCGCCACCTCTAACTTACAACTGCATCATAAGGGTTTGTGTGGTAGGGTGTTAAATTAATAATTTTTTTCAATTGTAGGAATAAGTTGATCTTTTCAGACATGAATATGCTTTATTCATTCTCTTTGACGAAATAAATAAATTAAGAGATAAAGCCATTGCAAAATCTAAAGCCATAAGATTCTCGAAGCCATCTGCTGCAATATCAGTTCCTTTTTATAGGTTTTCATCAGAAGATATAGAAAGTCAATAGGATTCATATCGTAAACTGTTAAAAATTTCTACACTTGGTTTAGTATTGAATTGTCTGTGTATTGTTTAGTTAAAACA